>NC_140584.1:472187771-472787771 GCF_964204655.1 Triturus cristatus | reverse complement strand
TTCATGGTCAGAAAAGTTTTACGCGATTAACTGAGAAGTATTTTTAAATATACTTGGTAACAAAGGTGGTAGATGCCATTTCAGAGTTGCAGTGCAATTTATTGATATGCTAGGAAATCACTTTATTATGAGAACTGCGTTCTATGTGTAAAATGAGCCCAAATGTTCACATTGTTGTAAAATGCATGTGATTGTTGATACAGAACCAGTGGCGTGTGGCATAGACCAAGGGTGGAGGTGCGCAGGGAACAAAAAATAAATAAAATACACAACTTTCTATGCGACATCCTCCTTCTTCGGTCTTCTGTGACGGCAGGCTCCAACGTGGGACCCAGCCAACTCCCTTAGTCAATCCTGGTGCTGCTCTCACCAGCATGAGAGCAGCCCCAGAATTGGAGGAAGCGGCCTCACTCTGCGCTCTCAAGAGCACTGGAGGCCTGTGCTTTCTCTAACCTTGCTTTCTAAGCTAGGTTAGAGAAGGTGAAAATGTGCATGTCTGGCTGGCCATCGCAGGATGGCCGGCCTAAGAGACATGCTCATTTTAAAGCGCTCAGCTCCCTGCTGCCAGTCTACGGCACTGGCCCCACCTGCCACTCACTTCGGGACAGATCGGTTGCTTAAAAATAAAATGCTAATAAATAAACTTTATCATCTCTCATCTGGGGCTTTTCTTTGTGGGGCGACGTCCCTCCGCTCAAACGGAGGAGCCACCCTTGTTTGGAACATAATAGTTTCCTATTTATAACAATGTCATCCCACGTGGTAGAATTTTCATTTCGGTGCCTAAGCAGTAAAGCATTTCCACAGGCTTACTTGATAAGCAGAGATGATGATTGTACTGGTCATTGATTGAGCAGGGTATTTTGGAGGACGTACTCGGAAGCTTATTTAACTTGCCTATAGTATACTCACCTTGGAAAAAAACGGAGGATAGTTCAAGACCTGCCTAAAATAACTGAGATAGGGATTCCATGTTGTCCTGTGGTACTGAATCCAGCTGAGATTTTGTTTCAGGTTACAGCATATGCAGAATTGTTTACAGTGATTGATTTGTGTTCAGCTTTTTTTAAATACGTAATCATGAGGGTAAGTCTGTATCTTTTTGCATTCAGATTTAAAATTGAGAATCGTTGTTTGTTGTATGATTCCTCAGGGGTGTACAGATAGTCCCTCAATATTTTCCAGAAGAATTGGACCGTTAAAATATGACTTGTGATTCAGTGTTCATGCACTATCTGCATTGATTGCAGCTAAAACTAGAGGCCTGCAAGTTTAGCACAAACTTTATCAAATCATTTGGCTGAAAATGGGCATTAAGTGTCCCCTTCTAAAATAAAGTACTGTCAAAAGGAAGTTATTTATTTGGGACAACAGTTTGAGAAATGAGCGAGTAAAGGACAGATTTCTGCAATTCTGAGAATGAACCCAGTGACGTAAAGAGAATTTAGAATGGTTGGCAATTGTTGTCAGTGGATTCCTAACTTTTCCTTAATTGTGAAGTGTTAAGTTGAATTGAAGACTCGTAAATGAGCTTTAAAAAGGATTTAATCCAGTGAAGAAGAAAAGGAAGCACTGCCGGTTACAGGACTTCAAGCTCCGGCTGGCTCCATGCAACTGTCCACTCTTGATTCATGGGACCGATCAGATGTTCTATTCTAGAACACACTGATCGTGCCATGAACCAAGGGTTTGGAAAATAACACATAAAGAAGCTTGTGCATGCAGGCACGAGGAAAACAGAAAGGTAAATATAACCCATATAACACATCTCCCCCCCTCCCCCCTTTAATAAATAATGAAGAAAAAAAACATTTAATAACAAATTTGTTCTTGATAAATGAGAAAAAATCAGACATCCAACCTGTTTTTTTTCGTTGGCGTTTTCCAGAGTCTACAGTACAAGCAATATTAGAAACATTGACTAATTCGGCATTAAGAACTGGACATTCTACCAAATCTTCATCATCAAAATTGTCAACGGAATTTGGTTCATCCTCAGAATTGAAATAAATACTTTTATCACCTTTGAGAACAGCAATTCTGCTTAGATTCCAAACCTTATTATTGGTGAGTCTGACTGAATTAAGTACCTCTTATTTCAAAAGGACTCATAAATTGGCTCTCACCTTTTTTGACCTTCCAAGGTTTTCTTACTTTAACTAGCATCCCTACTTTGACAATCGGATCAAGTACAGACCCTCTTTTCTTATCATACCGTTCTTTATTAATAGCGATGATTTTGGATGAGACTTTTCTTTACAGCCTCAAGATCTAAGTTAGACATGGTAGAGGGAGCTAACCATGCAGGGTTGCATTTGGTCCTCGGAAGTCTACCTCTCATAATTTTCAAACGGGGAGTAACCAGTCATGACATTAGTCGAGGTTCTGTACATCCATACTGTTTTTAAAATTTGTAATTCCCATTTATCATTTTCAATTCCTGTAACTTGGACAGCACTTTTGAGAACTCTATTAAATCTTTCAATGGCACCATTGCTGCTGGGATTGTACAGAGAAGTAGTACAATGAATTATGCCCACTCTTTTAAAATACGCTTTTGCTTTGTTAGAAAGGAATTGAACACCATTGTCTGTAAAAAGGCGTACCGGTAACCCCTCCTCAGTGAAAGTTTCATCCAGAAAGGATAGGACAGAATCAGTATCCACTTTTTCTACAGTTTTTTCATAACTGGCCATTTTGAAAAACATCAATGGTTGCAAGGACATATTTAGAATTTGGACCAACTGGACCCATAATATCCATGGCGATGGTATGCCACGGATTATCTGGAATAGCATGTTCACCAAGATTTGGTTTAAGGGTAACCAGGGTCTTATCGGCATAAGCACATGTGATGCAGTTTCTAACGATACATTTGATGAAAACATCCATACCTGGCCACCAGAAATTATTTTTTACCTTTTGTTTGGTTCTAACGATACCACAGTGACCCTCATGACCATGGGAAACGATATTGTGTCTTAACTTACATGGAGGAATGGCTCGATAACCTCTTTTGAGCACACCATCTACACACCAAAGCTCGTCCCTTATTTCCCAAAAACATCTAAGGTCAGCATTGATGTTTTTTTTATTAGGCCATCCACTTGAAATGTACCTTTCCACACTTTTTAAAACGGGATCATTTTCAAATTCTTCAAGCCAAACATTTCGGTCAATTAGCAAGGAATCTTCATCGTGTACCAAAGGAATATGAAAATCATCCCACTCATTGTAGGTACTTTCTTTGAGTGGTAAGGGCATCCTTGACAGAAAATCAGCAGTTACATTTTCTTTATCAGGTACATAAACAAAGGTATAAATAAAATCCTGAAGATGCATAGACATACGTGCTATTCGTGCTGAAGCTTTCAACATGCCTTCTGTGGTTAAAAGGCGCACTAAAGGTTTATGATCACTTCTAATTAAACATTTCTTGCCCCACACAAACACCCTGAAGTGCTCAAGTGCCCATACGCAAGCTAAAGTTTCTCTTTCTATGGTAGAGTATTTTTCCTCTGCAGGTGTGAGTGCTCTGGACGCATGAGCAATGATGCATTCTTTACCAGAATTTGACTTTTGTGCTAAAACAGCTCTTAAACCTTTTGAACTAGCGTCTGTGGTAATAATGCAAGAAAGTGACGGGTCAAAACCTGAAAGTGCAGTAGCAGAACAGATAGTTTTCTTGACGTCATTAAATTCAGTTTCACAATCCTTAGACCACAAAAACTTGTTTTTGTTTTTGATTAATTGTCTTATGTCAAATGTACGACAAGAGAAATTCGGCACATACCTTGAATAAAAATTCAGTAAGACCCAAAAAAGACCTAACATCGTCATTAGATTTGGGATGAGGGGCAGATTGGCTAGCCTCAACTAAGTTATTTTTGGGTTCGATTCCTTCCTCACACAGTTCATTACCTAGATAAGTCACAGATTTCACTCCAAATCTACATTTGGAATGTTTTATCGTCAAACCGTGAGCAGAAAACCTTAAGTACGTTCTCTAATGCTGATAAATGTACCTGGGCATCACTTCCAAAAACAAGGATGTCATCTTGAAAACAGATCGCGTTATTGCAATTCTTTAGAATATCCTGCATAACACGTTGAAAAATAGCTGCAGCAGAAGCTAAACCGAAAGGCATTCTATTATATCTGAAACACCCGAAAGCGGTAATGAATGCAGTGTAATCTTTGCTATTCTCATGTAACTCAATCTGGTCGTCAGCTGCAGATAAATAGATAGTTGAGAAAAGTTTAGCTCCCCCAACCCTGGTCAACATTTCTGAAATACATGGTAAAGGAAATTGATCAATGATAATGTTGTTGTTTAAATGGCGCAAGTCGATGCATAATCTAATTTTCCCATTGGCACGTTTGGCAATGACAATGGGTGAAACCCATTCAGAAGATTCAATCCTTTCAATGATGCCATCTTTTACTAAACAATCCAGTTCTATTTTAACCTCTTCGCGCACAGCTAAGGGAATGTTGCGTGCTTTGTAAATTTTCGAACACAAGTCTTTTTTTAAACGGATCTCATGTTTAAAACCAATTACTTTACCTATATCCTTTCTAAAAGCACTGGGAAATATCTGTAATAAATGTTCACTAAGACCGTTAGACTCATCAATAACCATTACTGGATCAGGGCTATTGGGGTTAAGGATAATATTTAACTTGCCTTGATCAAACCAGCTTAAAACAGAAGGTCCTTTTTTGAAAACATATAGTTTAGCAGTACACTCACGGTTCTTGAATCTAAAAATTAGAGTCCTGTAAGCCAGAATATCAATTCTTTCGCCGGAATAAACCTCTGGGCTGATGTCAGGCAATTCTAACTCATTACCTAATTTTGGTACAAATTGTGAATTCCATACCATCTCATCCACAATGGAGTAAGGTGACCCTGAATCTGCATACATTTTGGTGTTTACTCCACCAATAACCATATCACATAGGTTTTCTTTTAACAACTGAATTGTCAATATTCAGAATAGGATGTTCAGAATCCTTAATGTTGAGAACATAGGAACTTACATCACCACAATCAGTGTTAGGTTCTTCACCATCGCTATCTTCAGTTTGATCTATACACTTGACTTTGTTGTTTACATTCTTTTTGTTGCAAGCTTTTAAAAAATGACCAACTACACCATGATTAGAGCACTTCTGCTTAATGGCTGGACAGAATTTATAATTTGCAAGGTGAGATTTACTGCAACATCTGTAACACTTCAAATTAACTTTTAGATCTTCATTTTTACTCTTGAAAGAACTGGTGGTTTTCTTTTTCTTTAAGTCTTGTTCTCTGAAACGATTTTTTGTGTTTACTTTTGCAATAACATCATTATTAATACTGTTAGATTCGCCCTTAACTTGTTTGGCGCTTCTGCATGACATTTCAGATTTTCTTACGATGGCTAGTATGTTTTCAAGATCAGAATCACCATTGACCCATAACCTCTCTTGAATCGTAGAATTGTTAGTATGCATTACTACTTGATCTCTGATGAATTCTTCTTGTAGAATACCAAACTTGCAATCCTAAGACAAAGTCTTAAGCACGGAAACTTAACTATCAACAGATTCGTCAGTAAGCTGTTTTCTTTGAAAAAATGTGTACCTGGAAATGCCAACACACACTTTAGGTGAGCAGTAGCGATCGAAATCCGAAATAGCCTTTTCAAAAACATTTCTATCACTACTGCTTTCAGTTCTGGGTAATTGGTTAAACGCTTTGAGACCCTCAGGGCCTAAGGAATGTAAGAAAATGCCTTTTTTTTCAGGTGGTTTCATTTTACCATTGGAATCTAACGTTTCAATGTAATTCAAGAAATACGCTTTCCATTCAACCCAGGGCATACATGGTGAACTACCGGCAGACCAATAAGGTTGTGGAGGAGAAAGGGTATATCCTTGTGCACACATATTGAGGATTTAGAGAAACAAAAAGAAGGTACTGTAAATAAAAGAAAAGAAAACTGTCTTTCACTGACAATTGTATGTTACTAAATGCAGTTAATATAATTAGCTACAGTAGAACTGCTTATGGTTATGGAAAAAAAATGGCACAATGAAAATACCTAGAAAGATAATTGAAAAAAAATTGCACCAAAAGAAATTCTATAATGAAACACTGAATGCTATCACCACAGAATGTACTGATTTAAACCACTAGGTGGCGCAATGGACTGTGAAATAAGTTTACATAAAACTGAAATGGAGCATCGGTGAAATCCCGTCCAATTGCTTTTACACAACACGAAGAGGCAGAATACAAATCCAACCAGATCGCAGACTGAGTTCTTGTGGTGGTAGAGGGTGCTGCACAGAGTTGAGAAGCCCGAAGAATTTTAACACCAAAAAAAAAACTGTTGATAACAAATTTCTCTTAGTTGGAGAAGAAAGAAAATAAAAAAATGTAAATAATACCTTAAGGTTGTTTTTAACGTTCGACGCTTCAAATCGGAATGATGAAGAGAAGAGAACGTTTTCTTGAAAAAATGAAAGCCGAATTAACAACGCCGGAAGATTGCAGTCTTACGTATTACGTAGTGCGTTGAGGCGGAAAAGACGTCACAGGTACAGCAACGTCGCAGGCACAAGAAGATAGAACGTTCCTGCCGAGGAGTCCTCTTGGAACGAAGATGAAGACTCTGACACGAACCCGGTGAGTGAAGCGTTGGTTATGTTTTGAAACATAACATGTAGGAAGATGCTTGCAAAAGGCGAGTGTTCTGCACCTCCAAATATACGAATGCTTACACTGCCATAGGCTCCGCACCTCCGCAACAGTTCAAGGAATTCTCCCAACTTGAAATGCTTCTCCGTTTCGCGCCGCCTTAAATCCACCAAACACATATATCACAGAAGGACTACTCACAGGAAGCAAAAAAAATCACATTCCGATCAAGTTGTGCGGGTAGCCTGAAATGGGAACAGAAATTCACCTCAGATGAGTTTGAAGACTTGGATATTAAAATGTTGTGTGAATATTTTGAAGTAAAGCTAATCAGTTGGTAGGGAATAAGAAGGATACGAGATCCAGTCGCCTTCCAATTAGTAGTTATATATCAAAAAGGAGTGGATCACTTGAACCTGTTGTCCAGGGTTTGGTGGTTATCCGGCCGTTCCTTAAAAAACCCTCATTCACGTTTTTAGGTGGATTGTCTGGCGGTATATCTTG
The DNA here is from genome assembly GCF_964204655.1 of Triturus cristatus. Classification (NCBI taxonomy): domain Eukaryota; kingdom Metazoa; phylum Chordata; class Amphibia; order Caudata; family Salamandridae; genus Triturus; species Triturus cristatus. The sequence continues at coordinate 472,780,579 of NC_140584.1, read as the reverse complement.
GTTCTCCGCCTTGATAACGTGATTGCATCATCATCGGGTTTAGTGTTGTGCTACCTCCACCTGGAGGGAAACCACTGGATATTACAGTAGCGATCAGAGATCAAAAATGGACAAGGTGCTCATGTGTCGTGAAACAGTGGAAGTTAAAAAGGGATGTTTTCTCATGCTACCTGGACTTTAGTCTTTATTGTTGTCTGGTGCGTGGAAAAAGAATAAAAATAGGGGAGATTGTGCAGCACGGACAGTTAATGTGTCCGCTGTACAGTCAGTCCAATAGGTGGGTCGACATGTTTCAGCTCTTTACGTGCCCAGGAGGGTCAGGTGAGCTTTCATCAGGACCAGGGGGTGTTGTCTTAAAGAAGGATGTTGTCCACTTTAAGGGTGAGGAGTTCGGAATATTTTTCACTGATCTCCTAGTTAAAGGTTTAGTACCTATGGTGAAAAGGAGGACGAATAACAAATGATATGTTTGTGAAATTACTTAAACAACTGATTCTTTCTTAGAGATTCTTTAAAAAGGGGGGTTTCTACCCAGAGTACATGACGAGAAACAAGCAACATGGCAATTCTTTATATACAGTAAGAGCTGCAAGGTGAGTTCGAACACGCCACTGGTTACATAGCAAGTATAGATGGCAAATCTTTGCAATGATATCTGTATATGTTGTCTAATGGTTGAGGGCATTTCAGAGGGGTGATCCTGGTTAGTAAAAGAATAAACTTTTATACGGAAAGCTATACGTAAGGTTATCTCAGAGATACTTTTTGAGTCCTCAACGTAAAATACAAATACCCATGCGATATTTGTGTTGAGGGTCATTGTACAATGTGTAGCAAATTGCGGGTTATAAGTGGTGTTACGGAGAAATACTCAGGTGGTTACAGAACAGCAGTGATGACTATGATTTGTCATGTGTACAGATGATAAACACTGGGAAGGGTCTATTATCCATAAATATTGTAAATTTCATGACTACTGATAGTGTACCACTCACATCGATTTTTAACAGAAAATATGGCGGCATACTTGAACGTGCTCATTCATACATTCACTCGATCTGTAAACACACGTTTCTCTCGATATGAAAAAGCAACCGTTGTGGGGCTTCTGAGAACCTCTGTTATATTGCATGTTTAGGCAGTACTTCGAGGCTCTATTGGGAACACAGAGAGAGAGACGGCACACAGCATGCGCAAATTATATAGACAGTCATTGCTTGGGTGGCCTTCATACCTTAAAAGCTCGGATTTCGGGCTTCTTAGGAAGAATGGCAGCGTAGTGAGGCTGTGAGAGGAGGTCAGAGGAGGGGGGGGGAGAACAAGGTGAGATTTAGGAAAAATAACCAAAGAAGTCTTGAATTAACGTTACGTGTCTCCGTCTCCAAGGTTTTCTCCATACCGGGAGTTCCGCTCTGCACGACTTGTGCTGACGCTGTCTTCCTGCTTGGTGGAGATTGCCCGGACTCGAACGTTTTTATGCTGTTAAGAGTGAAAAAAGACTATTAATTAGAGCAGCAGCATACAAGGCTGTCGCTTTTCACAGTCTTTACTTGTATAGGCCACTAAAAACAGTGTAAAAAGTGTCGCAAGTATAAATTACCACTACACCTGTTTTGAAAAGACAGATTCTTTGGCAAGGCGTGATTAATGGTAATATTACCAAATTCATAATGAGAATTGTGTTGGCTTGGGGTTTTTTAAGAAATTGTCAATCATTAGGATGCCAATAAAGTTTGTTTGAGAAATCGTTTAGGTATCATTATGCGGAGCATCGTATTCCGGCCATAGGATAAAGTAGTCTTTGACATGTTCACGATACACTTAACCAGGGGATATCATCGTTCAAACCTGTTATATTTGTTTTTAGACGGTGTACCCATCTTTGTTCTTGTGTAAAGAGACGTTTCTCGACATTTTGTGACCCAGCCACCATAGACTCTATGACTATCCATTTGAGGTCATCAAGCGTATGTGGGTGGTTGATAAAGTGACTGCTCATTTTGGTGGTGTGACGTTTACATCTGACGTTGCTTCTATGTTCGCAGATTCGCTGTTTTATCTTGCGACACGTCATTCCAATGTATCTCAGATTACACGGGCAGGTAATCATGTAGATAACATGGGTGGTGTTACAGTTGGTATGTTGTCTCATCTTCCACATTAAGTCAGGTGTCAATTCAATGGATTTTGTTGTTTCTGTTAGATGACAGACGGAGCAGTGTCCACACGGGAAATGGCCTACCACTGGTGGCAGGTTCCATAAAGTACTTGTAGTTGTAAGTGTCTTTTTTTCTAAAGGACGAGTGTGTACTAGCATGTCCTTAAAATTCTGAGTTCTCCTGTTTGCGAAGCGTGGTTTTGGCCAATTTAGATGTCCCGAGGTCAGAATGCGCCAGTTTTTAACTAGGAAAAATATTCCGAACTCCTCACCCTTAAAGTGGACAACATCCTTCTTTAAGACAACACCCCCTGGTCCTGATGAAAGCTCACCTGACCCTCCTGGGCACGTAAAAAGCTGAAACATGTCGACCCACCTATTGGACTGACTGTACAGCGGACACATTAACTGTCCGTGCTGCACAATCTCCCCTATTTTTATTCTTTTTCCACGCACCAGACAACAATAAAGACTAAAGTCCAGGTAGCATGAGAAAACATCCCTTTTTAACTTCCACTGTTTCACGACACATGAGCACCTTGTCCATTTTTGATCTCTGATCGCTACTGTAATATCCAGTGGTTTCCCTCCAGGTGGAGGTAGCACAACACTAAACCCGATGATGATGCAATCACGTTATCAAGGCGGAGAACCAAGATATACCGCCAGACAATCCACCTAAAAACGTGAATGAGGGTTTTTTAAGGAACGGCCGGATAACCACCAAACCCTGGACAACAGGTTCAAGTGATCCACTCCTTTTTGATATATAACTATTTTGAAGTAAAACCAGGAAAATCCAAGTAGTAGGTTCGATGAATATGTGCTTCCTTAGTTCGTCGCCAATTTGTTAAGTTGAATTGAAGACTCGTAAATGAGCTTTAAAAAGGATTTAATCCAGTGAAGAAGAAAAGGAAGCACTGCCGGTTACAGGACTTCAAGCTCCAGCTGGCTCCATGCAACTGTCCACTCTTGATTCATGGGACCGATCAGATGTTCTATTCTAGAACACACTGATCGTGCCATGAACCAAGGGTTTGGAAAATAACACATAAAGAAGCTTGTGCATGCAAGCACGAGGAAAACAAAGGTAAATATAACACATAACGAAGTCTCTACAGGAAGTGACACACTGATGTATGTGATCCGGTACCCTGGATGAGTGCATGCAAGCCTTCCTGGAGCTTAGACACTCACTGTATACCACATCCGCTCTACGAATGCCTAATTATTTGAGAGATTTGTTTTTATTTTGTCATGAAAAAGGGTGCTCACTTACTGTGGTCACTCAACAGAATGGATCTGGGAAGAGACAAATTGCACATTTCTCTGCAACACTAGATCCAGTAGCTGCAGATGTTCGTGGTTGTATGAAAAACATAGCTGCTACTGATTTGGCATTTTTACAAAGTGAGGCAGTAGTTGTGGTGTACGCACTGACTGTGTTGGTTCTTTATTCATTTAAAACATTGAAAGTATGAGATTTATTTTAGCAACTGAGGACATTTCAATGAAAAGTTGTAATACCCGGAGTCCTGCTACGACCTTGCCCTTTCCGGAGAAAGCTGATATAATTGAGTGTGACCATTATATTGCTTTGACAGATGTATGCACCAAGCCGAGAGCAGATATCCAAGAAGTACCAGTTGGCTGATTTTATGGTCCTTGTCTATGACGATCATGGAATTCTTCGAGCATCTTGTGCAAAATACAGTTTGCACATTGCCATATGTTTTGGGGGGCATCATAATGGTGTGCTGGAAATGATTGTTTGTGTGGTGTACCCCTAGATTTTTGCCTTGACTGTTTGTGCTGGCTGTAACACTCAGGACACTTTTCTCCTGGCTAATCATTGGTAAAGTGCCTGTTCTCTCCCTTTCATCATGATGAAATTGGCGTACCTTTAATTGTCATATGTAACTTGACTATTAGTCCTTAGGATTTGTACAAAGTGTACACAGGGCCTGTAAGTCAAATGTCACCAGTTGGCTGCAGAACCCATTGTAAAACCCACTGCAGTGACCGTGCTGACATGACTGAAGGCCTACCTTCGGTAGCCTGGCTGTGCAGTTGTAAAACTGCAAATTCAACCTGTCAAACTAACCCCCTTTGACAGGCCTAAACTTTCTTTTTAAATACTATTTCACTTCTACGTAGACCTTGCTGCTGAGAAGGCAGAGGTCATGGTATTTAAAAGTAGGACATGTCCTTATAGTGAAAGGACCCTAAAAGCTATTTTCAGTGTAGCATGGTTGGCGGTTCCATAAGGAAGCATTAGAGTATAATAAATGTAAAATCTCCAGCTAGGAAGCAGCTATAAATTTCATTCATGGACGTGTTACAAGCTCAATTTACTGGTGAAGTCTGATTTGTAATACATATTTTGGCCTGCTTAAAGCCTCTGGATGTCCATGTGCAGGAACCCAAATTGCCACCTGGCAACAGAACACTCCCCTTAATGAGGTGTGAACTTTCTCCCAGAGCTGAAACAAAGACCATGGGTGATATGTTTCTCTGGCAGAATGACCATTGGGCTGTGCACAGGAATTTCACTTCTAGGATGTCTACCTTGTCATAGGCAAAACTTAGCAGATACCTGGGTAGGACACTCTTTTGTCCCACCAGCCAAGCAGGCTCCAATCCAAGTGGGAGGAGAGGAGCTGCCTCCAGAACTGGCTTAGAGTGACCTAAAAATAGCAGTAACGGACAGAGGCAATGAGGTCGGGTGGAGCTTGCCTGGCCTCAAGATGGCTGCATAGTTGAGGAGCTCTGTGAGCACTGTCACACCTATCCTAAAGGAATCCAGTCAGAGACTGAGGAGAATTATTACACCGATGCGCTTTTGATCGCGCTGTGCAGCAGAGCCAGGAAAACGTTTCTGGAAGCTTTTTGCTCGCCGTACCGTGAAGGAAGACGACAAAGCAGATCTGGGCGCGGTCGCAGCCTGGCTGTGATTACGTGTGCACGTCCGGACGGTGAAGCGGAGGCCAGCCGAGACGACTGCTAGGACGGGGCCGTCGAGGGCGTTGACCGTTGTGCCGACGGTGAGAAGCGATCGTCGAGTTCCAAATCGGCAACCAGAAATCTGCGAGCAGAGTGGCCCAGAGGAGTGGAGCAGACCTGTGCAGTTGAGCCAACTGGGATGCCTCCGAGTGAGTATGGAGCAGCCAGGGCTCTGACCTGAGCTGCGGGCCTGAGGGCAGGGGGTTAAAACCTAAGACCGCCAGCTGATTGAAGTTCCAGCTGGGCCCTCCGGCTCAAGGAACGCTGCGAGAGGGAACCAGGCGGCTGTGCGGATTAAGGCTTTTGAATAGGCCCCATGCGGGAGCGATCGGAAAGCAGAGGAGAGGCATAGACCTCAAATAGAAGCACTCTGACCGAGTACTGCAGTGGCACAATCAGTTCACCCAAATAGCCAGAAGTAGACCGAACCGGGACAATCTTCATTGTAAAAATACAGGGGAGGGCGCAGACGCAGTGAGGAGCTGACATAAATTACACCGAAGGCCTGCTTGTGTGCCCCCTGTAGACCACAACGAGCATAGAAGCTGGAAGAACAGTGCGGCGGGATCACAGCGCCTGGCATTGGGTGTGGTGGCAGTCACTTGGGCATCTGCTGTGGGGGGTGTAAGTATCAAAAGCCTTCGGTGCCCAAAATGGGGAAGCCAGATAAAACACAGGCTCACGAGCCTGACCTGCAGCGTCTCATGAGACCGGACCTTTATCGGGGTCTGACCCCGCGGCTGGGAGGTATGTAGTTATTGGCAGTGTCAGCGCACCGTCCCTCTGCACTCAACACCCCTCTGAGCTAGTTTATTCCATAACATCCACCGCCAGGGAACCTTCTTTCCTTTACTGCTGCCAGCGATCTCTCCCTATGTCCTTTGGGAGCTTGGAAACCCCGGTTTCCTGGTTGAGGCTATAAGGCTCTATTCGGCAGCCTACCACTCTCCGAGCGTCACTTTTCGACCCTGAGGTGTCCATGACCCCCCCCAACCACTGTGTTACTGGACAATTGCCCAACACTCACTGCTGATTCGGGGAATGGAGAAGATCTGCAGATTTAGGAGCGGTCTCTTCTACCTCTCCTCTCATGGTGTGAGCTGGAGGATGAGGCCGACGGCGTATCCCAGTAACACCGGGACCATTGCCTCCTATGATGCTGCCCCATGGGCGAAAACAAACTGTACCTACCGCGAGTACCCTTGGCTGTTGCCCGATGGAGCTGTCCTATGCAGCTATTGAGGAGTCTGGCTCTGGTTCACCGCCTCGGCCGTCACCTTCCCGGCCGGACATCCGACATTGTTCATCACGCTTCTTCACGGTTTTTCTGTCTTTCTCTATGACTGCTTTGCTCCCCTTGAAGTACTTTCCCCGTTCCGTTCTACCTGACTCAATCTCCATTCCTCTCCCCCGTTTAGCTCCCCCCTCCCCTTCCCCCTCTCCATGAGACGCGTGTCTTGGTTATGCTACGAGCTAATAACTTGTATTATTGTGTAATCTCATGTTTGTCTCCTAAGCCTATACTTGTAACTGTTACTGATGTAATTTTCCTATCCTGTAACCCGCGGATCCTCATGTAAAGCGCTCTGATACCTCCCGGTCTAGCCAGCGCTATATAAAACTCTGCAAATAAATAAAATAAATTCCTATAAAAAAAGGTAAATGTAAATTTTCTGTCAAATCCATTTCAAACTCATGAAGAACTTGGGAATTTATAAAATTAAGCATCTCAGGATGACAAAGTTGGGGGGGGGAGCAGGATGTACACAAAATAAAATTGATTTATGCAGATCAACTGATGGGAGATACATGTTCCCAGATTCAATGCTACTGCAGGTGGAAATATATATGCAGGAACCTACAGGTGTGAAACATGGTGGCATGGTAAATCCATTAAAAAAATTGGTTTAATCCTCATTTTCATACTATTGAAGAAAATTTGTGTAAAAGGTGAGTAACATTCCAACAGGTAAATGTGGGAAGGTGGACACCAGTGACTGAGTTACTTGGTTAAATCAGGTGGTCTTTTCCCAAAGCTGCAGTTGGATTTCATGGAAATGCTACTGTGCAGTGGCCTTTAATACATTCTATTGATAATTTGTTTTTCAAATTGATTGAAACATATCCAACTAGGAGATGCGACTCATTGACTGTAACAAAGCTGTTAATGGAGTTAATTCCAAGAATAGGTTTGACAGATTTTATTGATGAGGGAACTCATTTTGAAAACTATACCATAAGAGTCCAAAGTAGCACTTAAGAACAAGTCAAAGTTTCATTGTAGTTACTATCATGAAGCATTAGATGTAGAGGAAAGGGCTAATACTGTGTTGAAAGCAAGATTGGCTAAAGTATGTTCAACATAATTTAAATGGCCAGATGCTCTTTCTTTATTTCTGCTCAGTTTGAGAAGTACCCCAAATAAAAGGGGCTATCACAGAATGAAATATTGATGGGGAGAACCATGAGGATTCCTGGTATTCCATCATCTTTGCTTCAGAATATTTCTGATGCTATGGTTTTGAAATTATTGCAAACGTTTGGCTGATATGGTATGCTGCATCTTTCAGCAGGGGTAGCTTGTTAGACCTTGAGCAAGCAATAAAGACTGCCACAACCCAGAGCCTTTGGATTGGGTCATGGTGATGCATGTTAAGAAGTCCTGTCTTGAGCCCACATGGAATGGCCCTTATGAAGACATATTGGTGTGGAACACTGAAAAGTGGAGATTTGCTACATTCCTTCTATGGATTTATCACAAAGTGTGGACTGCAGATGAAAAAGCAGTGATACAAGCTGCTGATTCAGAGTCCATTTCAAGTTCCCAACCTGGATCTTGAGGAGGGAGAACACAGAGTGCAAGTGGAAAGAGAACAGTTAAATCATAATCAAGAAAATCAGTCTTTTAAAAATCAAACTCTGAAAAACCCAGTAGCAAATGAGTCTTTTTAAAATGGGACAGGTGAAGCAAATGAATCGGAAGATGACCGCTTGATTTAAGCTGAATGATCTGATTGTGTACTCAGAAGAATCAACTAAAGCAATGAAAGATTTAAAAAACAAAAGATAAATCCGAATACCAACAAGAGTAAGAGTGCCAAACAAGAAGTACACAGCTCCTGAATAGGCATGTCTGACTAATATTGTGCCAAAAGAGACCTTGTTCTGAGAGTTTTTGGATTCTGGTTTTAAGAATCTCCAGGAGGTGGCACATGAAGTAAACCTGAAGATGAACAACATCAAATCATTTCCTGATGAAGAATTGTAACTACGTTTCTGAAACTTTGAGAGCATTTTGTTGAATTAGATTTTTTTTTTTTAATTTTTTTTTTTTTTTTTTTTTTTTGTTTTTTTTGAAACCGTTTATTACAAGACTCAAAAAATATACAAATATGGGCCTACAACCTTCCGGCCGGCCGCTAGCAATAAAAGGAGCATACGATATACATGTATAAAACACATGGTGCTGCGGCCGAGCATACACAGGAGGTAACATCATTGTGAGCCACACTATCCAGACCCCACTATACGGTTCCATTTTAAACTTAAAGAACAACAAATACAAACAAACCCACAAGGCAATCCTCAACCGGAAATAGCAACACGTGCTCCCCTAGGGGGGGGATCCTAGCCATCCATAGGAATCTCAAGAGGGGGGGGAGAGATCAGAACTAGGGCTGGGTACACCTAATGCCCAGGTACCGGGGGGATGAGTTGGCTAAGGGGACGGGGCCGGCGATGGATCAGGCAATAACGGCGGAGCACAGATTCCCCCGCGGTAGGCGTTCCAGGGGCCCCACACTTTCACCCATGTCCCAGGCTTACCTCTCGCCACATACACCACCTTTTCCCGAAACATGCACCAATCCATATGTTCCTTCCAGGCTGAGACAGTCGGAGGCCTCTGGGATCCCCACAATTGGGCAATATCACGCTTGGCAACCATATACCCCAGAGTCACCCACCACGTCTGCGGCACCGAATAGTCGGTAGGCTCCCACACATTCAACAGGCATCTCCTTGCTTCGGGCAACAGCGCCACATGCGTAACCACTCGCAGCACCTCATGCACACCACGCCAGAACCCCTCCACCTCCGGGCACTCCCACAGGATATGCAGAAAAGTCCCCAACGCACCACACCCACGCTTACACAAACCGTCCTCAGCATAGCCCATACGCAGGAGCTTTGGCCCCGTCATGTAGACCCTGTGGAGTATCTTGAGCTGGACGAAACGAAGGCGAGCCGGTATGGCCACCTCTTTCGGGGAGGCCACCGCGGAGGTCCAGTCCTCGTCGTCCAGCTCCAGCCCGTCGGCCACCCAAGCCCCACGAAGGGCAGTCAACAATTCTGAGCGGTCGTTGATCAGTTTTTTGTAGATCAGTGAGATCGTGCTGTCCGGGATGTGTCCATCCAGCACTCTATCCTCCAGGGGGGAACACTCTGGGATGGAGGCAACGTCAGGAAAGACGGAGCCCAGCGCATGACGGACCTGCAAATACCGAAAGTACTCGCTGCCCTGCAACTGAAATTCCGTCTGCAGCATCTCGAACGTTTTAAATCCTCCCCTCGTCCAGAGATCCCCCACTTTGCTAATGCCTATTAAATCCCACTTCTCAAAGCCCTTCGAGGTCCACAAGGAGCCCAACCGCTCAGATGCGTATAGTGGTGACGCCCGGGTCAAACGGTCCTTCCACCCCATTGCAGCATTGGCCACGTGCCACACTCGCACCATGACACGCGTGGGGCCCGTTAGGCGAGCGTCGGGCGCGCTAGAGTAGAGCGCTCGAATATGGTCACCACCTGGAAGTAGCATCCTATCCATTTCAAACGCCGGGTTTAAGGCGGGCCCATATAGGCCCTGATTAATCGCAGCTAGCTGGGAGGCCCAATAATACCGTTTAATATCCGGGAGGGCAATCCCCCCGTCATACCAGGGGAGCGTCAGCTTAGCCAGGGCAATACGTGGCCTCCCGTCCCAGAACAGGCGGCGCTGCAAACTCTCCACTTCGCGGAAGTAGCGCGCTGGGACGAGGTCCATAGTGTTCTGCAACGCGTATAGGAAACGCGGCAGCGACATCATTTTAAAAAATGCCGCCCGGCCGAGCGGCGAAAGCGGCAAACGCCGCCAGCGCGCGACATCCTCTTTCAGACGCTGGAGGGGGGGAAGCAAGTTCCGATCATACCGAGCCTCTGGGTCCAGAGTAATGAAGACACCCAGGTACCTAAATCCCTGCGGGGCGACCTGGATCGGACAGCCCCGCGGGAGGATAGGAGCCTCCCCAGAGAGAACATACACACACGATTTAGCCCAGTTGATGACCAGACCGGAGTTACGACCGAATGAATGCAAAACATCAACCAGTACTATGAGTGATTTACGTGGGGAAGCTAGGTACAAGAGGATGTCATCAGCGTATAGGGATACGCGGTCTTCATACTCAGGGGTCCAGCGGAGACCACGGATGGAAGGCTCCTACCGCAACCACTCCGCCAGGGGCTCCAAGGCAAGTGCAAAGAGGAGAGGCGATAAGGGGCAGCCCTGCCGTGTGCCCCGGCCCAGCTCGAACGGAGCCGACACTCTTCCGTTCACCACCACCTGCGCCAATGGGCCCGAATACAGCAATTTAACCCAACTGATGAACCCTGGGCCAAATCCAAACTTCGCAAGCATCGCCCAGATATATGGCCACTCAAGCGTGTCAAACGCCATGGTGGCGTCTAAGGACGCCAAAATGGCCGGCTCCCGGATGAACGGGGCACGTGCGAGCACACCGTGCAAACGCCGCAGATTAAGGGCTGTGTTGCGATGGGGAATAAAGCCTGATAGGTCCTGATGAACCAAATCGCCCACCACGCCGACCAGCCGATTGGCCAGTACCTTGGCGAGAATCTTGGGCTCCGCATTCAGTAGCGAAATGGGCCGATAGGATGTAACCCGGTCCCGAGGTCTCCCTTCCTTGTGGATGACCACGATTGTAGCCAGACGCTGGTCCGGCGGGAGGGAGCCCACCGAGTGTGCCGCCAGGAACATAGCCCGGAGGTGGGGTGCCAGCGTATCCGGTCGCAACTTGTACAACTCGATAGGGAGACCATTCGGACCCATGGCCTTGCCGGAAGCGACCGAGCGTATGGCGAGGGCGATCTCGTCGGAGGTGGGAGCGGCGTCCAACGACACCCTGTCCTCCCCGGAAAGGGACGGCAGAGCGATATCACTGAGCAGGGCACGGGAATCCTCTTCCGAGCAGGGAGACACCGGGGAATACACCCCATGGAAATAATCCGCGAAGCAGGAGACAATTTCTTCTGGCTCAGTTACACACACACCATCCGTTTTCTCAATCAGCGGGACCACACGATTCGCTCTCTTTTTTGTCCAACCACGCTATAAGTTTACCAGCCTTATCACCCACATCATACAGTCGCCCCTGTTGCTCTCTACTGAGGCCCCTGGCTGCCTCCGTGACTAGGGCCCTGTAGGCCGCTTGCTTGAGTTGGAGGACATGTAATGCAGCATCCGTCACCCCACCTTCTAAATTCCCCTCCAACTCGGCTATTTCAGCCTCCATCCGGGTCACCTCCTCCCGCTCGCGCCTCTGGGCGTGGGAAATAAGGGATAGGGCCTCCCCTCGGAGTACTGTCTTGAAGGCCTCCCATAGCGGTACGGCCGAAGGCACAGACCCCACATTCTCATCAAAATATCGCTGAAGGGATTTAATCAATTCAGCGCGAATGGTGGGGTCGCGCAGGTACCAAGGATTGATTGGGACCACCCTACCCTCACCCCTCGGAAAGACATCAAAGTGCAGTAGAAGCGGGGAGTGGTCCGAAATACCCCGTGGCAAATGGCGCACCTCTCCCACCCTACCAACATAGGCCGCCGGGACAAGGACATAGTCTAGTCGTGAGAGACTACCATGGGCTCCCGAGTGGAAAGTGTACTGCAGCTGCGTGGGGTGTTCTAAACGCCAGCAGTCCACTAATCCAAATGTATCCAAGAGGCCGGGTAGCCACGCCTGTGCCCGGGGGAGGTCCCTAGGGGGGTGACGATCCAAAGACCCAGATACCACCGCATTAAAATCCCCCCCACAACTAAAAGCCCCCCCGGAAGGCCAAGGAGAAGGCGCCCAAGGTCCGCAAAGGTGGTCGACTGCAGCCCCGGTGGGATGTATACTGACACAAAGACAACCACTTTGCCCTCCAGTCTTCCAACCAAGACCGTATAACGTCCCCTGTCATCGTAGAGCACCTCATCAATCTCCAACGGGAGCGAGTTCTTCACCATGATGCCCACACCCCGTGAGCCGGACGTGAAGCCCGAGTGAGCCACTAGGCGATAGCCACGCCGATTCATGGCGCAGAAGGAGTTGCCAATGAGGTGTGTCTCCTGCAGAAAGACTACATCGGGCGAGATTCGCTTCAAAAACTGCAGGACCACACCCCGTTTGATCCTGTCCCCCAGTCCATTCACATTCCAAGACAACAAAGTTAGTTCCCTACCCCCCATCATATACAGAAGCCATCATTCGTCCCCCGGAGAGCACTGTAGAACTAACACAATAATACGTTTGCCTTGTGATAAAAACGAACAACACCCCATCCCTACCCACCCACCCCAACAGAACTCCCCCCTCCCTGCACCCCTGCATGAGCCCAAACAGCCCCCCCAACGTGCAGTGTGCCTGTCGCCCCATATATAGTTAGACTAACTAAACCCCCTAGAGGAGGAGGGAGAACCCCCAATAGACCCAACACAACCTCCATAGGAGGGGAACTTACAAAAACTGACGCAGAATCAAAAGTGGCATCATTTTCGTCCAGAGTGAGGCCCAATATTAGACCCTCAGTCCTAATCCAGCGTGCCGTCTCCCCCCGCCGCCCCCCCCCCCCCCCCCCGCCCCCCCGATCACGATCCCCGGGCAGAGTATCCAGCCAGTCCCCGGCCGCTTCGGGACGATCAAAGAAGTGCGTGCGACCATCCACCTCCACACGCAGCTTGGCCGGGAAAAGCATGGCGTATTTGAGGTTTAGGTCCCGAAGACGGCGTTTGACGCCTAGGAAGCTCTGTCTCTGCTTCTGGACCGCTGGGGTGAAATCAGGATAAAAATTAACCTCCATATTGTCAAGCTTGACCGGTCCATGCAGTCTGGAGGTTTGCAGGATAGCGTCTCTATCCCGAAAATTAAAAATCCGGGCGATGAGAGGTCTCGGAGGGGCTCCGACCTTCGGCCTTCCCCCGGGAACCCTGTGGGCCCTCTCCACAGCGAAGAATTTGCTCAGCCCCCGTGGCTGGAGATGGGTAGCAATCAGGTCCTCCACAAAGAGATCCGCCGCCGCCTCCTCGCGTCCCTCAGGCACCCCGATAATGCGGATGTTGTTCCTCCGTGCCCGACTCTCGGAGTCCTCCAGGCGTCGATCCATAAGCGCAGTCGCCTGACTAAGCCGGCGCACCTCTGTTTGCAAGGCCGCCACATCTGTCGTTAGGCCCGATGCGGTGTGGGCCAAAGACTCTACTCGGTCGTTGGTTTTGGATAGATCGGCCCTAACCAGGCCAACATCCACGAGGACCGAGTCAATCTTCTGCGCCAGTGTATCAAACCGCTGGCCCACCGAGGCCTTCATCTCGGCAATGGCGCCCATAACATCTCGCAGAGTCAGATCTGCGGGCAGGTCTGGGGCATCAGGAGGGCTCTCAGGGGACTTGCGCGGTCCATCGGGAGATCCCTTCTGGAGGGTATAGCGGTCCATACTGTTGACCTGATGGACGGCGCCACGCCGGGTCGATTTGGTCTTTGCCCGGTCTCCATCTTGTTTCGTGGCCATGGCCACCAGTCTCCCAGTCGCACCAGCCACGTCGTGTAGGGCAGGAAAGCAGGGCCACGAGCTCCGGGGGGGCCTCCTCAAAGCAGCGGGGTGGATCACAGCCTGCAGGCAGGCAGGGTCTCCCAGCAAGGCCACACCACACCAACACCAAGGCTCCGCGACCCAACCACGCAGAGACGACAAGGTGGTGCGAAAGCGCGGGGTACGCGAGTCGCCAGGACCTGCCTGCCGCTGTTGTTCACTTTGCCACTGGATCACCTCACAGCGCAAATCCGGGGTCCGGCGAGGGGAAGGCCGCACACCTCAATCGGTGCTCACTCCGGTGTCCGAGGTCCGATTCGGAAGCGGGAAACGGGTGCCACCTCAGTTTAAGTTCACCAACATAGTCCCCTCATCCAGGGCAGGATAATTTCAGGATAATCGTAGGAGGTTGCGGAGGTCCTCGGGAGCCTCGCACCTACGCGGCAATCTTGGTTGCGCGCTAGGCTCCTCCTCCTCTGAATTAGATTTTTATGATTTCAAAGTGTGCTCACATAACTTTTACTTTTATTTTTGCCTGCTGTTTTAGAAATATATCCACAATTCAAGAGTACATTTTGCACCATCCTAGATTTTAGTTAATGACATGTTTTTATGTCTGCATAGTTTAACAGTTTCTTGTCCACATAGCCTTGAAGAACTTTTTTGATTGCATCCGTTTCTTGGAATTGTAACACATTATTGAAGAATATTTCTTTTGCTTCCTTTTTTTTTTTTTTAAATTCTTTTTATTAACAAAAATAAACATGTCGGTCACTTCACAGATTTTAAATCTTTTAGAGTTACAGTGGTACAGCCTTGGACTCTTAGACATTCTTATCACTTAACATGGCACAACCGATCAGGAGCGTACATTTCCCCCACGTTCTTGGGTTAATCTTTCCTCAACGGGAGGATAGGTTGGGGGCTCACAGATGTTGCCACGGTAAGCATTCCAGGGAGACCAGATCGCCGCCCACTTCCCGGGGCACCCCCTCGAGACATGCACTATCTTCTCCTGCAGCATACACCAGTCCATGTCTCTCTTCCATGCGCCAAGCATTGGTGGCGCCCCCGCCCCCCACACCCGTGCTATGTTACGCTTTGCAATCACCAGCCCCAGTGTTACCCATATTCTGCCCTTTACCGGCAAGTCCGTGGGCTCCCAAATGTTTAGGAGGCACCTTTTGGCTTCAGGCCGCAACTGCACTCCCCACACCTTTTGGTTTACTTGCATCTGTGACTGAAACCAATATTTTTGTTAATGCTCAGGCAATATTTAGTTTTACATTCTTTGAAGAATGTTTTAATTTTTAAAAAAAAATTTGTGAAAATTAAGAGAATGTAATTTTATCAAAAAGATGGGTTTTATGTAAAGAAACATTTTTTTGGTTCTTTAAATACTTTTTAGAATTTATATTTTGATAATACTAAGGAAAACCTTACCGGCTATATACTTTCCTGCTGGGTATGTTTCAGGTGCTATAAATGACAGGGTATAATAAATTTGAGTTGATTTTGAAAATTAAGACATTGATTGCTATTGATTCACCACTTTTTGCCTTCCATAATAACCTTATTGATGATAAACCTACAAGGTTTAACTTTTGATTAAAATTTTAAATCAACCTATAAGTTTCCATTTTGATTATGGTGTCTTACAAAACCTCTGTCCTTCAGCTGTCTAAGATGCAGTTCTTTTCTATTTGGTACTCCTGGAAGTAGTTTCAACGTGAATGCAAATTCTATATAGATACTTTTGTTTTACAATTGCGGTCATAAACGATTTGAATGAAGGATTACTGAATGTTAATACACAATTTAGAACATTTTCTCAAGTGCCCGAGAGAACTTGAGCTTGCTTATGTCAGTGGGTCCTCTTTTTGACACAATACATACTACTTTGTTGCAACATTTATCATGGGGAAAAGATTTATTGCTCACTATTATGTAAGCCCATAAAGCTGTTGAGTTTCAGAAATTATCATCTGTGAACCTTAACCTATTTGTTATGTAAAAAGGGAAGTTTAGAGAACTCATCCTTTTATATCTAGAATAGTTTCCCAGTTTTATTTGTACCAGAATTTTTCTTTAATGGTTTTATCAATCACTCCACACTGTCAAATATCAAGCTATAGCTTAGATGTGAGAATGGTCCTGTGGTTTTACTTGGATAGTATTGTACCTCAAAGCATTTTCTTCCCTAATGTGTTATATTGTCCACGGGTTACTAAAAAGCAGTTGCCATGTAAAGGAAAACCCAGCTTTCTGAAGGTGAAGTAGTTAATATTACCTGATCCATTAATGTGGTTTACAGTGATAAATGAAAGGCTAAGTGAATCTTTTTACACTTACAGAAAGCACTACTCTAGATTTGGTTGCTAAAGCAGATAGCATTGTGGATTAAATGGCTCTTTAGTTTTATCATATTCTATAAGGATGCCATGGTGGTTCTAAGATGTGCTTGTTAAGTTTCACAATACAGAATGAATATATTCCTAGTTGTAATCCAAGAATCTTCATTGTAATTTTAAATACCCTGTTGTCCTACCCAACTTCAGCATTGTGTTAGTATCAAATTAAACTGTAAGGATCCAGTAGCACTTTTCAAGTCCTATTTGTGTAAAGAATACTGAGGACTATTAGAATTGTTTATTTTTCACTTACTTACGGATGCTGGCTATCGTACAGCATTTTTTTATTTTAACTTTTGCAAATTTGCAGTAAAGTTAGGATACATGCTTTAATATTTTATGTAAACCCTTTTCTGGTAATCTCATTAAAAAATGGAAATTTTGAAAATTTGTCTTTAGAAAGACAGCTCTTGTATTCTGAAGTTACAAATGCCACATAAATTTTTGATTTCCATAAAGATTCCTAAAATGTAGAACTAGTATTATGAGTAAATGACTTTCCTTTCCTTACCAATCCAACCAGTGGAATTGAGTTATATATCCTGCATTTGGTTTATTATAGAAGGATGTGCTCTGATGCATATCAAATATTTATTTTTAATTTTCTATCCGTATGGAAGGATGATAAAATAAAGTGGTCATATACTACGTGAACTTTGGTATTTGAAGGCTAGATATGCTGACGTTTAATTTATTTGTAGCTGCCAATAAAGTAAGGTATTAAGTAAGCAACAGAATGACTTTGACTCTTTCAAGAGAGCGACAAGGGGTCGGACCACAAGCCCCATTATCGACTGTGGCAGGAGCTGCTGACAAAGCCAGGAGGCATTTTACAAATTGGGCCTGTGTGAAGAGCAGGCCCGTCTGCACGTGGGCGGCTGTGGTGGGGCTGGGTCCCTTCTCTTGGCTCTTCTGTTTAAGAGGCCCAGCTAGAAGGTATTGAGGTACCGGCTGATTATATATTTATTTTGACATTTTGTGACTGTGATTCTGGACTCCTTAAGTCATTACGTACATTTTAATCCAAGTTTAGATGTATCAATCCAGTTTAAATACTCCCTATCTTTAATCTTAAAATGGGGAGGCGAAAAAACATTGCTTCCCTAGGTTCTACTAGCACTGCTCTTGACAGTTTCTTGCAGTGGGAGTTCTAAATAAAGAGATTGAGTTGACAGAGGTGACTGTCGTTTCCTTCTCCTCCTTGTTTGGTTTTGGAGACAGAAGTATTGCCTGAGCAGGAGGGATCTTGACTAGAGAGCGCACCATTAATTCCTCTTTCACCTAATGTGATAATCGAAAAATCTTTGCCATAACTTTGGATATTGTTGATCTAGTCTCAGTCCAGAATAATGCTATAGAAACACAATACATTCATTACCACTGATTAGTGAAGGTCTCAAACCAGATTCCGCTCAATGGCAAAGACCTGCCACTTCTGACTGTTCTCGGAGAACTAGATCCCCAAATGTATAGTGTATGGGTCTAACTAGTTCCATAATGCCGTTGTCAGCCACTTCTCAATCCTCGCAGCTTGTTAAGAATATATCTGGTACGAGGAGATCCCTGCCACAACAGCCCATATTAATTCCTCCTCAAAATAAATCCCCTCTGATCACTTAGACTTGCCACCAGAGAGTACTCCATACACTATTGTCTTAACAGGAGTACCAATATTGTCAGAGGGGATTAGGGAGTATTGCTATAGTCTTATTATTAAAGATGCACAGTAGTGCACGAGGAATGCTATCTCCTCGGGAGCGGCAAGATGGCGTCCGCTTGCTGGATGTTTGTGTGAGCAGCTCCCGTGTGTTCACCACCCTTTAAATCTAGCGGTATAGCACATCGTAGAAATAAGGTGTTATGCAGTGGGCTACGGAAAGATGAAGCGCGGAGTAAACTTTTCAAACTTTGCGGTGTAAAAAGACCTCTGTTTAAGGGCCTTGCGGAAATCCAAACAGCAGAGGAAACTAACGGACACGCCGTTCAAAGGGCCGCTGCTGCAGGGTACAGCACGCTCACCTGTGGTGTGCACCTGTAGCGTTCGGGAGCGGAGGAGCAGAGCGGATTGCGTCGGAGAGCAGCCCTGGAGGTGTCGGTGTGCCGGAGTAGCAGCGGAGGCGATATTGTAGCAATCTTGCACCCCTATTCGGGATTTCACGAGAGCGGTTAGATACCGCCTGTGGTGAACTGTCGGAAGCAGCCCGGGAAGGAAAAACCAGCGCCACTATGGAAGTCGTGGCAGGGACTAGAGCGGCGCTTGCTGGCCGCAACGCTAGAGCTCTTCTAGAGGGGTCGGAAGGTACTATGGCAGGAGGAGATCGAGGATCACTCAGTAAGAAAATACTCCAGATATTTCAGGTGGTTACCAAGAAAAAGCAATTAACCTTGAATATATCTAAGTCACCATTGGTGGAAAAGGCAAATGTGGGTAACAGTAATACTGATAGTGATATCTAGCAGGGAGAGGAGTCATTGGGAAGGGCGGATATGCTGAATCAAGCAATATCTGAATGGCGATAATCTGGCCACTATAGGAGCAGTGGCCGTAGAGGCAGGGTGAAAAGAGAGGACTGTTGGACTCCATGAGGAGGATGTGGTGCCTGAAGTAATAGAACCAGAGTCTGGGACAATAGGTGATGTCACTGATGGTAATAGCAAGGAAGCTGAGTCTGGGAAGAAGTTTTTCTCTCTCTCCGAACCCTCCGATATGTCTGAAGACGATGGCGAGATAGGACATAAACCAGGCTCCTGGGAGGGCTCAATTAGTCGCTGCAGTGTTCCGAATAGTTCAATCCCGGAGGATGAAATTTTTGAACTACCCTCTGTCTGTAAGCAAATAACTAATGATAGGGGGAGGGGTTAAATGGGACAAAGACTCCGCTCTGGGACTTTTCTCTGTCTGTTGAAATGGCTCTGGAAGATGCTAACCTTTCTGGTCAAGCTGTGGGTGAGATAACAGCCGGTCCAGATGAAGAAATCTCCCTGGAAACAATTTACAGGTGCATGTTAGATCATAGGGTAGAGACCCGGACTGAGAACTTGAAAACCACACGGCTTGTCACAAGCTTCAAAACTTGGTCAAAAGGAGGGCCAAAACATGCAATGAATTTACAGAGAGAATGGTCGAAGTCGAGACCTGAATTTCCACATTAGAGGAGCAAATGGAGGCACAAAAGGGAGCTACAGAAGGAATAAACCCCCACAAAGAGGATGTGCAGATTAGGCTTGTGGACCTGGAAAATAGGCTTCGTAGAAACAATCTCAGAATACTAGGAGCACCGGAGGGAATTGAGGGACAGGATGCTCGTAAGTTTGTGGTGGAATTGGAAGGATTGGAACTGGGCTGTGGAAGTCAAAAGGGTGCACAGGTTTCCTTTCAAGCAAGGATTGGCAAAAGGGGGACAACCGGAACAGCGGCTGTAGGAGAGTAGGGTCTGCTATCCTATGGTCCCCCCAAATTTTTGCTTTTTGCTTCACTGGTTTTGGACATATTGAGGCTGTGGGCCTGCTAATCAGACCCCCAGCCTGCTGTTCTCTCTACTAAATTTACACTATGCACCCTAGGTGCATAACCAATTGGAAGTGGATCACCCTGTGAGCCCCTGTACCAGTGTACACTAGGTACCCAGGGCATTGGTGTATCTAAGGCCTGCCAGGGGCTGAAGCATGTATTATGCCACCCCAGGCTTGGCCTAACAAATTTGACACAACTGGCTGATCACTCAGCTGGGGTAAGTTGGTGTAACCACCTCTTACCTGGGTGTAGTATACCTATACCTAACCTTAAATGGGACACATGGTAACCTATAAGTCACTCCTATGGCAGGCCTTAACAATCCTGAAGGCAGAGTGCTTGGTTCCATGTGAGATAGTGCTCTGGCATGAGCTGAGCCAGTCT
This sequence comes from Triturus cristatus, assembly GCF_964204655.1. Classification (NCBI taxonomy): domain Eukaryota; kingdom Metazoa; phylum Chordata; class Amphibia; order Caudata; family Salamandridae; genus Triturus; species Triturus cristatus. Next base: position 472,760,265 of record NC_140584.1, on the reverse strand, counting down.
GCAGTGGTCGGAACCACTTCCTTCTACTGTTTCCAGATATCGTCATACCATATACTCTTAAGTGCATTATGAACCTCGCGGTTAAATGCTATCTTTGGTTTGGCTTTATCAAAACATGTCGAGTAAGGTGTCATACGAATTGGAATACTAACCCCTCGCCAATTCTGGCGACGGGGTTAGCATTCCACCCTTCTAGAGGGACACGACATGTACAGTACCTGAAACCCGGGTAAAATCAGACATAGCCTCAGCTCCACAAAATGGATGCTGCCACCACAGACACAAGTCTGCCCTCCTGCTGCTGGGAGTCCTTCCAGCTTGGGAGGTGTGGACAAAGGGTTTTCTGCCAGGGGAGGTGCGTGCACCACCCCAGACAGGATTTTGTGTATTGGTCAGGTAGGGATTGAAAGAAACCAGACATGCCTGAGGCTCACAAGGAGCCTCGGTGCATATGCCAGTTCAATCCGGTCCTGGGGCACACCAGTCCCGGGCCTGGGGCGAGCTGGACAAAGGATTGGGGGTGTAACCACCCCCCTTCCTGGTCCCACCCTTAGGGAGGGACCTAGCAGGTAGTCCGGCCCCTAGAATCCGCTTAAAGGTAGGAGCTGTGTCCTAAGACTTCAGACATCCTGGAATCAACTTAACTACAAAAAGAAGACGGGAACTTCGACGCTCTGCCGCACAGAGGACTGAAGCCAATCTCCCCTGTGGTCAGGGAGTGACCACCTTGCTAACGCAAGCACCATCCAGCGAATCAACGTCTGCTTTGCCGCCGCCTCCCACCGGAGCCCGAGCCCAGAGACTGACAAGACCTGGACCTCCAGACCTCTCACCGCCCGATCCACAGTCCCTGAAAAAGAGGAACCCGTGGAGGCACCGAGACACGTGGAGCCAGCCATCTTGAAAAGACCACGACAAGCTGCAAGCGCAACAACCGAGGCTCCCTCCAAGTTGTGCTTTGGGATCTGAGAAGCCCAACACCCGAGCAGCATCTGCACCAAAGGTGAGCCCTCCAGCATCTCCACGATCTGCGTGGGGCCCTTCTGCATTTTGCCACTCGACGCGCCTAACCGGTTGCTGGCCCGCTGGCTAGTGGCCATCTTGGCAACGAACTTCAAGAACTACACCGCTGGTCTGGTTGCTCCAGACTGGCCCTTGCTCCCCTCCAAAGGAGCAATCCCTCTGACCTTGCTGGTCAGAACCATCAGCTTATTTCGTTTTCCACAACAATTGCTTTTGCCAAGGCTTGTTTGCTTCGATCAAGTCGCCGACACCGCCGACAGCGAGAGCCTGCGTGGGACATCTCGTGAACCGACTCCTGGACGTCGTCGACCTTCAGGGACCACGTGGCTGCAGAGGCAAGCTGCACCTTTCTTCCTGTTTGCACCCGACATCGCCTGGTACCCACCTGGTGCCACGCTGGTCACTGGCTAGTGACTGTGAACACTGTCCCCTCTGCTTAAAGGTCTTCTACAACTCCGATCCACTCTTGGATCCACCGCATCTCTTCCGGACCGACCGCCTACAGCATCTTTGTCCACAGGCTCCATTGAACAGATAGATGAAACCCGACACACTTCGAGGCCTATGCACCCGCTTCCTGTGGGTGAGGTAAAGCTGGCACTCCGGTGCCCAAGTGTAGAGTATCATCTCTAGTGTCTGTGTTTCCAATCTTGAGTTCATAGTCCATCCGGAAGATCCTCTTTGCAGTAACTTTGTAACTTTTATGCACCCATTGAAAACCTATGGGAGCCCGCGTGTGACTATTTGCTCTGCACACGCAACCCGTGGACCTCCTGGTCACTAACTAAAGTTAGCTCCTTGTAGGCCCAGCGATTCTAGAGGCCCTAGGCCTTTTCCCTTTTCTGTTCGTGGTACTTATACCACTATTTTAGTATATGGTTTGAGTGGTCACTTTAACTAGTGAACATCATATACCAGGCCAACTTCTCACAGCGGCCACGGGCAATCTTGATCTCCTTGAATAACTTTTTGGCTCGACAGGCTGTATATGATTTGGCACGGCCAGATAAAAAGAGGATGGGGAAAGGTTTTCAATTTTTTGTTAGGCCTGATTACTGCCATTATACGGTTGAAAAGAGATGGCGGCTGCACCAATTAATCACTCCCGCGGGACACCCCCGCGCCGCACGGCCACCAGCTGCTGTGTGTGCCCCCTCGCCTTGCCCTCTGCCTCGCTGCCTGCCTCGCTGCCGGCTGACGCCGCTGGCGTCTGTTTTTGCTTGTTTTGTCTAGCATTGTGCTTGTTTGAACTGCATTTTCCTCCCGTGTTAGCAGCTTTTGTCTGACTTTTGTGCCTGTATTTTTTCTAGTCAGTTTCTGCATTTTCCTCCCGTGTTAGCAGCTTTTGTCTGACTTTTGTGCTTGTTTTGTCTAGCATTTGTGCTTGTTTGAACTGCATTTTCCTCTCGTGTTAGCAGCTTTTGTCTGACTTTTGTGCCTGTATTTTTTTTTCTAGTCAGTTTCAGCCCTTTGCGTTCTCCTGCCTGTCTGCCCGCCTACCTCGCCGCCCTCCGCCTTCCCTCCCCGCTCCCCGCTTCCCGCCACCACCGCTGACCACGCCCCTTTTTCCTTTCTGTTCCCTCCCCGCTCCCGCCTCCCAGCTGCCCCGCCCACCCGCGCACTTCGCCTTATATGGCGACCGTGCGAACGCGCAGCGGTCACGTGCAGCGGGCGCGCCGATTGTGCGCCGAAGGCGCGCCAAAGGTAAGCCCGTCTGCGCCCGTCCGCGACCGGACCGCGCCCAGCGCCAGGACCCCTGGCCAACGAAGATCCCGACCGACCCGCCTGACGTACTCCGCCGCCACCCTCACCGCTCTCAACACCAGCCGACTCCCAGAATGCCATCAAGCCACTCCACGACGTACCCACGGACCTTTCAGCTGCCACGCCTGCAAGTTCACCTGCATCCGGACCAGCCTCGCACCAGCACCCACCAAGTCGAACACCAGCAGCACCCACCTCAAGTGCATCCTGCTCAACACCCGCTCCGTCCACAGACACGCCATCGAACTCTGGAACCTTCTAGACGCCACAGCCCCTGACGTCGCCTTCCTCACGGAGACCTGGATGAACGCCTCTTCAGCTCCCGACATCGCCATCGCTATCCCAGAGGGCTACAAGGTCGTCCGGAGGGACCGAAACGCCAACCAGATGGGAGGAGGCATCGCCATCATCCACAGGAACACCATCCGTCTCACGACCAGCACCGACAACACCCTGACCAGCGCCGAACACCTGCATTTCCAGATCCACACCAACCCGAACACCACCCTCAGAGGCACCCTGATCTACCGACCCCCTGGACCACGCACACAATTCAGCGAGGACATCGCCGACTTCGTCAGCCCGCATGCCCTCCCCTCCGCCGACTACATCCTCCTGGGAGACCTCAACTTCCATCTGGAGAACAACAACGACCGCAACACCAGCACCCTGCTCGACAACCTCGCCAACCTGGGACTCAAGCAACTGGTGTCCACCCCCACCCACCTCGCCGGACACACACTCGACGCAGTCTTCTCATCCAGCACAGACATAGACTTCAGCCACGCCACAGAGCTTCAATGGACGGACCACAGCTGCGTCCACTTCACCTTCAAGAGAACGACGACCCACCAACACCAGCAACAGGCAGCCCGCAGAAGCTGGAACAAGATCACAGCAGACCAGCTCGCCACCTCCCTGAACCAGCACCCTCCTGCCAGCTCAGCGAACCCCAGCCAAGCCGCCGACAACCTCACGAAGTGGATCAGCAACTGCGCGGACGAACTCGCCCCACTGAGGACCCCGCCTAGCAGACCCGGCAGCAAGAAGGCCCCATGGTTCACCGACGAACTCAAGAGCTCCAAGAAGAACTGCCGAGCCCTCGAGAAAGTCTGGAGAAGGGAACCGACACCAGACAACAGGACCTCCTTCAAACTTGCCACCCGGAAACACCACCAGCTGATCCGCGCCGCCAAGAAAACAGCATTCAAAGACCGGTTGGACAACAACGCACACAACTGCAAGGAACTCTTCAACATCGTGAAAGAGCTTTCCAACCCCAGCGCAGGAAACAACGACATCACCCCATCGCAAGACCTCTGCAACTCCCTCGCTTCATACTTCCACAACAAGATCGCGGACATACATAACAGCTTCAACAACCAACCAACGCACACCATGACCGAACAACCACCCCCCACCACCACCCTCCACGCCTGGACCCCGATCAGCACCGAAGACACCATCCGCACGATGAACTCCATCCACTCCGGATCACCGACCGACCCCTGCCCTCACCACGTCTTCAACAAGGCCGACGCTGTCATCGCACCCCACCTGCGAGACATCATCAACACTTCCTTCGACACCACCATCTTCCCTGAGAGCTGGAAGCACGCCGAACTCAGCGCCCTACTAAAGAAACCTACAGCGGACCCCACCGACCTCAAGAATTACCGCCCCATCTCGCTCCTCCCGTTTCCAGCCAAAGTCATCGAGAAGACCGTCAACAAGCAGATGGCCGCCTTCCTCGAGACAAACGGATCCCTCGACCCCTCACAGTCCGGCTTCCGAGCCAATCACAGCACCGAGACCGCCCTCATCGCCGCCACCGATGACATCCGAGCCCTGATGGACAATGGAGAAACAGCGGCCCTCATCCTCCTAGACCTCTCTGCGGCATTCGACACGGTCTGCCACCGCACCCTAGTACGGCGCCTCAGCAACATCGGAATCCAGGACAAGGTGCTGGACTGGATCATCTCCTTCCTCGACGGAAGAACACAGAGAGTCCGCCTACCACCGTACAAGTCAGAGGCCTCCGAAGTCACCTGCGGCGTCCCTCAAGGATCATCTCTGAGCCCCACCCTCTTCAACGTCTACATGAGCCCCCTCGCGGCCATCGTACGCAAACACAACCTCAGCATAATCTCCTACGCCGACGACACCCAACTGATCCTCTCCCTGACCAACGACCCCGCCGCCGCCAGATCCAACCTGCACGAAGGGATGAAAGAGGTAGCCGAGTGGATGACGACCAGCCGCCTGAAACTGAACTCGGACAAGACGGAGGTCCTCATCCTGGGCTCCTCACCCTCCGCCTGGGACGACTCCTGGTTGCCTCCCGCCCTGGGCACCGCACCCAAACCGACAGACCATGCACGCAACCTGGGCTTCCTCCTGGACTCCTCCCTCTCCATGACCAGGCAAGTCAACAACGTCTCCTCGGCGTGCTTCAACATCCTACGCATGCTACGGAAGATCTTCTGGTGGATCCCCACCGAGACCAGGAAGACCGTCACCCAGGCCCTCGTCACCAGCCGACTGGACTACGGCAACGCCCTCTACGCCGGTACCACCGCCAAGCTCCAGAAGAGACTCCAGCGGATCCAGAACGCCTCAGCCAGACTCATCCTCGACATCCCACGAACCAGCCACATCTCCGGACATCTGAGAGACCTTCACTGGCTCCCCGTCAACAAAAGAATCACCTTCCGCCTCCTCACCCACGCACACAAAGCCCTACACGACCAAGGCCCGAGCTACCTCAACAGCCGAGTCAACTTCCACGCTCCCAAACGCCACCTCCGATCAGCCAACCACGCCGCCGTCCCCCGCATCCGAAGAGCGACTACAGGAGGAAGGTCCTTCTCCTACCTGGCCGCCAAGACCTGGAACTCCCTCCCGACCGACCTGCGCCTGACCCAAGACCACCTCTCCTTCAGGAAGAAGCTGAAGACCTGGCTGTTCGAGCAGTAGCGGCACCCCCCCTCCCCCCCCCCCCCAGCGCCTTGAGACCCTACGGGTATGTAGCGCGCTTTACAAGTGTCACTGATTGATTGATTGACTCCTTTTCAGGCAAAAGGAGCAGAAACTTTTCTATTGAATCCTGCCACCTTGAAAGTTTTGGCAAAAAGGCAAACACGTTTATTTATTTCGGAGGTGCAGGCTAAGGAATATTTGACAACCGTGTCATAAGATCTGTTATTATTGAATAGAGGGTTTTCTCTTTTTTTCTGCCTGGTTACAAATAATTGTATATGGGGATTAGAAGGTGGCATGGTTTTCTTCTTTGAATCTTAGTGAAGCCTATTCAGATAGTGTCCTTCAATAAGGCTGTAAATATTTTATGTTGATTAGCAATAACCAGGTATATGTTGGTGGGTGGTTGAACACTAGGTGGTATACTCACCTTCCATCACAGGGCTATGTGCCCTATTGCTGATGTTTTGGGGAAAGGGTGGGGGGTGGCTGAGGGGCGGAGGGTGGCACTGAGGTGTTGAGTGGGGGAGATGGGTTTGGCCACGGGGCGGGATGGGTAGGCAGGGTGAGATAAGTTTTAAAAAAAAATCAATCCATAGTAAAGTTTATATCAAGGTCATATATGTAAATGCAATTAAGTTACAAATGCTTGTAGAAAAGATAAATAGGCTGACAGCGAAGCTGGTAAAATATACTGGGCAAAATGGATGTTAGTGGAGCACGTATATGCTCATTTAATGTTTGTGGCATAAACAATATTAATAAGAGGAGAAGGGTTGCTGCTGATTTGCGCTTAATGAAACCTGATATTTTGTACATTCAAGAGACTCTTATATCTTGGGCTAAGTGTAGGGTGCTAGAAGAGCTTGGATATATGCTCTTGACTGCATCCAGTGAGACTATTACTAGTAGGGGGGTAGCTATTCTTGCTCGAGGGCGCATCTCAGGGACTGGGAGGGAAAGGTCAGATAAATATGGTAGATGGGCAATTGTTGAGTGTATTATTGGGGGGTATTAAGGTGACAATTTGTACAATATACGGATCGAACTTTGATGAAGCTCTAATATTAGAGAATTTGAATATGGAATTGGCGTTATGGTATACCCCTCTGATAGTTTGTGGGGATTTCAATATACATATAGAGGGACATCAGTTAGATGATGACAATTACAAATATATGGGTCGTAAACGTAAGGTTTTTAAAGCACTAAAGCAGCTGTTAAAAGATCATGGATTAGTAGGTGTATGGGTGGCCATAAATGATCCAGATCCGGGCTATACCTTCTACTCATATCCCCATCATAAATTAGTCAGACTCAACTATGTGTTTATGTCTAAGTTACTTATTGGTGGTGCGAAAATGCCAGTATGGCCTAGAATAACAGCAGATCATGGCCCACTACTGTTAGACGTCTATAGTTTTAGGTAGGCAAAAAATCATAGGGTATTTACGTTTAATAGGAAACTTTTAATGGAGATGGAATTTAATGATCATATGTTGACCTGGATCTCTCAATTTTTGGAGCTCAATAGAGGAACTTCTTCTTGGGATGCCCTCAAAGCGGGAATTCGGGGTGAAGTACTCAGTTATGGGTTGGCCAAACAGAAATGAGCACAAACTCTGATACAGTGGCACCTGGAAGATTTAAGGAAGCAAGAACAAGAGTTGATACAGGTGCTCAGACAGGGATTAGAGGTTAGTGATATACAAACTAAGATTGCATGTTGTAAAGCCAAAATGAATGCGATATGGTGTAAGGAAATTAATTATCAATATAAGTTGTATAAAAAAGATAGATACGAATGCGGGGAAGCTACAGGACGATGTCCAGCGCAAAGGTTAAGAGTCACAGTCTTAACAGAAAATAAGGGCAATGGTGGATGCAGCGGGTAATACGGTTGAAACCTTGGAGGGGCTATTGGGAGTATTTTACAATTTTTATGAAGCATTGTATACACAAAGGAATGTCGATGAGCAGGATATAGAGTATTTTTGTCAACAATTGAATGTAGCTAAGTTAAGTCAAGAACAGCAGTTATTAGATGCGACCATTACTATGGAGAAGTTGGAGGAGGCAATGGGCTCATTGGAGAGGGGCAAAGCTACAGGACCGGATAAGCTTCCTCTTGAGTTTTATCAATCATTTTTTCAAGTTTTGAAAATAGAGAATGTTGATCACATTCCAAGAGGCGCAAGCAGGGAATCACCCTCTATCATGGGATGATGCTAATATAGCGGTGTTCCTAAAGAAAGGTAAGCCTCCAAACCTACCAGGAGCAAATAGACCAATCTTTGTTGAAATTCAGATGGTAAAATATATGCGAAAATACTTGCCAATAGGCTGGTGCAAGTTATCATGCCTTTGGTGTCTATTTATCAACATGGTTTTATACCGGGCAGAAGTACGGTTAACCATATTAACAGTAGTTTCTCGTATTGACCATGCCAATCTAAATCAAAGGTGGTTTGGGCTGATCTTTCTCGACGCGGAAAAAAGTGTTCGACCGAGTGTCAGGGTCGTTTTTATGGGCCGTCATGCGGGAGACAGGGTTACATTAGTGCTATACAAAGTATGTATGTCACCATGAGCCATGATTTGCATAATGGGTAGGGAATCCGAGCAATTTCGGATTAGCAGGGGTACACGACAGGGGTGTCCGTGCTCCCAGCTGCTATTCACAATATATATTAATCCTTTTCTGGCTATGTTGGAGCAGAGTGAGCACATCAAATCTGAGTTGTGGACAATATCAGGTACGTGTTTTAGCCTATGCATACGACATAGCGGTGGCTTCTTCAGTTACTGAGATAGAAAGATTAGCTGATATCTTAGGTGAGGTTTCAGGTTATAAGTTAAATGCTTCCAAAACACAGATTATATGTACTAAGCTGGCATGCCTAGACGATGTACGGGTAATGGACAAAGCCACTTTGGTATTAAAGTGAGAATGTCATTGCTGGATCTGAAAGAAGTGAATTGGTCTAGTATTGTTTATGGGATTCAAAAGCAGTTAAATCATTTAGAATGCTTGCATCTCACTAGAGTTGTGTACTACGGTCCCACTGGAAATAACTAAAATACAACTCCAGGGAGTTCAATTTATCTGTGATAGGTTTATATGGGGACAAAGGAAAGCATGACGCGCGTTTAAATATATGATGCTACCATGTGATCGTGAGGGGTGGTCTTTTCCTAATTTTACTTTTTATTATTGTGTGTATACTTCAAAACATACGGATATTGTTGACAGATAAAGATGAATTGATAGCGGAAACACCGTCAATATATCAGTTGTTGCTAGGATTAAAAGCTAGAGACCTCTTAGTTAAGTTCTATGAACTAAGTTATTAAGAAAAAAAAAAACTCGGTTTAAGGTAGTGCTCGCAGTTTACAAGGTTTGGAAAGCGGCACGGAAAATGTTAGACATCCCATGGTTTAGTTATTATATGCCGCTTAATACGTCCTCTATTCTCCCTGCTATATTTTGGGACGTTAGGATGCTGAGTTGGAGGGCTAAAGGGATTAGACTATTAGGCGATCTTTTTGAGGGGGGACACTAGACTCATTTTCAGGGTTAGTGAATCAATATGGACTTCAACAAAAGGATTTTTTAAAATATCTGTAAGTTCGGGATTTTTTATTTAAGCATCATATAGGTGAGGGAATAATTATGTTCCCGATGGGCGAGGCAATTAGGAGGATACGGCTAAGGGTATTGTATGCTATATTAATAGACGCAACCGAATGACATGGTTGCACAAACAGTTAAATGGAGGGAACGGTTGGGCCAGGAGGGGTGTGTGCAAATATCAATCGATATGGCAGGGAAGATTTTGTTGTCTGCGAATTTGAAATCACAACACTACAAGACGATTTTAGACCTGTATCATACACCAGAGAGGATGATGAAGTGGGGGGACTCTAACGATGGGAAGTGTTTTAGATGCAGTACGGAAAAAGCAGGCATTGTGCATGTGATTTTCGACTGTAATGTTTTCAGCAATTAAGGCTTCAAATAGACCAGTTCTTGTCGGAAATCCTAGGGTATCAAATATATTTGACAAGGGAAAATTACAGAGATACTTTGCAGGTGGACTGCTGTTTCTGCACCTCACATCAGTTTCAATTAGGTCTCTTGCTCAACAAGCCCTTGCACCAGCCGTCAGGTGATGCCTTTGTAAGTCAAATCCTAAGAAAAATAGATGGGTTGTGCGTGCGTCAGGTGATGAAGTCCAAGAAGCCAATATTTCGTTTTTCAAAAGAATCTTTATTTTCAATCAGTTAATTCTCACAGAATAGGTGATTTTACGGTCAGCCAACGCGTTTCGGTCTCATGATGAGCACTTCGCCAGGGCTCAGTAGTCGAGTATCTTTTCTGTGAAGTTTAAGGAAAACGTTGAGAATGATCGCACTCAACAGGTATAATGGGCCCAATGTGACCTCTCGTATCGAAATAGAAAAAGCGATCCTTCAGTCAAGTCTGTGTTCCAGGCTATTCCTCTGGAAACAAATAGTGTATCGCAGGGCCTCAGTCTGCCTCAGTAATATATCTTAGATTCAAGATTCTCCTGCCAGAATGAGCAATGTACAAATAAGCCAGCCAATACATAAATTCAGACATATTATATTCATTGCAGCGGCTGTGACACGGCTATGTGTTGCATCATTCTGGCTGCAGCGGGACGCCCCTATGTTTGAAATGTGGCGGGCTAAATAGTATAATATTTTTAATTTAGAATATAGCCATTACTCTCTTGTCAATAAAGCGGAAAAAATTAGGTATGCAGATTTGGGGCCCGATGGTAGAACATCTGAATTAATTGTATGGTCTAGGTAAAATGTATCGTGTATAATTTCTTTTCTTCTCTATTTGTAGTAATGCTCTGTTATGTTTTAATATATTATGTTATGACATTGAACATCTGTGTATGAATTACGTTCTGTCATTTGGTATGGATTGAATAATTAAAAAAAAAAAAAAAGGAATGCTATCTCCTCTAGGACCATTTTTGTTTAATTTCTTATGGCCTGAAGCATGGAGTGGGTGGGACCATCTTTGAAAAACCACGAGGGCTATAGTGGTGATACATTTTGGGACACCTGGTTTTGTAAGATGTTTGTTGACATGTCTGCATGTCTCAAACTTGAATCCCGGTAAGATCCAGGCCAGATCTGTGGTCTATTTTAACCCCCTCCTCCTGACCTCATTTTTTGGTATAGGTATAGCAGTACACATGGTCTAGTACCTAGACTGCCACCCCGGGATCCTTTTGTTCATGTGAATAGATTTGAACTATTAAGTGGCCTATCTGACATTGATATCCTAAGTGGGTCCCAACAGGAGATGAATCTGAAGGGACAGGGGATGTTTATTCTGTGCCTGTTGACCCTCAAGCAGGGACTCCACATATAGTAATTGCCAGTGTTACAAGGTGCTCTGTAGGGTAAGCATTGATTGAAGAAATTCCGGTAGCACCTGTTCATTCTGATCTCTGTTTTGCTGTTGTATCATGGAAGTTAGCAGGCATCAATTCAAAGTTGAGTAATGAAGATTGGGTAGCATTTGCTTCTAGATTTGATTTAATTTGCTTTCAGGAGTCCTGGTTAGTTGCAGATTTTCACATAAACGGGGTTCGCTCTTTCTGTACACCAGCAATCCACGTGACTTCAGGAAGGGCAAAGGGAGGATTGGCAATGTTCGTTTCTGTTAAATGTACAGTGATAGAGATCAAAATAATCTGTTCCTCTTCTTTATGTCAAATATTTTTAGTATGCAGATTACCGCCTGTAGATTATTTTATTATACATTTCTTTCTTAGAATATCTTCGATCATAGTTTGTGAGAGGAAATCAGTAAAATGACCTCTGAGACACCCGTTATGCATTATGTGCAATTTCAATTGCACCATGTGTAAATACAATGGCTCGCCAGTGTGTGGGATAGAAAATATCATGGTCTCACTTCACTCACTCAATATATAAAGATGTTTTAAATGGAATCATGGTTTCAAATGGTTTACTCTTCTTAAATGAGTGCTCTAGTGAAGGTAGTAGGCAATGCCTGACTTACATTGGGGGAGGTCACACAAGCCTTGATTTTCTTATTATCTAGAAATTTTCTTAGTTTATTAGTATGTCATAAGGTCGTTTCACATTGTTCCACTGATTATAATCCCCTAAAGGCGTCTTTTAAATGGGATCATGGGAGAAGTCAGTTGCCCGAAATCCCAATTAAATGGGATTCAAACAAGGGATCAGACTGAAATGGGCTCGAGTAAGCCTCAGGGCTTCTGAGCATAAAGTAATTTGTGAAAATCTGAATCTTATACTTGTTTATATCATGATTCCTCTTCGGAGAATATTTTTCAGGGTTTGCAAACCCTATGTATTGTCATCTCAAGTTAGCTGATGGTGGAAAGCGTTCATTCAAAGGAGAAGCCATTGGTAAGTTGGTTTAATAGATCCTGTACTGAAGCCCACAAAGATCTAAAAGGCACTCTTAAGACCTCCCATTGGAATAAAAACTTAGTGAAGGTTTTGCGTAAGAATTACCAAGTTTCAGAACAGAGGAAAGCAGAGTTCAGGACTGAAGCATGGCAAGTTTTAGAGGCAGCAAGTGCTCTGAAGGACTCGAAAAAGTTCTGGAATGTAACTAATAGTCCGATATTTGTAGATGTCCCTTGGGAAAAATTGGATTCTCTAATTTAAGGGGAGACCTGGGTGGAACATTTTAATTGTATTTTTAATCCTTTTAACAAATGGTACCAGGAATAGTGGAACCAGATTTTCTGAACAATCTATTGTATTTAGTAAATCAATTTCACTTGAAGAGGTAGAAATTGCATTTTGCAGGGTTCCTGTCTTCAAGCCCCGGGTCCAGACTGGATTCCAATTGATTTTATAGGAAACTTTCCGTTGTGGACGCCTCTTCTACCTGACCTTGTTGGACCTCTTCCAGTGTCGGAGAAGGAGGCAACCATGGTTCCTGCCTTTAAGAAAGGGGACAAAAAATTACCCAGGGTGTTATAGGCCACATATCATTAATTGATTCAACGGTTAAGATATTGAGGAGGGTTCTTTTATACCGCCTAGAAGATTGGGCGCGGAGAACATATTGTCATAAACACAGTATGGTTTTAGACGAGGTATGGGCACAGTAGAACAGTGCCTCAATTTGTCACTGATTGTCAGCAAGTTTACCAAGTCCATGAAGTGCTCAGTACATCTTGCCTTCATGGACTTATCTTGTGTGTTTGACTCTGTCAATTGTGAAAATTGTGGTCCATGTTGGGGGACGTGGGAATAGGGCCACCTGTGGTTCTTTTATACGTAGGCTCAATTCAGATACTACAGTTAAGACCTAGTACCAAAGGGGAGAAAAGTCTCTATATATTATCTTCTGAAGGTGTTCGACAAGGCTGTATCCTTGCCCCATTTTTATTTCTTGTTTATATCAACGGGTTGGAGACGTATCTGCTTGGGAAAAAAACTTGATTTTCCCAAAACTGGATTTTTTTTTTTTATTGCATCCCTATTTTATTCGGATGATGCTGTCTTTATTGTAAGGTCAGCAAATAGTCTCCAGAAATCTTTGGACTGTTTTGTAGGTTTTATGGCCTCTTTGGATCTTTAAGTAAATCATAACAAGTAGTTTGTAATGGTGTGTGGCCTCAAAAGAACAAAATCTAAAGTATTTGTGGTCCAGGGGAATGAAATTGAGAAGGTCAATAATTTCTCTTATCTGGGAATTGTTTTTAACGCTCCGTTATCATGGGGCTCACTGCTAATTTTAGGAGCACTGCAAACAGCGAGCGTTGCAGAGGCATTGTTTAGATTTGCAGCCCAGCTGGGCCAGAAGCCAGTGAAAGAGCTGTTGACTCTTTATAGGGAAAAGTGTTGTTCAATCGCCACTTATGAGGCTGGAGTCTGGGGTTATGCTAATTGTGTTTAACTCCAGGGAATTGAGAATGATTGCATTAGAAGACTTTTGATGGTCTCAAAGTGTTCCAACTCTTTTCTGATCTTGAACTGGGTTTGGAGCTAGTGGATGACAGAGTAAGTTTTGCCCCCTTGTTATGGGCCAAGATCTGGAACACTCCTGAATTGGGTTTTGCTAGGTCCATTATATTGGATTGCCTCTCACATGCAAATATTCAAAGTATCCCATGGTTTAATTATCTCGAGTGTTTCTGAAGCGGAGTTTGAGTGAATTATTTAATAGCCCCACAAACATGTCTCGTCAAGACCAAGCTATTATAAAAATGCCTTTGTAACTTGGACAAATTCACTTCATTTGCAGGCATTGAATATGTTGAAATCAGTGAGCCATTTTGATTTAACTACCAGGTTTGATCATCCCCGTTTTTATCTTCTTTATTTGATGAATTGCCAACATATCTTACATTACAGAGCACTGTGCACTTTACCCATGTTTGTCCATTGTATAAATCAGTTAAATATTTATTTCCAATGTTAAAGCCTTTACGACCCTGTTCTTTTATTGAAGGTTCCAGGTTTCTACTTTATTTGAATAAAATGGCCATTTGTTGTGTGGTTTTACATTTTATAAAAGGATCAATTGCATTTAGAAAGAAATATGGCTTAGAGGAGGTTGGTGCACTATGTATGGCTTGACCTAAAACATTATGAATGAAAGGGGGTTATCAATGTAATATTTATTATGAAGACTCTGTTTTAAATGTTTTTGATGAAAGTTTGTATTTTGTGCTTTTATAATTAATTTAAATCGAATAAAGTTTGAGTGACTGACTTTTTCAAGACCAGAACCAATGCATGTGCTCCTCTTTGCTCAGCATTCTTACAAATCACCATCAAAAATAGTTTTAATCTAAACTGAGGCTACTAACGTTGGTATAGTGGGAATTGATGGCACATTGAGGATATCCTCCTCTGATAAACATTCATGTTTGTATTGCTTTTCATTTTTTTTTAGAATGCTGGTGGTGTCAATGGAGTGGATCTTTCTGTATTGAATGAGGCTCGCAATGTGTTATCTGACCTCTTGGCTGATCCTTCTCTTCCTGCGCAAGTGGTGTCTGCTCTTCGAAGCATAAGTAGCATGATGGGTACTTTCTCAGGATCATGCAGACCAAAAATAAACCCTTTTACCCCATTTCCTGGCTTTTACCCCTGTGCTGAAATGGAGGACCCAATTGAAAAAGAAGACCGAAAATTGCATAAGGTTGGCTATAATGCAGTTTACTCTGCTGTTGATAGTTCCAAAGTTCAGCTATGTTACAAAATATTGTACTATGTGATACATGTATGCACTTAATTTGATCTCTCCACTACTAATCTTTTTACAAGGGCTGTCACATTGTACCTACGTTATACTTTCAAAACTCAAATCAAAATGGCTGACTTTCCCTCTTGCTCCATGTGTTGGAATGCACCACCTCTCGAAATGTTTCTTCTTAATTTAAACTTCATTTGAGTGCTAGTCAAGGTCCCAGACGCAGAAAACAGCATCAACTCCCTTTGATTTTTGTGCCTTTTCTTACAACCCGTATCTGTTTTATCAAAAAGGGTTGCTTGGTTGCAAATATCACATTTGCTGTGGTATTTTGTTGTTCCTTCCAGGAGTAGCACATGTTTTATAGTTGGATGTTAATTGGGGAGATTGCCTAGCTACTAGTTGACGCCTGTGCAGAGTCCCCCTGCCCCCTCCGCCCCCAACCCCACTCAAGCTGCAACCACAGTTCCAGTCAGGGTGAAGTCATGAGCAACCCCAGATTAACCTGTGCTCAATCCTCTGGTAGCTTGGCACAAAGCAGTCATGCTTAACTTGGAGTCAATGTGTAAAAAATAATTGTGCAACACTTCAAACAGTAATAAAGTGAAAACACAATTTCATTCTCACACCAATTGTTCCAGTGTAACTTTAAAATGAAGAAAGACTCCTCTTTGCTATGCAAAACAACTCTTTATAGTCATGGCAGGGAGAACAACCGTCTTCACACAAGTAAACAGCTAGTTTCAATTTGATGCTTCACAGGCAGCTATTTTTATACAGTTAAACAATGCTAGTTACAAAAGTTCAAACAATGAATTTCTAGGCAGTTACACATTAGTTATGTAAAAACATGAGGTCACGTGACCCTAGAGTTTAACCTAATTCTCTACACATCCTTTTATTACAGTTCTAACAATGCTTAAACTAAGTATTCTTCTACTTTTAAATGCATGTGTATTAGTAGCACAATGATAGAGCACACACAAATAAATATGCATTTAATCCAAAGACCTCTTATCAGATTTCGTTTGTTCTTGGCTAATTCAATCTCCTTATCCCA
Source organism: Triturus cristatus (assembly GCF_964204655.1). Classification (NCBI taxonomy): domain Eukaryota; kingdom Metazoa; phylum Chordata; class Amphibia; order Caudata; family Salamandridae; genus Triturus; species Triturus cristatus. Next base: position 472,744,180 of record NC_140584.1, on the reverse strand, counting down.
TTGTCTAATCCTGTTTAAGGGTGGGCGGACAACTCTGTTCCGCCCACGGAATGTGCAGAGATTTGCCCTTCCGCCTTCCGCGATAATAGGCGGAGAAACCGGGCAAATCTCCGCACACTCGGGGGCATAACGGAAGTTGTCCGCCCGCCTCCCACCCACCTCAAATACATAGAATAACAATTGTTAAGAGTAACCTTACGTTATCGGCGGCGTCCCCGGGCTCCGATCCTTCTGCAGTGCGTCTTCTTCTGGGAACTGCGCATGCTTGGGCTCCCACGCATGCGCAGTTCCCAGAAGAAGACGCACTGCAGAAGGATCGGAGCCCGGGGACACCACTGATAACGTAAGGTTACTCTTAACAATTGTAGTTCTAATGTATTTAAGGCGGGCGGGAGGCGACGAGAGGCGGGATGTGCGTAAGGGAACTATACGGAGAGTGCGGAGATTGGTTTTATCTCCGTGCCTCTCCACATAGGTCCATTACGGCCACCCTTAATCATGTTTCACTCTATAGAAAACACAAAATACATGCCTAGGTGCCACAAATTCCTTCAAGTTTGTCAAACACCGGTTTTCCTTTAACTATGACCTTAAAGTTCATGCACTCTGTTCTCAAGTAAACTCCTCACCTTTTTTTTCATCAGCACAAGGTTTTGGCCTGCACTGCTTTCTCCACATATATCTGTGTGACGCTGTCTGCTATATTTCATTTTTTCCTTAACATTACCCCCTCTAGTTGATATTTCAACTACCTGATCTAAACCTTGGTCTACACTTGGCACTAAGTGATGTGTGTTGCCCTGAGCATCTACTACATGTGTTGGGTGTCCTAACTGGAAACGTCCCTTCTGCCTTGGTTACAATCCTTCTACAACATGCTAAGCCTAATTGGATAGCGCTATACATTACTAGTAGGACCACAATAGCTGGCAACAATGCTCCCAACAGTTCTGACATCCAGCATCGTAGAAAAGAAAACCACCTGGTAAACCATTTACCTGGGGCACCTCCTTAATCTACCATTTTCTTCTATAGATTGTACAAAGTTTGTATAGCCTCTTGGTGGGGGGGGGGGGGTAGCAGACTCTCCTCCGTATTTGCCCCCACATGCCATCAATCAATGCTGTCCGCATGTATATAGATGTGCTGACTTCATCGGCCTGCTGGATGGTGCACACAGAGGAGCAGGAAGGGCTGCTCTACGTATCCACCCAATGCGTCCCCCCTAATGTGGGGTCCTTCATCTTCGGAGAGGGATTACAGGAAAAGGGAGAGTCTCCAGTTTCCAGCGATGCCTTATCCAATGTGATTCTGGCTAATAGATCGCAGCTTAAGCAGGAATCACTGGATGTCAAGTAGGCTTATCCCCACCCCCATGTAAGTTATCCTCCTACCTTTCCAGCCAGCACCAGTTTTTTCAGATGGCCACCTCCTAAGTCATAAAACATTCCTTTTACCTGTGGAGTCCCCCAAGGCTCCATACTGTCTCCTGGAAACTTCAAGCTTTATATTGAGCCACTGGGTCCTTTGCTCACAGATCTCAAGATTCTCTGCAATGCAGATGATACACAACTCTTCTTGAAAGTATCTTCCATTTTATACATCCAGCCCCTCAAACACTGCTTGCAGATCACTCAGACCTGGATGTCCAGTGCTTACTTGAAACTCACCAAGACATTCTTGTTGTTTGCCAAGAAAGCTAAACATGGTACAGTGCAAACCTGGCTCAAAGACATGAACCTTGATGGCTTCAAAACCACTAAATGCCAGGGCACTTGGATTCACCCTGGATACCAAACTCACCATCAAAGGCCACATTGCCAAAAAACGAAGACTGTCTGGTACCAGCTCTCTCTCTCTTCTAAAAGTCAAACCTTTCCTTCCAGATTCCTCATACTCTTGCATCTGGATGGTGGTAATGTCCTAGTCTATGGCCTGCAATACCCATTGGGGGCATGCTGCATACTACAGCATCTCATCCAAGGCCTGACGAAATAACATCACACCACCCCCATCCTGATGAAACTCCATTGCCAGCCTGAGCCATCTTCAAACCTAGCTGCATCCATTACAAAGCAATCATGACCAGCACCCCTGTATACCTGGAGACCTGCTCACCATCTCTAGTGGATCCCGGCACACCCTAAGCCAGGACGCCATCAGAGAGCAGACTAAAATTTCTTTTTTTTTAAGAAGAGAAAAACAAGACGACAGACCTTTCCATCTATGCACCAACATCTGGAGCAGCATCACTGTATCCAGCAGGACTGCCCCAGTGCTGCTTATATTAGGAAACAGTTGAAGACTTGCTTCTTTAAAGAACACTACATCACAATGCATTAACCGTCCACAATCTTGCTGACTCTTCGCTTGTCCGCTTTCTTTTGGCTAGGTTCACACTATAGGAATACCATATACATACATGTCCCTGGGTGTGTTCCCTGGTCTCTTTGTATATTTAGCAGACTTTAAGTAGGCTGGCAGTGGTTATGCAGAACTGGCTCAAACCTGTTTGAGATGCTGCTTCTGTTCAATGTGGGCATACTTTTGTTATAAAGCTCTCTCTAGCTTGGGGATTTCTGTATGCGATGCACTCTGCTCTGTCACTCCTTGTAGCAATCTACATCTTTGTTGCACAAATTGTCATAGCTTCTTAACTCTGGGACTGTGGCTGCCACTTATGTCATCGAAAGTTCCTAGGCTTCCATGCTAGGTTGTAGCTAGCAGCAAGGAAGGACTCTGAAGTTAGGAGTATGATCTGCTTGTGGTATCAAAGATTGGTAATATTGATGTGGCCTCTGATAGCAATTACAACACGCACACTGCAAAGCACTGCTGCACCTCAACTTCTGGAGCCAGATGTAGGGTTTTAGAAAAGGAAAACACGAACAATGGGAGGAGCATCATCTTTAGTTTGGTGCCTCAGTCTCCTAATAGGCTTTATGACCAGCAGTCGCTGCATAGGATATTTAATAATATCACAGAAGCTCCTGCTTTTCCCTCAGACCTGCTCTTGCACTTGGAGCACTAGAGCATCAATGCATGTGCAATAAATGCCTTGTGTGAACAGAAGGACAAAGTTTGGGCTTCACGTTTTTTAAACAATTGGCGGGTGAAGAATGTTGCTTAACCCATGTGCCTGGTAGAAGGATATTGTGTTGTAGGGCCCACGAAGAAGGGGTATAGCGCTCATCATCTGGCAGAGCAGCCCATGAAGAAAGCCTTGTGCTATTCCCTTTAAGCCAGTGGTAAAGCCTGTCTAACTGTAATAGTGCTGTTCAAGCACTGCTGTTGCCTAGCTGCCATTTTGTGGTGCTGTAGAAGGTCATTGCAAGTCGTATCACATACTCAAAGAACTACTTTGTGTACCATCACCGAAGCCTTAATGATTTCATTATCCCAGTATAAACATCTGCAAAATGTCAGGGACTTGACGGAACACCCATCAAGGAAACAGCGCATTACAAACGCAGCTAAGTCAAAGACTGAAGGGGCTGGCCAAAACATGCACTTTTAAAAAAAGAATCGTTGACATGAACTCCTGTAGCCAGGCCTAACGAGTGTCTGTTATTCAGTGACCGCGTTGAGGATCTCTGCAATGGCAGCGATTTAATTCACGTTGGACATTTGCTAGTTGTTAGCGTTGGCCTGTTATTACTTCGATAAATATACCAAAGAACATAACTCTGATCTCCTGGTGACCTCTTATCTTTCTGCCGAGGACCATACTAACTGGCAATACTCCGACCTCAGCAACCTCGACCAATCTATTTTAAATGCTTTTGTGCTGTTGCTTCCCATTTATGCTTGCTCTGTGACCTCTGACCTTGGTGCTGCTACACCTATTCCGATTGACTACACCCTGGGCCTGTGACAAGCGGAGGTCGAACCTTTTTGACTGAAAATGGGATCGTCCATTTTTATTTCTTATAACTTGGAATTTTTCCATTTATTACCCCAACATTAAAACATCCTGATAAGTAGGTTTTGTTTTAAGTGTACCTTTTTAACTCCTTCTCTGTGAGATACTTATGTAGGGAGTGCATAAATGTATGTTAGGTTTCGTTATATTCGGTGTGATTACTTTACCTATTTGTACAGTGTAGCATGCAATATTCATGGCATGGATTACTTTAATAATAGAAGGTTGCAAATGGAGTTGCATAATGGTCGGTCCGGGACGTACAATCAAGTCAAGAAAATGTAGGCATAATAAACTGTTACATAACAAAATGACTATGATCTATAAAATGCGTGTTGCGCTAAAAAATATTAGCTTTTTCATTATTATATCCAGTTTTATACATGATTTTGATGTAAAAAGTTAATATTGCATTTTTTTATGCACCTACTTTAGAAAATGAAAGTTTTGGGTAGTCTAAATTACTAAGTGAAGTATAGAATATGCTGCACATATGGCTTGTAATCCGATATCTGATGACCATGAGAGATTCTGTACTTTTACCTTACTAGGGATTAAACAGTAGAAATAGTTTACCAACACCTCACTTGAGAAGAAGTTCGGGAACCTCTAGCCTGCAAACCATTGAGTCTTCGTCTTCAAGATGGGAACGCAGTAATGGCAAACGATCGTACCAAGACTATGGTACACAAAGGTAACACATCTCCTTTTGAGTGATTTGTTTGGTGGTGGATCTTTTCTTTGAGAATTGTAAATGCTAACGGTAGTGTTGATAATTAGTGTTTAAGTTATTTTTAAATGCCGTGGTTCACACACAAGCCCTGAAATCCTGCTTATTAACTTAACATATAATTTCATGCTTTGCTGTTCCCTTTAAGAATAACTTATAGTGGTGAAGTCGCTTGTGTATTTCTTACTGTCATTTTGTTTTGCAAATGTTCATGAGACGTGTTCAAAACTACTTGAATCTTGTATAAAATACTGAATGAGTGGGATACAAACTTTAGAGTCCCATGTTCAGTTTCAAGTCTTCATTTTTTCTTTATTCCATTTTGACATAAAACAAACACATTTCATTCCTTTTCTGTAGTAGAACTTCTTCAGGGGTGTGGACAACATAAAATAGAAAACTAGTATCAGTAAACATTCAGTTTATAATTTATCACGATTTATATTTACAGTTGGTTTTCCTTTTTAAAACTGTTTTAAACCTAAAGAAATATTCTACATAAATAGGTACGATTAGTGGCAACCAAACCTTGGTAAGCTCACTGTCAAAAGAAAATATTCTCCCTGCCAATTTAGGTTAATGATGAAGGTATAGGATTCGTTCAAGTGATCATATTGTTTATGCATATTGAGTTTGAGCGACTTAACATAAGTAATAAAATGATTAGCAATGAGGTCACTCCACATAACTGGTTGTGCTATGAGAAAGCTTCTCCAATATGATGGTCCACAACTATAACATTTGTTTTTCCGTCATTTTTAGGATCAATCCATATTGTAAAAAAAAAGGTTCCAGTCGAAACCAATTTGTATAGACTATCTAAAGATGGTAGCCCTTATCCTCAAAAATGCTATTAAATCATCTGCCCTGTACTATGAAGCTAGTTAATATTTCTTACTCCATATATATACTTATGTATGCGTTAGACAAATATTTCTATACAAATAGTCTTTACATGTATCATTTGTGGTATGAAAATAAATCCAGCATTCGTCATTCGGAGATGAGGAAATCACCTTTCAAAATCAATACTCATCATTATTCAAGCTGAATTTAAGCAAATATAATTGTATATTGACTATTTTATGAATTTCTCCCTAATTTATTACTTATTCACACCTGTTGGAATTGACATGGATCAAGATGTGTTATAAGTAGAAAAATGGGAGTTCCACAGTTGTGGAAACCATACTTCACATATTATTGTAAACATCACCATACCAAATAACTGTATTGTGTCTGTATATAGGATAGGTTAAACTCGAGCAAAAATCCAATCTAATTAATGACACAGTTAAAAATCTAAAGATACCAACTCCTTACGGACACCAGTATGTTGCCAAATGTGAAGAGACACAAACCACTATTATGTCTATACATAAATTTAAACATTGTAAAAAAATAATGTAAGCAATGACGATTTCAGTCCCAAACTACCAGCTCTTCTTTGTAAAATATCCAACCAGCTGCAAAACGAAACTAACATACAAAGGTTGTACATAACTCCCCTGGCTCAGTATTAGAAAGGCCCATTGTCTGCGGTCAACTGCTGTTAGACCACCAAGAATAATATCTCACTTAGACCAACCGATGATCCTCGTGCAGATGTAGAATGGAGTTTCTAAGGCTTGGATATCTTCTGACACTTGGAAATAAGAGTCACATGACAACACGTAACAGATAAGTGGTAGTGGCTTATGTCACCATCTTAGAATAGTTTCAGTCATAAATAAAACACAGAGCCAGTATTCTATGATACAAATATGTAGCTCCTACTGCAATCTTGTTGGGGTTCTTTTTAAAACCTACGTGAATCAGTAATAAAAAGTCAATTAAGTGATTATATATGTGTAATGGAGGAGTCTGTGCCACAGGGGGAATAGGCGTAGGAATATCACATAATGTCACCAAAGTTTTGTTGCACGAACATTAGCCTATACGGCCATTTTAGAAGGGTTGTATTCCTAAATAAAATAAGAAATCACATGCCCCGTGATAGAAAGATTTGCAAAATTATAGCTATTCAAAAATTAAAGGTATGACATTCTGTATTGAGAATTATAAATGTGCTTTATAAGAATGGCAAAGTGACATGCTTTAAACACACAAATTGAGATGCCAACTTTCTTTTAGAAGACGCTGCCATCTTGAAGTATTAAAATCTACATCTTAAGAAATATATTCACATAACTCTAAAGCTCTAAATCAATAAATAGGACTAAGTATTAAGCCAAATCATGCCTAATGCATTTAATTTTTTTTCCAGTTCAGTAAGCCGAAAGGAGGTAATACGACAAAATATTAGTTACCAAGAATGTAAGATATGTATGAGTCAAACCATCAAGATGAAATTGTAATGTAAATACGTCTGACTTGGGAACGGTGCCAATCACGCTTGTCACCTCTCTGAATACTTCATATATTGCACACTCATACTATACCCTTCCCACGCATGCAAACGAAACCTCCCACTTCTAACAGTGCTCTTTTTCAGCCTTGCCCAATCCAACAACGTTCAATGGACAGCTGACATCCTATACTCTAGTCAGTCATACAACACTAATAAATTCGGCACAAACCATAACTATATTAACTCCCCAAAAATTGGAGGCTGGAAGTCTAAACAACCATGTGCAAAATACAGATTTATTATGCTTAGAAGCAATGAAATATGCAATATCCTGCTCCCAGATACTACTGTTATGTAAATGTTTCTCAATCTATAACCATTTATAAATCCAATTCTTCTAGTTTGCCCGCCCAAAAAGAGCAGCTTGAACTCGGTTTTACTGTGCACACTGGCACAACAGTCAAACATTTGTTTACCAGTCAGTCCCTCATGGATTCGGCTTTTCATGACCAACTTCGCTCCGCCATTACGGATTATTTTGATTTGAACGAGGGCACGGTGGCTACACAGGCCACCCATTGGGAGGCCTTCAAGGCATTCATCTGTGGAATGGCGATCGCTAAACACAGTGGTATATTACGTGACATGCGGTGCTCTTTGGAGCACTTCGAGGCTACCCTTTGGAGGTTGGACTCAACTTTATGCCTCTAGTTTCGATGAGGAGGGTAACGGTCTAGCAGACTATCTGTCTGAGGTTGCCTTGGTCTGGCTGTCCTCCCTGTAGCAACAGTTCCTCAGCGAGCCAATCTTGGTTTAGGAATTAGTAGCCGCAATTGACTCCATGGATGAGTCAAAGGCCCCTGTCTCTGACAGGCTCGCGGGCACATTCTTTAAGACTTAAAAACATTTGCTTGCTCCACGGCTGCTGGAATTTTATGCCGAGTCCGTGGAAAAGTGAGAGCTTCCCCATGCTAAACGAGGGTTTTGTGGTTCTGCTATTAAAACCTAGCAAGGATCCACAATATTGCCAGTCTAATAGACTGTCGTCCTTACTGAACTTGGATACTAAAATACTAGTGAAAGTTCTGGTGGGTAAATTGTAGCTTCTTCTCGAAACAATCATCTCCCCACTCCAATCGGGGGTTCGTTCCCCACCGCTCTACTTCAGTAAACTTGCGCACGTTCTCCTTGGTCAACAGAATTTCTCCTGAGGTGTCGGCAGCTGTGGCCTTGTTTGACGTGGAGAAGGCCTTTGACTCCCTTGCACTTGTCCATGGTCCGCCTCCACCAACCTATCGACAGCGGAGAGGTCCCCTTCCAATGTTGCGCGATATCCCGCTTGGCTAGCGTGAAGCCTAGGAACAGAAGGTGCTGCTTAGAGGGGTTTCCGCCAATCTCCTCCTTACTGTGTAATAGAAATAATTTGGGTTAAAGGGCAAGGCGCCAGGATAGAACCTGTTCCAAACACGAGGAAAGCGTACGCCAAAATGGCTGGAGTGCCCTACAACTCCATACTGTGTGCAGGAATGTCCCTTCTGTTGAGCCACATTTGAGACAGGTGGGGTACTAGAAGACACCCATACACCATGTAAAGTATGCCCTTTGTACATATTTAAATTGAATTAAAAGTTATTGTGTTGCTATAGTGGCACCTTGGGGGCTGGCCAGGGCCTCTGTCCAGTCATCGTCCGTGAGATCCAGGATGTCTGCCTCCCATGCTGTGCGAGTTGTTTAGTGTAGTATGATTATGGGTGACTAATGTTTGATAAATTTGCCGGATTTTGTGGGCATTGAGGTTGCCCATCAATAGGCGCCCTTCCAGAGGGTGGAACTCCGGCAATCCGCCCAGAGAACGGATTAACGTTGCTTGGGCATGCTTAAGCTGTAGGTATCTGTAGAACTGAGTGCGGTGGAGAGGGAATCCTGTTTGGAAGGCTGAATAGACTTAAGTACTGTCCCTTGCATTATGTCTCCTAGCGTTGAGATCCCGCTAAGATCCCACACACGACGATGCCACAGTGGGGTCGTCTCTGTCAGGCACCCTCCCCATCTTTCTCACTATATGGCACCATAACTGTATGACTACTTTACATGCTGGGGGTAGATGTTTGAGGTTTGTCTGGCTATAGAGGTTGTCTAGGAGAGTTATTGCTCATTGAGAGTCTCTCCACCATGAAGCACGTGTCTGTTTGTGAGCTGTACCACCACTCAATGTTTAGTAAATGGGAAGCAGCATAGTAAAAATATATATCCGCTTGCCCAGGAGTTTAGATTCAAAGTTCTAAAGAGAAATTGGGTGGCTGGAGGAGGGTTCCTCTGGGGGGCGTCCCGGTTTGAGGAACACTGATTTCGGCATGGCACCAGTCAGGGGGGAACAATGTGATCTAACGCTTCATGGAGTTAATCTATGAGGTGCGGGCCTGGTTGGGACATATGAGATTGTAGAAATTCATTCGGAAATCCATTGGGATCCTGTGCAAGACGTATGCCCAACAGGGCCGCACCTAGCTCCTCAACCATGATTGATGTGTTCAGATGGTCGTGGATATGGTCAGGTAATACTTTAGGTGGTATATCTCTTAGGAATTCTCCAACTTGATCTGATGATATAATTTCCCTTTTAGCATATAGAGATGAGTAATAGGATACAAATACTTGGGCGACGTTAGTGAGTAGCTGATGCAGTTGCTGCTGTATCAGGAGGAGACGGTGCTTTGCTTCAGGGCCTTTGCCCTCCCTCACTTCGGCCTCCAGAGCACGCTGACCATTTTACAAGTCCACCACCTGCGCGAGGCGGCGCGTTTTTCTCCTGTGCGATAACTGATATCTATACCTTGGATCGTGGGCTTAAGGGCTTCCCACAGTATTGTACCTGAAGCGGCGGTATCCACATTGGATTCCAAATAGTCTGTGATAACCTGCCGGAGGGTGGTTTGATATTTTAGTTCGCCGAGGTGCCAAGGTGACATTCACCATCTGAAGGGGGGTTTGTGAGGCTCGATAAGCAGCTTTAGTGTGACGGGGGAATGGTCCGAAAGACCCCTTGGTAGAATGGAAACGGACGAGGCCCTGTGGATGTAGGTAAGTGGGAGGCCAAGGTAGTCTAATCTAGAAAGGGATCCATTTAGTGCCGAGAGGAAGGTAAAGCCTGATTCTACTGGATGATAAGCTTGCCATGCATCCGGCCACCCCAGGATAGAGACTAGGTGGTGCAGTTTGACTTCTCCTGTTTGGGGTCTGTGGCCTGATTCACGCCATCAATCAATGGATGCCATAGTGTCATTCCAGTCGCCACCCATTACTGATAGACCTTCTGGGTTCCTCCCCATAGGCGTGTGACTCTATCTACAAATGTTTGTCCCAGGGGAGGCGGGGGGGGGCATAGAAGCTTCCCAGCATCAGTGATTCCCCATGTAGTGTGCCTGTTACTATGGTGTATCGTCCACCGGAGTCGGACCAAATTTTGGACTGGAAGTAGGGGACGTTTCGGAGCATAAGGATTGCAGGACCGCATGTGCAAAGTATTGCCGTACTGCGTGACCCACGGGCAAACCCAGAGTAATAGGCCTTGTCATATCCATAGCGGGCCAGGCATGGTGTTTTATTACCCATCATGTGTGTTTTTTGTAAGAGAAGGATAGCAACCTCCAGGCATTTGGCTTGCCTGAGAACAGCACCCCACTTTATTTTGTCGAGTACCCCACGGACATTCCAAGGCATAATGTTAAGCCCTCCAGGGAGGGAGTTGGTGATATTCGCGGCCATTCATATTTCAGGGGTATGCCAGATGCAGAGTGTGTGCGGAGAAGCGTCTGTCTCTTTGTGCCTGTGCCTGAACTGTATTAGCTTTTGTATAACGAAATACGATAACCTATCCCCCCCTCCCCACCACCCCATACTTCCATCAACATGACTTTTTGGGCCGGTTCCTGTGAGTGCCTTGTGAAAAGTCAGATTCCAGTGGGGGCAGGGTGTGTGCTTTTAGGTGAACAGCCTCCTCAGTCCATGTGAAAATCGCTTCCGCAGTATCAAAGAATAAGGATTTAGATTTGTAGATGACTTTCGTCTCGGATAGAACAGCATGTATTGAATGTTTAATTCTCGGAGCTGTCGCTTAGCTGCAGTGAATGACTGTCGTTGTTGAACATGTCGGGTATAGTCGGGGAAAATCATGATGGCATGAGAGTTGTATAGCAGTTTATCCTTATGGCCTCTGGTGAATTGAAGAATGGTGTCCCGATCCATATAATTCAACAGTTTAGCTATGACCGGCCAAGGGCGTTCTCCCGGGGAGGGCTTCCTTGTCAGTGCACTGTGGGCACGCTCCACAACAAAGCAGGAGGACCGGGAGTTCTTTGGCAGGAGGGATTTCAACCATTGTCTGAGGAAACGTTCCATGGAGGTATCTTCACACCCCTCCAGAAACTCGATAAGGCTCAAATTGCTTCGCCGAGAGCAGCCCTCTGCATACTCCACCCAAGAGGCCAGCTCCTGTGTTACCACTGTGAGCTTATTCACTTTTTGTTCTAGAGTTGCGACCATGTCTTAACGGACTACACTCTAGTTTCCGCCAGTGATGCGGTCTGCAAACAAATGGACGGAATGCTAAATAAATCATACATTCACCACCAGTCGCGAGCTGGGTTAAATCAATCCTCCTTTTGCTCACCATGCCACCCTAGTTTAGACCTAGCCATATGCAATTCAGTTTTGACCCTGTGCTTCATGGTAACAGTCCAGACCGAGCTGCCAAGCCAGGATCAAGACTGGAGCAAACAATGGATTTAGGCCCAGATCTCTGTACTAGGGTGAATGTATGACTTTGTTCGGCATTCTGTCCATCAATTGTTTTTGCATTTGTCACCCTGAGTGGGACGGGTATATCCAGACGTGGGTCCCGTGCTCTCCATGCCACTGGAGTCAAGCTATCCTGGCTGATGGGTGAAACCCCGAAACCGGTCCGCGGATGCTTGTTTCCAGTCCAGGGAAGACCTGTCCTGTCAGTTGGGGCTCGACTGTTCCCATTAGGTGCAGGGTCAAGACTGATTTGCATATGGCTGGGTTCAAACTGGAATGGCATGGGGAGCAAAGAAAACGATGGATTTAGACCCAGATTTCTGTACTGGGATGAATGTATGACATTGTTCTGCATTCTGTCCATCAATTGTTGTTTTTGCATCAGTGACCTTTCTGAGGTCTTGCCTTGGGAAGGAATCTTCAGATCCTACTGCAGGCCTACCTTGCTCTATCAGCCAATGCCAGGAGGAGGCTCCGGGCCCTTCTGGAGTCCCAGGGGGAACCAAAGTCTCCGCTCTCTGCCTGGCAGGTGGAGTGTTTCATGCAGAAGCAGCCGCCGATGGGGGCTCGGGTCAATTGTCTATAGTCTTCACTTTGCCAGCCCTTGTCCTGCCAGACCGCTCCTCCGGCTCACGATCTCTGCATCAGTTTGGCGACCACGAGGCAGTGAAGACCTCTGCTGCAAGGCCGCTGCTGCTCCTCCTCCTTAGAGACGGGTCGCCATGTCTCTCACCTCGCTGCCCTCCGGGACCAAAACATCGACCGGAGGTTACGCAACAGGAAGTACTGTTTCCCGGTCTGTCTAGTGGGTAATTGATTCAAATTTCGTCAGATCTTGGGTTTGGATAGTCTGAGCTCGACTAGCTTGCGTCCGGCATGATAGCTTTCCAAGCCACGTCCCCTTTATCTGTTTCTTAACATACCCATCCCTATTTCCAACGCTTTCTTTGCCACTTTGCGAGAGCTGCTGCTGAGACTGGTCTGGTCGCAGGCCACCTGTTGGCTGGTGCACGCTGACACTCCCTTATGCGCGGAGAGGCTTCGGCGTACCCCATTTTCATCTTTACTACTTGGTAGCCCAGTGCCAGTATGCATATAATTGGTGCATGGGGATGCCAGAATCCTGTACAGCCGGATCGACTGAGACCTGGCAGGCTCCACGCCCCTCAATGTTGTTCTCCCCATTGGCTTCCCTCTGGACGCTAAGGATATTCAGCCCCTCTCCACCACCTGGCACTTATGGCAGCAGTTCCTGGGGGTGGTGCGCCTGTACTCACCTGCTCTCCTGCTTGCGTGCAATCGCTGGCTCCTCCTGATGGTTGATCCCACTGTTGGGCATTCGCTAAGTAGATTAGCGTTGCATACCACTGGAGATTTATTCGCCGAGGGCTATGCTATCTCATGGTCAGAGGATACCTGCTTCACCGACGTCACACCACTGGACAGACTTTTATGCATCGTGTGCAGAGTGCCCTGAAGGCCTACATTCGAACCTATCCCATCGCTCCGATGACTTTACTCCCCTGACTGCCCTTTTTGAGGATAACACAGGTGAACACCTGGTTTCCAAACTGTACCATACTTGCCTAGAACTAATCCCCATCGTAGATGGTCGATTGACGCCGGCTTGGTTGGAGGACCTACAGCACCCCATACCATATAACATCTGGAATTACTGGTGCGCGCAAACCAATCTAGTCTCTCCTAACCATAGACCTAAACTGCTCCATTTTTAGGTCTCGCCTGCGCCAGCGAATGCGCTGCTCTGGCGAGACATTTAGTGAGTGGGCTTTAAAGAGCCGACCACACCTTTTTGTGTGTCCTAGAGCGTGCAGTTACGTGCAGTTACGAGCCGTCATGGCTCATTAAGTGTATCGCTCGCGAGGACCCTTACAACCCGCATTCGCGATCACTTTCACTTTGATGGCAGGCAGCCTCTTTACTTCACCCTCCCCCCTCTTTATTCCCCCCCCCCCCCCATATTCTCTGCGTCTTTGATCCCTGTTCAACTTCCAGTTCTTTAACCTAAAATTTAAATAAACTTAACGCACATTTTGAGTGTTGCACCTCATGATGGATGAAAACATTCGATATTACCACATTATATTACCCGTTTTTTACGCAGTCAGTCGGATCTCGATTTAACAGTGCCACTTGGAACGAGGTTCTAATTCTTGGCCCCAGCTTGTACTTAATTCACCCTTTCTGGCTATCCGTATCAGTTATTGTGTCTCTCGCACCGCCCCCTCCACTCTCCCACCTCCGCTCCCGTCCATTGGATTGCATTCCTTACAATCTCCATTGACCCACTTCACTCTGGGTGCTCAGGCTGCCTCTGGAGCAAAGTCATTTGAGAGAGATGCCAATTACTTTCCCTTCAGCGAGCAGAGTCCGCTTTCATGCGCCTCTTCTCCCCTGTCCTTCTCTGGGGACGCTCCCTGTCCGCCTCTTGGTCACCTTCCTGTATATTTCTACGTTTCCTGTACATCCTGCCTTCAATGTATTGACTTGATGCTTTATAGAGCTCCAGGTATGGCTGCTTGGGGCCCCTATCTGTAGAGTATACAGGCCTTGATTTTTAAGTGAGAGCGTGTGACTGTAGCTAAGTGCAGGGAAAATGTGGGCTAATTACCATACGTGGTGCATCAGAGGACAATATATTTTATAAATTCGCACACATGTATAAAGGGTGACAGGGCTGTGAGTTCAGAGATGTGAAGCTATATAGGACGGCTCTTCGTGAATATGTCCCTAGTTCTTCCTATCTTTCATCCTTCTCTCCCGGTACCTAACTGCATCTTCACCCCTACGCTTTGTTTCTTTGTTCTTTCACCTTCTCCTCCTTAATGGGGCAAGAGAAAGAAGGAAAAAGAAGAGGACGAAGGAATTATTTTCTCATTCCTTCTATTCCTTTCCTCTTTGCCCCCTTTCTTTGTCCCTCCCTAGGTTCTTTCCCTGTCTGCCCACCTTCCTTCTTTCCCCCTCCCTCGGTCTGCTTCTCCCTCCCTACCTTCCTTCCATCCTTCCTACCTTTCATGTTTCCTTCTGCCCTACCTTTTTTACATCCCTCCCTTTCCTTTTCACGTTCCCTGTCGTTCCTTCCCTCATTCTATTTGTCCCTCCATAGTATCCTCCGTCTGCTCCATCTTTTGCCCCAGGATCCCGGACTTTCCAATCCTTCTCCTTTCCCTGCTCCTTTGCTTCCCACCTTTCTTTCCTGCCTCTCTTCCATTATTCCATCCTTCACTCTTTCCTTCCTTCTGTCTGTCCTTTCTTCCGTCTGTCTTTTCTATATTCCCTCTTCCTTCTTCCCTCACCTGCCTTCCATTTTACCTCACCTGCAATCCTTCCCATATTCCTTCTTTTCCTCCTGTCACCCGTTCTTTCTTCCGTCTCATCTTTTTTCCTTACACTTGCGAGATTTTGTCCTGCCTTCCAGTTTTACAGTTTTGTTTTGTTCGCACCAAGGCTGTTCTTCACCTCAAAGGCCTCGAAGCCCAGCGTCTGTTGTACTGGACACAGTATTTTAACTCTGTAGGTAGAGCGCTGACGCCGGGTGTGTTTGCTGCCATTCAGGCTGTAAGCACGTATTGGTTCTTTGTTTCTTCTCTAGGACTCAGCCTAGCTTGTTGTGAGTAAATGTGTACTTGAAGCCATCCTTAATTTTTAAAAGTAAACCAGCATTGGCATAGCCAATAGGTCTCGCCTATGGGACCTTATAAGTGTTGCGCCATGCAACAGTTGATGTTGTACCAAGGATATTGTGCTGCATAACTAAATACTTATAAGGTTCCAAAAGCGAGACCTATTGGCTATGTCAATGCTTGTTTACATTTTTACTATTCACCTACATGACACCTAGTCTTCAGGCCAGGTTTGACCCCACCCGCCCATTGACCTGTCCCAAATGCCATGCCTCCGAAGCGGATTTCTGCATCTGTCCTGGCTGTGCCCTTGGATAGGCAGTTACTGGACTAACATTGTTGCATGTATTTCCCGGATGGTGGGCACAACACTGACACCCGATCCTTTGCTAGTGCTATTAGGCTATATACGGGACGTTCCGAAGGGAACCAGACGATTTGTCACCATTCCACTCCTTCTTGCAAAACGTTAAGTGGCCATGTGCTGGGGAACTGCACGAAACCAGACTATATCAAAATTCCTTCTCTTTTGCGGCATGACAAGTGAGCTATATGCGCAGATGCAGCCGCCAACGTCCTGTCCCCGAGATGTCTGGCAGCCTCTCCGCAGTCACTTACTACACTCTACCATGACCAACCGCAACTGATATCATGGGATATGGGCTTTGTACACATACTGATATCACAGGTACCATTGCTAAGCACTCACGTGGCCGGCAATATGCCCGGAACACTTCCCCTCTAGGTCCACTATGGTTGTTACTGCCCTCTGATGCTTCATCAGTCAGTGTTGCACGCACTCTCAGCCTACAGGCCTTCCCCCGCAGTTAGGATTCGGACCATGCTGCTTGCTGTGAATTTTCATTACATTGTATACATGTACAAATTTGGGATATGCATGTACTGCCCATATATGTGGTATGCATACTATATGGCAATGATAACGATAAAAAAAAGCCAAACATATGTACTAACCTTGCATTACTAGTGGCATAGAGATAAATGGTTTCTGCGTGATTTCATTTGCAGGAGAAGTGATGCATGTCTCCCTGATCTTATCAAAGTGAATTCTGGGAAGAGGCCATTTAGTCTGTTTCCGTGCTTGGCTCACAAGCAGATGGAGAGAAGCAGCTACTTCCACATGCCTGCAGTGTGGTATGTCCTGGCTCATATTATGGTCCAAGAGGTGGCAGAAGGGCGCAGGTAGCTGTCCAAGAACGACAGAGGACTAGGAGATATTAGTTACCTACATCTTGA
This sequence comes from Triturus cristatus, assembly GCF_964204655.1. NCBI lineage: Eukaryota > Metazoa > Chordata > Amphibia > Caudata > Salamandridae > Triturus > Triturus cristatus. The sequence goes on along the minus strand of NC_140584.1, from coordinate 472,727,480 downwards.
ATGTCTTTATTAAAAGTAAGATCTGTTCTCACTGAGCCCGCTGAAGCCAAAGGAACTAAAGAAGCATTGGTAAATGCATTAGGTGTCACCTATATGATTAATAATACGCAGTTTTTTTGTTGTAAGTTGTAGCTTTGTGAGCAGTTGAAAAAGTGTTAGGAAATAGTAAAAAAAAAAAAAAAAAATGCAGCCATATGTGTGAATTTCCTGCATTAAAAACAGAAGGCTGAACAAACAGGAAGTACAGTGCAGCCGAGGTGCACACTGGAGAACTAGAATGTTGACTTTTGTTGGTATCATGGATTTGGTGTTGATACCAGGCTAGGAAGTACAAATTCCAGTGGAAAGAGAAAATAAGTGGGAGACAGTGGTAGAATTAAGACGACGATTGCAGTGTTTACAGTGGAAGTCACGTAAAATTTAATTGAATACCTTATCACCAATTGTGATCAAACAAAATGTATGAACAAATAAATGAAGTGCCCTCGTATTTATCCACGTGCTAAAAACGCTCTCCGTGACAGAAACCTATAACTGAATCATACCCAAGACGTGGCTGCTTTAAACATCCGTATACCAAACAAAAACTAAAAACATTTAAAGTGGTAAATAAAACATGCACCATTAACTACAAACTAAAATTACCTTCAACTGTTAATGAGTACACTGTTAGCAAACACGAGTGTATCAGGTGCTTTTAAATGGTAACAAATGATTCATCTGTATCATGTGACAGTAGGCTGGCTAAGTGGAGGAGAAATAAACAAGCTACTCCAGTCCTTCAAGATCGACCAGACCGGTCAAACATCCCAAAACACATAGTCCAGTCAGAGGAGTTTGCAGTGAAGTATTACCTATTTTGTTTGCCGTTGACTTCGTGTTTTGTGTTGATGCTCTATTCACGGTGGGGGAAATCTGTATATTTCTTGTATTGCACCAAGCCTTCGCTGTCGACTGCATGCCCAAGCAGCTTCTCTGCCCTGCTATAGGATGCTGAAAGCAAAAGAAAATGTAGTGCCCTGAATGTAATGAAAGGCTGGATAGATGTAATCCAATCAAACTGATGGCGTAGAAGCCATGCTTCAGGAGAGAGACATACAGAGGAAGGAAAAACATTTAATAAGAAGCAAGGACAGAGACTGCCAAGGAAGCCAACCAATGAAAAGCAACGGGCTGATCCAAAGCACTCTGTAAGTATTAGTCTTGTACACAAAAGGTGTTCAGCTCCTAAAATGTAGTCAATGCATGTAACATCTGAAGGTGTCATACCTTTACCCTGTTAAACATTTCAACTTGAAATCTGACAAGAACAAAACAGGAAACCAATGAAAAGCCCCTATTCATAAAGCCCAGTTAGATGCCAACCCATGTGTATATACTGTAATAGTTGCATTCCATTTTTCTTTCCTCTGTTAACCATCCACTTATACATAGATCTGTGTGGCTGGCAGCATTGGTAGAAGGTAAATCCATGGCCTATGTTTGTGTGGTAGAGCATCATTCTCTGACTTGTCTAAGCAGGCCGCTCAATGCCAACAGCTGCCATAAGCATACAGTGCTCGGGCAGTGGCTTGAGTGAAGGCTAAGGTGTGCCTTCAATGTGGACTGCCCTGCCTTTGCACCCATGTGTTTTAAAATAGACCAACATGGGGGGGCGTGGCCAAGCTGCTGATGTAGTGAGACGTGCGTTGTGGTGTCTCTGATCCCCCGCTGCAGGCCTCCGCTAATCCTCAGCCATCTGGGCCCGATCCATTGCCCGTGGTCCTGCTCTGACCCTCAAGACGCTGTGGGCCAAGATGGGAGCGCACTGAACAGCTCCTGTGCCTTCCTAAATGGACCCGACGGCTTAGACTGGGGCTACCACTACGGCTGGAGCCACCATCTTGGAAGCCACAGGGAGGCTCAGCCTGCGGAGAGATTGCCTGTTGCCCCCTTGCGGGTCCTGCACCCTACCTCCTGCACTCCTGGCGGCGGCTCCCTTGGGGCAGCAATGGAACGGGTGAAGCGATCCGGACTTGCCCCACCCCCACGGCTCAGGACCAAGCGGCGATACAGGCCTTATCTGCCCCGCCATCTTGAGACCTCCTGTATTGGCGGCTTGTCCTGGAGGCCTCTGGAGCTGTGCCCCGCCGGACAACCCCCTGAGATGTCCTACTATAACCTGAGTTGACCCTTGACTTCTCCCCTTGTCATCTGTGGGGCGGTAGGGGGCTGATCGCAGTGCCGGATGGGTTTGATCACCTGGAAAGGGTTGTCTCTGGTCTCCCAGGGCTTTACGGGCTAGTCGCGGAACATCGCCCCTACTGGAACCCAGCCCTGAGAGACGTACGATGTGGCTGGTAGTGCAGGATCGGCCCTGGACTGCTGACCTGCACTGGACTCTTGTCGTGGGACAAAGTCATGGGACAGAAGTAAGGGGTGGTCGGCTGCGAGACTGCGCCTTAGGCTCCTTTCCCCCAGACCACCCCTGGGAGCGCTGCCTGGGGGCTGGTTGTGCCCCCCCCCCCCCTTGCCATCCTGGGCAGCTGTCTGCATATATATCTTTGGCAGGGCCCCTCTCTCTCTCTCCTCCTGCTGCTGGTAACCTCAACGTCTGCTGGCCCTGGGAAACGCATCGGCCTAGGGGGGTCCTTCTTGAGGCATCTTCTCATCTCAGCTGATGCTCTGGCCTGAACTGGGGTGGTGGGGCTCAGCTCTATCTCCTCACTGGTAAAATCCCATGGGGGGGGCTCAGCATGCCCCCTGCCTGCACTGACCTTCTGGACCTCGGGAACCTTCCAACCTCATCCTACACATTGGATCCCCTCCTGCATTGAAGCATGTGCCCCGGCAGTTGCTGGGGAACATGAGGTGCCTTACTTACGAGAGACTCCATGCCTGATTGATCTGGGGAACGTGCCCGGCAACCCTCCCTTGGTCCCCCTCATCAATATCTGTTGGCACATTGCAACGCCCCCACTGGGTAGATTCTGGGTTCCCCAAGGGCCTCTACTGAGCCAGGCCTGCGCCATGGCAACTAACTTCTACCAATCAACCTCATCCCTGCACTCGCCTATGGTCTGTTGCTACTAGCCCGCACTCGCAGAGGCCCTCTCCTTGCCATGCCTTGCAACAAAAGTGGTAAAGACACCTCAACCGCCTCTGTCAAGGATAATCCGGTAGCTTCACTATGGTTTAAATTCACCCCCTATTCTAGCAACCACAGATCCTCCGGAAACGACCTCTGGTGACTTTACGATGGCTCCCCTCATGCAGGCCTACATGAATGTCTTCTGCACAAAATAAAAACAGATTGGTTCCCTCAAAACCGAATTTAAAGTCTGTGTTCTCGACCTCTTGCGGAATGTCACTGAGATTGGAGGCAGTGTTGACGATCTCGAGCGCACAGCAGACGCCCAATCGGAAGATCAGGAAAACCTATGACTTAAGGAAGTGACCCAACTAGGGCCACTCGGGTCACTCTCGACCTCTAGCTTTCCAACAATGGAAAGTCGATGATGCAGTAGAGAATACAAGCAAACTAGTTTATTCACAAAGTACACTGCAGTGGAGTCCAATCTGAACAGCCCCCTATGATGGCTGACAAGGGACTGACTCTAACCAGCATAAGGTTACATTATGTGTGTTGTGGAGCCCACAAAGACCCGCGTACTATGGAAAAACACTGATCGCTGTTTTAATACAGTGGGGTTACAGAGCATAAGTTTCGATTCCACAACCTGGCACAAGTTATCTACTGGCCCAGGTGGTCTGGCCTATTCTCCCCACTAGACTGGTGGGAGACGGCCTCTATGCAACAGAAAAGGCCTGCGTTAATGAGCAAGATTTAGCATTTGAGAAACAAAACTTACCAAGGATCATTTCTCATAAATGATCAAGTAACAGTTTCGATTATAATAAATTGCGTCTTCGAGAGCTAAAATGGTGGCACTGATGTCAACCTAACTAACGTAGCATTTGCACTTACTAGTTACATATGCATACAGCAAGAATATATTATGAAATAGCTACATAAATGCTAACATATCAGGTAAAATAAGAGTAATATGGCAGTAATACATTTCAATTCTAACAGACCCTCCTTTTAGCATTTATTTAGCTAATACGGATACCTTTATTCTTGCTATCAGGTACACGTCTTTACAATTCTCAAAGTAGAGACAATATAGAAATACAGGCAATAACAAGTACGGATATGTATATATGGATAGCAAACGTATGGAAGAAAATGACACTAAACATTAGTAGTACGAGTAACATCAGAAACAGAACCTGCAAGAGAAGTAGTTGAACAAAAAAACACCCTCATCTATTTGCATAATAGTATCAAGCTCCTTTTGAAGCATTATAGTTGCGTTAGTATCATGAACTGAAATCCTTTTGGGAGAGAGATAAGTAACACAGTATGAGCAGCGTAAGGGAAGACACTGAATCAAAACACAGCAACAAATTAAAAGAACAATGAAATATATCACCTTTTCTAAAATCCCACCCCAACCACCTAATAAAGACCAACTCAAATTATCGCTCTCCATTCCTCGAACATTTTCCAAAATATCTAAAATATGCTGGGTGATATTCCTTTCCGACTACCACTGCTCTCCATTTATTGCGGATGCACCACCGCTCTTAGCTAAAATTAAATCGACCGCATATCTCGTTTGCCCCGCGTATATGGGCATACTTTCTAACTGGGTGGTGATGTCACGAGAAGCTGCCACTGTAGAATTAGACAATCTGCAGTTTGCACCCAAAATACTCTCTAGCTCGTGCTCCCCTGGCCATGGCAGTGCCACCAAATGTGATTGTAGAGGAAAGTATATATCCAAAAGTGATACCGTTAGTGTAACTGTTGACTTCCAAATCGATAACACCTTCACAAAATTCCTTGGTCAGTGTTCCTTTTAACCATCTTGTATTTGGTTTACTATATTTGCAAGGTACCTCAAGATGTAACACCATTCCCAAGGCCACATCCTCTGTGCCATTGTACATATTAGAATATGTACCATTTGATAAAAAATAAAAACCTGAGCGTGCCGAAAGCGGACACTGATAATCCAATGGAGCATATCTAGTGTTACGTCCCTTCATAATAGGGTCATCCTTTTTTCCTAAACGCAATATATTTTTGTACACTATTGATCCAGAACAATTTAGATACAAATAAGTATCAGTGCTATTTATTACTGGGCAACACACAGAATAAAAACCTGCCTTTTGAGTGACTGTCAAATCTTGATAATGCCATCCTATCAGTGACATTTTGTTTATCAATATACAGATTATCACAATACATTTCAGGCCTGCAACCTGGGTACCCTGTCCCTCTGGGTTTTCTATAATACAAACAAGGGCCAGGATATCCCATACCAAATTCACTCTTTGCCACTATGAAATGGGGAGGATGAACATATGTATAATTCACCAACGATATTGGGTAAGCAGTCCATAAACCTATAACAGAATCAGTGGGATAACAAGCTGTTTTATCTCCGAAAACATGCGTATCTAAGAAAACATTACTTTGCATATCTCTTTTACTACGATCTGAAGAGACAATCCGATATAAAGCACATGATGGGGTATCACCAGAACACTCCACGACCCAAAGCATCCCCCCTCCCACCAATAAGAACAGTAATATGAAAACGATAGAAACCCCTTTCTGAGCAACCAATTGAAAGTGAGCTGCCCCGGTCGCAGGGCAACAAAAGGCTGTTCATCTCCTACAATGGGACGACCAAAAAAAATGTTTTACTATAGATTTACAAATAGAATCACCAGGGAAAGAGACGTCCTGTAATAGAACCAATTGATCGAAAGGACACAAAAAAGGAAAAAATGAAAAAGTTGAAAAGATCAGGGTCTGTCACAAGCCTCCCTGGCAGGCTTCTATTGTTCGATCCTCGGTGGTGCTATTGAGCACTTCACGGTGGAGCCACACTGTTGCAGCCCATCAGCAACTTTGCACTGTGCTCAGGATAGGGCACTCTCCCTCCTTGGAAAATACCCTGAGCTTATCCGGTCCTGCATCACAGGCAGTGCACCAATCTTCTGATCCCAAGTCTAATAGGAAAAAGAAGAAACAAGGAGCATTTTCACTAATCTTACCCAAAGTCCATCCCTGCTACACTCGCATCTCTTCTGGTGCACTATCCTTCCGTCGTGGACACAAATTGTACCTTGCTACTCCAGGCACTTTCTCATCACGAAGAAGAATCTGAAATTCAGGTGGTGTTGGATTCAGGCTCCTGCGGATCAGATGAAGAAGCCCGGGCATCCCTCATTTCTGGGGGAACTTTCGCTTTCAGAACTGCCTCACACTCTTCCTCTGTCTGCGCCAAAGTCAGTTGGGCGTCAGAAAAGGGAACAAAACATGGAACCTTCTCCATCTCATGATCCCCTATCCCTTCGCGAACCCAACCATCATAGGGGAGGGGGAGCGGCCCTCACAGACAATGAGAGGTATGGATACAATGCTTCCGGCCGTCCACTCACACTGCCGTCCTTGTCGTGATGAGAACCAAATATGGTCCTTTCCATCAGGCTTCCAAGCTGTTTCGCCTCTGCAAATTCCTAATGAGAATGAAATCACCAGGCTGTATGGTGTGCCTGGGCCCCTTTGGTGCTGGAGGCAAAGCTTCATGTATCTGTTGATGAATAGAACATAAACTTTTAGCAAGATCATATAAATCATCGACAAGCAGAGGGTATTCAATTTCAGAAAACCTTTTCGGTCTGGGGACGCCCCACACATTTGTGGGACGGCCAAAAACGACGACATATGACGATAATCCAGTTCTAGAATGGGCTGTCATTCTGGTGGACAATAGAGCAAGGGGTAATGCATCTGGCCATTGCAACCCAGTGCTTTCCTTAATTTTTGCCAATTTCTGCTTGAGAGTACCATTGTACTTGTCAACTAAACCTGCTGACTGAGGATGATTGTCTGCATGAAGTTTTTGCTTGATGTGCAGACCACTGCACACCAATTGGATCACCTTTGCATTAAAGCCGTAGCGTTGGGATAAACTCCTTAAGAGCCTTTGCCTTGGCTGTTTTTTCTTTCGTTAGGTAGGCCTCAATCCATTTACTAAATGCACAAACAACCACTAGCACATATTTCAAATTATTAACTTGTTGCATCTCAATATAATCCTTCTGGATTACCTCGAAATAGAGGGAAGGAGGCACACAATTACCAGAAGGTGTAAGGGTACCTTTTCCAGGATTGTGCTTCGAACAAATTATACAGTGTTTCACCAAATGGGCAGCAACCTTTGGGATTTTGTCATTTTGTCACACAGGATCCAATAACCTACAAATTCCCCTCACGCTAATATGAGCCAGACCATGTGCCATTGGTAACTACAGGAAATACATATGCATTGGGTAACATCCATCTCTGCTTCACGATTTGTCAGTCCAGCACCCTTCATCTAAACGCCCTGTACTCTCCTGCCACACTGCCAACTCCTCAACTGTTGCCTCACTCTGTATTTCCCTAACACTCTCTAGTGAATTTTCAAACATAGTAACATCTGGTACCCATCCAGCGGGTCCTGCCACAAACATTTCCGTCCTTCTCGACCTGGCTGTCTCTTTTGCCATCTGATCTGCAAAGGCATTTCCCCTCCCCACATCATCAGTAATTTCTTTATGGACACTACACTTCACTATTACCAATTGTTTGGGAAGGGTCAAGGCTATCAAAAACCTATATCAACGGACTGTTCTGAATCTTAGTGCCATGTGAAGTCCAGAATCCTCTGTCCAGAGGCGTCCAAAATTATGGGCCACCCCAAAGGCATACTTGCTGTCAGTGTAAATGTTGACAGTCAGTCCTTCACTCATTTCACATGCTTGCAAAAGGGCTATCGGCTCGCAGCTTGCGCGGATTGGTAAGGAATATGTAATGTCTCAACTACAGTGCGCAGCATGGTAATTGCATACGCCGCTGTAGTGGTGCAATCTGACAATTTGTAACAAGAACCATAGACCTAGTTCCCCTTGTGGATCAGATAAGGGAACATCAGTCAATTCTACCCGTCCCTTCGTCACTTCTTCAGTACAAAACAAACAATCATGGACATATGTCTAAATTTTCCGAAGGGAGGGGTAGTAACATGGCTGGGTTCAGACTGGCACATCTTTTGATATATATAGTAATATGGGGTGCAAATAGTCAATTCATAGTCGGTCAGACGAGCACTGGTAAGGTGCTGCATCTTTATCTTGTTCAAAAGTACATCCACAGCATGGGGTACCATTACTGTGAGATCATGATTAAGAACGAGCCCTGCTGATTGTCGAATAGAGACCGCCGCGGCTCTTAAACAACTCGGGAGGGCTCTGGCGACCGGGGTCAAGCGTAGCAGAAAAGTAAGCACACAGCCTCTGCTTACCTCCAAAGGCTTGTGTTAACACAGAGTGCACATCCAGCCGCTTTGTGTACGTACAACACAAACTGCTTCTTATAATCAGGCGTACCAAGCACAGGTGCAGAGCAAAGCGCAACTTTCAATTGTTCAATAGCATGCTGACATTCATGCGTCCAGGGCAAGGGTTCATGCACTTTAGTTGTTAGGCGAAGCAAGGGCTGTATTTATAAAGAATAAGCGGGTATCCAATGTTGACAATACGAGATGATGCCTATGAAAGCACGCACATCCCTCTGCGTCACAGGGACAGGCATCTTAATGGCATCAACTCATTCAGGTGTCAGCCTCCGACCCTCCTTCGACAGCAGGTGACCTAAATAGGTGACCTGCTGTTGACAATATTGGAATTTGGAAAGGGACACTTTGTCCTTTGTTTGACAAATGCTTTATTAATTTAACCGTAGCATCCTGACAACCCTCTTTGGTATCGGAGGCTATCAAAATGTCATCCACATACTGTAATAATGAATTACCTGTGGGGGTAGAGAGAGAGTCCAATTGACTTTTCAAAGCCTGGCTATAAATACTGGGACTTTCAGTATACACCTGAGGAGCTCAACAGAATTGGAAGCTCCTACCAGCCAGATCTAATCCAAAAAGATGCCTACTGTCTGGATGAATAGGAATCCTAAAGAAAGCATTTTTCAAATCAATCGCAGAAAAGAACTTGGCTGTGGAAGGAATCATCATCATGAGAACAGTAATGTCTGGAACCACCGGGAACTGGGGGACTACTATTTTATTAATCTCCTGAAGAGTAATCACAAAGCGATAGACATTAGAATGTGCATCAGGGGAATCCAAAGTTGCCTTCTTAAGAATCGGGAGAAAGGGGCCACTGCATACATTCGCTACTGTCTACTTTACCACCCCCGATTTGATCAAGTCCTGTATAATCTGCATCAAAACCTCTTCATCAGCTTGTGATATTTTTTACTGGGGAATACGAGGGAACACAGTGTTATCCTTGACCTTTATAGAAACTGGTGGTATCTGCCACAACCCCACATCCGTATCTTCCCTGTGGCCCACAATGAGGACAGCACATCCTTAAATTCAAGAGGAAGCGGTGCATCCTTTGCCAAACACTGTTTTAGTCCAAGAGTCATGTAAACACCATCCAGGGAACAATAAATGGTAGCATGTATCTTTTTCAACAAATCCAATCCTAATAAATTTTACCCACAATTCGCCGCCAACAAAAATGGGGAGTCCGCAGTAAAAGGACCAACAGTCAAAGCAAGAGGTTTGGAAATAGGGTTCACAACTGATACCCCTGAAAAACCTACCAAAACATTATTACGGCCAGACAGGGCTGACCCAGGGACCAGCGAACGAGAAACAGAGCTATTCATTGCACCTGTATCCACCCAAACATTCTGTACCAAACCATGCAAATCTGCTGTGACATAAGGACCACGCTGATCTATGGGTATTTGGACTGGTCCCTTTCCCTGTCCCTGTCTGTCCTAACGAAAGGACATCCGTGCAGCTTTATTCATATCATAATCATGATAGTACTGCCTTCCGGGGGTCATCAAAATAGTTCTGATTAGAATGACCTCCCGAGGATGCACCTGCTTGAACCTCATCCCAATCAAACTCACCACGACCCCTTCCACTCGAACCCCGCCCTCTAGGTACTGCAATTTACTGTAATAAATCTGGACATTCGCTTCGCCAATGTCCCTCCTTTTTGCAATACGCACACTGATTCGGCCCTAAGGGCGCTCCACCGGCACCATGCGACCTCTGAGCTGGACCAGTGCCTCGTCCCTTTCCGACCCTCTTGCAACCTGCTGCAGCAACACACTTGTTTTCAAATCCTTACTCTTCTTTTCCACCTTGTCCTTTTCCTCATTTTCTCGATGCCCATAGTACTGGGCCATACTCTATATTACCGAAGGGGAGGAGGTAGTCCAAGTGCTCTCTGAAGCTTGCAACCGAACCGCAATCTCGGGAAGCGAATTTGTGACAAACCTGTAAACAAACACCACCTTCGACTGACAAATCCTGCCCACTGAAATCCAAGAACACCCCTTCAAACCAAGTAAAAAAATCAGACACACTCTCCTCTTTCTTTTGACGACATGCCGTCAGCTTATCCCAATCTACTCGTCTGGGTGGGATAAGAGAATGCATGTAGGTGATGATACGACTTGGCAAAGCCAGAATCTCAGCCCTTGGTTTTTCACCGGGCTTTCGCTCCTTATCCCATGCCTTAATCTCATCCCATGTGCCACCCAATCCCACCTGGTGATCCTGTGTATGCACTTGCCTCCATATATCTGCCGGCACAACAGCCAGAAAAACATCTCAATATCTGCTAGGGTCATAACTGACGAGGAGGCGGCCTCTGTTAACTCTTTATAATACTTATTAGGGTTTTTTCTAGGATCCGGTAATTTACTCTTAAGAGCTAGCACCTCACTTCTCTTCCACGGAGTATAGATCCACTGTTCCTGAAAATGAGCCTCTGCCCGCTGTTTAACCACATCTCCTCTCTGGTTACGCTGCTGTGGAATCTCTGGATGAAAAATAGGATGCACCTCCCTCGTCGGAAATTGGGACACACTAGTTGGAGTACGGTGATGTAATCTTTCACGATAACCGAGTAGCGTCCCAACATTACCAAGAACTTATGCATGGGCCATTCGTAGCTGAATATACACGATCTCGAATGTCATAAATAATTTGAGGAGCTGTGCTTCCAGTACACTGTTCCCACAAACCAATCAATGTAGCCGACATATGCTGAAGGGCATGTTGTTATACAAACGGATCCAAATCTTTCATCACACTCCATTTATCCTCCACACTATAAATCAGACTCCAAGCCCAGTGTGCTGCCTGATTTGCAACCATCCTTTTATCCAGTATTAGGGTATCTTTCATAGATTCACATGCCTGAATCATTCCCCGTCGTCGGGATGGGAGTCACCGGTAAATAACAAAGCAATGTCTAGAAGACATATAGAGTAACCGGCCCCAAAGGGCCCTAGCTTAGAAAGCTATCCACGTCCTTATGTAAAAAGGACCAAAGTTTGGCCAGTAGCCAATCAGCTAGCACCACCCTCTAGAACCCTCCTGGAAGGAGCTCTAGTCCCTCAGATTTTCTACCGCACGTCATGCTAAGGGAGTTTCCACTGAGCTCTGCTCATTGCTTCTGGTTTTCCAGTGTTTTCTACTCTCAACTTTCTGATTTGTCATGGCTGATACTCCTAAGAAAGGACTCTTCAGATCCTGTGCTTCCTGTGGGAAGAAAAGGCTCCACGTGGATGATCAGCATAAGGACTGACTTTATTGTCTGTACCCCAGCCACAGTGCCAAGGATTGCAAGGTATGGCGTACCTTTTCATCCAAGACCCTGAAGGACAGAGAAGGGCGCCTTTTAATCTGGCTACAAAGGCTGAAGGACAAGGACTCTGTGGTGTCCTCTGAGGAGACTGCTTCCTTTATGACTTTAAGGAACCCTTTAAGAAGTCCGTACGAGCAATACCAATGATAGACTACATTTGGGAACAGGGAGTTAAAATTATGCAACATCCTTCCTCTGTCCCCCCCAGTGTTACCACGCCTGGACAAGAAATATAAAGCGCCGGGCACAGCTCCGGTTTGTCTCACGGGCCACCCGAAGCCGGATTCGGTCATTACGCAGGCTGCACAGAGGAGGTCAAGCAACCCGGCTGCTCTATTGACAGCTCCACCTGATAAGGAGGGCAGGCGCTTAGACACCATTGGCAAGTGGTTCTCCTCCATGTCGGCCTTGACGGTGAGGGCCTCTAACGCCCTGGCTCTTTTGGGGCGTTATAATCGCCAAATGTGGGCAGACATTGCACCATACATGGCAGACCTGCCAGAGGAGTCCAAAGAAGATGCAAAAAAGATCTTGCTTGAGGGAGAAAGATTGGCCTCGGAAATAATAGACTGTGCAATGGATATTGCTTCTACTGGCTTCCGGCAATTAGCGGGCGCAGCAGTTCTCCGACGCCAGGCTTGGCTAAAGGCAACCTCCTTCAGACCGGAGGTCCAGACTAAGGTGTTGGACATGCCTTACGATGGCCAACTTCTTTTTGGCCCCCACATTGATGAGGCGTTACAGGGGATTAAAAAAGACACGGATACTGCCAGAGCGTTGGGTACTTTGCAATTCCGGAACCCTTCCTTTCGGGGCCCCAGGGGAAGAGGTCAATCCTCTGGTAGGGGAGAATTCCACCAACGCTCTTCATTCTCCTCCTCCCAGCAATACCGGCCGCAATATCAACAGCGGCAACAATCCACATACACGAAGTCCTCCTTTCGTGGTAAAGGTGGACGGCAAAAGGGAACCTCCAGACGCCAATGACTTACAACTACGGCCGGTCTCCACCTTCTCGCCACCCTCCAAGATTGGCGGCAAAATGTCCCACTTACTCCAAAATTGGCGAAGAATAACTACGGACCGATGGGTCCTACAATTAGTACAATTCGGTCATTCCCTGGAATTTATACAAATCCCTCCTCCCACCCCTTCCCGCCCAACACTTCACAAAAACCTACGTCTGTTACTCTTGGAGGTGAAGACTATGCTCCAAAAAGGAGTTATAGAGAGAGTTCCCACAAATAAACGGGGAAAAGGGTTCTACTCCCGCTTCTTCCTTATCAGGAAAAAGGAGAAGAAATGGAGGCCGATATTGGACTTACGGAATCTGAACAACTATCTGAAACAGCAGTCGTTTCGTATGGTCACCATTCAGGAGGTATTACATCTGCTCAATGCGAATGACTATATGGTGTCGTTAGACCTGCAAGACGCCTATTTCCATATTCCAATACATCGCAACCACAAGAAATTCCTACGATTCGTGGTGGCCGGCAGACATTACCAGTTCCGGGTTCTGCCGTTTGGCCTCAAATCGGCACCCCGCATTTTTACCAAATGTCTAGCTCCAGTGGCGGCCTACCTACGCCATCACCATCATCAGGTCTTTCCCTATCTAGACAACTGGCTAGTCAAGTCTCCATCTCTTCAGGGCGCGTCCAGGTCTTCAAACGCCTGTCTAACGCTCTTCGATTCACTAGGCCTAACGCTCAATCGAGAGAAGTCCGTCCTTCAGCCGTCTCAGCGCATGAACTTTCTGGGCGCTACTCTGGACACTGTACTACGGAAAGCTTTTCCATCGAAGGAACGGAAGGACAAGCTGCAGGCTTTAGCTTTCAGGATAATGTCCGAAAGGACGCTGTCAGTGCGTCTCTTCAAATCCCTTCTCAGGATGACGTCTTATTGCATTCTCTTGGTCCCGCGTTGTCATCTCCATATGCGACCCCTTCAAGAAGAACTGTCGGATCAATGGGTACAGTGTACAGGATCCTTCGACGTCATCCAAGTCACACTTGTGATCAGGAAGGCCTTACGATGGTGGGTGTCTCCCCAGAACCTTTGAAAAGGCTTGCCTTTCCTGCTTCCTGCAGCACCCCACATAATCACCACGGATGCTTCCCTGGAGGGCTGGGGAGCCTTCCTTCAGGAGCTTCAGATAAGCGGGAAATGGTCCCCTACAGAGAGGGCACTTCATATCAACCTCCTGGAGCTGCGCGCCGTCTACCTGGCTCTGGTGGCTTTCCTCCCAAGAATCAAGAACTCCATGGTGCTTGTCAGAACAGACAACGCAACGACAATGCACTATTTGAGCAAGCAGGGAGGAACACGCTCGCTGACACTCTCTAGAGAATCACAAAAAATTTGGAGTTGGCTACTCACTCACAACATCTCTCTGCGAGCAGATTATGTGCCAGGCGTCCACAACGTGTTGGCAGATTCCCTCAGCAGACGGCAGTCAACTTGCCACGAGTGGGAACTGGACCAACAAGTCCTCAACAGCATCTTCGATCAATGGGGCACCCCTTCTCTGGACCTATTCGCCACCCAGATCAACGCCAAATGCCAACACTTTACAAGCTGGCATCCCCAACAAGGGTCTCTGGGGAATGCCTTTTCGATAGCATGGTGCAACGTATTTGCGTACGCCTTTCGCCGTTTCCCCTAATTCCCAGGGTGTTACGGAAGATAAAAGCGGAGCCCTGCACTCTGATATTGATAGCCCCAGCTTAGCCACGTCAGCACTGGTTCACGGAGCTTCACATCCTCTCCCTGGAACCTCCAATCAAACTGCACCCGTTTCCATCTCTGCTAACGCTGCACAATCAACAGGTTCAGCATCCGGATCCAGCGTCTCAAGTTATCTGCATGGCTCCTGAGTACAGAGAATTCCAGGGCTTAGACATTCCTCTGGATTGCAGACAAATCCTAGCTCGAGCTCGAGCGGATAGCACCAACAAGACATATTCACTGAAATGGAAACGATTCTGCATATGGTGCAAAACAAACGGGTTGCACCCTCTTTCTTCGACCCCCGGAACAGATGTTACCGTATCTCCTGCACCTCGCAAAATCCGGTCTAGCTCATGCCTCCATCAAAGTACACCTAGCGGCGATATCTCGCTTTCGGAGGTCCTCTACAGGTCCATCTTTGTGGTTTCACAGACTTATCAAACAATTTCTTAAAGGGCTGTTTCGAACTTTTCCTCCAGTGAAGCCTGTACCACCGGCTTGGCATCTTAACACGGTTTTGGCTCAGCTGATGAAACACCCGTTTGAGCCAATCCACAGAGCAGATCTTAAGTATGTCTCCTGGAAGCTTGCACTCCTGCTGGCCCTTACCTCGGCGAGACGGGTTGGAGAACTACAGGCGTTCTCAATCCAGGACCCTTTCATTCAGTTCAAACGGGACAGGGTCATTCTTCGGACGAATCCGAAGTTTATCCCTAAGGTTCCGACTCAGTTCCACCTCAATGAACCTATCATACTACGTTCATTCTTCCCGAATCCACACACAGGGGCAGAAAAGGCTCTTCATTCATTAGATATTAAGCGCTGCCTCAAGTTTTACATTGAAAGGACTAAAACATTTCGGAAGTCTAATCAACTTTTTGTGGCATACAGTAGGCCTAGAAAAGGACTACCGCTCACCAAACAGAGTATTTCCCGCTGGATCTCTTCCAGCCATAACCTTCTGTCACCAACAGGCAGGACGTCCACTGCAATCAGCAGTTCGTGCCCATTCTACAAGGGCGATGTCTACTTCCATGGCACTGTTTGCGGGAGTGTCCATGGTGGATATTTGTAGAGCGGCCACATGGAAGACGCCGCATACATTCACCAGGCATTACTGCCTGGACACTGAGATCATGAAGGATGCTGCAGTGGGGCAAGCTGTACTCCGTCATCTATTTCAATAGAGGTGAGCCCTTTCTTTTTTCATCCCACCATCCTGGTCTCTTTACGCACATTTCACACTGTTATGTTGGCATTACCTGGGTTATGGTTCTTTGATACTTTCTTTCACATGGATATGTTATTATCTAGTGACTGTATATTTACTGTGCCTGCTGAAATGTGCTTTGTATTGCTTACTATTCTGATTCAGGCATGTGAATCTATGAAAGATACCCTAATACTGGATAAGGAACGCGTTACTTACCTGTAACTGCTGTTATCCAGTATTGGTATCTTTCATAGATTCACATGTAACCCACCCACCTCCCCTGGAAGGGCTGTCTTGGATCTCTCAGTGATACAACTACTTGGCACTGTGCTTACGAAAATCTGAGGGACTAGAGCTCCTTCCAGGAGGGTTCTAGAGGGTGGTGCTAGCTGATTGGCTACTGGCCAAACTTTGGTCCTTTTTACATAAGGACGTGGATAGCTTTCTAAGCTAGGGCCCTTTGGGGCCGGTTACTCTGTCTTCTAGACATTGATTTGTTATTTACCGGTGACTCCCATCCCGACGACGGGGAATGATTCAGGCATGTGAATCTATGAAAGATACCAATACTGGATAACCGCAGTTACAGGTAAGTAACGCGTTCCTTCTCCTCTTCACCCACATCAGATCGACTCAATACCTGCTCCATTCGCTCCTGTGCGCCGCTCTTACCACAAATCAAGATGAACTCACCTGGTGCACACAGATCAAACAAGATTATTCTCCACTGCCAACTCTTCAGACCAAACGGTCAGATCCAAGGGTTTTGACTTTTCAGTACCCCAGCCGAGATGACCACTAGATGAGGAGCCACCTGATCAGACAGGAGGGGCAGCCATGAGAACCAGGCTCTATCATATGGGGATCTCTGATCTGACCGGACGCAATCCCGACCCCACAACCTGATTACGGGCGGGATGGGCCACCTGGTTCAGTCCTTCTGGCGCCAACTGAAGGAAGTGACCCAACTAGGGCCACCCGGGTCACTCAGGACCTCCTCTAGCCTTCCAAGAATGAAAGTCTGACACAGTAAAGAATACAAGCAAACTAGTTTATTCACAAAGTACACAGCAGTGGAGTCCAATCTGATCAGCTTCATGATGGCTGACGAGGGACTGACTAACCAGCATAAAGTTACATTATGTATGTTGCGGAGCCCACAAAGACCCGCCTACTATGGAGAAACACTGGTAGCTGTCGTAATACAATGGGGGTACATAACATACGTTTAGATTCCTCAGCCTGGCACAAGTTATCTACTGCCCAAGGTTGTCTGGTTTATCCTCCCCACTAGACAGATGGGAGAAGGCCTCTATGTAACAGAAAAGACATGCGTTAATGAGCAAGAATGAACATTTGAAAAACTAAACTTACCAAAGACCATTTCTCATCAATGATCAAGTAACAGTTTTCATTATAATACAAAATGGCGTCTTCCAGAGCTAAAATGGTGGCACGGATGTCAACCTAACTAACATAACATACAGCAAGAATATATTCTGAAATAGCTACATAAATGCTAACATAATATTAGATAAAATGTGAGTAATATGGCAGTAATACATTTCAATTCTAACATTAGGTAGAATAGCTACCCCAGAAGCTAGAAGACTCGGAAAACCGAAGCAGAAGAAATAACCTCTGCATTAGATGGGTCCCCCGAGGAGCTGAGGGCTCCGACATGACGTTCACAAAAGATCTACTCCAGACAGTCCCAGGCGATGACTATGCTTCCCCACCAACTTTGTACAGGGCCCACCGGATGCATCAGTCCGGGGTCGCTCAGATTTCATTCCCGACATACTCAAGCCAGTCCATTTCTTCACTGTAAATGAGTCCATCCTACAGAAAGCGCGTAGCAAAGGGGAACTGGCTATCCCATCTAGATCTTCCAAGACATTGCTCCAGTGACACCCTGCAGATGTAGAGACTTTAAGCCGGTTACTGACCAACCATTCCTCCAGAGTCTGTGGCCCCCAGAGCAGAATACTTCCCCTGCTGCTCCTCCAGTAGCCTGCCTCTTCAACTTTTATAAGGCTATGCTGGTGCGACACTCCAGTTACTGCAGCGGGCCCACGGATGTGGCTCCTCTTCTGTCCATTTGTAATGCCGCCTTCCACACCCTCTGCGTTTACCTTGTCCCTTTGGAAAGTGACTTCTTTAGAATGGCCCTTGTTCAGACAAATGGGCTGTTCCAGGACTTGAACAGAATTTGGAGCCCCAGTTGGCCATTACTTACTTTTTTTTATCAAACCCCAATTTTCCTTCTCTTGTTTCTTTTCCCTGGGAGGGTTCAGACTGGACATGGTGACCCCCGGGACACTTCCCTCTTACCCTGCAGTAGGGGGGGGTGGTCTTCCCACTTGCTACGACATGTTACTCTCTCTGCATGTTGCAATCTGCTTCCACTTTGCCCTTCTCCCTTATAGTGTGGACGAGGCTTTCTTGGCACATCACTTCTACATACCGAGGCTCCCTGCTCTGATCCCTACTATGGCTGCGGCAGTTACCTGTCCAGTCTCGCCTAACAATAGCATTTGGCCCTCCTACCTTGCATTATGGCTGAGACACCACACATCAAATTTCTCTCTCAATGTTAAGGGGCTTAACTCCCCTAATAAGACACCAGATTTGGCGCTACCTGCTCATACAAGACCCTGATATCATTTTCTTACACAACTCCTCTTACACCCTGACTCGCCTCACATGGCCCACCCGAAATAGCCTCAATACTGGGAGTCTTCCTTATCTAAAACTACCGGGGTCGCAATTCTATGCAAAGCTAGATTCAGCTCTGGGGATCGCGGGTGGTGCGGGACAGGAAAGCTGTATTCTTAAAATTGGAGTTCAGCTCGACACCAAGCCCCTCAATTAATGTCTATGCGCCCAGTCAGTAACAAGACACTTTCGTAAGAACCTTTCTGAAATAACAGCTATCAAGGGTCGAGGGACATATGCTCATCGCAGGGGATTTCAATCTAGTTTGGGATCCGGATCTGGATTGTAGCGCTGCCTCTTATTAGGGCATGGGGGCAATGTTCGCTGCCATGAAAAGGGACCTTACTGACTTAGGACTCTGACGCCTAGGGATATAAATTCCCAGACACTCAAGACTACGCCTTCTCCAATGTCCATCGCTCATATTCACATAATAATTGCTTCTTTATCTCCCACTCCCTGTTATGAACCCTGAATGCTCACATCGCAGACATTTCTATTTCGGACCATGCCCATTTGGAGGTGGTGTTGCGCTGTAGGGGCATGGGCTCCCTTCCCTGATAGCTTCCCCCTCACATTTTGTGCGACCCGGTCAACATAGCTGAGATACGGTGTGAGATGATAGCTTTCTTTGAAACAAATGCTCACTGAAACCTCCGGTCCTACCCTCTAGGATGCCTTCAAGGCGACCATTTGGCGTGTGATCACCTCCATTGCAATCGCCCACACCCAGAAGGCTTGCATGGTCGAATTGGCCTGGCTGAGGACATTAAGGCTCTAGAGCGGCTGGATCATGCAGCGCCCTCCGGGCGACATAAGAAACGACTGGCCGTGATCCGGGGACAACTGAGGGTCCACGGAACGCTTGCTCACTGGATTAAAGCAAAAGATTGAGATAGAGTGGGACCAATTCTGAACCACCTGCTTTGCACCAGGGTACATAGAGATCACATCTCAAAGATTTAAAAAGTAGCTGGTACAAAGGCCACCTCCGAGTGCGATGATAAACGGCATTCTGTGCCTTTTATGTGGCCCTCTATAATAACGTAAGCCACCTCCCACAGGACATTAGCTCCTTCCTTGCTGCATGCCCTTGGATGCCCCTCAATCCCCACCATGCCTAACTTCTTGAAGCCCTGATCACACTGGACGAATCCAGTGGCACAGATGGCCTTCCAGTCTCATTTTACCGCATACTCCTCCCCCAGCTTCCGGAACACCTCCCACGCCTCTTCAATTGGTCCTCTGAAACCTCGGGCCTCACCCACGATGTCCAGAGCGTTAGTTCTCGTCCATAAGCCGGGAAAGGATCCCTCTCTATGTGCGTCATATCAACCTACTAAACACAGAAGCCAAGACCTATACTAAAATCCTGGCGAATCACATTGAGTGCCCAACGTTTGGTCTGGTACTTATCTGCGATATGCCTGTGTAGTCCTTGTACTTGTCCACAAACCCCTCACTTCTGTTTCCGGAGACGTTTTTGATGGTGTAGCCTCCTGTATTGTGATATTTTATAGGTTTTTCAAGCTTGAATTTGAAAATTTCTTTCTTTCTTTGTACCCATTATTGCACTGACGCTGATAAGTTATTCTACTATTGATTATGGCAGTTGCCATACCCACCACCTAACGGCGCACCGCTCACAGCGTATTTGACACAATATGGTGTCCATGATGCAGGTGTTGCACTTATTTTTGTTGTCGAAGCGGATGCAACTCACCGCTTCGAGGTATTTTATTCTTGGGTCACCTTTCCGGCAGTCGATGGAACAGATACATTTTTACGAGTAAACTGCCACTGCCCTTCTGCAGCATTATCGACCTTAGAAATCTCTTGACGTTCCGCTAACGGCTTGGCAACACACTACATGGTTTAATGGCACCCTTCCTCACCCTGTGACTGCCGTTAGTTTGGGCCCCTTGTCAAATGATGGGGCCACATGGCCTGTTTTGGCCGGGTATACCCCACATCCTAATTAACTCACTGTTCCAGTCGCAGAGCTACGCGTATTACATACTTCGCTTATACGTATACATAGAACTGTTATTCAGTTCATGTTGCGCAACTTCCCGGTGGGACCACCTGGCGTTGCTGCACAACCTTCGGGACCTGGTGGCGTAATAGTCAGTCCTGTCATGATTTATTCAAGTAATGGGCAAGCGACCGCAAAATAAGGATGAGTTTCCTTTTTTTCCTTGTTATAAAGTTTGGACAACTCGAAGCTGTTTTTCCAAATACCCCACCTTTAGCACTGAGTTTACCTAAAGGCCTGGTTCCCGAGTTAACGGATTGTAACACTTGGGGTAAAGTGTTTGCAGCGGTTTATTCGATGTGTTTCGGCACCCCCTCAATAACCATTCTCCCTTCCGTGATTAAACGTATACAAGATGAACATGGGGCCGAGGCGGCCCTGGAGTTGGGAATGAGACTGGTGGAAGTGTTTGATATTCTTAGCGATATGACCCTTGCTAATGTTAAGGGTGATGCAGTAAGCTTGCAGGTGGTGCAACAATTGGAGGCTGTTGCAGACGCAGACAAACAGCGCAAATTGCTAAAGATTATTGCTAAAGCTTATAAAACGTTAGGGCGCAATAGTCTGGGGAATTTTTTTTTTTTTTTTAAACAGTTTATTACAGAATCCAAAAGATATACAAAGATGGGCCTACAACCTTCAGGCCGGCCGCTAGCAAACAGTAAGAGCATAGAATACAATCAGTAAACACACGCTGCGGCGTGAGAGAGGTCACAGGAGTTGAAAGAAGCGTTGGCAGCCACACCGTCCGGACCCCCCACATGACGGTTTCATTTTTATATAGGAAACGAAAAACAAATCCACAAGGCAGCCAATAGTCAAAGCAGCAGCATGAGCTCCCCTGGGGAGGACCCTACCGATCCACAGGAATAGCGGGGGGGGGGGGGGGGGATAGGTCGGGACGGAGACAAAATGAGCTCAATGCCCAGAACCAAGGAGACAAGCAGACTAAGGAGACGGGGCCAGTGCCAATAGTCTGGGGAATTAAGCCTTTTATTAAACCTCAAAATCAACCTCAACAGAAAGCTCAACCTGAGAAGGAAGAGTGCCCGTTTTTTCCTAAAAAACTGGAAGACATAAAAACAGGGGCAGCAACAACAGAAGTAGGGTTTGCGTGCTGGCTCACCAACACCAAAATATTCTGAGTGTACTTAATGATTTGCGTGATTGCGCGAAAATGAAGTCTCTTGATAGATTTCAAGTCCCTGATCAGCGCTCTCCTCGTTTTTTACAGAACTCATCGGACTCTCGGTCATTGTCGTACATGTGCCAGTACAGAACACCCACAGCTCTGCGCTAGTGAACAGCACAGTTTATAAAAAATATAAGACGACACTGGATATATCCAATGGCTTCTATAGTCACAATTTGGCGCCTGAGAGCCGTGACTTGACAGGGTTTACACGCTTGCTTGCCTATGGGGTATAAGAACAGCCCCAGGGCTTTTGCTGCCCGTATTGTCTTTATTACACAGCATTGACCCTGATGCATTCTCGTACGTTGATATTTATCTGACAGATGAAGAGCTGATGCCGTATCTGGTCCGAGTTCACAGAATTATTTTGTCGTTTCCCGACTATGGATACAGATATCATTTTGCAAAATCACACATCGCTTGCTTGGCAGTGCTCTTTTTGGGCTACGAGCTCAACAATGAAGGTAGGGGGCAGTGGCGGCTGGTCCATTGGGGCGCCGGGGCAGTGCCCCACTACACATCCGACAACACAAAAAAACTGCTCACTGCAGTTCGGGCAGCAAGAATGTAAGCAGCTGAATTGACAGCTTTGACAATTCGTATGTTTACATTTCTGGCCTGTGCTTCACTCAGGTGAAGTGCACACGTCAACGCACAGCGCATGTAGGCAGACGGGAGCAGGAGTCCAGAAGATGGACTGCGCATGTACGAGAGGAGCACTTTTTATTTCATCTCCCCACTCCGTTCACAATCCATTAGGTATGCTGTGCATGCCTAGTGTACGCGACTGAAGATAGGATCCTGCTCGGGCGCCCCATGCCCTATCAAATGCCAGGATACAGCAGAGTTGCCGCCCCCAGTCACATCCAGGTCTTCTGATTTGGCATTTCCTGGAGACTGTTGAGCGACAGTTCGACCAAGAGCGCGAAAGAGTGGGGCGAAGTTAGTTTTCAGCCTGGCCCCTTCTCCCTCTGTGCCTGTGATCCTGGTGACTTTTTTGGCACACAACGCTTCTTCGTCAGCACCGGTGAGCCCCTTGCTTGCTGTTGTATTTGGGGTCATGCGGAGGATGTTCAGCGGCGCCCGTGGCATTGCCCTGTGGTTTACAGAGAGTGCCGGCTACCAGTAAGTCACTGTTATGCTTTCTGGAGGTTTTAGCGGTATTGATCTCAAACACCTAAGGTCCTGACACTCACATAATCAATAGACCCCCAAGAGACACTACCCCATTCCAAGAGTAAACAAATTGTATGTGGCCGCTTGAGGAGCGCAAACAGGATGTGCGTGTTTGCTCCGAAATGCGAAGGCCGCTGCAGGCCAAGGCACAACATGTAGGGCTTATTTCTACTGCGACAACCAAAAGACACCGACTAGGCTAGGCTGACCAGAGGGGAGTCCTCCATTTTGAATGCAGCGTTAGGAGAATCTCTGGCAGCTATGAAACCCTCTTCGTCCTATGTGTCCTGGCATCGCTTACATGGAGCGTCCACGCGCGCCCTTCGCCACAGTCCCGCAGATTAAGCACCAACAGGAGGGTGAGAAGTAATAATACTGACTAGCTTTGTGGCTGTAAGTAATGGGAAATAGCATTACTCAGCTCACGAGTACTTAGCCGATCATCTTTCTAAGGATGATTAGACGAGTCAGCCCCTTGAGGATTCGGGCTGAGACATGTAGTGATGTCTGTGCTGTTATATAGCAGAGTGATGGAGCTGTGTGTCTGTTGTAGTATAGCAGAGGAGATGCAGGCATGCGTGTGCTGTAATTGAGATGATGGTCATGTCTTTGCTGAAGTAATGCAGTCACGTTGTGCTGTGATTGAGGTGATGCAGACATGCCTGTGCTGAGGTGATGCAGGCATGCCTGTGCTTTGATAGCAGGGGTGATGCAGCCACGACCGTTCTGAATACAAAAATAGTGGGGCACTGCTGCCTCGGCGCTGTAATGCAGCAGTCCAGTGCTAGTTTGTGCTGTAATGTAGCAAAGGTGATGCGTTCTTATCTGCCGTGTAATTTAACAGATGTGTTGCAGTCGTGTCTGAGCTGTTATGCGATAGGTGATGGCGTTGTCTCACTGAGTTGCAACACAGCAGGGGTGATGTACTCTCCTCTCTGTGCTGTAATAGTGCAGAGGAAAGCCGTGCCTCTAGGCTACAACATAGGAGAGGTATTGTAGTCTTGTGTCCGTCCTGTAATACGTAGTGGGAATGGCGTAGTCTTGCAAGCAAAGCTGTCCTCGTGCCAATCACCGTCACCTTGTACTCTGTCTTTGCGTGGTAAAATGTGATTCGGGCTCATGATCTAGGCGAGGTGTGACTCGATGCTTCTAATCTCTAGTCATCTATCTAGTCAAAGAAAAGATAGGAGCGAGAGTTTCCAGAATTCTGAACGTGGCGCCTCTATCTGGTTGAACTTGGTTGTAAAATGTAATGTGTTTCCTTTAAGTTCTATCCTACCGACAACGTGAGGACGAAAGACTACTGACCCACCGGAGAGGAGAAGCTTTCTAATCAGAAAACTGGTAAACAGAACCAAAAGATAACTGTCAAGGGAGCCACAATAACAATCACAAGGTGTCTTTTTTTTATATTGCTGATCTGTTTCTGAAGCACGTGGAGTTTGACTTAGGAAAGAATAAGCGATTTGAATTAAACATTTAAAAGACAATCCTGGTGCGATTAGGTTTCAGTGCACTGCTGCCTTTTAACCTTTTCAGTTTGCCACTTTAAATAAATGATCCCAGGCAGTACAGTATTATAATTCATTATTCCGTCTATGCCAACTGAGGAGGTTTTCAGTGGGTAGATTTAAGGCCTGTCAATTAGTAACTGGGACACATTAGACTTGTAAAAGAATAGAACACAGTGGCACAGATGGACAGAGCTCGTGGTAGGCCAGAGTCCGATATGCATCCGATCAGATTGACAGTTTTGCCAGTCATTGTCTTTGTTAGAACAGATTCACAATTGCTTTATTAACCATCCTGGTTTCTCAAATGTGCTTAGAAATGCACCATTTGCCCCCGGCACCCCCTGTAGGTGGTTCAGGCTCGCTACGCTCGCTCACCACAGTGCAGTACAATTATTGTTTTACGCCTCACCACTTTCAAATGTCACCAGCCGCCACTGGTAGGGGGTTAGCCCCCACTTTCTGGTGAAATGTGCAAAATTGCAACCCCCTCCTACACTGAAGAAACTTCAGGGTTTGCTGGGATTTTTAAATTTCGGGAGGACATACATTCTTGATTACGCCCAGCGTATCAAACCGCTTTATGCATTGATACAACCTACATTTACTTCTGCCTGCTGGTTACCGGATCATACCTCTATTCTACGATCTTTGCAGTCTGGTCTGTTGGAGACTACTTGTTGACACCTGATAATTCTACGAACCTGGTCATACGTATTGTACCAGGGACGGTGGGTTTCACGTACCTAACGTTCAACGAAGGGGGGACAGTACCAATTGCATACAAATCACATTTGTACACAGCAGCAGAAATGCGCTTTTTTTTGTTGAAAAGAGTTTGAGTGTAGTCCAAATGGCGATTCTGAAAGAACGCTCGCTGGGGCAGGAAATACTCATTCTGATGATTTCGCCTATCCCTGCTTTAGAAGCAGTGAATAAGGCAAGTGTACCGAACTATAAGGCTTTACATCCCCGTTGGATTCAATGGGTTACTTCTTTGACATCGGCTGATGTTATGTTTATCTATGATCCTGCTCTCGAGACACAGGTGTTTTTACAATATCAACATGTTCATCCTCCTCCATTGTCTTTGGATCCTTCAGATGAGTATAAATGTATCATTTACGCCGATGGCTCAGCTCAACCAGCCATCGGGTTGAAACATGCTTATTCCGCGGCTAGCCCTATTGTTGCTGGTTCAATTATAAATTGTGAATTTAAGTCTTCGATCGTGTAGACTGTACGGCGCAATTGGCGGAACTGTGTGCTCCTATTCTAGCTGTCGAGTTTGCCAATCCTAATGTGAATACTCTTATTGTGTGCGATTCTTACTACTGTATCCAGTCTTTTAATGACAACTTATTCTTTTGGCCTCAAAATGATTATTGAGACTCAAAGGGCTGCGCAATAAAGCATAAAATGCTATGGGTTCGAGTGGCGGAGCTTAAAAACCTTCTGCCACTCACACAAGTTATTCATACTCTTGTTCATCAGAGTGTGGGAGCACATGCTATTGATAATTCTTTGGCTGACGAGGCAGCCAAATCACCAGTAGCCATGTGTTCCGTTGCAGCAGTTACAAGGTCCATGACAAAGATAGATAATGAGATCCTGGCAGCTATAGCTGCTACGAAGGTTGGAACTACTTATCCGCAGGGCTTCCCTTCTAAATATTCTTAGCATTTATCTCCGAACAAGTTCCTTATGCTAAAATTCCGTCAGTTTGGGATTGGCTGATTCCCACCATGGACCACCGACTACCCTTGATCATAGCAGGACATGAGGGCTTGGCTTCTGCACATGCTGGAGTGTCTGCGATAGTGTCTATTCTTCAACAGCGTTATTGGTGGTGTGATTTTGTTTAAACAAACTCGTAGTTATGTGCTTTTTTGTAGCATTTGTCAAACCAACAAACCAAACCGTGTATAGATTCACATCCACCACAGACACAGCTAGCTATATATATATATATATATATATATATATATATATATATATATATATATATATATATATATATATATATATATATATATATATTCTAAAATCGGCCATTCGGCTGTATAAATCTTGATCACTGCGGTCCGTTGACTTCAGATACTGCCTATAAATATATTTTTGTTGCAGTTTATTCTTGCACTTGATTCCTTTGTGCTTGGCCACAACGCAGTGCTGACGCTCGAAATGTCATTAGAGATTTGCGTGTCTTTGTCAGGGCTTTTGCCTGTGGCACAATCCATTCTGACCAAGGTCCAGCATTCGCCTCTCAGGCATACAAGGACGTGATGAAGTCTTTGGGGGTGCTGGTGCAGTTTTCATCTCCATACAGGGCTGATGGCAATTCTATAGTGGAGCGAATGAAGCGTGACTTAAAGCAATCTTTGACAGCTAAAATCTTAGGTACTGGCAGGACCTGGCTTGCCCATTTGTACGGGGTTCGACATGCACTTTGTCTCCCAAGAAGATCTCTGGGTGGGTGGCGGCATCTGCCACATTTGACGTAGATAACCAATCTACTATGTTACAGGACCTTCAAAAGACCTGTGATGGCTACGCTACTGAACATTTGCCCTCTTCCACTGGCACAGCAATGCTGATTCCTGTCGCCGGCTGACTTCCTAATATTGGCAATCTGGTACGAGAAAAGCTGGAGAACAAAAAGGTTTGGTGCCTCTTATTGTGCACCGTTCCCAGTTCTTGGATTGAAGGGTACTCTTACAGTGATACTGCCACCTTTGCCTGGTCGCAAAGACAATCAATCAATACATTTCAATTGACAATGTCATGCTACACCGTCTGGCTGATTCTGAATAGCTTGACTCCGAGTGTTTCCTGCAACCCTCTTCCTTTGAATCTGGTTATTTCTGCATCTTCTAATAATTCTCGTGTCGTTGATGGTGAGATGGAAAGTCCTGCTAGTCTTTTGCCTGCTATGCCTTCATCCACGATGCCTTCCAACACGGACGTTGAGTATACTTATCCTGCTGATGAGTTGCATATTGAGATATCGGACAGTCCTTTACGAAATGATGTTGATGCTGCAATGCCACCGTTGATGAACGTGTGTGCAAGTGGTTATTTTGAGGCCCGTACGAGTTTCTCATGACTCTTCTTCGTCTTCTTCTGTGACATCTCTGCCATCAAAGACAAGTATTTTTTTTTCTCTTGGTTCAAAAAAACTTGTGATCCCACCCTGGACCTACATTTGGTTAGTCCTTATCCTAATTTCCTTTTAAAGTCATTTGGATTTGTGACCATGTTCTTCTTGCTCACCAATGGTCATTATTTGCCAGAACGCTCTTCCTTAAAATTGGTAGATGGTATTCTGGCTCCCCACACATCGTCCCATACCATGAAACGTGTTCAAGCCCTTGTAAAAATGTCGGCTTTTCCTGTTGCAGATGGCATCGCTTGGAATAAAGTGGCATTCGAAATTTATGGTCCGACGGAGGTTATCAAGATACCATATGTGTTTCGTGTCTCCTTAGATGTGATAACACAGGACATACATTCTGATGATTGGGATGTACAAGCTGTACATTCCTTGTTTTCTGATTTGAAATATTATGCTGCTTTTGATGCTGAAGACTTTTATTTAAATACTGCCAATTATGCTGATTTATTCTGTTTTCAACATAATGCTCACCATTTCTTGCACAAAACAAACACGCTAAGACCAGTTTTTAACTCCACACAGTGGGAACATTGCCCAACTCCTTTACAGGGTACTTACAAATGAGTTCACTTATTTCACTGATTATAACACGTCTAATCAAAATTCATTTTGACGCACACTAAGATGTCATACAAGCTGTTTCAAAATAAGTTTCAATAACTCAGATGTTGACCCTTCGGGATGGTTTGTGTGGCAAACCAATTCTAATGCTTGTCAACTGCGTTTTTATAATGCAACAACAGGTTTTTCACAAACTAGACCCGATACCCACATTCACACTCGGTCACCACATACTCAGTGGGAAAATTGTGTCAACAGTGGTTATAACATTCCACTCTGTCAAATGTGAAACATCTGTCACTCCTGTCTAGTGACATTAAGTTGTCTGATTTTCTCATGGGTCCAAAATCTCTTAGATCTAAGATTTATCTATGCAACGTATAATGAAATATGGAAAGTTTCTCAAATTGAGGCAGTGACCCGTCTGCGTCAAATTGACAAGGCTAATTTGGAAAACGTTTTTGCAGTAGTAGACAATAGCAGAAATACACTGTCTTCTTGCATTTATACTTTAGATAATATCGTTTAATCTGTTATTGATATTGTTCAAAATGATGTTTCGGTGTTATCATGGCCAAAATCAATTACGATCTGTAATTCAATTTGCATGGACATTACAGACACTCAAAATGGGAAAAGTACCAGGGGATTATTTGAATGCTTGAGCCTTGTTTTCACCATTTAATCTGAGAAACAAAAATTCATGTCCATGAAA
Source organism: Triturus cristatus (assembly GCF_964204655.1). Taxonomy (NCBI): domain Eukaryota; kingdom Metazoa; phylum Chordata; class Amphibia; order Caudata; family Salamandridae; genus Triturus; species Triturus cristatus. The sequence goes on along the minus strand of NC_140584.1, from coordinate 472,698,646 downwards.
GATGCTCCATACACAGTTACATTTTGAGCAATTTGAACACTTGCCATTTTCTGTAGTGGAAACTGATTCGGCTGTATGGTTAATTAATGGCGTTATCTCTCTGCATTTTTCACTGTTTCAATTGAAGTCTTGTATGAAACATTTCCCGATAGGCCGTTTTGAACCCTTGGGTAGTGCCTTCCTACATGAATTATGGTCCCTTCATTTCCTACAGATGTCAACGGGAGGATACAGACATTTTCCTAACAGGGGAGGACTGCGATTCCACAGTGGCACACTCCCTAGTTTGCAAACAAGTTAAATTGCACGGCGCTTGTAATGTTTCCGCACCTAATCTGGCTTGTTTTTTCAAAGGAATGCCAGTTCTAGCAATAATTCCTGCTCTCACATTGCTTTCTAACGGCTGTTATCTTACTTTGAACAATGACGGCTGTGGCTGGCGGGCAAGCATTCCATATATAGTAACTGGTTCACACCGTGTTACTTGTTGTAGCAATGTGCTCCCTCCCCCCTCCCCCCCCATCATCAGCCCCAGGAGGCTGTAGATAGTTCCCTTTGGCCTTCCATTCCAACTTTGAAAACAGATTTCAATAATTTAAGCAGGCTGAAAGCGCTTTTGTTTCAACAAGAAGTGTTTCTCACTTCGGCTGGAGAGACCTTTGAATTGCAGGTGGCTAGGACATCTAGTGAGATTCAGTCACTACTGAACAGGAATCTCCCACTGCATTTTGGATGACTGATACATAGAATATTTAATGCATCTGATACAGAAGGCCTTGCTCATTTTTTTTAAACTTGTTGGATCTGGGCCTTGTGACTTCTTTTCAGCCTATTTTTGGAGTAATACCAGCCTTTATACATTCTACTTTTTCCAGTGCTTTCGGAGGCTTTCCCTCAATACTGGCTCTGGGGGCTGGCGTGCTGATTGTTCTACTCCTCTTACGCAATGGCTGCCCATCTTGTGGTACTGCACAGACCGTCCAATTGCCGCTGTACTATTACCGAATGCAGCAGTTTTTTGGATGTTTACCATTGGCAACGCTCAACGTGAGTTATGGATTAACTTTTCGCTTTGCTTACTTCACTTGTGTGCAACCTGTATTTTACTGACAGCGATGCCCTTTCTGTTGGGCTTTGGATTTTTGCCTTTCCAACATGCCATGCACTGACTCGGATTATGATCTGTTGATGGGTCCGTTAGTGGCCCATGATCAGGCCTGTTCACGGGATGGTCGCATAACATGTGCAGCTGCGCTTGGAGTGCTGGCTGAATGGAATATCTGTGCGGCTGCACAGCACCTCCTGCAACAGAGTTTCATTGGATATGCTCTTGGAGGCATCGCAGTATGAGGAACACGTGTGGTCCTTCGAGCTACTTGATTGGATGGCATCCCTTTTTGCTACAAACGATAGGGATGACCTTTTGGAACGAATTGTATTCTTGGGATCACGTACTTTGATGGATTTTCCAGCTCCAAATTAATCCCATTCTCAATGAACTAGAAAATGATGTATATGTTTTTTCTTCAGATTTGGTGTTTTGTGTTTGGTATCTAAAATGTTGCGGGGATTCTGCACACATAGAACTATGCACAGGCAAACAGGACCTCAGTGTGTAGGGGCTAAGCCTTCCTACCGCCTCAGTACCCAAAATCACAGAACCGACTAGCTATAGTGTTTCATTCATTCTCCTACTTAATCACGAAGCTACAAATTATTAGACAACCCAGAACGGAACACTCCTGACTCTCAGGAATCGTGGTAGCAAGACGTACCATTTCGCTCAATCACTCGTACTTGTCCACAATAAGAATAGACAGTCACGGTTATAGTTCCAAATGTTTATTTTAACTATCGTGCTCTATAATGCAATATATGAGCCACTACCAGCAGCAAAACGCATAAACCCAAAACAGTTAGCATTGTAGCAAGTCCATAGACTATGAAAGGGGATATTATCTTATTCAGACAGTGGATTAAAGGACTATGAGGCCTAACCACCCTCTCCTTGGAAAGAAGTTTTATTATATAAAAGATCATCTCTGCGCTTTGAGCTTTTCTCCCTGGAAAGGTCCCTTTCCAAGTGTGTGTTTAACCAACATGCCATCCCATAATATCAAAGCACGGGTTTCCGGCATCTGCAGCTGTGTAGCATGTTTTGTCTAAGTGCTAGGGACTGACCAGCCTAATGCATTGCTTATCATGCCACAAAACAATCAGATTAGACTACAACACAATTATCAATTTAGAAAAGCAGACTGGGTGATAATATATACAGTTTTTATCCACGGAGCTTGGAGCCAGTGTATCAGTGAAATGCCAAGTGTTAATCACACAAGTGTATTTGTGCAAGAAAGAATGGTCTATACAATAGAGCAAATGGTCATGGGGTAGTTATACATGTCCAGTGGGGATAGTCCAATTTATGAAATAGACAAAATTCTGTCCCTAGTCCACGTGTTCGTGTCGATGTTTCAACCCACTATCGATATCGGGGTCATCAGGACAGTGAGATGAGAACAAATGTGCTTTATCTGTTTCAGAGTTAATCGGCACCAAATGACTGAGTGTTGAGTCTTATAATTATAAACTGCATAAAGCGTCGCAGTGAAAATGAGTGTTGTGAAATGCAGTGTGTCACTGTCCTCCCAATGTGCAACCAGGAGACAGTTGAGTGGCGTGTCGTTCTAGTTGGCAACAATTGTGTAGGTGAACCAGCTATTTCCTTAATGGAAGTGGAAGACAAGAGGCAGGAGGTTAGTTGAGGGAGCCTCAACAGGAGTAATTGGAGGCCACAGAATACTGAAAACAGATATAAGAATATTATGAAAAATAAACCACCTTTACATGTGGATAAATAATGGAACGTCATGAAACATACCAAATATTTTCCTGTTTTTTTTATTTAATCTTTGTGTGCAAAACAATGAAATAATAAAAAAATAACCTGCAATTACCATTTAAATGGTAACTTGTGGCCAGTGTTACTACTTCCCGTTTACAATGACTCTTTAACCGTCACTTTACCAAGGCCTCGTTGCTTTGGCCACCTGTTGCTCATGCCGACGCCTGATTGACTGAGGAAAACACCTCCAGCGATAGCTAAGATAATGCATCTGTCCCACAGCTAGGCGTGGTTCCCGCTGCGCTCTAACTGACTGAGGCATACCAAAGGGGGACAGATAAACAGCCATGGGCAGTGGCGGCTTCTTTTTAAAGATGTTGGCGGACCGAGGGGGGGGGATGAAAAAGGTTAGTCACCTACCTGCAGGATGGCGGCTACCTCACCTCCCTCCTTTATCTGTTGACGCAGGAAGCGCACAGGCTCCAGACTCCCCTAACCAATGCCTCTGTCACCAGCATGAGAGCAGCGTCGTGATTGGTCAGGACTGGGAGCCTGTGCAGATTCTCCACCCAGGCTGTGCAATACAGCTGAGTGGAGAACATTCCAAGTACACTTGACTGTTTGGCCAGCCATAGAAGGCACTCAAAGTTCCCTCCACTCCCTCCCCTTGTTCTGTACAGCCCAGCCCTGCACGCACCTAGAACTGAGCCAGTACAGAAAAAGAAAAGTGTTATTTTATTTTCTGAACTGCTCAGAGCAGTGGGGCGACACTCCTCCGCCTTTAGAGGAGGAACCGCCCTGGACTCTCGTCTCATAATGAGGCTACTCGAGCTAGAACTGTTGCTTCCTGTTCTTAAGGGGTATATCTCGTGCTGTTCATTTGCAATTTATTTAATCCGCGTATGTGCTTCCTTGATGTCTCGTGCATTATGTAGCTAACCAGTAGTCATGGTACAATTGTTGCACACACAAACTGGGTGGAAATTGTGATACCCAACGCCTACCACTCCTGTCAGAAGGGCATCTTCTGCTGCTTGTGTGGACAGCCATCAGCCTATCACCTGTTTTGGTGATGCCCTGAGGGCCATCTAGTCATGCCTTGCTATAGAACCAGTGGCCATTCTGATCCACTGCAGGTTTTAGCTGTAAGGGAATGCCAGAACATTGATTCATTGAGCAGTTACTGTACAGATAGGGGTAATAGAGGTGGTGAATCACTTGATCTCAGTGATACTAGGTACTGCCGAACCATAACTGTACAGGGCTGCCAATTGCAGTATGATATCTACACAAACACATCGAGTGTGTGCAGCATAGACCGCAACGGAGGTGGTTTTTATTGTGCCATAAAAGCGGCCTTACTGAAAGGATCGGCTCCGTTAATAAACTTTATTTGGATAGTTCAGAACAGCCATAAAGGTACATGCAACATATTAATTACTATATATTACATATCATAGTGATCGCATAATAGTCTATCTCCATAAAAGCGATTTCATAATTTTAAACTCAAGATCCCACTAATGCATTACACATTTCCTCTCATTAATGGCCTTCACGATAAAAGGGCAACATTATAACACACAAAAGGTTTGTTTAGAGCAAACAAATATTTCAGGACCACTTTGTAAGATCCAATATTGGGGGCAACAGGGATATGTTTAAGATAAAGCCTAAAATTCAGATGCAAATTACAAAATAAAAAATGCAATGTGATGTGTTCGCTCCGACGTCACATGCAGTGACGGCTCCCCCATTGGGGTGTGGGGGTGTCGCTCCACTGCTTTCTCGCAGTGCGAGAAGGTAGAAACATAGATGGTAAAAACTACCATTTTATGTTTCTGCTTGTCGCACTGCGAGAAAGCAGACGTGCCTGGTTGGGGGCGGTCCTGCTCGAGGGCAAGGGAGGAGTTGCATCCCCCCCACACCCCCACCCACCCGCCACCGAGCAGGACCGCCCACTCTCCCTTTTTGAAATGGCCCGGCTGGGGCGCTCTCCGCTGCGCCTCACCAATCACAACACTGCCATTGCAGCATTGTGATTGGCGGAGGGGAGGGAGGGAGGCTGCATTGATGACTACGAGAGCTGCAGCCAAGAATTGGAAAAAGCAGGACGGCGGGAGTCGAGAGTGGAACCATCCAGAAGCTGAGGTGGTGCGCGGGACGGTAAGTTTTTTAAAATCTCTTTTTAATTAACCCCTTAACTGTTGGGCCTCTTCTTCCCCCCCCCCCCCCCCCCCCCCCCAGTGCTTAGCCCTTTATTAGGTTTCGCACATGCGCAGTCTCGCTGGTGAGATTTAATGACATGCTAAACGGTGGCCAGCCATTGAAAAAGAGCAGCACGTGTCGTTTTACTTCGGCTTTTTGAGCCGTTCCATTTGGACGGGCTCGTCTGCCTTCCATGCGTCGCCAAAGCCATCTTATCTTTATGGGGGCCATGTGTTTAAACACATGGCCCCATAAAGACAAGAGAGCTTTCACAACGGACGAAAGTGAAAGCGGACCGTGCTTGCTTTAGGAATGTTTCGACTGCACCCTTGTAGGGTGATACAGCACAGGCTCCATTGATGTGTTTTATATACAGCTATTTTGCGTGCATTGTTTTTTAATATACTCCTTGGGATGTATGATTTATGCATGTACGCTCTGATCACGTTGGAGCTGAAATGGCATGTAATAGACATGTATACATTATTCATGCAAGCACTGGGAATTTATTAAAAATGCATCTGTTGAGCATACGTTTATGAAGCATGCATTGCACACAGGATGGAACTATTACAAATGCTGTATATGGCATACTACAACTGGTGCCCATGTATGCCAGCATCATGTGCCCACCCAGTGACACCTACCTGTTATGACGGCCGGTGATCTCTGCCCTCCGTTGGGTTGTAGCCAGACTTGCAAGGTGAAGCTGTCCCTGGGCAGCTCGGAGCCGAAGCTGCCCTCCATGCCCATTGAAGTAGAGCACCCTCTGCTCCGGAGCACCCAGAGGCGGTTGTGGTCGGCGATGGTTGTGCTGGTGCTCCAGGCCACCAGTGGAGCGACGGCCCGAGCGAGGCAGGTGGCGCACCCGTCCCGCAGGGTGCTGCTTGGTCGCGGGCGCCGGCACGCGCGCCCGCAGGGATTGCTCGTCCATCCTGCAGCGGTGCCCGGCAGCCGCATCCCGGAGCTTCCCCTCCCCCGATCCCTCCCAACCGGCCAGCTTTGGAGCCTCCCCTGCCCCTGTGACCCTTTGCTCCTCTTGGGGCTCCTTACCGGGATTCCGTCCCCACGTGCCCCTGTGCCCGCTGCGCCCGCTTGCTGCTCCGTGGGCTTCAGAGCGCATGTGCCTCCCGCGCCCCGGTCCTCCTCTCTGGACCCCTGTCCTGCTGATTCCCCTATCCTTCTTCTCCGGATTCCCCTCTGCACCCTTACGTGCCCTTTGTGCTCCCCACCCTACCCCTGTACTCCTCTCCGCGCTCCCCGTGCCCCTGTAGCAGAGGAGGTATGGAGGTTGTAGGGAAAGATGCTTCTCTGCCGGGGCTGGGAAAGGGGCAGAAAGCAGTGGGAGGGAGCCTTCTGTAGCAGAAGAGGTAAGGAGGGTTCAGGGGAAGGGAAAGGAGCCTCTCTGCCGGGGCTGGGCAGGGAAATGGGCAGAAAGCAGAGGGAGGTGTCCCTCTGTAGCAGAGGGGGGGGGTAAGGAGGGTGCTGGAAAAAGGAGATCTCAGTGGTGCAAAGAGGGCGTTCTCTTCCGGTTACAAGGTGAGGGTCAGGGAGTTCAGCGAAGGGGCTGCTCTAGCCGAGATATGTATAGGGGGCGCAGGGAGAGGTGTAGGGGGCGCAGGGAGAGGTGTAGGGGGCGCAGGGAGAGGTGTAGGGGGCGCAGGGAGAGGTGTAGGGGGCGCAGGGAGAGGTGTAGGGGGCGCAGGGAGAGGTGTAGGGGGCGCAGGGAGAGGTGTAGGGGCGCAGGGGAGAGGTATAGGGGGCGCAGGGAGAGGTATAGGGGGCGCAGGGAGAGGTATAGGGGGCGCAGGGAGAGGTATAGGGGGCGCAGGGAGAGGTATAGGGGCGGCAGGGAGAGGTATAGGGGCGGCAGGGAGAGGTTTAGGGGGCGCAGGGAAAGTAGATTTTGAAGCAGTAAAGGAAAGCAGGGAGGAGGACTTTTCTGTGGTAAGGGGTGGGATGAGAGGTGCAGGGGATATAGACTCTGAGGCGTTAGATTCAATATTTTTTTTGAACAGGGGAATATAGATATATGCATACTCCTCATTCCAGGAGAATGCTAAAAACAAGCATTGGCATAGCCAATAGGTCTCGCCTTTGGGATTTTATAAGTATTTAGATATGCAGCACAATATCCTTGTTGCAACAACATCAACTGTTGCATGGCTAAACACATAAGGTCCCAAAGGTGAGACCTATTGGCGATGCCAATGCCTGTTGGCTATTTGTAGTAGTTCGCGATTAGGCCTATAACTTTTTGACCACATAAGGTATGCATACTAAATTTGCGTCCCTTTTCTTCCAACATCATGGGGATTCTAAAGGTACACAGGGTTTGTGGATTCCCCTGGAGGGGTCCCAGAAATTACCCAAAATACAGCTAAATTTTGTTTTTTGGGGGAAAAATGGGGAAAAAGTGCTGCAAATGAAAGCGTCTGGGTTTTTCCTTGCAAATGGGATCAAAAAGGGTTTGTGGGGCTGAAATCACCATTTTCCCCAGCTTTTAGGGAATGACAGACTTTTGTCAGAAAACCAAATTTCTTTACAGTTTTGGCATTTTTCTGGGACATAGCCTATTTTTGCTATTTTTTGTGCTTTCAACCTCCTTCCAGTTAATGGTAGAAATGGGTATGAAAGCAATAATGGATCCTGGAAAGCTATACATTTTCGAAAAGTAGACAAAATGCTGAATTCAGCAAGGGGTCATTTGTGTAAATTCATCAAGGTTTCTTTATAGAAACTAACAAATATAGGAAAAATTGAAAATTAGTTGAAAAAACAGCCTTTTGTGTCAACGTTTTCACCTGTAACTTCTTCTAATTATGACAGCTCTTTGAAAGCAATATACCGTTACATCCACTGGCCTTACTGGTTGTGGGGATATATAGGACTTGTAGGTTCACCAAGAACCCGCTGAACCCAGAGCCAAAAAATGAGCAGCGTGTTGCAATGGGTTTTTATTATGTACCGGGTATATAGCAATTATTCTGGGAAAATGTATACATGGAAAATTCGCTGTGAAAGACTCCTATGTATTTCTGAAATGGGAACAAAATATAGAGTTTAGAAACAGTAGATATTTGCACATTTCCGAAATTGGAATACTCCTACTAGCATGTGAATTATTGGTCATTTTTCAAAAATTCTTTTTTTTTTTTTTACTCTTTCATTTGGAAGGCAGAAATGCATCGAAAGTCAATAGGTAATAACAGTTGCTTTACTAATCTGAATTACCCTAATTCTCTCGATAAAAATGGTACCTCACTTGTGTGGGTAGGCATAGTGCCCACGCCAGGAAACAGCTCAAAACGCAACATGAACACACCGCATTTTCATAATGAAAAATTACCCTTTTTTTGCAAAGTGCCTAGCTGCAGATTTTGAACCCTAGCTCTGCCGGCACCTAGGAAACCTAGCAAATCTATACATCTTTGAAAACTAGACACCCAGGGGAATCCAGGATGGGGTGACTTGGTTGGCTCTCACCAGGTTCTGTTACCCAGAATCCATTATAAACCTAAAAAAGTGTCAAAAAAACAAATTTTCTTCACATTTCTGTGGTGGAAAGTTTTGTAATCTGCGTGGATCCACAAAATTCCACCCACCCCGTGTTCTCCAAAGTCTTCCAAGAAAAATGGTACCTCATTTGTGTGGGAGGCCCAACTACCCGCGACAGGAAACGGCCCAAAACGTATTGAGTTGACATCAAAATTGCCTATCACAAAACAACCTGGTTTTGCAAGGGGGGGGGGGGGGTCACCTCGGTTTTTGGCCCCGTGCTTGGCGGCCAGCTAGGGAAACCTATCAAACCCACACATTTCTGAAAACTAGACACCCGGGGGGGGTTCTAGGGAGATATGGCTTGCGTGGATCCCCCAACGTTTTCTTACCCAGAATCCCTTGCAAACCTCAAATTTAGCTGAAAAAAATCACTTTTTCCTTACTTTTTGGTGTGGGAAAGTTGTAGCATCACTGGGCAGACATGAATATCCTGCCACCCAGCGTTCCCCAAGGTCTCCCAATAAAAATGGTGCCTCACTCGTGTGGGAGGCCCAAGTACCTGCGACAAGAAATGGCCCAAAACATTTTGTGATAGGCAATTTTGATGTCGCCTCAATATGTTTTGGGCCCTAGCCTGTTGAGGGTATTTGGGCCTCCCACACGAGTGAGGCACCATTTTTATTGGGAGACCTGGGTGAACGCTAGGTAGTAGGAAATTCGTGTCAGCTCAAGGATCCCACAACTTTCCCACACAAAAATGTGTGGAAAAAGGTTTTTTCAACTAAATGTGAGGCTAGCAGGGCATGTTGGGTAAAAAAAAAAAGCAGTGAGTGCCACACAAGTCATTAATCCTTGTACTTCCCCCTTTGTCTACTACTCAAAAATGTGACGGTTTGTCTAGGTGACGACGGAGCTAGGCCAGAAAGTCCCCTCCAACCCATTTTGACAAAAAAAACAAAATTGCAAAAGCCCATGAAACCGCCAAAATTATATATCTAACACTATTTTATAAAAGCTTATGCATCACTTACACTGGTTGATTTTAGCACCTCCAGAAACTCTGGCTTCAAAGCACAAATACTTATCAAAGTATACAAATATTGAAGCCAAGCCTTCTGAAGCTGAGCCATAAAGCCTTGTCATGGGAACTACCGCTTTATGGTCCATTCACACGCCATTCAAGACTTCCATACCGCCAGCCATGGGCCCAAACAACCAAATCACTTCCACTCACACAAACATACCGCCGCCGTGCAAGGGCCCATCACATTCATATGCCACAAGACATAATGTGTTTGACTACATTTTACCACCTGTCAAGTCTCCCCCCTCCTTCCTGAAAGTTACCGAACGCATGCCGAGTGAGCCTTTACTACTGGCTTCCAAGACAGCCACATGAGGCTCAGGAGGACATGTCTCATGTGCCTTTGGCGCACTCACTATGCTAAATCCAACTCCTTACAGTTTGTGGATGCAAGTTGGGGGGTGTCTGAGTATCCTTATAGGCCATATCTCAAACTGAGTGAACATATCTACCTTTGAAACTAAGGCAAACATGCTGGAACTTTTCAAAAGATAACATAAACTATGAAGAACGGATGAATGTGAAACATGGGTAGTCCGTGACAACGTAGCATATGTCCAATCCACCATTGTGCAGTGAATGTAATGCACTTAACATATAGCAAACTGACCATCTGCTAAGTTCTAACGGAGAATGAACATGACAAGCAGCATTGACCCATATGTTCTTCGATTTAATTCAGTGTGAGTGCGACAGCAATGCATTTGAATCTATGGGTGAAGATGAAGTCAGGACGTGTATCTAAACTACCTTTACTATCTGCCTTCTACCTTTGCAATATTCCTCAGAAAGCGCACCTACCGTAAGCTGTTCTATCCCGTTCGTGGGTCTATCCTCAGAGTCCTGCCTAATCCTGTCCAATTACGAAGAGATCCTATACTAATGCTTTCCATCTCTAGCTACTTGAAGCTTGAGTGAACATTTCTGTCACGTGCTAATAATGCTCTCACAATGCTCTATCCAACTCCTTCCAGTTTGTGGATGCAAGTTCGGGGGTACCCGAGAATGCCGCAAAAACATTTCTCGAGCCGAGCAAGCATATCTACCTTTGAAACTAAGGCAAATGTACTGAAAATTTTCAAAAGCTTCCTAAAGAGAACAACATAAACTACGAAGAACGGTTGAATGTGAAACACAGGTACTCCATGACAACGTGGCATATGTACTGTCCACCAGTATGTGCAGCGTGGGGACTATAATGCACTTGTCAATTGGCGAACAGAACAACTACCAGGTTATGAAAGCAGATAAAGGGGTTGAAAAGTCCATCATTTCATGAAATAGAGGAAGAAATATTCGGCAGCTGCTTGCATAGTGAAGGAGTGGCCCACAGACAGTAGGTATCCATTCACACCAATTGAAAGGTTTACCTATTGGCAGTTCCACCTCAGTCAATTTCCCAGTATTTTGCTTTAGTGTGATACAACATAAAGCAAGTAGAAAAACAGAAGGCCGGCTTACTTGGGGACTGGGGACAGTAAACGCAAGTCTCCTGCCTCTTTCCCTGCATCGAGCACACTTTACAACGACGACATGGTCACTCCTTTTTGGGTGTTGCAGGAATTTTATCAGCAGAGTGTCGTTCCTGCAGCCTTGCCACGTCCTCCAGAACACATGACGTGGAGGCTGCTGCTTCTGTAGCAGTAAGACTTTCAATCACAGACAACTGAAAGTCAAGGAAAGACACAAGTCTTCCTGTGGTGCTCCCACGATAAACATACGCTTCGTATGTTGCCATCTGGATCATGTGCAAAACAGTTTTATACCAAGTGCGAGTTTTACGGCTCGCATTGTATGGCTGAAGAACCTGGTCGTTCTTGTCCACTCCACCCATGTACTTGTTGTAATCAAGTATACACGTGGGCTTGTGGACATCGGCCATCTGACCCCAAACCGTGACGGGGGAAGTGCTCTCAGCATGAATTGTAGTGATCACGTACACGTCACGCATTTCTGAGGACTTGACTGCGAGCAGTTCGTTGGAATGCCAAGCAGTGCTCTGGGATTTCTGGAGCTTCTTGAAAACAAGCTCCTGCGGGAATCCTTTGCGGCGACAACGAATTGTACCGCAAGCCACGGTGCCAGCTTTGTAGAGCTCACTGAACAGCTCTACTCCTGTATAGAAATTGACCACACAAAGGTTATAACCTCTGTGAAGAAGTGGCTGGACAAACTCCCATACGATCTTTTCTGTGACCCCTAGCATGGGAGGGCAACCTACAGGGTTAAGAGTTGTCCTTCCCTGTATACACTCTCAAGCTGTACACATAGCCAGTCGAGCTCTCACACAGCATGTACAGCTTGATGTCATAGCGAGCACATTTGCTCGGAATGTACTGCCTAAACAGCAGCCACCTTTTATACAAGATCAAGGACTCCTCAATGGCTATATTCTTTCCAGGAGTATAAACCTCTGGAAACCTGGCAGACAAATGTTCCATGACAGGCCGAATTTTGAACAACCTGTCATGGTCTGGATGGGCCTGGGGCAATGCAGCAGAATTGTCATTGAAATGCAGCATGCGCTGCAATAGCAAAAAAGGATCTCTGCTCATGTATGGTGCGAAGATGTGGGGTTAACCAGACCGTGCGAGTAGACCAGTAGGATAGCAAGGTTGGGTTATGCACTACCCCCATTTTAAGCGTGAGGCCCAAAAATATCTTCAACTCCCCTAGAGAAGTGGGAGTCCACTTGCGCGCCCTAGAATGAGGCTCGAGTGCTTCCTTGCTCCCTCAGAAATTGTTTGAAACGCATATTTGTTTCCTGCACAATTTCGTCTAGGAAGTCAACATCAAAAAAGAGATGGAAGTAGTCAATTGGCAAAAAATTTGCCGTATCTACTTTACATCCAGCGTCACCAGTGAAAGGCGGAATTTGGGGCTGAACTAAATTGGGAGGCTGCCAAGACAGCACTCAGTCTGTGCTTGCGGCCGCACATGCCTGCACTCTGGGTTGCTCTAAGCTGTTACGGGTGTCCTGCTGCACAGACTGTGCTGGCTAAGTGACAGCACGACTGACATAGTCTCCTTCAGAATCGCTGGATGACGAGTCATCGGATGGAACGGCGCCGACTGAAAAATCACTCCCAGATTCGGCTCCATTGTCCTCTCCCTCAGATGCTGTCTCAGTATCTGCTGTCTCAGTCTCTGATCCTGCCTCAGAGCTGGACTCCAGAACCAGATTAAGGGCCTGGGCAGCATTCATCCAACGATAGACCATCTCTGCTAGTGCCTCAAACGATCATTTTAAAACACTATCCTACGTAGAAGACAGATTGGTTGTTGGTTTTAAAGTGTAGGTGGGTGTGTGCGTGAATGAAGTGTTTAACAGTCAATAATGACGAAGTCACCTTACCTTTGCGAAATCCGTACACTCTGCAAAAAGACTAAGAGAGAGAAAAAAGACACAGTATTACTTTACTTTGTCACATACTCCTCATCGCAGTATTTTAGTGCTGCTGGAAGCCAGTGCGACCATCATTTTGGCGTCAAGATGCCTACAGGTGAACGTGTGCTTTACAATTTCACACTATGAGCTCCTTTGATGCGCCCACTACCATCCTTGCAAACGTGCCCCTCATCTCTCCATATAGCCCCTCTCTCAAAAATACATTTGATCTGTTTAAAAGTGTTTCTACTGCGTGCCTTTACTAATCCACATAGCTATCCACATAATACAGAACTGTTCTTTCCAGCATTCCCTTTATGGCGTCAAAACTGCCACTAGACAAAAGTCAGATATCTCTATCTAGTAGGATTTTTTTTGTTGTACTCTGCAACAGTACCCCACTTTACTGCCTTTCATGCAACTTCAAAGAGACTCAATATAGTTCTTTCACAGTCTCATATTTTCAGCACTGGGAAATCGCTCTGTTAAAAAAAATATATATATATATCAACCCACTGCATTTCTCCTATGCTTGAAAGTGCACTTGATTGCAGACATAATTTAACACCAACCGGCAATTGGTCTCCAGAGTACATTTATTTTTGCCTTACGCGTTTCAGGGCCACAAGCCCCTTGCTCACAGGCCATTCACCAAGTCTTGTCAAACGTTGGAAATCAAACTGCCCCCATTCTTTACAAGCCATTTATAGCCTTCCAACGTTTCTGACAAGACTTGGTGAATGGCCTGTGAGCAAGGGGCTTGTGGCCCTGAAACGCGTAAGGCAAAAACAAATGTTCTCTGGAGACCAATTGCCGGTTGGTGTTAAATTATGTCTGCAATCAAGTGCGCTTTCAAGCATAGGAGAAATGCTGTGGGTTGATGTTATTCTGGTCTCTTCTGCCGGAGAAAGCTGCACCAACTCTTCAATTTTAAAGAGGCCGCAGGTGGGAACTTTTCTTTACCGAGTGCGGGATTGCAGAAAAACGAAAATTACCGTGCAGTTTGTCATTTGGAGGCCCACTGGAGGGTTCAAAACTATAAATAGACATTACAAATGCTCCAGGTCTTTGCAGACCCCACCGGAGGGGAAGAATTAACAGTTGGAAACTACGTGTCCCAGCAAGCGTTGAAACTACTTTCACTGTGAATGCCCACTAGGGGGCTATAAATGGCTTGTAAAGAATGGGGGCAGTTTGATTTCCAACGTTTCTGACAAGACTTGGTGAATGGCCTGTGAGCAAGGGGCTTGTGGCCCTGAAACCATAAGGCAAAAATAAAAGTTCTCTGGAGACCAATTGCCGGTTGATGTTAAATTATGTCTGCAATCAAGTGCGCTTTCAAGCATAGGAGAAATGCAGTGGGTTGAGAGAGAGATATATATATATATATATATATATATATATATATATATATATATATATATATATATATATATATATATATATATATATATATATATATATATATATATATATATATATATATAAGGCGGTCGCCAGTAGATAGTTATAGTTAGGACCTATTTTCCATAGGAAATTCGCAACATTCTATTCCCAATAAGTCTGGCACTGATTGACGTATCTTCGCAAAGTTTTCCAAACTTTTGGCCAGCTCTGCTCCGCTCCTACCCTGAAAGTTTCATGGTGATTCGTCAAGCGGGGGCCAAGATAATAGGGGGGTCCCAAAATGCGTTTTCCCCATGCAGTTTCCCATAGGATCTGTTGTCGCAGCTACAGCCCGAACTGCTGAACGGAATTACACCAAATTTGGAAAAGAGGTAGTCCTCAGTTCTGACTCGTGCCTTTTGCATAAATGGTGTGAATCTGTTCAGTAGTTCCTGAGAAAATTAGGGTAAAAAAGTTAGTGATATCTATGGCCGGGGAGGATCCACGCACCCTACCCACACCGTAAGCGCACCCTCCCCGAACCAAGCGCGCACCCTGACGATAACGCACTGAATGCTAATTGGCTGTCGAGTGTCTGTCTACATTCGAAACCAGGAACTGTTGGCGGCCATTTTCTGCCTCGGTAGAAGCGAGGCTGAAGAAGCAAGGGGAATAATTGTGTAAAACATATAAAGGGGGCAGAGTGGAAATACTCTGACCCTCTAGATCTGCTTAGGGGGTCCCAGAAGGACCCCCTGCGGCCCCCTTTGAAAAGAAAAAAAAACAGCAAAATGCGCGCAGGGTGCGCGTGAAGGACTGGGTTATTCTAAGACCCAGCGGTGCCAGGGAACAACACCTGAAACCTTCGTGGGTTACCTGTTCTGGCGTACCAAACACAGAGACACGGGACACTTCCAGCGACGTCAGAGATCAGCGTTTATTTACTGCAGGGATACAGAGGTCACAAGAAGTACACAACGTGTAGGTTCTCGTTGACTATTTCAAGTTGCAAAAGTGGATCGCTCCTTTTATACAAGTTTTTCCCATAGAACAGTATGGTGAACAAACATTACAACTCAGTTCCCACAATAAACTTCAAAAGAGTCGCGTTCATGTTTCAGGAGGCCGGAACATAATTACAACAGTATTGCCAGTTCCCAACTGTAAAAACATATCTTCTCTGCAATAAAACACATTCCATCCTGACCGTAAACACATTAGGAGAAGGGACAAAAACAGATGCAAAGAAAGGACAAGGATGCACAACAGATTAGAGAAGAGTGTTAGGAGTAGTAAAGGAAACTTGATAACGGGATCAAAGACCCCGTGTCTAATGTATGCATGACTGAAACAATAGACCGGCACGGCAAGATGAGCCTTGAGCGGGGCCATCTGCCTTCGTTGTGTCATTTCCCTCGTCATAAAAGTCATACTCAAAGGAACACGTGTCCCTCGTGTAAGCTTGGGAGTCCCAGGGTCACGAAGCGGACAAAGTCCGTTCGCTGGCTACTTGAGGGCAAGAAACAAAATGGATGCCGTATCTAAAATGGAACCCGAGGGTTCAGATGAACAAACCCGAAAATAAGACGAACCATACGTGGTTGCGTAGCGAAACTGCGTACACCCACTATACTCGTCATTTGCAGTTCGTAGATACCCAACTCATCCATATTCGTCACCACTCAAAAGTGTCGTTCCGTCCCACACGGAACCTCACGCGCGTCCTATCTCGTTGGGTGCACGGATTCTCTCGCTTTGGGTGAGCGGTTCCTAACGCGTTGGGTGCGCGGATCCAAGAAAAAAACACTGACATTTTTGGGAGATAAACATCAAGCTTAAGTGTTTTGTTCTTGAGTGGCTCTAAAAACAGCCGTTGTATTCATTGAGAGTTTTTGGTACTTATAAGTAAGTACATATACAGAGTCTAAAGTTGTTGAGGAAGACTCTGTTTCCTTCATCAGTAAAGTGTACTCCATCTCTCCTATACATCCCTTGCATATGAAAGTGCAGATTGTTGTTGAAAATGTACCCCATTCTGTAGTCTCGGAGAAAAGCAGAAACAGATTTATTCACATGTTTCCTAGCTTTCTCAATTTGTGGACAAAAATGATCGGACCAGTTCCATTTCTGCCTTTCGCATATGTTAGAATACACAAAGGCAGTTTTGGAGAAAAGTGAAATCAGTTCTGCAAAGGTGTCCTTCATAAGCATTTCCAGACCTACCCCAGTCAAAGTGCCTAGGTCATTGCCACCACAGTGCACTATTATGAGGTCAGGGTGGTGGATATGCATGAAGGATTTCACCAATGGCATCAATTGGTGCCACTTTAACCCTCTCTGTCCAATCCATTTAATGTCTACATTTGGCAAACCTAGGTCTTTGTGAATGCCTTTGTTTTCTGCATACCTTTGGCTCCAGAAAATATAGCTGTGTCCCACAATCCACACTCTAAGCATCTTGAAAGGAGGTCTGGATGCACTCAGATGGTCTCTGTAAATGAAATGGCAGTTTGGAAAGTAAGATTTTTCTAAAATGGTGGCTAAGATGCAGTTTTGAAAAAAGACAAGAAATCATTGGTTGTTTGACAACCTTCTACACTGAAAGGTAGGGTGCATATTTCTGTTTTTTAAACGCATGATTATTATTGGTTAACAAACATTATTGTAAGGAACATTATATATGATAAGCTGATATGTTGAAAAGTCAAGCACACTTGCTGTCTTGATTAGCAACATTGTGTGCTGAACTTGTGACCTGTGTGCTCAGTACAGTGTTCCATGACCTGTTCCTATGGTAACAGTCAGAAGGCAGATTGGGGGAAGGGTTCAAATTTGTCATTTGGAAAGGGTTGAAATGTTTAACCAATAGAAATGTGTGTTTGGTTTTGAATTTATGTGGGAAGGAATGTGATTTGATGTTTACATGTATATGTGGGGAAAATGAGAGGGAAACTTTGCCATTCTTTGGTTTTGCTGACAGGTGCACAGTGCAGAGATTCTGTATAAGAAAATCTGGTGTGAGACTGATATACTTCTTAATCTACAAAACTACTTGAAAGGTGAGTTATTTAATTGAGAGGAGGTCTTTTGTGATAAGCATTTGTGTTTTTCATGTTTGCAGGGAGATAACTGTGCTGTTTTTATAGTTTGTTACAATTAGAAATCAGTGATTGTTTATGAATTTGTGAAATAAGTTATGTTTCTACACTAAAATGTAGTACTCCTTCTAGATGAAGAAATGTGTTTTGGTATAGTGCAAGGGATAGTGTGTATCTAGAATCAGCACACTGTGAGTCTGTGTGCCTTTGGGTAAGGATTGTGAGAACCATTTGGTAACATCGTGTATTTGCTGACAGATTAATGTTTTAAAATCTGTCTTGTTGTGAAGTTTTAGTAGCATTAGAAGGCAGTTTTTGCTTATGCTTTGATTAAATGAGTCAGGCTTTGACAGTAATGTGCTGTACTTTAATATGTAGATTGTGTGCAGTCCCCTTACCCCTTGCACAGTAGTGAACGAGTTTTGGTAAAGTGGTAGGGATAGTGTTGCTTATCTAGAATCACACTGTGAGTCTGTGTGCATTTGGGAACCACTGTGAGAGAAGCATTTGGTAACATCGTGTATTTGCTGACAGATAACTGTTTTAAAACCTGTCTTGTTGTCAAGTTTTATTAGCATTAGAAGGCAGTTTTTGCTTATGCTTTGATTAAATGAGTCAGGCTTTGACACAAGTGCAGTCCTGAAATATGTAGATTGTGTGCAGTTCCCTTACCACTTCCACAGTAGTGAATGAGTTTTGGTAAACTCCTAGGGATAGTGGTTGTTGTCTAGAATCACACTGTGAGTCTGTGTGCATTTGTGGAACCACTGTGAGAGAAGCATTTGAGTACTTCATTTCTTTGAATATTTATAACTGCTTTAAAAATGTCCTGTTCTCAAGTTTAGGTAGAATTAAAATGTAGTCATTCCTTATGTATTCACCAAGGAACTGTCCTTGCAATACTGTAAACATTCAGTTAATATTCAAGTAGTAATGGAGTGAGGCAGGCCTTTGCACATGCATTGATTAAAATGCTTATCTACTATGCATGCAGTTCTCTAACCATCTACATAGTTCTTTCATACCTTTAATTCCACAGTCAGTATCAATACACTTCAAGCAAACACCCTGTCACTCCCCATGTACTCCTCTAGTGACCCATTCAGCACCATGTACTAATCCATTCACTGCGCAAAAACCCAAACACTTGTAAATTCTCTCAGGCACCCTCTTTGCAGTACTTTAATCATTCAGTCAGTGTCTAAGTACTCATGGTGTGAGCCAGGCCTTTCAACATGGACTGCTTTAAACCCTATACAGTATGCATACAGGCTTCTAGTCACCTACAGACTTGTCTTTCACTTCTTTAATTAACTAGTCAGTATCTATATATTTCAACAAACATCTTGTCTGTCATCTTGCACTCATCCAGTGACTGATTCAGTACCATGTACTATTCTCTACACTGCGCCAGCAGTAGTCTAATGATTTAGTCAGTTTCCAAGTACTCATGTTGTGAACCATGCATTACCACATAGACTGCTTCAAATGTCTGTGCAGTATGCATGCCGTCTTCTAACATACTATACACTTGTATTTAACAGCTTCAATTCCCCAGTCAGTATCCATGTACTTCCAGAAAACATTCTGTTACTCCCCTTGCACTGTTCCAGTGACCCATTCAGCACCATGTAGTAATGCATTCACTGCGCAAAAACTGAAACACTTATAAATTCAGCCAGGCGCTCTTCTTGCAATAGTATAATCGTTCAGTCTGTACCCAAGTACTAATGGAGTGAGACAGGCCTTTGCACATAGATTGATTCAAATGTGTTTCCACTATGCATGGAGACCTCTAAGTACCAACACAATTGTCTTTCAGACCTTCAATTTCCCAGTCAGTATCTATAAACTCCAATAAACACTCTGTCACTTCAATTGCACACATCTACTGACTCATATGGCAGTAAGTACTAATCTATTCACTGCACCAAAACCAAAAAACTTAAAGATTCACCCAGTCACTCTTTTTGTAGTACTGTAATGATTCAGTCAGTACTCAGGTAGTTTTGCAGTGATCCAAGTGTTACTCTATGGACTGTTTTAAACGTCTATCTACTATGCATGTAGGTCTCTAGCCACCTACATACTTGTCTTTCACACCTTCAATATTACAGACAGTAGTCATACAGTTCCCACAAACACTGTCACTCTGCTCATACTTCTCCAGTGACCCATTCAGCACCATGTACTAATCCATTCACTGTGCCAAATTCTAAACACTTATAAATTCACCCAGGCACTCTCCTTGCAGTACTCTAATCATTCAGTCAGTACTCCTGCAGTGAGCCAGGCCTTAGCACATGGAATACTTCAAACGCCTATGCACTATGCATGCAGTTCTCTAACCATCTACACACTTCTTTCACACCTTCAATTCCCCAGTCAGTATAGATACACTCCAGCAAACACCTTATCACTCCCCTTGCACTCCTCCAGTGACCCATTCAGCACCATGTACTAATGTATTTACTGCACCAAAAGCCAACCACTTATAAATTCACCCAGGCACTCTCCTTGCAGTACTCTAATCATTCTGTCAGTACCCAAGTATTCATGCATTGAGTCAGGCCTTAGCACATGGACTGCTTCAAACGCCTATCCACTATGCATGCAGTCATCTAACCACCTACACACTTGTCTTTCACACCTTCAATTCCCCAGTCAGTATTCATACACTTCTAGGAAACACCCTGTTACTCACCCAGTGCGTCTCCTTATAGTACTGTAATCATTCAGTCAGTTAGCCTGTAGTCTTTTAGTGAGGTAGGCTTTAGGGCATGAACTGCTTCAAAGTAGTATGCACTATGCATGTAGTGTTTTAATGATAGTCACACTTGTGGTTCAGGGCTATAGTTTCATAGTCAGTTTTTATATAAATTGTGTTTCTACAGTAATAGAATAGTATACATTTTAAAGTTATTAATATACATTTATTTTTGATTCTTTTTTTACAGATACTGTTTTTCAACGTTAAAATAGAGAAATCATGCCAGAAAAGAAAAAGAACAGAGACAGGAGGATTACTTGAAGAAACATCAACCACAAGTATTGAATGTACAAGATAATGTGGCTAAAAGGAAAAAATCTTCTGGTAAGATCACAAAGCAATTTATTAAAAACGTTTGTAGGACCAAACAGAATGTACATAATGCTGGAACTACTGAGAATGCCTCAACTAAGAAAAAAATTCAAAATAAGAGGAAAAGCAAAAAAGAAAATGGTCAGTAAAAGGAGATAAAGTATGGTAAAAGAATGCAAAATCAGTATAAGGAATTACGCAAAAAAATATTTTACAAGAGTAGTGCATAATTTGCTGAAAGATGTGAAGAAATATAAAAGAGCTTTATTTTATAAAAAGCATATTGAAAAGATTGTGGAAAAGGCGTTTGAAACTGTTTTTTAGTATTAAACAGAATTCGATCACTAGATAAACCAATCTATGTAATGAAGGCCAAAAGTAGGAGGAAAAGAGTTATTAATAAAAAAAAAATGATGTTTTTTTGGGAGAATGGAAACACAGTTCCAGTTCAGAGCCTTTTTTTAATGAAGAGTTATTCACTGAGCGAAAAATTATTGTATGCAGTTGACACCAGTGGTAGAGGTTATGAGGTTAGCGACGTTTGTCCAATTGAGAAAGAGAAAATGGTTGAAAGAAATGCAGAAGAAGTGATAGCTGATGAAGTTTTAGGGAGACGTGCTAAAAATCCTGTGTACACTTGGGATTGCAGTAGTATTTGCAGTGTACGACAAAAACCTATTAAATTAGTTTGTTTTTTACGAGCCTATACTAAAAAAAGTGTAAAACAAAAGAATAAGCTATTGCAAGGACTAGACCCTTGCAGAGTGAGAAAACATACTGGTTTGCAAGGTCATTCTCTGGCTTGTCTTTCTAGGAAAGTTTGTCAAAGTGTTTTTCACCATTTCAGAATGCTGACAGTACATCATACTCCAATGCAGAAGTTAGTGAGAAGGTTGTATTATGCAAAAAGTCCAGCACTAAAGTTAAGTGAGTTGAACAGTGCTCTTTTGCGTGGGTCAATATCAGATGTGAAGCAGGTCTGTGATATTGAGTTTTGTTACTTTGGTCCTCAGCAAGAGAGTGAAGAAACTGACACATTAGTAGAACAAAATGTTGAAGACAATGTACAACCCGTAATTGCAGAAAAATTTGAGGATGAAATCACAAAGTTTAAGGTAATTTCAGGTGAAAGACCAAATGTTTCTTGTATTTGTTGTCGGCGAAGTCACTATAAAAATCAGACTAGGGGTGTCAATCTGTACTTAAAAAGTGAAATAGAAGATAAGTGGATGGAATTTGCAACTTATTTGTTGGTAGATGATTGTTTTGATTTGGGATCTGAACAGCGTATTTGCAAATATTATAACAAATTAGATGAGAATAAAATATCTGCTAGAACTGTTCATAATAATCTAGAGTTGGTTGCTATTCCACCAGAGCTCATAAATTTAAATACGTATGAGTCTATTCTCATACAATGTGTTCACCCGTTTCAAGCTATTGTTCGTATGGAGCCCAAAACAGGTAAATTACCTCCATCAGAGTTGCAAAGAGGATTGAAAGGAAGAGTTGTGTATTTACCGTTAGATTTAAGGAAAAATATTGAAACTATTGGTGTAGACCATGCAGAAAATGAGCCACTAGTCATTCTAGTTAATGGTGTTCCTACTAAGAATAAGAAAATTTGGCAAGAGTTAGTGCATGTTAGAAAAGTGCAAAAGGCGTCATTGTATCTGTTAAAAAATAATGATTACTATAGAAATGTGTTTGTTGGAGAAGAAGAAATAGATTAAGCAGAAGATACTGAAACAATAAGTGGACAAATAGAAAAAGTGGACATGTCCAGATGTGAAGAGATCTATGAAAATTACAGTGTACATCCACTTCATTCCAAAGAGGTGATGGGGAGTACAATTGAGTTGTTTGAAATGAAAAAAGCAATAGGAAGTCCCATGAGTGTATGGGAAGAGAGCTTGTTTCCCGCAGTTGTTTCCAACAGGAAAAGGTGGACGATATGATGAATGTCCTTTGCAGATTCCTGCATCTGAATATCGGAAAACAAGATTATATGCAGAAGATCCAAGATTTCGACAATGTATCCCTTATATGTTTCATCTTCTGTTTGAAAGTGACCTGTCTGGATTTTCATATGCAGTAAATCACATTTTAAAAACTGGAATGCATCTTCAAAATGTAAATGCAAAGGATTTTATGGATAAAGTGCATCAGAGATATTATCATTTAGAATCTCAGTTGATTAATCTGATGGCATGTCAGCATGGGACTAATGAATATTGGTACCGTCGACATAGAGAGCTGAAATGTGTGCTACGGAACTTGGGAACTCCTACATGGTTTGTTACACTAAGCTGTGCTGAGTATGCTTGGGATGATTTACTTGAATTTCTTCGAGAGGCAAATTCCAATATAAAAAATATTGAATACAAGATACCTGGAGAATTGTGCTCTTTGGATCCTGTCAATGTATGCAGATATTTCAATCATAGATTTAAAGCTATGATGTCTTTCATCTGCAATAAAAAGAATCCTCCTCTTGGAGAAGTTGTGGATTTCTTTTGGAGAAAGGAGTATCAAGCAGGAGGTGCTCCTCATATATATATATATATATATATATATATATATATATATATATATATATATATATATATATATATATATTGGATCAAGGACGCCCCCAAATTTGGAACAGATTCAGATGAAACTGTTTTGTCTTTCATTGAAGATTATGCCACATGTGCTGTACCCAATAGCAGAGAACATAAAAACTTAAAACAACAAGTCTTACGATTTCAAAGCCACAGGTGTGGAAAATACTGTTGACGAAAGTATAAGTCAAAGGATAAGTTCTATACCAAATGTCGTTTTGGATTTCCACGTCCTGTATTATCCAAAGGAAGAGTAAACAGTTTTATGTCAGCTATGCGACATACCATCACAAAGTCTCCGAAAAACACCTACAACTTAAGAAGAAGCGAAGAATCGAAATACATAAATGACTACAATCCAGTTATTTTATCCATGTGGAACGCTAACATGGATATTCAGTATGTTGCCGGGAATTCCATTGCTGTTGCTCGATATGTAACGTCTTGCATTACTAAATCAGAAAAGACTGAATTGAAAAATGTGGGAAGAGATTTCTCACGAGAAGACTCGAAGTAAGAAATCATACAATTTCAGTTTGAAGATGTTATCGCATCGTGAAATTGGAGCATATGAATGTTCAGATCGGTTGTCATCTGCAAGTCTATATTCCAAAAGTAGAAGAATCATTATGGTGAGTCTAGGTCTTGCAAGAATGGGAAATCGGGTACTGAAATCTGTTCAAGAAATTGAATATTTAGCAGAAAATGAACCAGAAAGTACAGATATTTTGAAAACGAATATGTTGGACACATACTACCCAAATAGAAGTCATCATCTTGAGAACATGTCTCTATGAAGTGCTGCAAAACTACACTTTTAAACGGAATACTACAGAGAACATCAACGATGGAAAATATGCAGTGATTAGTTCCGAAGGATGTCTGGTGAAACAAAGGAAAGGAAATGTAATTAATCACAGGAAACTGAGTTGCGACACTGCTGACAAAAGGGAATTTTACTATTTAGCCCTTTTGCAAATGTTCAAACCATGGCGTTCAGAACTGGAATTACTTGGAGATTTTCCCAGCTATGAAGATTCATTTAATGCTTCTAAAGATAGCATACAATGCAGTGCTTTCGCAAATTATGTGAAAATGTTGAATGATGAAATTGATCAAGAAGCTACAATTGCAGCTGAGATTGCTAGAGACAGTTCTCAAGACAGTCAAAGTTCTGCTGCACTGAGTCGAGATCCACTAGGACAACCAATTGTTGAAAATGAAGCAGTGATTGCAATGAATGAGGTGGAAACAGCAATGTATCAAGCTCAAGAAGATGCAATACAGTTAGGAAACTTGGAAGAACAACTAAATGTTGAACAAAAACAAATATATCCGCAAGTGAAAGAGCAGATTGACCATGGATTACTTCATGAAAAGAGAGGGTGCTCATGTACATCATTTCAACCTATCCGAATGTATGCGAGTGGTCAAGCTGGGACAGGAAAAAGTTTCTTAATTAAAGTAATTACAAGTTATCTGCAGAAAACAACTGATTCGCATTTGTCTTGTGTTGTCACTGCTCCAACTGGGTTGGCAGCACATAACATTAAAGGAATTAATTTACATTGTTTACTAATGCTGCCAGTAGAGCATGAGAACAAATTGGAATACCACAAGCTATCTGGAGAAGCTTGTTGTGAAGTTTCAAGAGTCCTGAAGAAAATGAAACTTCTCATTGATGAGGTGAGCATGGTCTCAAACTTGATGCTTGCCTTTGTGCATTTATGAATGCAGCAAATTCTTAAAACCGAGTATGACGTGTTATTTTAGGAAAACGCGTCATAGTTTTTGGAGATCTACTGCAACTGACTCCGGTAAAAGGACAACCGGTATTTAAAACACTAGCCCATGAAGATACCAGAAAGTCTCTTGGCAGTGTTGGTAATGTGAACATTTGGACTCATTTTGAATACAAAGA
The DNA here is from genome assembly GCF_964204655.1 of Triturus cristatus. Lineage (NCBI taxonomy): Eukaryota > Metazoa > Chordata > Amphibia > Caudata > Salamandridae > Triturus > Triturus cristatus. Next base: position 472,673,527 of record NC_140584.1, on the reverse strand, counting down.
ACTGACAAATATGCGACAGGCAATGATGCTGAATATGGAAGTATTCTTCAAGATATAAGAATTGGAATTCTTTCAAAACAAGGCAAACAAGCTTTGGAGAGTAGATTACTTTGCGATGTCTTTCCAAATGAAAATGCAGTTCCTGCAAAGTGTACGTGGAAATGGCATTAAGCAAATCACTGATTTATTTTTAGCAAACACTGCACGAGTGTTCTATATTCAACGAAGAACTATTGAAACTGGAAAATGAAGAAATTGTAAAAATGGAAGCCATCGATAAAATACAGCATGAAGGTATCGCTATTATTTTGACGGGAAAGTTGTGATCAAAACTGGATTGTTTAGAAAAAAAAGTATCTAAAACTGCTGGTTTAGAAAAGACACTATATGCGTGTGTAAACTGTCGGGTAATTTTAAGGCGTAATTTGGATGTAGAGAAAGGTTTAGTTAATGGTGCAATGGGTAAATTGGTGGATTTTGTGAATTATCAGGAAAAAAAAGGAATTTAATTTTTAAAACTTAAATTTGATCAGATTGATGAAGTTAAAGAAATTGGTCGTTCAGTTGGTTTTTTGCTTGTTAAAGATTTAGATGTCTGTAGGAAACAATTTCCATTTTCTCTGGCATACGCTGTGACTATTCATAAATCTCAAGGATTAAGTGTAGACAGTGCGTTGGTGAACATTGGATCTACTGTATTTAAAGAGGGTATGGCATATGTTACTTTGTCGCGAGTCAGAACATTATCTGGTTTGTTTTTGATTGATTTTGATGAGACAAAGGTTACTGCAGATGCAAACTGTGTAAAAGAGTATAATGGGTTAAGAAGGGTTTATGCTCCAAATTTAGGTCAATATCCTGTATTTGAAAAGTGTGTGGTTGGTCAAAAAAGGTTAGATAATATCTGTTCTGAAGGTGTCAAGAAGGGAAAAGAACAAGATAATGTTGTGATTGCAGGTAAAAAGAAAATGGACACTGTTGGAGAGATTGTTGGTTATCCGTTTGAAAATAGTTCAGTTGTCAACTGCTATGCTAATGTAGTGGTCAATGTTTTTTATCTGGAAGGTTTGCGAGAAAAAATTATGCACAATCGGCAACAAAGATTTTGTTCTCTGTTGCATTTTGTTTATTAAAAGTTGACAACAGATACAAGTAAAATACAACCCGTTTCAGATGTTCGTAGTCTTTTGGATGTGTGTTCTGGTGCTACACAATTTTCACAAAATATCCAACAAGAAGCTCAGGAATTTTTAATGTATATGCTTACCATTTTTGAAAATGAAGGTGTAGAAATAGAAAATATGTTTGGCCTTTCTTACAAATGGGAACATCATTGTGAAAATTGCATGTATACATGTAGCACCAATGTAGACACTGAGAGATTTCTGTATATAACATTACCAGACTGTAAATCAGTGTCTTTCAATAAATTAGTTAAAGGTGCAAATCAAAACATGGAGTGTAGCCAATGTAAATCAGAAATGTTATCCACATTATTCTTAACAAAATATGGAAAATACATAATTTTAATGATGCAACGTTGTACAGCTGATGGAAAAAAATTGGATACTTTAATAAAGCAATTTGTAGCAGCACAACTATCAATATCAGGAAGGACTTTTGTAGCAATTGCAATAATTTTCCATGATGGTCCTTCCACCACATCTGGACATTACACTGCCTATCTAAAATGTGAGAAAGGCTGAACACTTTGTAATGATTCCCAGTTGGTTTTTAAACAACGTTTGCCTAGGGAATTACAAAATTCCTACCTAATATTTTTAAAGTCGAAGTTTTAGGAAGATAATTCACTCTGTGGAATTTATTATTATAATTTAATAGGACTACCGTTGGACAATTTACATAAAGGAGTGCAAAAATACCATTTGGCCTCAAGCAAAGGTATGTTTTTGAATTATGGACTTTTTGTTGTTCATTGATTCGGTGAATATTTTAAAGCAGCAATATTTACAGTTTTTATAAGTTAAAGTTATAAAGTTTTGTAAGCCGTAAGCATTTCATACATGTATGATTTGTATTTTCTGGTATTTTACTGAGAATAGCATGTTTTTTTTTTAACAATCTTTCTGATTGTTTTTTTTTTTTGCCCGCTGTTAAGTGATGAGTACGATTGAAATCACTATTTCTAGTGAAATTCAATATATTCTGAGAACAGCAAAAAAGGCAAACAAATCACTTTGTGGAAATTATGCTGTGTTGTAAAAAATGTATTACATGTTATAATTTTTTTTTCTTTTCTTTCACAGATCCAAACTTTAAAATAAGCAATTTATATCAATTTAGATTGCAATGAAAATCTGTAAAAAAATGTATACAATTTTTTATTCCTATTACTGGGAAGGTAAGTTTAACTAAGTCTCAATATGCAGACTGAGGAGGTCTGCAAGAAGCTACAAAGTTGAAACACGTTTCTAAAAACACTCTCTTTATACCTATGTAGTTTTGAAATCTGACCATAATCAGATATCATGTGACCTGCAAAAAAGATTTGAGGGGTTCATAATATTTCCCATTGTACCTATTGAAGGACCGCAATCATTTAAATCATTCTTCTTTGAACATCTTTGCAGACAAAACTCTGTGCTTACCTTATATCATTCGCAAGGAATTTTTAAACCGGAAATATGTCACTTTTTGTAACATAGTTATTGCGCAAGACATCCTTTCATATTTACAAAGAGAGGAAAAGGCACTCGGTGTACTTTTTCTACTCCATGTAAATACAACCTCATCATACACACCACTTTGCGTTGAAAGGGTGTTCTATAAGTGTTGTTGTGCATGATTGCACTGAATACTCATAGAACAAGACACATCTCTAGATTTATCAGAAATCATAAATCTCGATGTGAGTGCTGCACCATTCTAAAATTGGTGTAGGAAAGCACAACAAGGAGAATTGTTTTCATTTCTCCACATTTTTATATCGTCAATGCATGCTAAAATGTTCAGCATACATTGAAGGAGAAAAATGCATTTTTCATTGTTTTTCTGCAGGAAGGTGTGTCTTCCTGCAGAAAAACAAACAGCACATGACACAGATATCCTTCACTATGGTGCAAGGGTGCCTGTGTCACCACATGGCTGCAGCTTAAGCAGCAGTGCAGAGAAAAGCATACATTTGCAACATATTTATGTACATATGTTGCATCCCTGTGCTTCGGAAGTACTACAGCACACTGCAGTTAAAGAGGTTACTGTGTGATGCTGCAGCACTTCCTCATAGTTCTGCACTTATACATTCACCATACACTACTAATGCATTCATTCAGTCAATTACGTACTACACATACATTCATCTAAACTTTCACACACTAACAAAGGAATGTAGCTCTTTTTTTAAACCAGGAAAGTTAGTTCTTAGAAGAACTTTTTTTTTTCTTCTTTTATATTTTTTCTTGGTTTTTCCACCGTTTTTTTTTTTTTTTTGGTGGGGGGGGGGGTTCTGGAAACAAAACAGGAGGAACAAAACAATGAACTTCAGGGGGGGGAAAAAAAAGAAAAAAAAACTAGCAATGGTGACTTTCTTGCCGGCATCAGATCGATCGACTGCTCCCCCGTAGCACAAAGTTGCATTGCACTTAGTGCAGAGCACTTTTAAAAATTGAAATTGAGGACCGACGTCCAAGTTTTGGGCTGACGGATGCACTCTTAAAGTGCTCGGCTGCGATGAGGTCGCAGGAGTGTCTCTCATCCGTCTGCGTTCTTCTCGTGCAAGATTGACAGGATGAAGGGTCCGTAGGTGCTTCATCATGCTGGCTGTCCCGCATGAGTATTTCTTTGTCGGATCCCCTCGAGACATCACCTTTTTACAAATCTTGCACGTGACCAAGGTGGCATTGGTCTTCGTTTGCCCCTCGGGAAAAGTAAAAAATGTCCACACCACTGAAGAAAAACGTGGTGTGCGTGGTGGCTCCTCCAAAAATTCATCCTCGGATGTATCAGGAGATGCAGGTGATGCCCGCTGCCCTGAAGCCATTGGTAGAAGAAAAAAGTTAGAGCTAAATGTAAACTTAGTCCAAAAAATCTTCTTCTCTGCAAAGAGATGCTCCTCCAAAGAAGGTGAAAGAAGAATGATTGAAATGGGTGGGGTCTTTCAATAGTTAGAACAGGAAGTGTAATGAACCAATCAAATCTTTTTTTTTTTTGTTTGCTGGTCACATGCGATCCGCGCACCCTGCGCTTGCGCAGCTTGCACCCAGCGCGCATCCCCGAAATTGAATTAAAAAAAAATATAGGATTAGATGTAAAAATATATTACTTTTAAGACTAGTTTAGAGTTTGTCTTCAATTAATATTCACATGAAATACATATATATGTTTTTTTAAATGTTAGATATTTTGCGGGATCCGTGCATCTACAGCGTCATACACGCATATGACGCATCGCGGAAGCACGTAAACGTCGTGTTACGTACATCGAACGTGTCGCATATAGGCTGGGAGTCGCGTACCGGTCGCATTGCGATCGCGCACTGAACACGTACCCAACGCATACCATGCACGGATGCTATCGCGTAGGGATCGAGAACGGTGCACATAGGGTGCGTGGATCCAAAAAACATGGAAAAAAATATATAAAAGTTTTAAACATATAGTTAAAAAAATATTTTTAAAAATGTTTGAAAAACCCAATAAAAACAAATATTTTTTAATTTTGAAAAGATTTAAATGAAAAAATAGGTTAAATAGTGTTAAAGAATTTCAAAAAAACATAATTAATGAAATTGACACTGAAATTGAAAAATATAGCAATCCAATGAAAATCATTAAACATGATATCTTTAGAGATAAGTTATAGATAGGAATTAGCATTTAAAAAACCTTTGAAATTCACTGAAAAAACCATAGGTTTCAGGGGCGTTATAGTTAGCTGGACATTTCCCTCGTACACAGCCCTAGAAATTCCCCCGTTATAGTTAGTTCAGCTAACTATAACTCGCGCCCCCGCAATGCACTGCTGATGACGTCACATATTACATCACTCATGACCTGGTCAGTGACATCACTGATATCTGAAATTACATCACTGATGACCACTGAGCAGGAGGACTGACCCCCTGCCAATATTGCCACCATTGTATATTTTTTTATAATTGGGCATTTTTGGGGGGCGATCGAGCCCCACAAGGAAAGCCAACATGTTTATTTGAAAAAATATGCCCCCACAGAGGGTCGGACACTGAGCAGGAGGACCGAACCCCTGCCAATATCGCCGCAATTTTCAAATACCTAAAAATTCGTTTTTATTTACATATTTGGGGGGCGATCGTGCCCCCCAGGGAAAGCCAGGTAATTAAATAAATGTGCCCATCACCACGAGGGCCAACCCCCCCAAAGGCATACCTGGTGTCTAGTGGGGTTTCCTGGCCGTGGATAGCAGCGCTGCTGCGATCCACGTCCAGGAAACCCGTTCAGGAAGGCCTAGTTTGAAAGGGGAGACTCTCCCCTTTCAAACGAGGCCTCCCTGAAAGCTGGGGAGGCAGTTTTCGGCCGGATTTCCCCATCGGAGTCGAGCGCAGCCTTACCTGTGGCTGTCCTCTGCTCCAGTGGGGAAATCAGTGACGTGGGATTCTTTTCTATGCTCCTACTCCCCATCTCGGGGCCTGCAGGCCTGCTCCCATTTCAGCTCGTGGCAGCAGTATCCCTTCAATAAAAGGCCTACGGGGTTTGTGCAAGTCATCACCCATCTCAATGTCCCTTCCATAGTATTCCTACTACCATACCGGATGCTCCCACATTTACACCCCTCCTGCCTCCTCCCCCCCCCCCCCCCCCCCCGCGACGACCCCATCTACACCCCCTGCTACCTCGTGTTCCACCGGAAAGTATTAGTTTTCAGAACTATTCTCGTAATATAGAATTTAAAGAGGATAAATAATTATAAAATATGGGCGGTGTTTGCACATGTTCGAAGAGCAATTGTTCGAGCATCTTAAGCAAAATGCACATTTCATTCAGTTCAGATGAGATGCCAAGCAGGGACCAGTTTAATATCAGACTGCTATATCCGCTTTGGGTTTTCCTGACTCCTTCACATACTAGATTTGTCTGGCACAGGCATCAAGAGGCATTTTGGGCGCACATGGTGCTATATTCACAGGGGCACCAGAGCGGGGTTAGTACATAACAGTCTGCGTGACTTTCTAAGAGCGCATTCTGTACTACATAAAACAAGCATTGGCATGGCCAATAGGTCTTGCTTTTGGGACCTTATAAGTATTTAGTTATGCAGCACAATATCCCTGGTGCAACAACAACTGTTGCATGGCAAAACACTTATAAGGTCCCAAAGGCGAGACCTATTGGCTATGCCAATGCTTGCCATTAAGACTACACAGTAACCTGGCAGGGCCTGTTCTGACGAACACTTCACTTATATAAAATGCAAGCAAAAACCACTCAAGTCATTTGACTAACATCAAGTTATCAGAAGTGACTACAGGAATGGCACTGCCTGACTTAACATCAGAGGTACCACAAGATGCAAAAGTAATCCTAGTTTGAGCTTGATGCAATTACAAAAAGTGTATTTTAAAAAAGCACTACAAAAAATGTAAAACAAAACGTAGAAAACTCCAAAAAGAACCAGTTAAAAGACAAGTATATAAGCCACAAGCCGGGGTCAAAGTAGTTGCATCCTATGTGTGATCCTTCGATTATCCTCGTATAGGTTACTGTGCTACGAAATACCAGTTCCTAGCTTGAACAGGAGGGGGTTGGTTCACAAGGGCAGCTGATTCTCCATTCTTATGTGTTCTAGCAGCTCTATCATGACCGATTTGAAAGGAGAACTTAACCCTCTTGTCCCCACTGGAAAGTTTTTACCTACGTAAAAAGCCAAGGAGAGACAGCCACTTCGACCAACGATGCACAGTTTACTGGAGACGTTCTATATATAGTCCATCCCTCCTGAGGACTATGCAACCCACAATGAGCTAGCTAGGAGGAAAGCTGGTGAAATGATGCGCTTGCTTCAGAGATGTTTCTCGCATGCTGGTTCCAGCAGGTCGACGCCACCTTTCGCTCTTCTGAGGGCTATAAAATGAGTTTTATCAAAAGGAATATTTATTGTAGGCACAAAGAGGCTCCCATCATTTACTACTACATAAAAGTTCTGCAAATATTAACTGTAGATCAAGTTTAAGAGCCGGAACCAGATTGTTAGGATGATTCAGTGGTCGAGCCTGGGCTTGTTTTGAGTTTGGAAATGCCTTTGATCAGGTTCTTTCTCTTCTTTATTATTTTAATGTCATCAGCTAGTGTTTTGGTTTTCTCTCTAAGATATTATGTTTAGGTATAAAGGAGGGAAAGTACACTTGTGATACATACAAATTAAAACATATCAGACGGTACTAGTTAGGTGGAATTCTTGTTTTTTTGCACTCAGATGCCACAATGCTGTGGTGCATTGTTCCAATCAGCTGTGTATTTCTTCTTTTCCCCATCTTGCTCTTCCATATTCCCCATCCAGTTAGTAAGCACTCTTTTGCTCTTTCATAGTGTTAAGCATTTAAGATATTTTACAGCCACTTGAGTATGGGTGAATAAAACTCATACAATACATCAAGACAGGCCCATGTGTAGTTAAAATATAGCCAAAGCAACGCTTCCCACTAGCCAGTGCGGCTCTTTGCAGAAACAGCACATTACGTCGATTCTAGTTTGAAACAAAGTGAACCACCAACCCAGTTTCAAACAGTGGGTTTCACACTCTGCATGGTCCATTATGAGCTAATAGAATAGCCGTAGGCAGAAGTATATATGGCAAATCGTTGTTGGGACTATGCCCTGCTGTATCTAATAATTAAACATTTTCAAATCATTCCCTTTATTTTATCAGTGGTGATATGAAACTGTTCACTAATTCATGCAGCCATATATGGGGCAGAAAAAAGAGTAAATACCTGTTCAATTTAGTCATGCGGGGCCCGACTTACAAAAGAGCACAGCTTAAACTTCAGGTTCGATACCAGAGATTACGTCTTTGCAGTAAATTCCTGACTTTTCAGGAAGGCACAAAAGACTCTAGTACCCCAGGAAATGTATAACAATCCTCCATTCCTGGGGCGATGGGTTTACTGAAATAAGCTCAGTTCATTCCAACATCTCCCTTGATAAGCAGGGGTCTCTGTGGCTTCCAATGGCAGTATCCTACACCGTGAGTTCACTGTTTAGTCACTCCATTAAAATGCACAACTACCTACAACAAACGTAATGCGGTGCTAGATAAATGTTGCACTGCCAGTGACGACTTTGGTTTTTGAGATACAAAGTGAAGCAAAAAAATACTTCTGCAATGCTCCACATTTCATGCAGTGATTGTAGTTAGACGGGCATAACGTGCTCCACATTTCGTGCAGTGAAGAAGTGAAGTGGATTACATAGGACATTGATACTCCATGCCTCTAACATGATGAATGTTAAGACTGAATTCTAAGGTGCGTTTAAAACTCATGGGGAGCACACAGTGGGGTGTGAGCGAACCAGGTAGAGACTGCCAGAGTCAGGGGCACACCCAGGGGAGCATGCACACTGCACACTGCACTTGTGAACTTACTGAACTGCTTGTCATTCTCTGGATCAGAGTTGCTCATACTCGCCAGGTGAGGCTGCAACCAGGGCACCAGAAGATCTGCGGGTGGCGAGGTGAGGGGAGGAAGGAAGGCATGGAGGTTGGCACAGCACAGGGAAGGGAGGAGGGGGCAGGGCAGAAAGGAAAGACGACGAGCAGGCAAGCGCAGCACGTCAGGGTGAAAGGAGAGGGGACAGGCACAAAGGACAGGAAAGGGAACCGAAGACAGAGTTGCTGGTACAGACTTAGGGGAGGAAGGTAGGATTGGAGAGTGGCAAGGAGGAAGTGTAAGAGAAGGCATGGGAGCAAGAAGTAAACAAGTGGGAGGGGTGGGGGAGTGCGCACGCGCGAGCTAAGCAGCAAAAGGAAATTTTAAAAAAAGTAGGCAAGACAGCAAAAGTGAAAGCAGGGGTGCGCACGCGATGGCAAACACGCGAGTGGTGCATGCTCGCACAGCAGCAGAAAAAGTGAAAGATCCAGTGAAAGCTGCCGGCGGCGCGCGTGCATGCTCGCATGAACGCAAGCGCAAGGCCGTGTGGCAGCACTTTGAAAACCCGTACACTAAATGTCTCGGCCAGACCAGCGCATGCGCTGGATCAGGCGAGACCTGAAAAATGACAGTGTCAAAAAACGAGTAAATTAAAATATCTTGGATGATTAATGTATGTAGGCAAGTGGCTGACTTTGGCTACATGAGATAGATGTTTGCATTGCAAAGCAAACGAAAGCACCAGAAATTAGAAATAAAAATAAATTGTTAGTATGCAGATGAATATCAGGAGAATGCATAGTTATAACAACCCCTGGTATTTATGAGTTATGGTGAAAGCTAACGAGAAAAAAGCATGTGCTCCCAAAATGGCAGCCCTTTCCAAAAAAATAAAGATATAAATTTTTGGGGAAAATAACTTAATTTATTTGTTCATGCCTAGATTGATCAGCATTGGCCACATACTGTTTTTAAGCTATTGTCAATTATTGAATTATTTTAGAAACTGCATTGTAGTATACTATGAATATTTAAATACACTTGAGACACCTACGAGTTTTTCACTTTTTTGTTAATATATTTCAAGCACTTTATAGTTTGTCTTTAACACCTAGACTTGGATGTAAAGTATATAGGCTACAAATAATGTAAACGCCATTTACAGGACACAAAGAACAAACTTAAGTTTTTTTTCAATAAGAGGAGAGTGGGGTGTGTAGGAGAGTAGGATCTGCTTCACATGGGTACCCCCACTTTTTGCTGGTGTTTCACTGTTTTTCGACCTTGATCTGGCTGTGGCCCTGCTAATCAGGACCACAGCCTAGCTACTTCCTCTCTAAAATGGTTTGCATGTACATTAGGTACATATCTAATTGGATTCTGGAGTGCCTTATAAGTCCCTAGTATATGGTATACTATGTACCTAGGGCATAGCTACCTCAGAGGCCTACCAGGGGCTGAAGCATGTATTATGCCACCCCTGGGAAGCACTCCAAAATGGCACCACAGGTCTGCTACTGCAGCCTGGGTAAGGGTGTGCTTGCACCCCTTATAGTGGTATAGGCTACCTATATCACTATCATTGCACACACACATAAAACCTATAAGTCACTCCTATGGCAGGCCTTAACAATCCTGAAGGCAGAGTGCTTGGTTTTTATGTGAGAGGGTGCCCCTGCATGAGCAGAGCCCCTCTGCAGTGTTAGGAGTATCTCCTCTGATGCTGTTTGTGTTGCAGCCTGACCATATGCTCTTAGGTGCATTATAACCTTGCGGTAAATGCTGACTTTGGGATGGCTGCACAGAAATATGTCGTGTTTGGTGTCAAACGCTTTGGAATACTACCCCCCTGCCGGTTCTGGCGGCGGGGGTAGCATTCCACCCTTCCAGAGGGAGAGACATGTTTACACTGGTCTAACCCGGTAGGACTTTCCTGAACCCTGGCATCACAAAATGGATGCCTCTGCCACAGACACGGGTCTGGCCTCCTGCTGCTGACCGAAACTCCGGCAGGGGAGGCCTGGACAATAGGTTTCCTGTCCCAGGGAGGTGTAACCACCTCCCCAGACAGGCAGATGTGTATTGGGGCTGGGCGGGAGCACTCTCTGGTGCTTTGAAGTCCTGCACTGGGGGCATACTTGGTGTCCCTGTGCATAGTCCAGTTCAAACCGGTTGCAGGGGCTACCTGCCCCTGCTCTGGCGCAAAACTGGACAAAGGAAATGGGTGTAACCACCCCTCTTTCCAAACCCTCCCATAGGTGGGTCCCTAGAGTATGTCCGACCCCCAAACTTAGTAAAAGTATGAGAACCCAGTCCTTGCAACTTTAGATTACCCTGGACGAAACTCTGCATTATATATCCTGGACCTTCGACGTTCTACTTTAACTAGAAAACTGAAGAAATCTCCCTTGGGGTCAAGGAGTGACTCCCCTGCTTGGCAGGCACCAAAGAAGCAACTGACCGGTCTGCATCGCTGAAGCTCCCGCCGGACGCCTAAGTCTTTGTATCACCAGAGGTGGATTTCCAGACTTCCCCAAGGCTACCCTGAGTCCACAGCAAAGCTGAGGCCTGTGGCCATCGTGGGTGACGTGGAACCGTGACCCCTGGACACCGTCCACTTTTGCAGCAACACTATCTTCTGGGACTTCCTCGAAGTTGTGCTTTGGGCTGCGAGTAGCCCAAGCCTTGAGCACCTCCTGCACCGAAGATTGCTGGCCTCCATTCCACGAGTGGGCCAGTTTCAAGTGCGACTACTCGAGGCTCCTTCGCCATCGCTAGCCTGTTGGCTAGTAGGTCCCCACGAAGGCAAGTCCTCTTCTAATTGGGCTTTCCTGGTTGCTCCAGACGTGTCCCGACTTACCCTTGCTGGGTGAGTCCCTCAAACCTTGCTGGTCTGCACCGCAGTCCTTTCTCTGATTTCCAGTAACTTGCCCTTGCCAAGGCTTGTTGGGTCCAATCTGGTCGCCGACACCGCAGCACTCGACAGACTTCGTTGGACAGCTCGAATCTGGCTCGTGGACTTCGTCGACGCCTCCTGGACCTCGTGGCTGAAGAGTCAAGACACCCGTCAACTCACCTGAAGCACCCGACATCTGTGGGCGTTGGTCCATCCTGCCCTTGGTCACTGGCAAGTGACCCAGACTCTGTCCCCTCTGCTTTCAGGTTCCTTCCATACTAGATCCAAGCTTGGATCTCTTCGGACACTTCTCTTCACGGCCGCAGGAGTTCTTTGCCAGCTTCCATTGCAATCGACGATGCGACCAGACACCAAAAGACACCTATGCACCCGGCTTCCCTGGGTGAGGTAACTAGAGTACTCCTGTGCTCCCGTGGGTGCTAGCCCTAGAACTTAAGTCCAAAAGGGTTTGGTCCTGACTCGATTCTAAGTGTCCCTAATCTTTAAATTTCCAGCCGCGACATTGCCCATAGAAGCTAATGGGAACCTGCGGTTGTGTTTCCACATTGCACACGGCCCCCGTGGGTCCCCCATGTCACTACCATGGGGGGTTCCTTGGGGCCCAAGCACTTCTAAAGGATCTAGGCCTTGTGTCTAGTTCCGTCGTGGTTCTTATACCACTTTATTGGTATATGGTTTGGTACGCCCCTAGGGCCCAAACGTGTATTTGTGATATTACTGTTGATTGCTAACTTGTAAATTAAGTACTTCGAACTCCAGTCCCATAAAGAGACTAGAGGGGTGTGTTTTTATCCTAAATACATATATTGTAAATATATACCTGGTGTGGTTGTACTTTCATTTGATCATTCAAGAGATTATAGACTGGTAAAACAAGCTGCTTTACATTCCTTCAAGACTTAGCCTGAAGGCTGCTCTCCATAGCTACCACTAGGATAGCTTTCAATAAAGGTTGTCTTTAACCAATTGACCATAAGGGATTGTTTGGACTGATACAAGGTGCCCACTAGAACTAGTGGACAGCATATATCAGGCCACTTTCTCACGGGGTGTTCAATTCTCGTGTTGCCTGCAGGTGTTGTGCACACTGGGATGTCAAGTGACATTATGGACAACTCGCAATTTACTTTTTCTGGCTCTTGGAGCCCCTCTGGGGTGAAACGGCATATTAAACTTTAATTTGCAATGCCATTGTGGTATACATTTAAGATTGCTTTAAAATGTTTCCTCACAATGATTACAATGGTAGCCCCAGGGCCTGGAAATGTTTCCGTTAAAAACACTGGTTCTTCAAGGCATTCAGCAGTTCATTGCATGGAGAAAATCCGGCATTTTGTTATAGCAGAAGAAATGGTTGAGGCCTTATCTGTTTATGCAACGTCAATATGGTTGTGACTTTCTTTGTCTAATTTTTTTTTCTTTTTAATTCGTTGGATGGATTTATGGATTGATTGATGGATATATTTATCTTGGTCAGCCCAATTCGACCACAGCCTTGCCTGCATTTTTCATGCTTTGCCATGGTTTGGATGGACTGTCTCTCAAGGCTATGGCACTTTGAAGATGGTGACAATGACCTGCTTGTGTTTCCATTGGGTTTGAGTGATGTGGGGACAACCTAGTCCTGGTTCTCATTTATCTCCTGTGCTCATTGATTTGTTTAACTTTGCTATCACAATAACGTCTTAAACACACAAAAATGTCAAAACGTGATGGGGTAAACAGGATTTTTTCAACTAAAGTATTTTTGGTCATCAAATCAAAATCAACTTTATTCGGTTTCACGTGCAGAAAACCATAAAATTTTCATAACATCCAAAATTTCATTTAAAGCATAATACAATCAAATTATTTATTTATTTATTTATTTATTTATTTAGCGACTTGTAAAGCGCCTGGTGACCCAAGGGCATCCCCACGCTGTAAAGAATTGTTATCCAGATGAGGGGGAGGAAGAGGGGAGGTATTATTTGGGGAATAGGAGTGTCTTCAGTTTTTTACGAAAAACCAAATAACTGGATTCCAGTCTAAGGGTACGTGGGAGGGAGTTCCATCCAGTAGCTGCTTGTACAGAAAATCGTCGGCCTCCTGTGCGTGTTCTTTTGAATTTGGGAAAATTAGCTAGGTGCTCATTCTCGGATCGTAGGGATCTGGGTGCTTTGTAGGGAGTGACCATGTTACTGAGGATCGCAGGGCCAGATCCGTTGATCAGTTTGTATGCCGTGCACATGGCTTTGAATTCCACCCTTTGGCGCACAGGGAGCCAGTGCAAGGCCTTGAGGGCAGGTTTAGCTGACACTCTAGATTGAAGATTCATGAGCATGCGTGCTGCTGCATTCTGTGTCCGTTGCAGTCTAGTCAAGGTGGCCTCAGGGGCTCCCAGGTAGACCATGTTACTATAATCCAGCCGGGACAGTACTAGCCCCTGGATGAGTAGTTTCCTGGATGCGGGTGGTAGTAAGGGAAGAATCTTGCGGGTAGTGCGCATGAGCCCAAAACAGGTGCCTGTAGTTATGGCGGCTTGCGTCTTCAAAGAGAGCTCGGGTTCAAGCCACACTCCGAGGGTTTTAATTTCGCGCTTTGGGGTAGGAATTTCCCCAAACACGTCTGGCCAGACTGCTGGGGGGGATGGTCACCCATTGCTTTCCCAGGAGCATCACTTCGGTCTTTGACCCATTTAGTTTTAATGATGAATCACACATCCAACCGTGGATTTCCGTGAGGCAGTTAGCCAGGTTGTCTGGGTGGTCGTCTAGATGGGATAGGGAGACGACCAGTTGTGTGTCATCAGCGTAGCTTACTATCTTTATACCGAATGGTGTCACAACGTCTTCAAGAGGGGCCATATATGCATTAAAGAGCGTCGGGCTCAAGGAAGATCCCTGAGGGACCCCGCTCGTGAGGGTAGGGTGGACGAGTGGTAATTGCCATCCCAAACCTGGAACGTGCGCCCGGTGAGGAAGGATTCTATCCAACTGAGTGCCGTCCCGGTGAGCCCTGCTGCCGCGAGTCGATGGAGAAGGACACGATGGTTGACTGTGTCGAAGGCTGCGCTGAGGTCCAGGAGGATCACTGCCACTGACCCTCCTGAATCCAGAATGCGCCTCGCCTCCTCGATGACGGCAAGAAGGGCGGTATCTGTGCCGTGACCCGGGCGAAATCCAGTTTGGGATTGCCGCAGAATGTTATTTGTCTCGAAAAACTGAGATAATTGTCCGTTGACCAATTTCTCGGCTACCTTGCTAATCCCAGGGAGGAGTGATATAGGCCGGTAGTTTGCCATATCTGCTGGATCGAGCTGGGGTTTTTTAAGGAGTGCTTTTACCACCGCGCTCTTCCAGCTAGCAGGAACAGATCCCTGGGCCAGTGAGCTGTTGATAAGCTCCATGAGCATAGGGACGATGACGGGGGCCACGGTTTTGAGGAATCTGATGGGTGCCGGATCCAAAGGTGATCCGCTTTTCATTTTAGCCAAGGTTAGTTCCACCTCGTTGCAAGTTACTGGCCTGAATGTCGCAAGTTGGGGGCGTATGCTGCTTTCAGTCTGGCTAGGAGGTGGATGGCTGTCCATGTGGCTAGTGGGGCCGGGGGGGGGGGAAGGGAAGCTAAAATGCGGGCAATTTTGTCGTTGAAATGGGTGGCTAGTTCATTACTTCGGTCCACTGGGGGGGAAGTGGAGGAAGGGGAGTTAGGTACTTTTAGCAGCTCTTTTACAATTAGGAAGGATTCCCTGGCAGAATTGGAAGATTCTTTTATCCGGGTGTCGTAGTGGGACGTTTTAGCATGCCTAATGGCAGCTTTGTAGAGACTAACTGTGTTTAGGTATGCTTCCTTGTTGGCGTGCTGCCAGTCTTTCCTCCATAGCCGTTCGGCTCTTTTACAGTTTTTACGTAGTAGTCGGAGTTCCGGGGTGTACCACGGGGCGGAGCCAGGTTTCCTGTTTTTGTCCTCCCTAGTTCTGAGTGGGAGTACGGAGTCCAGGGAAATAGTAATCCACTCTCTAAATTTACTATCGGCAACCGCCGGGTCTTCTGCGTATTCAGGGGTGGTAGACTTTAAGTTCCTAGCCCATTCTTCGGTGGGAAGTCTGGACCAGGTCCTGTCCCTGATATAAGTGGGCGGTTTTTGAGGTTTCCTAAAGGTTCCTGGTAGTTGGAAGGAGACTAAAAAGTGATCTGTCCAGGGGAGGGGCAGGGACTCCCTCGCTAGCATCGAGGGGGTGCTAGTGAACACAGGATCCAACAAATGACCCTTGGTGTGTGTGGCTCCAGAGTTTAGGAGGCGGATGTCAAGGGCCGCCAGATCGGTGATCAGGTCGGCAGCTACCGAGTCTGCAGGGTCATCGAAATGGATGTTCAGATCTCCTACTATCATGAAGTTTGTGATAGAGTGGGCCTGTGTCGTAACAGTGTCCAGGAGAGAGCTAGCGAAAGGGCCAGGATGGCCGGGGGGGGCGGTATACTAGGACTCCTGTCAGTGAGTTAGTCGGGTCTAGCTTGATTGTAAACTGTAGGCTTTCAGAGTCAGGGATCTGCACATCACTAGATTTGCAGTGAAGGTAGTCCCGGTGAATAATAGCAACACCACCACCTCTGCCTAAGGGGCGGGGTAGGGACTGAATGAGGAAACCCGGTGGGGTAGCGAACACCATGTCTGACTCCGAATGTGGGGCGAGCCAAGTTTCCGTGAGGAAGGGGATGTCTAACTCCTGATCTTCTATGAGATGGTTGATCAGTGTCACATGTTTGGGGAGTGAGCGACAATTCAACGATGCAAGTTTGAGGGCTGAGGGCTTGTGGGGACTTGTAGGTAGTTTGAGCTGGACTGGCTGGCAGAGGGAACAGCGGATGAAATGTCCATTTGGGTCATGAACATATTCACAGGAGGAGGCGGCGGGAGGTCTGAGACTTAGAAGCTCCCGACGTGAGTAGCTTACCTTGGGGGCAGCTTTGTCCAGTAAGGGTTCTGGCCCTAGGCCCGGTCGTGCGCGGACGGGCGCAGACGGGCTTGCCTTAGGCGCTCCCGCTGCGCTCGTCCGCTGCGCTGGTATGGCCGACACATTTAAGGCAGTGTTGTGGGCGTGGCCTCGCAGTGGGCGTGGCTCACCTTCGAACCGCGATGGCGGTGTGCTTGTTGACCCTGTCTCAGCGCTGGTTGCCGCTGTCTCAGGGGTGCCTCAGGAGGTCTGCTCAGCGCGTGAGGGTAGCGCTTTTAGTGCAGGTAAGGATTAAAATAAGTGACAAGAATACAAGTATTTTAAAAATAGAACAAAAGTGCTGTCCTCCGGCTTTCCGCCTCAGAGGTTTAACAATGCATACAATTACATACAAAAAACAATTCATATCCGTAAAAGACTAAAAAGGGCCCTGATGGACTACCTCACATACTAAACAGTAGAACGGGGTGTACCCTCTAACAAGAAGGGCTACTAATTGTCCAGACAGGCCCTGGTTCTCACCGTCGATTTCAATTAACCCACGATTTTTGGGCATAATTCTAATATAAAGTATTTTTTAAAGCAAGTTGTGTTGCATATAGTTTTCTGAAAAATACCCTAGAAACTGGTATTTTTGTGTAAGTTTCACTCCTATTGCCACCTTGTGATTGTGCTTCTTCTGTCATTGCCTCCATATATATAATGTGAGTGACATAAAACCTGTAACCAGCCAGGACTATAAGCTTTGTCAATGGTTGTAAGTTGCATAAGATAAATAAGAACAAACTGCAGCATTTTCATTATGATATACGATGAAAACACAGGTGGTTCAGAGATGTGTTACAGGTGGGAAACACTTAAAGGGCCTGTTTCCCTTGGTTGTATGTGCTTGGCTTGGGGGTCATTTTGCAAGCAGGCCAGTTTGAGGATTGGGCACATTTTTGATTTGCTTCTAATGTTTTCTTCACACTTGTGCTTCAAAATGCTATATTTGGATCCCCCTTTTTTCAACAATTTGCAGTAAATATGTGGTGTAAAACCCACCATTTGAAACGATTTTTATAAAACATTTCTGGCGGGGGAGAACCCCCCTGCACCCTCCTTTTGCAGTTCAGGCTTGCTTTGCTCACTCGCTTATTACATTAGGGTAGAACATTTTTCGCCTCACCACTTTCAAATCCAACAGCCGCCACTGGTCACATGGGCAAGGGGTCGTATCTGAGGGACAAGATTTCATGTTTGGGAAAGCCACTAAATGGTGCACCATACTGCATGCAAGTCTTGTCAAAATAAAATGATGCTGCATATTAGTAACACAGGATAAATAACTTTTGCAGACTTTGTATAGGTCAAATGACGCATAGGAGCAACTAATGATTTTTTCCTGTCCAGAGCCGTTCGCCGATCAGATCTGTGCTGCAAAAAGTTTCCTTTATTGGTCGTCTCAGTGAGTAATAACACCTGAGCAGCGTTTGACCATATGGACATTTTAAACAGCATACTAAAAGAGCAATCAATGCAGGCTAACCAGGGAATATGTAAAACGTTATCCAGGGTTAAACTGTCTTTAATGATTAATTTGGTAAAACTAGTTTCCTCTTTTGCCCATAAAGAAAACCAAAGGTCTTACAAAAAGTATATTCTACAGATACTGCAGGCCGACCTGATATAAAATCGCAGTTGAAGCAGAAGCAGGTAGACATAGTAACTGTTTTAAACAACTTTTTTCCTCAGATTTGCAGGGCAGTGCTGGAAGCATAACCCCAAAGGCCGGCCCCATACATGGCAGTGGTCACCTCTCTGGCCTTGTATATATCCACCATTTCTCTAATGGGACAGCTACCTAATTTGGATGAAAACCTAAAGATCCCTTGAGAAATTATCCTCATCTTGGCTTTAGTATTGATAATCTGTTGTGCCCAGCAACCAGTACCCTTGAATAAAACAACCAAGTAACAAAATTAATTCACTTTGGCAATAGGGCTGTTACCAATTAAAAAAAGGTTCTGTACTGTTTAGGTTTATGCCCACAAGCCATAGTAAACGTTTTAGATTTATTAATCCACATTTTATTTGGAGGACATAAACTCCCCAAAAGCACTCCTTAATTTCTGCATGCCAATTGGGGACCTAGATAAAATGGCATTGTCAGCATATAACACTGGTATGGACCAAAGCATGGTATGGTCAACCAGATCGAAAGAGCTACTTAGATCTTCAAAACTGAGATAAAGAGCACCTGATTTGGCTCTAGTGTATTTCCCAGTCAACAGTTTGAAGCCAATGCATTGCTCAATAGTCCCCAAACCCTTTCTAAAACCAAACTGCACTGGTGATAAGAAAGAATATTCTTGTGCCCATTCCTCCCGCCTCATCAGTAGAATCCTGCTCATCACTTTCAATGAGGAGTCCAGAAGTGAAATAGAGCGATTATTTTTAGAGTCCTGATTTATGACCTTTTTTGTATGTAGGTACAATTATCGAAATACCCCAGGAAGTTGGGATCATAGCAGCTACTTTAAACACTCTCGTAAGGATAGACCCCCATAGTTCGATGGCAGATATGAATGCATCTAGAGGCACCTCATCCGGTCTAGGGGCACGTCCATGAGTGCTGGCCTGCAAAGCTGAGCGAACCTAATCGATATTAATAACCATTGGAAGGCGACCCCCAGCTATGCATCCCTCCAGACTTCTACTCTACCATCCCCATCACTCTGTTAAAAAATGTCAGAGAAATGTGCCACCCAGGCATCACAAGCCACAAAGGAACAAAACTCTGTTTGGTGTCATTATTTAGAAACGGTCCATTGACCCCGAATAACTTGTTATCCTTTATTTCTGCAGCTAAAGCAAATTTTTCCCACGCCTCTACCTGGTGTATTTTCTTCCTTGCAGCCAGGACCTGTCTAAAATGTTGGCGAAGGGACTTAATAGTCATGATGTCCTGGGGGATAGCTGCATAGAGCCTGTTTCAGAGTATGGGAGGCCTGGGTCCAAGTGTGATTGAACCATCCCCTATTGCTTTCTCGTGTTATTCAAAGGGCGGGTCAGATATGACTTAATGGAATGGACAATATGATTGAAATTGTCTATCAACAACTTAGAGGACACATCTTCCTATGAACAGTAACTTATTTCAATAAAAATGTTGTAATACCATTCTTTGTAGTATGCTAATGGAATTGATACCAGCCTACTTGATTCGTACACCCTTAACCCTTTTAGAAATAATGTTGTTGGCTAAAGGAAATGATTCACATTTCTTGCCCCAAAAAAGAAACTGTAATATAATAGGGTTTTGATGGATACATCTGCATGTGGATTCCTCACCTTTTGAATTACCTCTTAGCGCAGCATTCCTCAAACTTTTTTCCATTGCTCTCCAACGTCGATGAGCATGTCACAGTGGAACTGCTCCGCTCGCGACCCCGCACGACGTACTGGCCGCTATAAGAAGACCTTGTCTGTGTGCTGACGTCAGTTCCCATTTTTCCACGCCGTTGACACGGTGTTTCCAGGGCTCTCCATTTCTGAGTGTTCCATTGTAACAGATTCTCCTGATATTGTAGTTTTGCAATGGCTGCTCAGAAGAAATCTGGTTTCAAGCCCTGTAGGGCATGCGGGGGTCAAATGTCGATGACTGACCCCATGATGAGCCGGGTCTGGTGTCTCATTTGACTAATACATCCACTTCAGGGGCCTGTGTTTGACCTCATGGTCACAGGTTCAAATCTCAACGGGTCTACTCAGCCTTTCATCCATCTGAGGTCGATAAAATGAGTACCATTGAGTTGGGTAACAATAAACATCTGTTATTCAGCGCCAAGAGACCCTTCTGGATGAACGTGCGCTTTACAAATACACATGTTATGTTATGTTATGATTGTCTTTGGTGACTTTCATCGGATCACGATGCTGAGGGATGTTCGTCGTGCTGTCGTATGAATCCGAAGTCCCTCAAGGAGAGAGGGAGGCCAAGTTGTTCATGGCCAGGGCGAAGAAACAGAAGAGGGGCTGAAGGACGAGATTGAAGTCTCGCTGAATCCACACACCTCGAAGTCATCGAGGAAGCACAAGAAAAAGCGTTGTCATGGGTCTAGGCGTCACTCGTCAAAGGATAAGTCTCTGAAGTCAGGGTCTCCGGTAGTCAGGCATCCCCGAAAGGATGAAGTATCACCCTCTCCTTCTCTTCAGGTGACTCGAGCACACTCTCAGGCTCCGAGAGGTTATCCGGTGCCCAGGAAAGCACCACCTTCGCCTCTGACCGCTCAGCCCCCGTCTCCAGTCTCACTGCCGCTGCAGCCGGAGCCAGTCTTACAGCCTCCTGAAGTGGTTCCTGAGCAGGTGGTTCCGGATCCGTACCTTCCCTTTCCGGATCCAGGTATGGATCCTTCACATTTCTTAAATGCAATGTTTGGCATGTTTGCCAAGGTGGCTAACCCTACTGGCACGCCTGTTGACCCATGGGACCGCTGTCTTTTAACATGGGCCTACCATCTCATTATGCCCAGGCACCTTTCACGCCGATGACCCTTGGAAGTTGGCCTCTCCTGGCGCCGAGGTACTTAACGCTGGTGCAATCCCTGGAGAGAAGAATGGAGTTTTCTCCGGCGCTGTCTGGCTCCGGTCCAGCGCAGTCTCTGCCTTGCCCGACTCCTTGGGCTATACCTGTGGAGCTTCCATTGACGGCCGGCTCCATAGTCACAGGTGCTGCCGATACCTAAGATGAGATCGAGAAGGGATGCACAGAGGCTACTGGAGGAGGAAGGATTCCAGGAGCATCAGAAAGAGGCTGAAGAGAGGGAAATCATTGACCCCATGCAAGAGTGAGTGATTGCAGGAGGCTAGTGGTTTCGATAGGTCTGCAGAGTGGGAACTTTTTTCTCCGAAGGGCCTCCCTTCACACGAGTTCTATTCTTACCACTTCATCATAAGGAAGAAGGCTGATGTACTGGACTTGCAGTTGCCTACTACTGAGATCAAGTTGAACATTCTGACTGAGGTTCTTCACTCTCCTTCTGTGACTGAGCCTCTGCTCTCCTTTAATGAGGCATTGATGGAGTCCATGTTAGAAGTATGGCAGAAGCCTATGACTGCCCCTTCTGTTTCCAGGTCAGTGTCGAGAAGATAGAGTAGCGCCTGGGGATCTGGCCTTATCTGCGCTTCCTTCCCCTGTGAGCTTAGTTGTTCAGGCGTCACGCTCTACAAAGCAATCTACGTGCTCTTGTCCATCCACGCCTAGGGAATCTAAGAGGATGAAACAATCAGCCAAGATGGTGTTTTCCTCAGCCAGCATGATCAACAAATGCAACGTGTCTGCTAGGTTGCTACATATACACACTGATGGATTCTGCAAAGGAAGTGATTCCCAAGCTTCCAGAGGATTTTCAGGGCCATTTTGCAGAGTTCTTACTGGACACACAAGCTGCGGCCTGTCAAGTCATACAGTCAGGGCTTGACACAGCTGACTCTGTTGCTAGGGTGATGGGTTCCTCAGTACCAACCAGATGGCACGCCTGTCTAAGGGGGGGTCTGTATTTTCTCCAGATGCGCAGACCACCCTTTTGGATGTGCTGTTTGATGGCTCTTGTCACTTTATAACTAAAGTGGACTCAGCGCTACAGCTTTTTAAGGATAGTAGGGCCACAGCTAGATCATTGGGTCTACAGTCCCAGCCCAGAGGCTTTGGTTACTGAAGATTTTGGGGGTTTGGCAATTCTATGCCCTTTCTGGCCCGCAAGCAGCAGCAGCAACAGGCAAATCCTCTGTATAGATCGTACAGAGGGAAAGGTAGAGGTTACCTGTGAGGCTCAGCTAGTTTCCTCCTCCTCTCCTGTTACCCCAACTGGTACCGCTGGGAAGCAGCTCTAGATCCCCCATCTTGGAGCACGTTTGTCCTCTGGGAGGTCGGCAGTCACATTTTTTACGAAATTGGACATGTTATGTCAGATCTCTGGGTTTTGGAGCTCGTAGAAAATGGATATGCCCTTCCTTTCCAGGAGTTTCCCCCTCCTATTCCCCCCTCTCCAGGGCTGGTGCTTTGAGGACCATCTGTTGCTCCTGCAACAAGAGGTTCTGTCTTTACTACAGAAAGGTGTGATAGAGGTTGTTCTGGAGCATGAAAGGGGTCAGGGATGCTACTCCTGGTATTTACTGATCCCCATGAAGGATGGGCGATTGAGACCGATCCTAGACCTTTGGATCTTGCATTTTTACCTTAAGCAGGAGAAGGTCAAGATGTTGACCCTGGCTCAGGTTCTTCTGGTGCTGCAGCAGGAAGACTGAATGGTGTTGATCGATTTGCAGGATAAGTAATTTCACATTCCCATCCTGCAGTCGCATTGGAAGTATCTCATTTTTACAGTGGAGTCTCAGCATTACCAGTTTGCAGTCCTTCCGCTTGGTCTTACATCCGCACTACAGGTCTTCACAAAGGTGATGGCGGTGGTTGTAGCTCATCTCAGAAGGTTGGGGATCCCTATTTTCCCCTATCTGGATGACTGGCTGCTCAAAGCAAGGTGGTAGGAGATGGTGCTACATCATCTTCAAATAACAACTCGGCTGTTTTTCGACTTGGGTTTTTTGATAAATGTACCCAAATCTCACCTGGTGCCCTCTCAGCGCAACCTGTTCATAGGGGCATTACTGGATACTACTGAGTCGTGCTTTCCCGCCTATTCAGAGGATTCTAGACATCCAGGCTTTGATTCGAATTTTGCAAGGAGCTGCTGTTCCAGTCTTGAAGGTCTTATGCCTGCTTGGTCTGTTGGCTTCCTGCATACTGTTGGGCAACCATGCACGCTGGCACATGAGGGCACTCCAGTGGTGCCTCCGCGGGCAGAGATTTCACGGAGGTGGTCAGAATCTCCAGAGATACTGCTGCAAAGCTGTTATGGTGGAGTGTTTCGGACTACCTGTCTCAAGGGAAGCCGTTTCAACCTCTTCTCTGGTGGCCACAGTGATAACGGATGCCTCCACTCTAGGGTTGAGAGCTTATCTGGGGGATCTGGAGATCAAGGGCCTTTGGTCTCCAGAGGAAAGATTACTTCACATGCATGTTCTAGAATTGCGGGCGATACATTTTGCTCTCAAGGCATTTCTTCCCTACCTTCGTGGTCAGTCGGTTCAGGTCCTGTCGGACAACACTACCGCGATGTCGTACATAAACTGGGAGGAGTAGGGTTGCATCGTCTCTGCAGAGAGGCTCATCGACTCTGATCCTGGGCTCAGGACCATCAGATTTGTGTGATTGCGAATCATCTAGCCAGAGTGCTGAATGTGTGGTGGGCAGTCTGTTAGCAGTACTCAGCCGATCACGAGTGGAGTCTTCATCCGGAGGTTGTCCTTTACATTTTCAGGATGTGGGGGTTTCCTCGGATTGACCCGTTTGCCACTCACAAAAACGTGCACTGCCTGTCATTCTGCAGTCTCCAGTATCTGGTGCGGGGAGTGTTGGGGGGCGTGTTTCAGCTAGATTGAGTCTCAAAGCTTCTTTACTAGTTTCCTCCCATATCCTTCATTCCTCAGGTTCTGAGGATGATTCGCCAAGACTGGGCCCAAGTCATATTGATCGCTCCGGATTGGCCAAGAAAGGTGTGGTACACAGACTTCCTTTACCTCTCATTGCAACCTCTGCTCTGTCTCCCTCTCAAGACAGACCACCTCTTGCAGTTGAGGAGGTAGGTTCTACACCCCCACTTCCAAAGCCTGCACCTTCATGCCTGGAGATTGAATAAGGCAACCTGAGTTCTTTCTCTCTCCTGCCGGATGTGGTGGATGTTATTTTATCGGCCAGGTTTGTCTGATATATAGTTAATCACTTTCCCTGGCTCAACAGGATTGTGCAGTAGCAATAGTCAAAGGCTACTTGTCTGGCTTATCGACCTTTCTTCGCTTACCAGACCAACCTTCTTTCTTTAATTCTCTTAGTCATGAGATTCATTGATGGTCTCACTAACACGTTTACTCCCACTCCTTTTATCATGCCTCAGTGGGCTTTGGATTTAGTCCTTGCTTTCTTGATGAGGTCTCCCTTTGAACCCCTGCATAGTTGTCCTTTGAGATCTAGCATTTCGGACAGTTTTTCTGATTGCACTTCTGCCAGGAGGGTTAGTGAGCTGCAGGCTGTTAGCTCTAAGACCCCATTTACCTCAATTCATGCGGATACGATGGTTCTTAGGACCAGAGCTGCGTTCTGCCTACGGTGGTGTCTCCCTTCCACCTGGGCAATCTATCACTTTACCCACTTTCTATCTCGTCCCCCCCCCCCCCCCCCCCCCCCCCCCCCTTCAATGGAGTAGGAGAGACTTCACCGCCTGGACCCTAAGAAGGCAGTCAGCTTCTACCTGGACAGGACTAAGGACTTCAGTTTGGAAGACCAGCTCTTCATTGGATATGTGGGCAAGATGAAGGGCAAGGCTGTCCACAAGAGAACGCTGTCCAGGTGGATCATCCTCTGCATCAAGATCCGCTACGCCTTGGCCTAGAAGGAGCCTCCTGAAGGTATTTGAGCTCATTCTCCTTCAGCTTTAGCTAGAGGTGTTCCTGTTTTAGACATCTGCAAGGCGGCAACTTGGGTCTCCCTCCACACTTTCGCGAAGCATTATTGCTTAGACTTTGAGGCGTGGAGAGACGGCCACTTTGCACGTTCTGTGCTGCAAGATTTTTTTGTATAGGTAGGCAGCCTCCTTCCTCAGTAGGACTGCTTGGGGATTCAATTCAAAAGGTGAGGAATCCACAGGCAAATGTATCCATCAGAAGAACAAGTTACTTACATTTGGTAACACTTTTCTGGTGGATACAGTATCTGCCTGTGGATTCCTCACAGACCCACCCGCCTCCCCATTGCCTGCCTGGTCATACCGAAAAAATTAATGGTCATGTGATTCATGCATTCTGTTATGAATTTCTGGATATTATATTGTATTTGTTACTACGAAATGCCTGTTTTAGAATTTCCTGTTTCTTTCTTGTTTTTTTGTATACTGTGTATACTTGTGAAATGTTGTCAGTTCATCCGTTCGCCTTGCAGGCATGGAAAAAATGGGTGGAACTGACATTAGCACGCCGACTAGGTCTTATGGCTCCAATGATGTCACGTGGGGAGCTGTTCCATTGTGATGTCCTCGGCGACGTGGGAGAGCTATGGAGAAAAGTTTCTGTGGAATGCTCTGCAAGGGGTAATTCAAAAAATGAGGAATCCACAGGCAGATATAGTATCCACCAGAAAAAGCATTACCAAAGGTAAGTAACTTATTCTTTTAAGTGTCTCTGCTCTGGACTGGTTAGCACCTTTCAGACGATTTTTGGAGTTATACCATCTTTCATACACTCCTTGTTGGGAAGTGTTTTAGACTGCTCCTGCTTGTCATGCTACTTGTGGCGGGAATCCTGGTCTTCATTTTTCTGCTCCACAATAGACGTCCCAGTTCAAACCAGAATGGAAACAGTACTGCTTGTGCTATGATGCCGTGAGCGCATGGTACACTGCTTCGGCACACTTCGTCTTCGAGAAATAAATGAGTACTGGTTCTTGTCCTTCAGGGCTGTTGGGCTTCACTGCGTACTACCTGTATTCCGCTGCCGCCTTTGCAGCCATGAATGCGTATTGGATCTATGCCTCGGATCACAATTGGTTGCGACGCTGGACATTGATGTACTGATGGACCCCTTAAAGGCTCATGGGTATTGTTGTCCCCAGCGTATTCCATTGCTGATTAATGCATTCTTCAAGCCTCCCTGGGAGGCTTTGGCTCCTAGTGAAAAGGACACTGGCTCTACGGTACGCATACAGGATGTAGTCGCTCTCTCAGTGGTTGCAGTGGGAACTGGATGGAATCACCTTTGCTCCATAAACCTGCTTCGAGGTGCGCCTCTGGGGACGTCGTCTGTGGTTGTGGGCACAGGCAATCTTGCATCTACCACTCGGACACACAAACAATTGCCTTTTTCCTTGTGGTGGGGAACCTTATGGAATGTTTTTAAACAACATGAATCAAAACAGTTTTTGTTTTATTTTTCTAGGCACCATGGCTTTGAGTGTTTGGGATTTCAAATATAGTGACTTAAGGCTTCTTGTGAATATTTTAAACGGAAGCTTGTTTTTAGATGATTTCAGACCCATTTAGTCCCATTTCATTATGGCCTGCTGGCCTATAGATAGCTTTTACATATTCACCCTTAGTATGAGGCGTGGCTTTTATGTGTCCGGGCTAGGCCCATGTAGTGAAGCTGCTCATTTCTTACATGATCCTATTTTCCCCAATAACATTTCTGCTGTGATGTTTTGCACATATTTGCGTGTACGAGACTTATACACATCTAGCTTTGCACAACATTATTATGATCCTTCGAACGTCATGTACAAGGCCCTTTTGTGAATATGTACAAATGTTTCTATCTTTATCCACGGGGCTATCTAGTTATCCATAACTTAACTAATCTATAGGCAAATTGCAAGGCTGCTTTGTTATAAATAAAGAGCATACCATAAGATTAGTAGAGGAAGCACTTCAGCTGACACAGAGGGTCCCTGCATGCTGAGACTTCACCACGCAGTGGTCTGACATCTCTGGGAGGGGTGTCCAGTTCGTGGCCAAGGCGGGGATCCTATATTCTCTCCCACCCGGTAATGGGGTTGGATTATCCCTTGGGGCAAGGGGGGGGGGGGGGGGATTCTTGGCTTCACACCTTCACACAATCACACACTCTAGGTACACTTACATTATGGGTTTGCATAGTAGGAGTACGCCTGATTACTGCCTTGTTTGTATGCCTGCATACAGGGCCTGACGGGGGAAAAACAACCAGCCCTGGCGATTGCTGCCCAACCGGCCCTGGGAGCTTGGGGGTGCTAGCGAAATGCAATGCTCCCGCTTTTGTTATATGGGGGCAGATAATGCAGCACTACTGCAAAAATGGCACCATGTAACAAAACCGGCCCCCATGGGCGCAAAGCCGACCCCCACCCTTCCAGCCCATTGGGGAAATGCCCAGTGCCTGCTACGGCCCGTTCAGCCCTGCCTCAATATATACACTGTTTTGGCACCATGGTAGAACTGTATCAACTATTTACTCTTTTGGTGCTTGTAATCACTTTCATCTGCTTTAGCCTACTGATTATTGCAGCACATGCAGTCTATACAAGAATAAGATTGGTTCAATAAATATATTGAAAACGTCCCTCTTCGGATTCTGTATATTTCTCTGAGCATGAGTAAGCATGAGTGAGTGAGGAAAAGCTCCTGATCTGTTTCCACGATCCCCGAGGAGTCAGTGTTGTCCTGTTCAGTGGTTGCCAGAAACCATTTGCTCCCCGGTAAGGTTAGGGGGGGGGCTTTTTGGTGGCACTATGAGCTAGCCGGTCTCTAGGGCAACATACCTACTTGGGTGCCCGGAATCAGTCTAGGCACCTCAACAAAAGTTTGTTGTCCAAACAAACGCACAGGTCCTACGGATTGGTAGGAACTACTCGAAAGGCTCTGAACTTCCTAGTGTGTCAAGCAAACACACACAAAACAATTCTGAAAGAAGAGAATGGTTTGATTTTGAAAGGACTGAGGAACATAGTTGGTACGTGTGAATCTTATCATTTTTTTGATTCGGTAGATTCCAAATGCACCAAGCTTTGAGAGTGCTTGGTCAGTAACATAGCCCCACTCTGGCAGGTTCGTTTAGAAGAAATACGCACTTGCCACGTCCAATTGCAGTACACAGGATTCAGAAACATAATGGATATTTGTTCACATAGCAAGAATAGCAGACCAAAAAATGTATTTCACCAAACCTCTTTAAAATCTGAGCAGTCTTGTAAGAGCTTACGCTCTGTTAAATGCATATTCAGCTGATTGATTTTGCCCAAGTCTAAAAATAAAATGAATCCTCCTGCAGTCGTGTGAAACCAAACAAATGCCTGGGGATTGCCAGAACCGTTTCAATGCCTTTAGATCTGTAGTCATGTGTTCGTCACCCTTTTAATAAAGATTGTATGCTCATATGCTTATAGTACTGTTTGTTTCCCTTTGGAAATGAACAGTTCTGCCTTTAGCGCGGTTGGCGACCAATGAGACAGTGTTTATTGCCCCCCCCCCCCCCTTCCCCCAACTATCTCTGCCACGAAGTCCCTCACTACCACCCTTTAACAGTGCTCCTTAAGTCTCCATAACCACTCTCACATGCATTTAATTAGTTTTATAGCGCCACTCCTATCATTGTAGAGTGTCAGAGCACTTCACATGACACACTACACAGTCAATCCTAGGTGTGTACTGTATAGGAAAAGAAGTTACATAAGACGGAGGACTACAAGGTGTAGGATTCACGTCATCTATACTGGTAGACAGTTAAGGTTTAATAGTACTTGGTCTGGAGAAGCACAAATTCAGAATTTAAAACTTAACACCATGGTTGGGTTTTTAAGTTTAGCTATGTTGTGGTTTTTGAAACCTAAATAAAATGCATTGTCATTTACAATGCTAATAGCTTAAACTCACAAATGCGAAACCTATTGCATTACAAATGCTTGTGTTATTAAAGGTGCCTTTATTTTTCAAACCAAACCTCCAATTTATTCTAAACTAAAAGCAGGAAAGGCTGATAGTTTGAAACAAAAATTATAACTCTCAGAGGAAACCGGAAACATTTTAGGATAGCAGATTATGAAACATGTTTCATGTTCAAAACCAGAAAACTGCAAGATTAGTTTTGTCTTGTGCCCGACATATCGTGAAATCTGGAGCTGTGGCGCTGGGAAATAAAGGTGGACATCTGGGCACTGTATGCCGTCAACGCCTCAGTTTCTAAACTCCCAATTTGTATAACTTTTTTATGGCGTTAGGGCACCCCTTAGGCCTCATCAACGGCAAAGCATTTCAACCATACAAAATGAGGGGGAGGAGCCTAGCGCGCAACCAAGATGGCCGCGTAGGCTTACGGCTCTCGAGGGCCTCCGCAACCTCCCACGTCTATCCTGACTAAATCCTGGTTAATTTGACGGGCTTTTGCGGATGAACTTGCGCTGAGGTGCCACCCGTTTTCCAAATTAAGATCGGACGCCGGGAACCGCAATGGTTGCGCTCCGAAGTTTGCGGCCTGCTCTTGCCTTGGTCCCGATCTCGAGTTGGTGAGGTGCCCGGGTACGAAGTGAACAACAGCGGCAGGCTGGGCTTGACCTGCCACGTACCCCGCACTTTCACTTTCATTTTCAAGTTTGTTTTCTGATATCGGCTGAGGGACTTTGGTGTTTCAGAGGAGCGCGGATGGCGGAGTGTCTGGCCTGACTTTCGGACTATACACGGGCTTCCTGTCTGCGACTGCTGTGTTCAATCGAATTAGCTACCTGGTCCTTGTTCCTGGTGCTGGCGGGTGCCAACCTTGGTGGCCTCCGGACGATGGCGGCGAGACTAGACGGAGACAAGTCGAAACCCAAGTCAACCCGGAGGGGAGCCTATACTCAGGTCAACAACATGGATCGTTATGCGCAGACAAAGGGATCCCCTAGTGGCTCGCATAAATCGCCTGAGAGGTCCAAAGAGGTCTCGGGCCCATCGTCAGAATTGACCTTGCAGGACGTTATGGCCGCCATTGAAGAGATGAAGACTGCTGTGGGTCAGCGGTTTGATACCCTGGCTCATAAATTGGACGCGGTCCTGATCGATGTGAATTTGGTCAGGGCAGACCTGTCCAAAACTAACGAGCGGGTCGACTCCTTGGCTCAAGCTGCGTCGAGCCTAACTGTGGACGTGGCTGCCCTACAGACGGAGGTCCGTAGGTTGCGGCTAGCCAGTGACCTGACGGACCGTCGACTTGAGGACTCCGAAAGCAGGGCTAGACGGAACAATGTCCGTATCATTGGAGTGCCGGAAAGATCGGAGGACTCTGCTGCTGATCTTTTTGTGGAGGATCTGGTGATCAATCGTTTTGCGCCCAAGGGACTGAGCAAGTTCTTCGCGGTGGAGCGGGCCCACAGGATTCCGGGTGGTGCGCCCAAAGTGGGTGCTCCCACGCGGCCTATAATCGCCCGACTCTTTAACTTTCGGGACAGGGATGCTATCCTTCAGGCGTCGAGGGTGGCCGGGCCGCTGAAGTTTGAGAACTCTAACATCAGCTTTTACCCGGACTTCACGCAGGCGGTCCAGAAACAACGGCTGGGATTTTTGGGTGTCAAACGGCGCTTGAGGGACATGGAGCTGAAATATGCAATGTTATTCCCGGCTAGGCTGCGGGTTGAGTTCCGGGGTCGCTCACACTTCTTCGACCGTCCGGAGGCGGTTGGAGACTGGTTGGATGCCCTGCCTCGGGGACAGGACCGGGACGGTCGGATGGCGGAGAGCGGAGAGGGTTTGGTGCAGCAGGACTAGAACTTGGTTCCTGGTGATGGACTAGACTGGTGACGTTTTGTACCTTGGCTCAACTGGATTCTAGTTTGGCACAATATGCCCTTCAGATGCTTGGAGGTTGTGGGGAGCTTATTGGGACCCTTTCCTCCTTCTGGGGTTCTTTTGGTGGTATATGTTAGGGCGACAGGCACACTGCGAGTTGGGGGGGCTGTGTGGGCTCAAGCAGGGGTGCAGGGAGGGGGGAGTTGTGGTTGGGGGATTGTGGGGGAGGGGGGGTGTTGGGGACTGTTTGTTGGTTTCGCAAGGCAATGTGAAGTTATCTGCTGACTTGTCCGGGTTGTGCTTTCCGGGATGTGGGTATCATGCACGGGAGTGGGGTGGGGGGTAGGGGATTGAGAATCCTTTCGTGGAATGTGAATGGATTGGGGGACAGGATCAAGCGCGGGGTGGTGTTGCAGTTTTTGAAACGGATTTCGCCCGACATTGTTTTCCTGCAGGAGACACATTTG
This sequence comes from Triturus cristatus, assembly GCF_964204655.1. Classification (NCBI taxonomy): domain Eukaryota; kingdom Metazoa; phylum Chordata; class Amphibia; order Caudata; family Salamandridae; genus Triturus; species Triturus cristatus. The sequence continues at coordinate 472,642,241 of NC_140584.1, read as the reverse complement.
ATTGGGGAAGTCCTTCCATGCCCTAAATAGGAGGGGCTATCGCCTTGCCGCTCACTCTGGTTTCACTTCTGGCTCGAGGGGAGTGGGCATTTTGGTTAGGGCCTCTCTCCCACTGGAGGTGGACGAGGTGCTTCACGATGATAGGGGGCGCTATGTGGCACTGGTGGGGAGATGGGAGGGTAGGACTGTTTCGCTCGTTGCTGTTTATGTGCCTCCGGGGTTACAGACGGCTACATTTGCTGATTTAGGGCGTCTGGTCCTGGGACTCCCTGGGGGGTTCTGGTGTTGGGGGGTGACTTTAACGCTGTTGTATCCGGGTTGGAGGACCGTCGCCCCCCCCAGGGATCTCCCTAGGGCTCAGGCCTGGTTGGGTGGCTTTCTGGACACTTTGGGGCTTGTAGATTGCTGGAGATTGATGCACCCGGGACAGGCGCAATATACCTTTCACTCGGGGGCCCATGGGAGTCTCTCGAGACTTGATTACATGCTTATGCCGGCGATCCAAGCTGGGATGATTGGGGAGGTGCGTCATTTGGCCCGAGGTATTTCTGACCATTCCCCTGTATGGTTGCAACTGAAGGTTGTCCCTGAGGCAGAGGGGAGAGTAGCGCCCATTAACCCCTGGTATTTACGTAACCCTAAGATCCGCGCGGAGATGGTCAAGTCCACCGATCACTACTTCAATGATAATGTGGGGTCGGTGTCGTCCGCTGTCTCCCTATGGGAGGGTTATAAAGTGGTGGTCAGGGGGCAGGCCTTGTCACTTATCTCCCATGCTAAGAGGTGCGGGAGAGCAGAGGTGGTTCGCCTGGAAACTGAAATAGCTGAAATGGAGGATGACTTGGCGCGGGGTGTTACTGATGAGAAATTGCACGTTCTCAGCCTCAAACAATCCGATTATAGAGCGTTAGTCACGGATGCCGCTAAAGGGATGAGTAGAGAGCAGCAAGGACGACTGTATGATGTGGGGGATAAGGCCGGAAAGTTGATTGCTTGGTTGGATAAGAAGGAGAGAGCGAGCAGGGTGGTGCCCGTGGTGGAGAGAATGGATGGAGTGCGTGTGACTGACCCTGTGGAGATTGTTGACTGCTTCGCGGATTATTTCCGCGGGGTATACTCTCCGGTGTCTGTGCGTTCGGAGGAGGATTCTCATCTGTTGCTTAGAGACATCGCACTGCCAACCCTATCGGAGGCTGATGCAATATTGATGGAGGCGAAGTTGTCGTCAGATGAGATCGCTTTGGCCACTCGCTCGATCGCGTCTGGTAAGGCTGTGGGTCCTAATGGTCTTCCCATTGAACTATATAAGTTGCGTCCTGATAAGATAGCGCCGTATCTTCGGGACATGTTTTTCGCGGCACGTGCGGCGGGCTTCCTTCCCCTTGACCAACGTCTCGCCACCATAGTTGTGATACACAAAGAGGGGAAGCCGCGAGATCGCTGCGCCTCCTATAGGCCCATTTCGCTGTTGAACGCAGAACCCAAAATTCTGGCTAAGGTATTGGCTAATCGGTTGGCTCGGGTCGTGGGCGACCTGATTCATCAGGATCAGTCCGGTTTTATACCCCATCGGAATACCGCCCTGAATTTGAGGCGGTTGCACGGCGTGCTTGCTAGAGCGGAGTTTATACGTGAGCCGGCCATCTTGGCATCTTTAGATGCTACTATGGCGTTCGACACTTTGGAGTGGCCGTATATTTGGGCCGTGTTGGCGAAATTCGGGTTCGGCCCTGAGTTTATTGGTTGGGTAAAATTACTGTATGCTGACCCATTGGCTCAGGTTGTGGTGAATGGTAGGGTGTCTGCTCCCTTCGCACTGGGGAGAGGTACGCGGCAGGGTTATCCTTTATCACCCCTTCTTTTTGCACTTTCTTTGGAGCCTCTCGCCGCCTGGTTGCGTTGGGAGCCGTCGCTGCGGGGCATTAGATGGACGCCGGAGTTTGAGGACCGTGTCTCCCTTTACGCGGATGACATCCTTCTGTATCTTACCTCTCCCCGACAGTCGCTAATTGTATTGGTGGCTGTATTGAATTCCTTTGGTCGCAACTCTGGCCTGGTTATCAACTGGGCCAAGTCATGTGTTTACGTCCTCTCGGGCGAGGCCCCCCTCCTGCCGCGGGATTGCCCTATCCAGATTGCTACACTGGGGTTCAAATATTTGGGAATCTTTATCTCTCTGGATCCCGCGGTCCGCTATGAGCGAAACCTTCTCCCTCCCCTCCAGCGATTGAAGGCCGACGTCGCGAGGTGGCGACGACTTCCGCTCTCGCCGCTCGGACGGGCGGCATTGTTTAAAATGATGTCGCTACCTCGCTTCTTGTATGCTTTGCAAAACACTCTAGATGTCGTGCCAGCCCGTTATTTTCGTGAGGTGGAGGGTCTTCAGCGCCAACTGTTTTGGGACGGGCGGCCGCGGATCGCTCTCGCCAAGTTGACGCTCCCTTGGTACGATGGGGGGGTCGCCCTCCCCGATATTAATATACTATTGGGCGTCTCAATTGGCGGCGGTGAACCACGGGATATACGGTTCTGCCTCGAATCCGGCCTTCGAGATGGATAAATTACTGCTCCCGGGTGGGGATTATAATAGGGCGCTGTATTCGGTGACCCCGGATGCGCGGTTGACAGGACCCACGCAGGTCGCGGTACGTGTGTGGCATGCGGCGAGTGCTGCGATGGGGTGGAGGGATCGCTTGACTCTGGCGACGCCGTTGTATGCCTCCGGGCGGCTGGGTTGTTTGTGGAAAACGAAAGGCTTTCAGAAATGGGATATGATTGGTATATGTAAGGTGGGTGATCTTTGGGCAAAGGGGTCTTTCAAAACGTTTGAAATGCTTAAAACCGAATACAAATTAAATGATAGAGAGTACTTCCGGTATGCACAAGTCTACCATGCGCTGTGTTCCGTCTTCCCGGACGTTGCTGCTATCCCCGAATATTCCCCGCTGGAGGATAGAGTGTTGGATGGCTATGTGCCTGACAGCACTATCTCTCTGATCTACAAAAAACTTATTAATGATCGCGCGGACTTGCTGATCCGTCTCCGGGAGGCATGGACGGGCGACGGCTTAGAACTGGACGATGAGGACTGGGTATCGGTGGTGGCCTCCCCGAAAGAGGTGGCGATCCCGGCCCGCTTACGATTTGTACAGCTGAAGATCCTCCATAGAGTGTATGTCACGGGGCCCGGTTTGCTACGTATGGGTTACTCGAGGGATGGAATGTGTAAGCGTGGATGTGGCCTGTCGGGCACCTTTCTTCATATCCTATGGGAATGTTTGGAGGTTGTTCGATTTTGGAACGGTATCGACGCCGTAATGGAGGAGGTCACGCACGTTGCTCTGTTGCCAGAGGCTAGGAGGTGTTTGTTGAATGTCTGGGAACCGAATGACTATAATGTGGCACAGACGCAGTGGGTGACTCAGGGGTACATGGTGGCTAAGCGTAACATAGCACAGCTGTGGGGCTCCCCGAGGCCGCCCACGATCGCGGTATGGAAGGAGAATATGGACTGGTGTATGTTTAGGGAAAAGACGGTGTATGTGGCGAGAGGCAAGCCTGGGAAGTGGACGAAGGTATGGGGTCCATGGAATTTATATCGTGGACATATCTGCACCCCGCCTCTGCCGTTAGAGGTCGATATTGCTTTGTCCCCGTAGCCACGCATTCTGCGGGATTGTGTGCCATGTTTTGTCTTCCCGTTGCCCCCCACTACCTGTCAAGAACTGCTTCGGACACTGTACGTTGTCCCCCGTCCTGGGAAGCGCACGCTGCTATTTCGGACTCTCATTGCCTTGAGTGTGTTTTGTATTTAATAGAAAATGAAACAGTTTTTTCCGATTGCTCTTGGCGTATGGCCACGGCCTGTTGCATGTGCTCGCGAACTGCCGGGAGCTTCGCTTCTGGTTCATTTGAATGTGTGGCGTTGCATTGCGGGCCCTCGGGCTCTGTAGCGGCCGGCCTTGGTGGTTGTAGGCCCTTGTATGTATTTTATTGTGTAATAAAGGTTTCTTTTAAAAAAAAAAAAACAATACAAAATGAGCACAGCGCAAAACTACTCTGTGGTTGACGGACCTGACCAGACTGAAGGTGGAGATAGAAGTAACTATCAGCCTTAAGCAGATATTGTGTTGTACCTACACTTCTATGGCTCATAGCTCTAGCCTCGGTGCGCGGCGGTAAACGCTGAAAAAGGACAAACAAGTCTGCATAAGAGGCGAGCATCTGATAAGAGCCAAAAAATGAAGGGAACACTTCAAAGGTGCTTAAAATTTCAAATGGCTTTCAATAAAGTCTGTTTAGAATCAATCCTGAGGAGACCACCTCAATATTAGAGTGGAAAAAAAACCACATGGAATGTTCTGTTTACTCAGCACATGCCAGATAAAAGAATTGAGGTTAATGAACATTGCAGCACTGTTAGGAGGGCATGGGCGGTTATTGATGCAGTAATGAAGATTCCTACAGGAAAAGGACTGACATGAAAAAGATAGGAGTGCCCCCTGAGCCATTCACGAGCGGACTGCACAGTAATTGGCGATGTGTGCACCCTGCGCGTTGCTGAAGCGCCGCATCCGCACGAGGCATTGAGCTGGGAGAGGCGGAAGCAAGGACTGCGTCAAGGGGGTGCATCGTCTTTGTATTTTCAGTTAATAGCAGTTCAGCCACCATTGCAGGCACCACATTTCACCAGACCGATTTAAAAAGAAATACACCAAGTGTCCAGCTAGGAACATTGCTGAAGATATGAGATTAATTCACAAAGTGAATGTTTTTAAACCAACGGGGGTGTGGGGGGGTGTGTGTGGGGGGGGGTGGGTGGGTGTGTGTGTGTGTGGGGGGGTGGGTGTGTGTGTGTGTGTGGGGGGGGGGTGTGTGTGTGTGTGTGGGGGGGGTGGAGGATGGGGTGTGTGTGTGGGGGGATGGGGGTGTGTGTGTGTGGGGGGATGGGGTGTGGTGTGGTGGGGGTGGGGGTGGGGAGTGGTGTTTGTGGGAGTGTGTGTGACAGTAATACTAACAGCATATCAAAATAAAGGAACACAAACATCGAGTTTGTGGAAAGAGAAACTCATTGCAAGTCAAAAGGGCGCAGCAAAGCATTAACACAACAACATGTTCTTTGATGTTTGATGTTCTTTGAACCAGAACATCAAAGGGGCGCCACGAAAGTGATCGCGGGCAAAAGTGAAAGGATCGCGGGCGCATAATGAGCATGATGAGGTTTGCCATATGGTGCCTCTGCTAATAAGCGCGCGCACATGCACTGTAGCTCTATGCTGGCCATGGTAACATTTTTTGAGCCCTCATAAAGTCTCGCCAGACCAGCGCATGCGGTGGGTCAGGCGAGACCTAAAATGCAGCGAGGTACTGGGTAAAAAAGAAGTGGACAACGATGCAGATAAACAGCCTATACCAAGAAGAGAAAGGAGGTGTACAAAAAATGGGCAAAAGGCTACAGGGTTGGGGCAGACCGCCACATTTTGAAAATAAGAAATATGCGAAGAAACAATTAACCTCAAAATACAAAATAATTTTAAGATCGCTGTATCTAAATTGTATTTATTTTTTTGCTAATCACACAGATATAATACGATATACGGTTTATTTCATACCCGCTACTTTTAATATTTGCCTTTCCCATCTTCGTAAACGCGATCCAAGTGCCATATCTGATCATCACTAGGTGGTGCTAAAGCTTTGGCCGTTAGGAAACGTGGCAGCAGTTGCAAATTCAATTTGAAAAACAAGCAAAGCGCTGAATAGGTTCGACCTAAAAAGGACTATATAGAGACGAGAGGGAACGGTCATTTATGACATTATTTTTCCTCTAGCGCTTTGTTTTTAATATAGCGCTTTACTCCTACTTTAGACTGCGTTAAAGCACTGAGTGGGAACAGAAGACATAAGACCGAGGACATGAGGGCAGCTGGCACTACTAGACCTAGTGAGAGTGTACATCAGATTGAAGGTGGATAGATGTTAATATGTAAAGGTGGGTAATTGTGTGGCGCTTATACGCCCCAAAGTTGTCAAAGCACTACAGAGGGTCAGAAAGGAAATGAGGGCTGAGAGTGAGGATGGGCGAGAGAGAGCCACCGATGACAAATTGAAGGAAATCTGGGTAAACGTGGGATTAAGAGATTCTTGAGGAATATAAACATGAAATGACACAATGCCGCAACATTTTAATTGAAGATGAAGTTGGGTCCTTTGAAAGCGGAGAACTGGTCAGTATGGCTGAATTCACGGTGACAGTATGCCTCACCCACCTGCTCACATGAAATAACTTTAAACTCTCCTCTAGACTGTGATAACAAAGGCTGTTGTGGAGCCTAAGCTAACTTCTGGTGTCCAAGACTTGACATCTTCCTATCATACATTTTGTTTGAATGAGAATTCAAAGGAGCTTGCAGCCTTTATAGCGCCTTTTGGCGTGTTGGGCAAGAGTAGGATCCCTTTTGGCCTGTGTTCTGCTGCAGCCGTGTTTCAAAGATTTATGTCCGATATATTAAAAGGTGCCACAGGTGGAATGTTTTTTAAATATTACGTTTTACCTTACATTATCACATATATCGAGGCAGGGAAGTTTTTAAAATCTTCAACATGAAAGGCATAACTCTTAATATTAGTACGTCTTAATTTTGTCAGCTTGTGATCACATATTTAGGTAATGTTATTTTAGGGGGGAGGGGCAGGAGGGTTAAAACGCAAAGAGGATTTGATTAGAAGTATTTTGGTCTGGCCACATCCCACTAAAAATAGTGCAAGCATTCCGTGGAATGACAGTTTTCTTTCAGGTTTGTTTCAATTTTTTCAAGCCACTCTTCTGCCATTAAGATTTTTCTCAAGAAGGATGTTCAATTTTTATGGAGTGGTGATTGTCAGAGCTTGAGGTCTTTAAGTCTGGTCTGTCTTCAGCTCAGTGGTTAAAGAGTTTTATTCCTGGCTTCCTTTGGTGTGTTGTAACAGACGGCAGTGAGAAGCGTCTTGGTGAAGTTTTGAAGCAAAATGAGGAGAGTGAGGAAGTCACTTTAGCTTTTGCCTCATGTTCATTAACAAGAGCGAACGTAGGCTGTTCCACTATTGAAAAGGACACCTTAGTGGTTTATTGGGCGGTTGAGAAATTAAGCCCGATTGTGTGGGGTGTCAAGTTTCAGGTGCAGACTGATCATAAACCTTTGCAGGAGGTTTTTGGTAGGAAGGAACTAGATTGCATTCCATCTCTTATTTGTGAATGGCTGGTGGCACTGCAGGGCTTTCACATTCTGATTAGATACTTGACTAGCATGGAGAGCAAGATAGCTGATATTTCGAAATATGTGGACCTTGTTTTACGTCCACACATCTAAAACTGCTTCTCACATTAAAGACAATAAGGAAATGATTCTTACTGTTGAAGGTCTCCCTTTTAATGCCATGACTGAAACCCTGGTTACGTTGGACATGGAGTCCTTATACAGTAATATACCTCAGAGAGATGATTTAAAGGCAGTACAGTGGTTCATTGATCAATATCAAATTAACTGCTGTGCTGATTCTTTCATAGAGATCCTGTAGGCGGTACTAGAGTAAAACACCTTTGAATTCAATGGGAGACTTTACAGGCAAACAAAAGGAGTCAGTATGGGAGCCTCTTGTGCTCCCACAGTAGCAAACATCTACATGGCTCAATTTGAGACAACTTTTACAAACAACGACATAGCCCCATTTTATGAATCCATCCAGCATTGGGTACGTTATATTGATATTTTTTTCATTTGGTATGGAGAGTCAGACTCCCTTCATGAATTTCTGGAATGGATCAATCACTGTGACACTAACTTGAAGTTTACGACAAAACGCAGTAATTTCTATACATTGGCATCAAAGAGCACAATCATACATTAGAAGTTGATCTCTATGTCAAACCAACAGCCAGGAATACATTTCCACCTTTTAATAGTTATCATCCTAAGACTCAAAAGGAAAGCATCCCGTTTGGGCAGTTTCTCCATTTATGGCGAAACCGCACCAATTTAAAAGATTATGATGCACGATCTTTCATGATGAAATCTAACTTCATATCTAGAGGGTACCCCAAATGATTGATACGAGACTCATACAAACGTCCCTGGTTCTACGGTATCTATTGGGAAACCATCTACCCAAAGGGGATTCAAATTGGTATGTCACTAGACATTCACCTCTCAATGAGAGAGTCCGCCAGATCATAAACTCAAATTGGCACATTTTGAATATCAGTGTGGACCTAAGTGATATACTGCCGCATCGTATGTTTGCCCATCGTCGTAACAAATTTGAAAGATCATGTAGTTCACTCTCGCATGAGCACTAAGGCACCTTACATTCAGAAAACCATTGATGGTCAAGATGCAATGTTTGGCAATTCCAAATGTTCACAATGCAAAGCATGTGACCATGCCATCACCACAGCAGCATTTGAACACAATGCACACCACATCATTATTAAATCTTTTACCAATTGCAAAACTAAGAACATTGTTTATCTTTTATTGTGCCCGTGCAGATTAGGATATGTAGGGTAGACATCGAGATCTTTAGCCGCACGACTCAGAGTATCGATCGACCATCCGCACCAAAAAAATCATGGTGCCCCTTGTGAAGCATTATCTTGAACTAGGGCACAAACCCGAAGAGATTGATTAGCTCATCTTGGAAAAAATCAACCTCCAAACCAGGTTGTGATCCAGAAGCCATAAGAACAAGCAATGGCATAACCAATAGGTCTCGCCTTTGGGACCTTATAAGTGTTTAGTTATCCAGCACAATATTCTTGGTGCAACAACATCAACTGTTGCATGGCTAAACACTTATAAGGTCCCAAAGGAGAGACCTGTTGGCTATGCCAATGCTTGTTTCTCTCTAAGATGTGCTTCTGGGTGCCTGGGGTGGTTTGACATGGTTCATTTTTACGTGTACAGGAGATGAATCCAGAGTATTTTTGTCCAACAGTAAGTGACTCTGCATCGCTTAAAAAGTAAGCCTGTAAAAGGGCCTGTATATCGGACTATATAAACTGCTTTTAATTAAGATGAGATCAATACACGAACGAGTCGTATAAACGCTATTTGGCAGAAAGCAATGTCATGCACTGCGAGCTGAAACTAATTCCATATTAATTACAACATCCTTCTTTACCACTTGTCCATCCATGGAAAGGCAACATGACCTAGAGATCAGACTCACTGATTTTGTAACACTTAAAAGAACATCCTCGTTGTCTACTTGAATTGAGCTGCAAAATACAGCAAAGGCACAAATCCAAACTAGGCCAACCGTGATCGTTAAAATTCTATCCCTAAACCCCAATGTCGTGATTCATCTCTTATTTTCAGTATTCTTAAACCCAGCACAATGTCAAAAGACTGCTGAAAGATCATACTGTCATGCAGAAAAAATAGTTCACTATTTTATAGATAATGCAAAAAGCTACAGAATGTATCGATCACACATGTTATAATGACACAAAGTTTACTAATGTACAGTTTTAAAATACCTCGACATTTCAAAAAAATCAAGAATACAGTGGTTTGTTCAGCATAACAAGTGAAAGAGTGTGCATCAAAATGTCCCGTGTTCCCCCGCATACAATTTTTAAGCTCTTATTTAACACTTTAAAAAGTGACAACAAAAAATTAATCTACAAGGAATAGACAAATTGAAAGGATGGAATCTGGATATTTCTACACTCCATTAAATAATGCTTAACACATGTTCATGTGAAAATATAGCTTTGGTCAGCTTCGAACACAGAATCAACTTCCAACAGTTTGTTTCTTGTTTTATCATGCTTTATACGTCGGATCTATCATGTATCAGTGAGCCACTGCACCAAGCTCTTTCTCTGCAATGTTTGAGACTACTTTTAAATTCGTTTGGATCTCCGAATGGCACGCAAAAGACAACAGTACATGAGCTGAAACTTCATTCTCAAAGACTGATTCAACGTCCTTTAGGTAACAGTCCAGTTTCTCAAGCAACAAAATAGGTATTCCAAGTCACAGAAATAAACACCACCCTGCCTGATCTATTAATATCTACATTGCATAATCCCAAACTATGCACCCATGATTGCGTACCATCACTGCCACGTGGAAGCATGGGAATCTGCAAGTGAATCCTCAAGAAACAAATAGAACAACCATGGTGTGCACACCTTTGAAGACAGGCAATTTGTATGGGGTACCTATTCAGTCGATCGAGGGTATGTTGGTCTCTGTATCAAGTCGCTCAAATGGCAAAATATGTATTACTGGCATAGCCTCAATCTAAGCTTAACAATGAGTTACAAACCAGGAAAGCTCACATGAAGGAGTTGGTTCACTAACTTTGTAGTCTCGTCAATTTTTTGACTATTCAATTTATAGCGCCTCAGGAGAAGCATTCTGGCTCTGCAGCTAAAATGAGTGTGAAGGGGGATGTTATCTGCCATAGGTCCATGGTGGAGAGAAGGATAGTTTGCATGGCTGGGTAGGGCTTTTGGGAACCCTAGAGGTGCATGACTACGAAAATCCGGATTACAGTGACCTACCCCAAGCAGATTACCCAAGGTGGTGTTTTTTTTTACAATTGTTTATTTTATTTACAGATCAAACTCAGTTTCTTTTTTAATGCTTCGGTCATTTTGTGGGTGACTTTTTTTGGTTTCTTTTCTTTAGCCATGCTTCACTATCACTGAGAATGCTGTACAATGTAGCTATAAACCACTTGCAAAGTCAATAGACCTATTCGCTTTACTAATGCTTCTTCAATGCAGCACTTCTGCCAATATGGCTTGTTTTAAAACTCCTAAAGAAAAGTTTAGACAAGTCAAAAACACTTGTTTTTTTTCCCCATCTTGCATTTGTTGCTGTAGGTTTATATTCCAAAGTGTAGCAATGAATTGGATAATATTCAGGAAAATCCCAATAATCTCTGGACTAACCACTAACTTTGGGATCAGGAGTAGCCTTCTACTTGCCGTAAAACAATTTAAATCCTTGCCAGGCGTAGTAAGCACTTTATAAATGTAATTCCAATATTAGTAATCCCACAAGATCATTCTCTTTCTGGAAATCACTACAGCACGATTAGTTCAGAGAGTTTAGTGATGCTTCATCTCACAGGTTTTGCAGTATTTTCTAGAGCTTTTAATTGCTCCTAAAGGAGATAATTTCCAATATTTATCACTTTACATGGACTTCACTGCTTGGTTTTACTTGTGAGAAAGTGTCAGTCAAGGTGTCATACATTTGCCAGCAGAATGTCACCTACACTCTGTGAAATGTCACACATAAGCAATCTGAAATCTTGGCAACTATGAGGACGTTTCCACCAAGCAGCTCCCGTGTCAAGTAGCTTCAGGCACACTAGCATTTCAAGCACACTCACTCCTCTGCGCATTTTCAGCCAGCCTCCAGCCAACACCATCAATCTTTCTAGTATATGCCCCGTGCACTCCATAAGACACACTTCCCGTCCATTTGGCACACCACTCTGGCACCCTCTGAAGTGCATACAGAATATTGCCCAAACACAAACTATATGCTCATATAGCAACAGAGAACCAGCAACTGTCGCAAGCCTATCCATCAGTGCAGAAAGGCTCAGTACACTGCCTGGTTTATTATTTAAGCAGTGCGCTAGAATTGGGTGCAGGCTACAGATTCCAACAAGAGCTTGTCAAAAGTGATTTGCTTCAAAAGGGCACAGACAGAAGAAAGAGGAGTTTTATGGGGGCAGATTAAAGAACTTATCCAGTGAACAATGTCACAATACATGTGGGGGAAGACCCAGGAGGGAGGAAGCGTAGCCAAATCATTAAGTGCTTCTGACACAGGTGTAGGACTCGGCACTTAAAACTTGTGGGGTGTTCAGAACCCTGAATGTTGTAAGAACTCGGTCTCTGAAAGGGAAGTCACAATAACGTGTTATGACCCCGCAGGGGTCCCGCAAACCAGACTGTTTGGGAGAACATTTACGCCTGATGAGATCAAAAGCCTCAATACAGACTCGGTACCGAAATACTACTATTTTTGGTGCATTTTTACCATTCTACGATCCCCAATATCCACTGTGAATACTCACTACAGCAGCGATATTACAGCTCCTCCGTAACACAGAAAAGAGCGATCTCCTCTCAGTATTTCCCGTAACCGTCCTCACCATGACGAAGCCGGAGAGCAGTGCCAAGGTGCGGCTAGACGCCTTGAGCTTGGCGCGGCACAGTTTGCGCCAGGACAGCGCCTGAAGCGAGTGCTCGTTGAGGCTCATCAGCTCCACGTAACTCCTGCTGATCCACTCCGGGTATGAGAGCAGCTCCTCCTCCCAAGTGTAGTGGCCGAGGAGCTTGTGCTGTGCACCGCCGGGGCTCGGGTACATTTGTCTAATCGCACGCAGGTCCCCAGCGTTGCATGTTGCCTGCAGCGCGCGACTCCGTGACCTGTCACCTTCCCACCACCCCTCCTTTTTGGCCCTACTCAATCAATCAATCATAGGCATTTATAAAGCGCACTACTCACCCGGAGGGTCTCAAGGCGCTAGTGGGGGGGGTCCGCTACTGCTCGAACAACCAGGTCTTGAGCTTCTTCCTGAAGGAGAGGTGGTCTTGGGTCAGGCGTAGGTCGGTAGGGAGGGCGTTCCAAGTCTTGGCGGCCAGGTGGGAGAAGGATCTTCCTCCTGTTGTCGCTCTGTGGATGCGGGGGACGGCTGCGAGGGCGTGACTGGTCGAGCGAAGGTGGCGTTTGGGAGCGTAGAAGTTGAGGCGGCTGTTGAGGTAGGTCGGGCCTTGGTTGTGTAGGGCTTTGTGTGCGTGGGTGAGGAGCCGGAAGGTGATTCTTTTGTTGATCGGGAGCCAGTGCAGGTCTCTCAGGTGTCTGGAGATGTGAGTTCGTCTGGGGACGTCGAGGATGAGTCTCGCCGAGGGGTTCTGGATCCGCTGGAGTCTCTTCTGGAGCTTGGCGGTGGTACCGGCGTAGAGGGCGTTGCCGTAGTCCAATCGACTGGTGACGAGGGCCTGGGTGACCGTCTTCCTGGTCTCGGTGGGGATCCACCGGAAGATCTTACGTAGCATGCGCAGGATGTTGAAACAGGACGAGGAGACGGCGTTGACTTGTCTGGTCATGGAGAGGGAGGAGTCCAGGATGAAGCCCAGGTTGCGTGCGTGGTCTGTCGGTTTGGGTGCGTTGCCCAGGGCGGGGGGCCACCAGGAGTCGTCCCAGGCGGAGGGTGAGGAGCCCAGGATGAGGACTTCCGTCTTGTCTGTGTTCAGTTTCAGGCGGCTGGTCGTCATCCACTCGGCCACGTTTTTCATCCCTTCGTGTAGGTTGGCTCTGGCGGTGGCGGGGTCGTTGGTCAGGGAGAGGATCAGCTGGGTGTCATCAGGAATTGCTTGCCCAAGCGAGACAGCTGAACAGGTTTCACGGGGACCGCGCATGTGCAGAACCTGCCTGTAAGACATCTACTGTAAATCTTAACAGGAGAGTGGTTTCTCTTGTAGCAAAAGCATTAACAACAAGCCCGGGAGTGGTGCACGCGTGTGCACTGCAAAGAATTTAAGGAATGCAGGAGTCACAGTGCGGGGCTGCTGCCTGCTTCCCAGCTCCGTAGGCCAGGGGGGAGAGAAGGCGGGACATGCACCCGCCTTTGGCCAATTGCGTGCTGTCTTCCTTAGAAAGACTCCCCAAAAGGGCAATAGCGTGTGAGCAAAAAAAAAAACACACTCCTGTGGTCCGAGTTGGAAGTCCTTACTAGAAGCCTCGCAGAGCAGCGCATGCGCTGGCTCAGGCGAGATCTAAAAAGCAGAGAAGCATACTGGATTTTCACTTTAGGCACTTACTCGTGGCTTAAATCAAGAAATTCCATGGGAACAAGCCATACATTTTAATGCTGGTTAAGTTTATTTCATGTCTCCAGCCTTCATCTGCCTACGCATGTTTAGATGTCTGACGTCTTAGCATGGGGCTCTATGCTACACAAACATCAGACAGCTTTAATCCTCCGTGGATGTTGTCCGCCATGTTTCTTGCAATCTTTGTCATATTTTTATCAGCTCAGAGAAATGATGGCAATGTTTGTAGTTATAGGGTTGCTACCATCCTAGCTACCCATTAGCTCTCCTCATGCATCGTTGACAAGGTTTGGTTTCTCTTGTATAACTACATGCCAGTGAATAGGAGACATATCATTGCCCTCTGCATCATTGGCCGCCACATTAGTTATATTTCCCTATCTTATGGCATGTGATAGGCCATTTAGCCGCATCTGTCATTTTTGTATTAACTTTTCTTACTCATAGAGTCCATATGACAATGAGTCATCTTTATAGGAGGTCTTTATCTTTTTATTAATGGCCACCGGTTTTGCTATACTTTCTTTCAACCCATTCGCTAGAACGTGACAGAACATATGACCGCAACTGCCGGTTTTTAAATGGTCGCGTTCTTCGCGTCCATCCTTGATCAAGATGGTGCCCGGCTGCTGATTTACCATCAACAGCTCTTCCAAGTAAGAAGCTTATTGGTATAGCAGTTTTTTCATGTATTTATCAGTGGCTAGTTCATGCAGACTATTTTGCACACATTACAGTGCGACTATTACTGTTTTTAGATCCAATATCTTACATCGTTGGCAGCGGGCGGATTGATTTTCATCAGGCTCTTTGTCCGCCACACTTTGTGTAAGTGTGCGTCTTCAAATAGCACGTTTTTGGGTTTCATTGTATTGACGTTTGCCCTTTACTTTCTGGTCATAGGCTGTTCCCAAGGTTGGACCGCCTGTATCCCTATCTCAGAGAGGTCCTCTTGAACTGGCATTTCTCATTTGCATTATATGTTGGACACTTTTCTAATCTATTAGGTGGGTAGATTTGCTTTACCATAGTAGCTGTTTTCGGTGTTATGATTGTTTGACAATCAACACATTTTTTCAATAAAAAACTTTCATTTTTATATTTAGATGAATTTAGTTTCCACACAACGTTGAAGAGGATTTTTCTCAAACTCTATACTGTGCCCTGTAGACTCCTGCCTCACTTAGGGTATTTTTTGACAACTTATCCTATATGAGACCTAACTAAACTGGATATTTTGGATACCTTCTCAGGCATGCAATAATATTCCCCATCTCTTTCTGAGCAAATTTTTTGCTAATTTAGGTAAGGTATGGCATGGGTATCCACTAAAATAGATCTGTAGCACTGCTTTTGGATATCCATCCTTTTGATAAAAATGTCTGTAGTATGCATGGAGTCTCTGGTATTTGGGACTTTATACACCACTGCTCAAAAATGCGACACAATTACTTTTTTTTTATTTTTTGATACATTTCCCCTTTTCTGAAGGAACTATGTATATATTTACTGTTTTTGCACTTACAGGCATCAAGACAACCACATTTGTGGCTTTTCCTGCTGAAGGCACCCCGTCTGTACACAGATACAGTATGAGAACGGACAGTGCTACTTGGATAACTTTAGGGTGACCGACATTGCAAATCAGGTTTAGCGGTGAGGACTAGGCCAGATAGGACCCCCGGACCCTGCTGCAGCGTTAATCCACACTTCAGTAGAACATAACAATGCAAAGGTATCCATGCCAGTAGAGAGCAATCATCAGTGTCCGCTATATCTGCATTACATTATTTACTAAGGACTCTGCATTCATGTATTACAGTGCTTGAGCCCCCAGACCAGTGCGCTTATACAGGGTAAAGTGTGCCGCTGGGCCTGGGCCCGTTGTGACCCCAACAGCACGACCATGCTCTTCACTATGGGCCTCAACAATGGCCCGGCCCAACACGTATACTTTCAGTTAGGGGCCGCAGGTGCGCAGACCTAGATCCAATGCCCCCCCTACCCCCCCAGCTCCTGCGCCACCTATACAGTTCGCTTCATACCATCCACCTCCACTGAGTTATGGCACCACTGCCAGCATCTTTCAATAGGGGGTACAGAGAATGTCAGTATCTCCTCTCTGGGACCACAATAATGCTAGTCAGCGGGTGTCTGCATTCAAGGGCCTGGGCCTGACGCAAACCAGCATATGTCAAAGCAGCGGCATAGCACACAGCAGGGCTGACATGAGATCACGTAGGCTAGTCTAGGCCCGAGCTGGCCCCCGGACCCACCTCGCATTGTCCCCACTCCTCAACGAGTGACCCAGTAACGCCGTGCAAGGCCCCCAGCTTCTCACCTGGACACCAGTAGTGCTAGCATGTATGAGGCAGCAGTGCCCCGATGTGAAGGTGCCACGTGACTGGGCCTCTGATGTCCACAGAGGCAGCTGCCCAGAGATTTGCGGCCGAAGCTACGCTCCACCCAGCTGAAAGTGGCAGTGTATTTGTGCCAGCTTCCTCACCTCTCCCCCTCTTCCTGCTATGAGGGAGACAAAGCGGAGGGCTCTAGTGCTGTGGTAATAGCGGCACCTGTCTTTAGGGATCAGAGCTGGTCTCTCCTCACGAGGGCTTAGGCCGCAAGTGGCTCCTGTGGCATCACTCATGGTTCTGCTCCCCCCACGCAGC
Organism: Triturus cristatus; assembly: GCF_964204655.1. Classification (NCBI taxonomy): domain Eukaryota; kingdom Metazoa; phylum Chordata; class Amphibia; order Caudata; family Salamandridae; genus Triturus; species Triturus cristatus. The sequence goes on along the minus strand of NC_140584.1, from coordinate 472,625,723 downwards.
GGAAATTGCCTTGGGGCAAGGACCAGGAAATTAGGGGGGCCAGCCCTGGGGTTGTCACTGGCAGATTACATCTGACTGCAAGGTTTAGTGATGGGTGGCGGGGTATAGAGGCAGAACCTTGCTAGAGTGCGTCCGCCATCTTGGCCCTACTGGCCACTACCCCCAAGATTCTTTTAAAGTCCTATGGAACAAGTGTGGCACTGAGCAGCACTATTTACTGCCTCCCTCAGATAACTCCAACAAGTAGCATTTCAGATTTGGTACAAGAGTAAGTAAAAGAGTTCAAGCTTGATTTACATGCATAGCAAGACAAACGCAAGACAGGTGTAACACCAGACAGGATTACCTGCGTCTCTCTCACCCATACACATATCGATCTGGTCAAACAATGTAAGCTTTCCTTGCATGCACAGAACATGGAAAGCATCTACAGCATCACTCAAAGCCTGTGTGTAAACACACAATGTGCAGCATTGTAATTTCTCCTCACACACATCACAGGTTCAAGATAGTTATCAGCAGTGCACGCTAAGATATCCTCACATACACCTGTATATCAAAGGCAGCAGCATCTAAGCTTATTTGGTAAAGTATAGAGGTGGGTGAGCCATTGAAGGTTTGAGCCGGATGCAAGGCTCTGGTTCAGCTCAAGGTTCTCTTGAGCCCTCAAGGATTTTTTTTTTTTTAGGCTTCTCCTTGCTACCCATGCTGTAACCTCATGCACCATAAAAGAAAAAAAAGCATTAAACTTTGTCAAACAGCAGCAAGAAAGGGATAACTATATGGTGACTGAATTACAAAATGTGAAACCTGAAATCAATCCCAGTTTGGCCACTTGACTAAATTGTGTAATCCTAGGCAAATATTTTATTTTCATTATTGCATGTGAAAAAACCTTTAAATACGTGTGGATGTGCGTTTAACAAAAATCTCTCCTGTGTTTTTCTTGTTGAACTAAGTTGCTCCGTATAAAATATCGCTAACCTATAGGTGCGTATTTAAACTCATTTGCCTCCGAGTTCACTGATGGAATTGTTGCCTGAGCGGATTGTGGGAGCATGAATGTTTCTAAGATCATGTTGAAAAACTGTCACCTTTAATAAACACCTCTCAATGTAGTGATATACTCTGATGTACTAGGGTGAAACGCTTGTCAAAGAAATAATTTTTTTTATTTTGAAGACTCTCAATCTTATTTTTACATAATATTTGTTGCACTAATTCCATGCCAAATGTTCCTATGGCCCAGCTGTTGCCAAGGCTCTACAGCCAAGACAGAATCTTAACTCTGCTCACCCTGTTAACTTGTTGGCTCGTCCACCTCTGCTACAGTATTGTGTACAAGTGTCACTTGAGTTCCTCCTTTCTCCGCATCTTACTCTTGAGTGACATCTTGTTTTCTGAAATTTAGGCTGGTTTCCACAGGTCTCGGAAGGATAACCATTCCTATACCTGATTTTAATAGGGAAGAATTGTTTGTTACCCCAAAAAGTTGTTTTAAAGTTCCATATGCATGTAACATTGTGTATATCATTAATTTTATCACTTTGAGCTCTCTGTCCTTAGTAAGACTGTTTTTTACCTGCCCTCCACCCGTCAGGCTGAATGTAGTGATTACTGCAACTCTCTTGTCTTCAGACACCCAGCAGCGAGGGCATAACTTTTTATTTGACCTCTGCTGGCATGAGGCAGCCAGGGCCAAATGGCGCACTCGCCATTTACAAAAGTGAGCATGCACGCTGCTCGGCCATTCAGTGTGCACACAATGAAGCCTTCGTAGTGTCCAGGAGGTGGTGGTTCAGTAGATACTGCTCCTTGGAGTGTGACTCCTGTAGCTGAGGGAATTTGCCTGAGCTAACTGCAAGCTCCCATTGCTGTAAGAGCTCCTGTAGCATTAATAGGCTGTGGTTTTGCCATTAATGTCACACCACTGAACTCATAAAGATTCTGAAAAAAGAAATAAAAGCATCACAGAAAGTAAAGGTTCACATATGAGCCAGGCCCATTCAGCAGGAGACGGGTAAGTGTATAAGTACGTAGCTGGTGTTGTATTTAGGAGCACACTGTCACAAATGTACTACTAAAGCATGGTGTGGTAGCCACTGTCATTTACAGACAGCACTTTTTCAATCGGAATGATCACTACATTTGTATAGACATCATTTTACTAATAAAATGAATTAGCGCACAAACGGTAATGTGTGGAATTTGGGTTTTAGCAAATATTTGTCATTTTGAGCATAACCAAGTAAATTGGCTTGATCTTTTTGATCGTATTAAAATCCTCCATCAATCACACTTAAGAATTAGAAAAAATTTGCATCACTTGTGCTTTTCTGTTTATTTCGAAATATTTGTACAATTCATATATAGGTATTTACATTTTGTTGTGTTTGAAGAAAACAGCCTATCATTTCACATCGGCCAAATTTTTATATAGTTCACTTTCCTAAAACCTCATACTTTTCAGTAAAGAAAGAAACATTAACTGCCAGTCTCCCTGTTAAAAGAATAAGCTGCAATTCGTCGTAAGACTAGACTGATATCCTACCTCTTTCTTTGAGTGCACTACAAGTTTACATTTTGTTTCTATCTTGTCAAAGTCCTCTTTAATGTTCGAAAACCTCCGGAACTCCAGCATGGTTATTTAGGTGCCCTTTCAAAGCTCAAGGGGCTGTTGCAGTTTGGGCCCCACCACCTCTGGGCCCTAGTGCATTGCAACAGCTGCAGTACTTTAGCTACACCATTAGTTAAAGATTAAAGTTTATAACCAGTGCTTTGACGTTTTCTAGGTTTCAGCCACATTCCTTCCAGTGAAAATAGATGTTTTGGACCTAGTTGCCGGAGGACCTTGCAAACTTCCACATTTAACCTCTTCAGTGCCCATGACGAGATAGTCTCGTCATGGAGCACGGTTGCGCTGTGCCCATGACGAGACTATCTCGTCATGAACCCCACCCACTAGTGCAACGCCCGGCACAGGAGGGGGAAAGGGCATGGCACTGAAGGGGTTAAGTACATTGCACCCTATCTATGGGCAACAAGGTGTACTTAGGGTTGGGTGTTCAATATTTAAAAGCAGGGTTAACTGCCTGACAAAAAGGGTTCTTATGTGATGTTTGACAGCAGGTCAATATCAGGTTGCACAGGTCAGGCTTCACTGAGTAGGCATGAAGCCATGTTTCACAGGCCTACCCTGGACGACACAATAAGTGCTGCAGTCCACAGGTGGCATTAAACTGACAGACCTTAGGTGTATTTCCTATACCGTATACTAGAGACTTGCAGGCAAGTTAAATATGTTAATCAAGGGAAAGCCAATTGAGCAATTTGTTTGGCAGGGATAGGGTGCCCATAGTAAATATGGTTCAGAAAAAGGTGCAAAATCTGGAGTGTCCATGCAGAAAAGGCATCTTTTCTACACTACTTGTCTTACAACTACTTTTAACATAGGACACGATGATAACTTTTCTGTTAGACTCAGAGGTTGGCATGGGCGACATTGTTCTTTCTTGGGTTTCTTCATGCCATCAAAACAGGGTTTACTTGAATCACATACTACTTTTTTTCACCAAAACACAACATAAAACAGGAGTTCCTCAAGGATCTAATATCGCCCCTTTAGTTTTCAACTTTTTCATGATAATGCTACTAAGTGAACTAGTTACTTGCTTTTGATAACAATCTTTCAGGTGAATATTTTATCTAGCCACAGATGCCTCACCTTGTTAATATTGCCCGGGCATCAGAAAGGCGGCATCATGCAGCTCCATGCCAGCATAGTTCTGCTCCAGAAGTGAACACACACATATAAGAGCCACTCATGCACTATGATGTCAGTTGCTTTTTAGGCTGCCCATGCCCTCAGATGCAGAGTGCATCAGTAGATTGGCATGACCAGCATGCAGAACTCTAGATTGGGGCATTTTTAGATGGAAAAGACTCCACTTTTCACAGTGAGGAGGTGGGATGGTTGAGGAATCTGCAGTTACTGGTTCTTCTGTGAATCCTTCAAACTGTGGACTCCTCACCTTGTGAATAGGTAACAAAGCAGTACCTGCAAGTGGTGTGTCTGAACTGGCACATACCAAAAAGTCATACAGGACTGAGCGGGCAAAATGCTCCTCTTGACGGTCCTGTCAAGGCAGTAGTGCTTAATGAATGTGTACCAACATTTACATAAACACCTAACAGATTTCCAGGATAGGCACTACAAGTGCTGACACAGTGGTAGCAGCTTTTCCCCTGGTCTAATGAGGCCACAAGCCTTGTGAGGGTTGTTTCTTCACCATGCATTTCAGATCTTTGTACAGAGAAAATCCATCGAGAGATGGTCTGTTTTTTCACTGCCTTGCCCTTCTCTGCTTTGGAGAACTCTACAAAGAGCTAATCGTCCACTCTGTGTTCCTTAGTATGTTCAATCTAAAATAAAAACTTAGTTATCACTTAGGATCCAAACAATGAAGTCTCTCTTTCTCCTTGGAGGGATGAAGTGGAGCAAAGAATGTTGTAAGGGTGATAGTCTGCCTGACATGAAAATGAGTGACCACTTTCAGTAGTAAGAAACAATGGGTCCTCAAAATCAACCTATCTAGGAAGAAGTTGGTATATGGTGGATTAACAGAGCCTGGAGATCACTCCCACTTCTAGCTGATGTTGTGTTGATGAGTTGGGTCATATGTCTCAAGGGGAAACTGTGCAGCCGCTCAAAAGAGCTGCACATCAAGAAAGTGAGAACTATGTTCAAGTCCCACAAAGCAATCACAAAGGGTCTTGGTGGAAACAAATATACAACTTTTCACCAGTGGGTGATTTGAATAACAAAGGCTGATCCGGCAATAGCAAAAAAGCCAAAGGAGGTTTTAAGTAGCCCATGGCTAGTTATTGCTGGGCAAGGGGCAGAAAAAACAATAACACTTCAGGCAACTTTGCTCCTATAGGATCAATGTGTCTGCTGCCGCATCAGTCCATAAATGTGTCCCAACTTCTGGCATGCAGTGATTTTTCTGCAGGGCTGCCTGGCTGCAAACATGACATAATTGGCCTCAGAATGGTAGGGGGAAGGGAGTCCTGTTGCCACTGCATCTCCATGCATGTAGATGCAAAGCATGCAGGCCCAGTAGCAACACTCTGGGGTGCTGCTGCAACAAAATATCCTCCAGAAGTAGCGGTCTGATGAGAAAACAGATGCTCATACCAAATTGTTTCAGGTACCACATTTATTTGGCCCAGTCTGGTGCCACTAGATTGATTTGGACCTGGTCATACGTGATCTTCAGATCTCTGTGCAGGGGAGGCAGTGGTGGGGCTCATAAAGTTGTCTTGAGCTGCACTCTAGAAGGAAGGCCTCCCTGAGAGAGAGCGGCTTTGGAAACTCCAGCTTGCAGAAGTGCTGACACCGTTCTTTCTGCGAGGTGGTGAAATTATAGTTCGGGTTCTCCCCATTGCTGGAAGACTGCTTGTGCTGCCACCTGGCAACTTCTGGCAATTTATGGTCTGTAGGCTTCTTGAGTCCTTCTGCCGTGGTGTTTAAAGGTCCAACAGGTGATTCACCAACAAAGCAATTCCAAACAAAGGTCCAGCCACTTCCAAAAGTGCAGGGCCTCTTGTCACAGAACCAAGGACCTCACCCTGCCCTGTTTGTTGCAGTACGACATGGTGGTGGTGTTGTCTGTGAGCATCTGCTCCAGCCTTTATTTTATGGATGTTAGAAAGGTGTTCAGCGCCAAACAAATGTCCCTCAACTCCAACAGACTGATTCAGAGTTGCGTCTCTGCAGCAGGCCAGAGGCCACTAAGCTCCAACTTTCCCAGATGGCCTCCCCAACCTAGCAGTGGGGCATCTGTGACCACGATCTGCACTGACCCAATTGCGTCCCACTAGCCACAGCTACAGATTTTTTGAGTCTTATCTGAAATCTGGACACAATCCGTCAAATTTACCTGATTAGTGTTTACTGATATTTGAGATCCCATTACAGAAGCCTGCATGTCTACAGTATCCAGAATGGCTGCGATAAACGAGAGGGTCTACGAAGGAGTTTTGGGTGTGACTCTGGCAAGATGATCGTGAACTGGGGTGGAAGACTGGTACACCAGACCTTAGTTGTGTTGCAACCACTGCCATCACTTTCGTGAACACCCAAGAGGTACTGGTGAGGCCAGAGGTGAGCACTACAAACTGAACCCACAGATAACATCTGTCTGATGGCCTTCAGGACGAGGATGTGAAAATAAGCACCCTGCAGCTCCATTGCCACTATCCATTCTCCAAGGTCTAGTGCAGACAGAATCTATCCAGTGAGCATCCTAAATTTATCCTTCAGCAGGAAGACTTTGAGAGGGTGAAGAACTAAAATAGGATGAAGGCCTCTGTCCTTCGGCCCAAGGAAGCAGCTGTTGTAACACTCAGTTCATACCTCTGAGTCTGGAACAGTCTTAATGGCCAAAGAGGCCTGCACTTCAGCAATAAGATGGTGAGATGGTCCTCCGTCAGCTGCCCTGAAAGCGGTGGAAGTTGCAGCACTGTAGAAAGGAATGGAAGGCATAGCCCCAGTGGACAATTCTGTTTTGATGCCCTACCACCCGTGCAGGGAATATCTAGTCCTGCCTCCGAAAGGGTTGCTGTGTGCCGACTAGGACACAACACGGTTTAGTGGCTGCTGAATGGGCGGGGACTGAGATGCATGTTCTCCTGCTGTCCTTGTTCTCTGAGAGCCACATCCACTGCCACGAAGGCACAGGAAGGCCTGCTGTGCAGAAGGTGGGTCTGGCACTGGTGTGTTCGGACCACAGGCACCTCAAACACAACACAAACACGTTTGCAACAATCCATTCATGGCTTAAACCCTGTGGTTTTAGTGGGGTGCCAGTTTTCCCTTGCACTCAGGAAAACATTTGGTGGAAGCTGGTCGAGAGGCCAAGGAAAAGCTGTGGATCCACATCTGAAGGTGCAGAAAGGAACTGACATCAGCGCACATGGGTGGCACTTGTATGCAGCTCCAATCGTCATTTCCGGAGTAAAACTATGCTGGAGCTGAGCCGCATGACACCACATGCCTGTACGCAGGAGAACGGTTTCCAAAGTTTCTGGGTCAAGTTTGACACCTGAGGAATATTAACAAAGTGAGCAATCTGCGATTCAAAGTATTCCATCAGAAATAACAGAATCACACTTACCTGCTACAACTATTTGAATGACACTCAAATCTCAAAATGGTAAACTCTAAATACATAAAAGAAAATATTAGCAGATGATTCTTAGCTGGTAGACAAACTGTCAAAATCAGCATCCTATAAGATTAAAACTTTGTGAGGCATTTTCCTGTATCCTGTATCCTGGAATGTTTCAAAAGGTTCAAGCAACTAAATCTCTCATTATCTAAGGACTGTATTAAACGAGTGGACTATATCATGGCATTCCACTCTAAGCCATGAAAAGACTAAAGATAATTCAGAACTCTGCAACCACACTGTTTATACATATGAAAAGACTCACACTCTTATTGGTTATGTTCTAAAGGCACTACACTAGCCTCCAGATGCAAGAAGATAATCTTCAAATCAATCCTGCATTACTGAGATGGCGAGCAATGGCACAGGATCTGAACTCTAGCACTCATCAATCCAAAAATACATCATATCTAGGAACGTAAGTTTAATTCCAGCTTATAGAAAGAAAACTGTTGATGGCATTACTTGCGTATTATGGAATTGGCTTCTTTAAATTATTAGAGCCAGGTAGACTCTCCTGCAATTCAGGGGATGGGTTGAGTTTTTTTTATTCTCAACATAATTCAGAAGAGAAAATCTGTGTGATTTCTGATCACAAGGAAGTGTCAATACAAATTCTTGCTTCAAACAAATGCCCCATCCACAACTAAGATACAAGGAAAGTCAGATCAACTCCATCGACTTGAATACTTGATTCAGATGTGAACAGAATGGGAAGAACTACAGTTGCAAAGATGGCCTACCCCTTAAACCTTATCTGATAATCCAGGAATCATCTAGTTAGCCATACGTCAAAACATCGTATCTCTCAATGTAAAGAGTAGCATTGGAAAGTAGTCTACTATTATCAAAGATTAGACGCTTGATATTATGGTCTGTCAGACCTACTACTTGTGACACTTTCAACATATAGCAAAGTCCTGCTTGTAACTACCGGTGATCCTTATGTCGCTGTGTTAACATTTTGATGTTCTATCAAATGTTTCTCGTGCCACTGCCTACTTTGTTGCCCCTGAAACACATTTAACTACCAAAGTTAATATCTTCCAATTCTTATATACACACCCTCCCTTAGACCAATACCTATCCTTACCTTATTGTGATCCCCTACTTACTTCAACTGCAGTGCCAGGATGGGCAAACCCTCATTCTATTCTGGTGTTTCTCGGTTCTCTGATACAAACCCTAATATTCCCATCCAGAGGGAGCTTGAAGCTTGGACTTCCAGGAAAGGATAGTGAGAAAAGGATTGGCTATCCTGGCATCTGGCCCTACTCTATGCCACCAGACAATATTTCTGTCCCAAGCGGATTGAAGAATGGGGACTTTACCTTCTCTCTGCTATCCTATATGTCTAAACTATGCCCAAAGAAATCTGTTTCCTCTCACTTGCCATGGTGAATGGCTGCACTATACGATCTCTGGGTACGCCACCAATCAGGAAATCCTACTAAACCTGGGCATTTCTGAACCCTGGGTATTCTCGGTGGTTTGGCTTGCTTGGATCCAAGCTCATATCCAGAATGTTCTAAGTGTCGATGTATAGGTCAAAATGCTGTTTTTCGTATTTGTGACAAAACAATTGACTCTTCCAGTAAATGGGAAAAGTTTTACCATCCTGTGCTCATACAATTCTTGCAATTAAAAAGCTGCTTGTCATATGCGGGCGTTGACCTAATGCATGTCATAAGAAAGTACAGCATTGTAGCCATAACAAGAAACTATTGACCCCAAATTGGCTTCACATGGTCCAGGTTTCGACTGGTTCTTACTGAGGGTGATAGGCTTAGCCACAAAAGTGGGGTACTGTTATTTTAGGGAGAAGTGTGTGAAGGCTTGGTGGTGGGAATTTTGTCGATCCTCCCCACAAATACCAGAGCTTTCCCTCAAATGTAGGGAAATATGATTTGAACCAGTTTGAAGTTTGCAGGGCATTCTGGGTAAGGAAATGTAGTGAGATCCACTCAAGCCATACCACACTGGACTCACCTGGGTATCTAATTTTCAGAAATGTCTTGGGTTGGTAGGTCTTCCTGGGTGCTGGCTGATTTTGGGCCCAAATACCGCAATCATGCCCATCCCTAGAATGCTTGAAATTTAAAGGAAAAATCTAGATGTCACTTTGCATTTTGGATAACAATTGGCATTTGTTTAATTTCATTAGATTGTTGGCTTGCAATTGTTAGAGTACACCAACACATTTTATAAAATACTTTCAGAATACCTGATGTTATGGGTAATTTCAAACTCAGTGTGGTATGATTAAGCCCCAGACCTAAACTAAGATTCTTAGGAACATTAAAAAAATTCATAGCTTTCCTTAATAGTTTTCTGCCTCCCTCCCATTAGATATTAACTTAAGAGTTGATGCAATGAAAAATCATACGCTGCAGCTTGGTTGTTATAACCACAATGGGGTGACCCTGTGTCCCTCAGAACCTGGGTATATATTAGACAAAGCTACAATGGTTCCATGGGGGTTAGAGCAAGAATATATTTACACAATGCTGAATTAATCAAAGGTGGTTGCTTAGTAAATGACATGAATGTAATAATCCTTTAGGTTAACTAGAGCATACAAATTCAGAAAAGAAGTAACACCAAGATGATGATAATACGCAGCAATCTTTAGTAGATGCATGTAGCAGTATTCTATTCAAAAGAATTGAAGTTCCCATGGATATCCACAACAGGGGTGTGGAATCTAATAAAATATCTACTTGTCCATGGAACAGGTAGCGTCCTAAATCTACTTGCCCCTTTGGTGCCATGTAGTGCAGTGACAAATAATGGCAGCAATCTGATTTTATAAGAGCACTGATAATAGCCTGATTATACCAGGGTTCATACTATTAAAGGGTTTGAACACTAGCAATTACCTTATTTTGCCACCTTTCTGCAGATCTCGATACTGGGGCTAGAGGTAGTGGAAAGTAATGGTTCCAAGGTTGAAATGCCTTTGAGTCTGTGCAAGCCTACTAACTTGCACGTTTTTGTGGTTTTGACCAGCTCTTCTCTAATCTTTTCCCACACTGACAAAGGTTAGAAATTTACTACTGACCAAGGCAGAAGGAAAATTTCTTCTGGGGCTTGAAAAAATGTGGTTGGACAAGTGAACTTGTAAACGTTTAACAGATTTTCGCAGGAGCAAAACTATGCATTCATATTTGATAGTGCTAAAATGCAGTTAACAAATATTTTCTAGGAGTAAGATTTCATGGCCTACATGACAGCCGTAAATCTGCACTAATGCAGGAAAATATACCATGGCTGAACTATCGTGACTTTCTTTAAGAATTGGGTCCTAATTGGATCTGGTGTTAAAGCAAGACCTTTTGCTTTTATGAAAATTCTATCTATCGACTGGCTTCACCGTGACTGAAGGCATTCTGCTCTTGTACAAGCAGCATATCGGAAGACATAGAAGTTTTGTTCCGTGCCAGGAAATACTGTGGCAATGTGTGCTTTGAGACCAAAAACTATTTTTCCAACAGTTGTTGTAATGGTTAGGACCCAGCAGCTCCAGCAACAACAGTTTTACATAAATCATGTCAAAACAAGACACGCATTGACAAAAACAAAAGGTTGACCACCAAAGTCAGACCTATTGGCGTTGCCAATGCTTGCTTATTTTCATGTTTCCCATAATCTTGTTAAAACTGGCTACACTGATTTTTCATTATGAATATATTTTGGAAAAACTAGCATGCATCCACATATTTTAATGATGCTTCACATAAATGATACCTACTATTTCAAAGTAACAAAATGTAGGAAAGGGTTTTATTGGTGGCTTGACCTGGTTGTCTTAATTAAGGAGTGTTTCTACAGTGGGTACTGTTGTAATTTGGTCCTGCCTCCCTCCTCTGTTTCCCCCCCCTCCCCACCTCGCCTTATGGGCTTGCCCATCCTTAGAATGTTGGAGCGGGCGCTCCTCTTAGAATGTTGGCATTCTCGAGTGAGAGGCCGTAGGATCCACTGTAATAAACAGGAACTTCTTCATCATCTGCCTCCTGTGTCCTGTTTACAACACTTTATTTTGGCGACGAGTTACCTTACCGTGCTGGGGACGGTCTGGATCCTTCCCCCAGTGCCTTCTGCCTCTCATCGATCCTGCCGGACGGTGGTCCCTTCCCCTTCCTGCTTCTAGGGGGATCGCTTCCTACATCGTTGCTGACCTGGTGTGGAGAGTGGCCTGTCAAGCCTCCAGGCGCTGCTCCCCTAGTTGGCGGTTGCTGTCACTGTCTGGAACTTTGCTCGGGGTTGTTCTCCGTGGCGACTCCTCGCCGGCAGTTGTGGTGATCGGCGATCCAGGCTGTCGCTGTATGCGGTAAAGCGACCTGTACTCCTTCTGGATCAGTGGTGAGTCCCCGTGTGCATGAGGTGTTCGACGCTGTGCCAGTTGAAGCGGAACCGCCTGTTGCTCCCGGGATTGTCACAGGGGCCGAAGCTTGCGGTCCGCTGGTGGTTGTCATTTGGGATCAGCGCGGAGTGTGAGAGAAGCCGTGTACCGTGGATGGCAGTTTGCTTTTCCTCAGCTGTGCGCCGCAAACCGTGAGCTGCCTGTTCTCTCAGCGGTGGTGTGTCTGCCTTCTGGGTTCCTGTCTTGGCAGCGTCGACGTCGCTCTTTGTTCCTCTCAGGACATTCTTCCTTCGCCTGCGTTTCAGCCCCTCCTCTGACTGAACGCTTGCTTCGGAGACCGCTCTGTGCCGAGACACTGATCCCTGTTTTCTCCGGTACTGCTCCCTCTGCTGGGTGAAACTTCAACTGTACATACCAACCTTTTCCTTCTTCATCCAGCCTGCCAATAGTTATCGCTGACAGGCTCAGCTCACGCAAGTTATGGATGTTTGTACTTGATTCTTTTTCATTGCACAGAGGGTGGGATCACTGGCATTTTACTAGGGCGACTTATTCTACTACCGTTTTTGCCTATTTTGCGATCCTTTTCCTTCCACCCTCACCCTCCCTTCTCTCATTCTATTTCCTTCCTCTTTTCCTCCTTTAACATTTTTCTTCTTTCCAGCTCTTCAAATGTCTGCATTTGCAATGTCTCAACCCCCTCCATTCCTGGATGATTGTGAGGATCCCGTTATCCCTTGGAAGAAATGGATAAACCTGTTCGAATCTTACCTTATTGCCATCGGGGGGGATAGGTTTTCCGCAGTGCGTAAACAACATGTCCTGCTGCACAATCTGGGAAAGCACGGGAGGGATATTTTTGATGACTTGCCTGATGCCATTGTTGAAAATGCTAATGAGGGTGTAGGAGGCGAGGGGGATGTCCATAATGATGTATATCAGTTAACACTGTTGAAACTAGAAGCTCAATTCGGAGACAAGATTAATATTGTGTTGGAACGCCACAATTTTTTTTTGCGTATTCAGGGGAAAAATGAAAAAGTTATAAATTACATCGCTGTCCTGAGGGGTTTAGCCTCTACATGTGAATTTGGCACGTTAACTGAGTCACTAATTAGAGATCAGCTTGTAAGGTGTACCAGTAACAAGAAGATCCAAGAAAGACTCCTTGCAGAAGCCCCGGACTTAAAACATGCTATTGATATTGCCAAGAGCATAGAACATACAGCATACTGTATGAACGAAATGAAGGAAGCCGTGGAGGTAAAACAAGTGGCGGAGAGCAGTGTACACAAGATTTCCAATAAAGACTACAAACACAAACTTGCCCCCTCCAGTCCTGAAGTCCATACTGCATCAGGGAATAAGCCGAAATGTTACAGGTGCGGGAATCCCAATCATCTAGCCAACAGTGTAAGTTGTCCCGCAAAAGGGGTTGTATGCAGCAAATGCAAGAAGAGAGGCCATTTCTCAAAAGTATGCCACAATGCAAAGAACAGTGTCACCCACATGATAGGCAGTGAGCATGATCCACAACTACCTAGCGAGGATATAGTTTTCCAGGTTTCCAATTTTGCAGACTGCAACAGCACTTCCTACCCAAAGTGTGAAATATTTTTGGACAATGTTAAGTATGAGGTCTACGCTGACTCCTGTTCCCCATATACACTCGTAAATGAAGCCACGTTTCTGGCTAATTCTGGAACAAGTGGGTATAGTCTCTCACCTCCAGACATCAAACCAGGAGGTTATAACCAAGATCCCATACCACTGGTGGGAATGCGACTCATGAACATCAACTTTAAGGACAGATCAACTGTGGGAAAAGTCTACATCACAAGGAATGGGTCCAACCTACTAGGGTGGAAACACCAAAAGGATTTAGGAATCAAATTAGACCCCAACGCGCCGGAACCCGTGTACCTTATCGACAGGGCCAGTGTTGGAATGGAAATCTGCAATCGTTTCCCAGAGGTGTTCACAGATAAACTCGGACTCCTGAAAGGTTTCCTCCACAAAATCAAGCTTAAAGCCAATGCCAGACCTATCATCCACAAACCTAGGTCTATCCCGCTGTTGACGAGGGAACCGCTTAAGAAGGAACTGGACAGGTTGGAAGAGTGCAAAATCATAGAGAGGATTGAGAGCTCTGAATGGTTGGCGCCCATCGTGGTAGCAGCAAAAGGGGGTAACAAAAGGATTCGGCTGTGTGTTGACCTTAGGGACTTGAACTCCAACATTTGGGTTGACCGACATCCCCTCCCCAACATCAATGAAATGCTGTCTGCCATCCATGGAGCCAAAGTTTTTACAGTGCTTGACCTATCATCGGCGTACCACCAAGTCGCTCTCCACCTGGATTCTAAGCCCCTCACCTCTTTCATAACCCCGCATGGAGCTTATCAATTTTCCAGACTGCCTTTCGGCCTGGCATCTGCGGCAGCAGTGTTTCAACGGGTCATGCAGCACATTCTGCAGGGTCTGGGAAAAGTGCTCTGTTTCCAGGACGACATCCTGATTCACGGTTCCTCAGCAGAAGAACATAATAAAACCCTGGAAGCAGTGTTGATCAGACTTAGTAAGGCGGGTTTCACCACCCAGAAAGACAAATGTAAAATTGGGGTGGAATCTGTAGTTTATCTAGGTCACACCATCTCAAGTGAAGGAATCAAACCCAAATCCAGTCTGGTGGACTCCGTTAAATTAGCCCCTGCACCCACCAACAAGGAGGAACTCAAATCATTCTTGGGGTTGGCGGAATACATGTCGAAGTTCGTTAAAAACTTTGCGGATCAGGTGCGTCCCCTCAGAGTTGCTGAAGAAAGGGTCTGAATTTGATTGGAAGCAAGATCACCAATCAGCTTTCCAACTCATCAAGGAGGCCATTGTGGATGCACCTATTCTGAGTGCTTTCAATCCTAATACTAGAACGACTCTCACCACAGACGCCAGCGCGAAGGGTTTGGGAGCTTCACTCACGCAGAGGATTAACGGTCAAGAGACAGTGATTGCCTTTGCTTCTAGAACTTTGAGAGATGCTGAGCTGAACTACTCAACTATAGAAAAAGAAGCATTGGCATGCTACTGGGCCATAAACCATTTCAAGTATTTCTTATGGGGCATCCCGTTCGTGTTGAGGACGGACCACAAACCCTTAATACAGTTATTCTCCTCCAAACGCTTGGAAAATACCACTCCACGCATATCGAAGTGGGTGCTGAGTCTACAAGGGTTCAACTACACCATGATTTACGTCCCTGGAAGTGAAAATAGGGTAGCGGACTGTCTTTCCAGACTACCAATGACCAACGGGAACCCTATGCAAAACCCACCTGAGGAGACTATTCTGTTGGTCGAAATTCCAGCCATCAATCAGGAGGAGTGGGAGAAATCTATAAGAGATGACAGTGGTTTCGCCACACTGAGGAACTTAATCAGGAAGGGTTGGCCTAGCGGCAAGCAGGAAGTGCCGGAGTCGATGCGCCATTTTTGGCCGGTGCAAGATGAATTATCTATTGTTGAGAACCACATTTGCAGAGGAAGCAAGATCATTCCTCCGAAGAACATGTATGAAAGAATAATACGGATTGCCCATGAGGGCCACCCAGGGAGAAGCATGACGAAAAGTAAAATCAGGCAACACTATTGGTTTCCCGGCATGGATTCGCTAGTGGAAGATCAAGTAAAGAATTGTGCAACCTGCGGTTATTGTGACAAAACCAAAGTTGTCCGCAAAGCACCGTTAATCCCTGTGGAGGTGCCTTCCGTACCATGGGAAAAGTTGGGATTGGACATAATTGGTCCATTAAATCTACTGAACCAATTCCAAAGGTTCATGTTTGTTCTTATAGACTACCACTCTCATTGGATTGAAACGAGAATGGTATCTTCTATCACCACAGCGTCGCTATTGAATTTCTTGAGGGACACCTTTTCCAAGGAAGGCATACCTGGTGTCATAATAACAGACAACGGAGTTCAATTCACTTCAGAGGAAATGAAGCAGTTCATGTCCACGCTGTCCATTTCACACATCCAGGCCCCACTCTATTGTCCCAAAGCCAACGGACTGGTGGAAAGGGCGAACAGGATGATAAAGGACACCATCCAACTAGCACTGAGCTCCCAGGTTCCGGTGGAGGAAGCCATTAGGAAAATGTTGTGGTCATATCACACATCGCCCAATGCTGTCTCCGGTGTGTCACCGTTTGTTTCTCTCAAAGGCAGGAACCCGGGTTCCAAACTCACTCCCAACTGGCTAAACGGGGGAACCCCGGTGTGGGTGGATAGAGATACTGTGTTGGAAAAAACTCACAAACATCAACGAGAGTACAAGCTCAGATACGACAGTCACTGGGGAGTCTCACAGAAGAAGTGGAGTGAAGGCCAGTGGGTGGTCGTTAAGAGGCCATCTCTGTCTAAATCCAAGATCTCTTCATTTTCCAAACCTCTGAGGATAACAAGGGTCAACAACAATTCAGTTGTGCTGGAAGACGGAGGAACGTGGAGCATGGACAACATAGCTAGATGTCCAAGCACTAATAGTTCCAACCGCACCGTTGAGAATGAGTATAGTACTGGAATGTCCAATAAGGGTGAACTCAAGGTGGCAAGGGTACGGAAACTTCAAGTTGGCAATTGGACTACAAAATGGGTCGTTAAAGTTCCCACGTACCAACCTCCCTTTCCGCATGGGTTAGATAGCCTTCAGGTGAGGGGAACTGTTGTGGAGCTGTATTTTGTACTTCTGATGCCATCTTTGTATAATGGTATTCCATGTGCTCCAGCCTGCGGAAAAACGTACTGTTATGAGTTTCCCCTTCTGCCTCCACGGCTAAGGGTTACTTTCTTCTGTATATATTATGTCATGTTTTTTCTCTGCCTTGCAGGGAGATGTGTTGTAATTTGGTCCTGCCTCCCTCCTCTGTTTCCCCCCCCTCCCCACCTCGCCTTATGGGCTTGCCCATCCTTAGAATGTTGGAGCGGGCGCTCCTCTTAGAATGTTGGCATTCTCGAGTGAGAGGCCGTAGGATCCACTGTAATAAACAGGAACTTCTTCATCATCTGCCTCCTGTGTCCTGTTTACAACAGGTACCTTTGTGATTTCTGCCGTAAAGAACATCGCATCAGTGCACTTTCACATTATTTTACTATCTCCCCTGAGAAGTTTGCACTGTTAGCTGTTCCTAGCTTTAGTAGCTTCCAATGGTACCTTCATGTATTCACTTGCTCTGCATGTGATTTCTTTTCAGCAGAAAAAAACGGTCTTCCTGACTGACTAGTGGTAAAAGTCTCAGCAATGTGCTTTGATGTAACTAACGTTCAACCCAATTGCAAGGTGTAGCTGTTGTAGAGAATCCGAAGCTCCGGAAGAGAAAACAAATATAACAAAGGACAGACTCATGGGCCTCTGCAAACATTTGTACCCTCCATCCCAAACAGTAGGAGGAGGATTTATTTAGACCAGTTTATCCTACAGTCTCATCATCTTTCGCTTTCCTTTGTCAATGGTTAAGGTGCCTATTTGTATACATTGCGTATACACACACACACTGTCTACCCATAGTAGCTCCTCGAACTAGTCACCTGTGCCAGTACAATGTAGGTAACCATTCCATATTTTGCCTTGTACCAGCACACCATTCACCTAGCTCTTGAGGAAACGTGGCTCAAATATAATCGATCAAACGAGGGCACTGAACCGCCAACTTTGACTCACTTTCAGTTAACCTCATTGTGTGATCCTGGGCAAGTGTTTTGTTTCCTTGGTCCTCGGTTTCTTAATCTACTACAATTGGTGGTACTTGGATAAAGGTTAACCCGTTACTAAACATTACCTAAAACAAGTGTATATTGCGAAACCGCACAAGAGCCCTGGGTTTAACCAAAACTTTAATCGTTTTTGCAGCAGTGATGAAGAGTTTTCAATGCTTAATTATTGCTGTTAATTAGATAAAGGTGCAGCATATTGGGAAACTCATGGTTGCTTAGTGTGTGAGTTCGACGGTACGTTCTTATTCAATGAGAACTGAGCTGACCCTGCTGTAGCCCATTTGTAGGCCTCAAGTCACCTATCTTATTGCAGATATAGTCTTGTGCCCTGGCACTTGAAGAGATCACCCTCCATTTAGCACCCCATGTTTCCTTAAAGTCACTCTTGGCAGTGCACAGAAAAGCATATAAATCCTCTCAGTTCAAAGACCAGGCTTTGGCAACATTAGGCAGTTGAATTTAAGATTTACATTGAGTGTCTTTCGTACACCCATCACAGCACAAGTCGCGGTGGAAAAGGGTGGACTGAGTCCCCTCACTAATCAGAGGGGACACGGTCGTGTTTTGCCCAAGGCAGAAGGAAGCTCAGGTATTTCCATGTTACAACTGTATGAACACCCATGCACTTACCTAGCATTTTCATTACTGTTTCCAATGGCAAACATATGCCCTTGTGTTTACTCACAATATGGCTCACGGTATTTTTGTCTCACTATACAGCATCTTCCTTCTCCTCCAGAGGAGCCCATGATTGGGGGGGGGGGGGGGTGACTGTCTACCACTGACACGTTAATTTCTTTATGTTGGGAGTGTGGTGTTTTGCAGTTTTATGGTGTTAATAATTACAACATGGTCGAAACAGAGCACCTAACAATTTGCTCTGTACAAAATATACATGAAACACCTTTTATGTACTCAATAAAAACTGCACTTTTTGACTAACTTAGAAGGGTTTTTAAAAATATCCCTATGTGTTTGGAAAACAATTGATTTAAAAGAAGTAAAATGAATAGAAAACCTAATTCAACATTTCACTGCATAATTATATTTGTTTATGTAAAGTGCTTAAACAATCAGGGGACCATTTCGGAGGGCTGACAAAGCCTAACAATATCAACATTATTGTGTGCCAAATGATACACTTTGAATGCATCTCACAAGATTGTAACATTACTTGCTGTGACATCACTTAATGTGATGTCTTTGTGCATCGCCTCTGCATTCCACTAGCGATTTTCTCTAGGATTTGTGCCCTCACCATCACAAATCTGTCTACAAAAGCACACTGGGGGGGGCTTCTGTTTTCTTTTCTCCTTTTCCCCTTTTCTCATTCCTGTTGCCAGTGAAGATACAAATGCAGAGCACCTGGCTGTCTAGGAAGAACGAGCTGGCAAGCAGCACCGCACCCACCAAATAAATCTGAGGCACGAGGGGCCAAGTGAAAGGACAACAAGCATTTGCATTGCAATAGGTCTCGCATTTGCGAAAGTTCGAGCTATTGGCATTGTAAATGACTGCTTTTTGTTTTGAGAACCTGCAATTGGTGCGTTGAAACGTACTTTTCACTTATAATCGCTTCTTACGAGAAGTAAGGATGGCAGTAACTGCAACTCTTTTAGCGCCAGAGCGGTTTCTGTCCATGAGATATGTGCATAGTCAGCGGTGCACATCTGATTGATTAGAACGTGTAGCACAAACATTGCAGTTGACAGTTCAGGGCACCATGTTTTTTTGGCGTAGTAGAAAAAGCTGACAGAAGATTTCAGGCAGGAGCTCGCGGCGCTTTAGCTTTAAACATTTTAAGCTAAAGCGCGGGTGCCAAGATTGCTTCAAAAGTAAAGAATTGTCTATTTCTTTACTTTTGAAGTAATCTCGGCACCCGAGTTTAGCTTAAGATGTTTAAGCTAAAGCACGGATGCCACCATTACTACAGAGCAGTAAATGAACAGGATAAAAAAAGCATTTGCAATGCAATAGGTCTTGCATTTACGCGAGTTTGAGCTATTGACATTGCAAATGAAAATGCCTTTTATTTTTGTTTCAGTTTTTAAAACATAAATAAAAGGCATTGTCATATTGGCATTGTATATGACAATGCCTTTTATTTATGTTTTAAAAACTGAAACAAAAATAAAAGGCATTTTCATTTGCAATGCCAATAGCTTAAACTTGCGTAAATGCGAGATCTATTGCATTGCAAATGCTTATTGCCGTGAATTTCTACTTTTTTTAAAATGTAAAGTAAGAAAATATTTACACACACACACACACAACTTGGACTCTATACCAAATATTCAAAAGATAATTGGGGAGCGTTAGCAGTTAGTCTACCTAGTGAATACCATATGCACAACATACATATAAACAAAAAATAAATGTGTTCTATTGTATTTCAAAAACATTCCTAACCAGAAACATCACACATTCTGCTGGCTGCTAATGTGACAAAAGACCAGGCGGGGGCTAATCCACAATTATCCCATCCAATAACGATGGATTTCCTGGAAACTATTCTGTTTTTTTTTGTTTTTTTCGTTTTCCTTTCTGTAAACGAGGCGAAGACGGTACGGCAGGAGGACAGTAAACTGAAAAATGAAAGCGCGACTAGCATTTAATATTTAATCTGGAGCCACACAGGTTGGGCTTGCTGGAGCTCGGGGTGGCTTCTGTAATGCAGAAAGCAATGCCAGGGGAGGGAAGGAGGAGAAAAGGAGCCTGAAGAGAGGGAGTGCTGAGAGGAAATCAGTTTTAGCAAGGCTGGGCTGCGAGCAGAGAGGGCGGTGCAGCGACTGCTGGCTCCAACTGAAGCGAGGGGAATCCATCCACTCAAGGGTTCGTGAGGGATTTATTCTCCGCCGTTCCCCGGATCGTGCACATCCCTCCACCCTCACATCTCCGCCCCCGACATGGAGCGCTGGAAGGGCAGGGTGGCACTGGTCACCGGCGCCTCGGTGGGCATTGGAGCAGCTGTGGCCCAGCTCCTCGTCCAGCACGGCACGAAGGTGGTGGGCTGCGCCCGCAGTGTGGACAAAATAGAGGTAAATCATCATTATGTTTCACAATTACAAACCTTCAGTCTCCTCACGGGGCTCTCTGTGCTTATGTTTTCGAAGAAATGGGGGATGCGGGAGGCCACCTGTCTCCGAGCAAAGTGAAACTGTCTAAAACGAGTGCCGATTCGCCCACCGCCTTCTGAGAAGTGAAGAGACACAGCGCACATGACGAGCAGCAGACGAGTCCAGTCTGGGTGGGTGGGGCCTAAGGGACACAGAGCCATCACCAATCCCACTTCCAAAAGCGACCCAACGACAATTGATCTTGCAGAGCAAGCAGCGCATGCACTGCGATGCTAGGCGAGACCTAAAAATGGGGGTGGGCCAGAGGCCTATATGAAAGCGAAGGTCCCATGGGTAAAAGTAAGGAGCTTTAATGCAAGCCTTTGATAAGATAAGACATGAGAAGCCAAGGGAACCGGGCCAGGGCTGGCTCAGAGGGGGTAGGAAGGGCAGGTACAGGCACCGGGTGAGACATGGGGTGCAAGAATGGAAGGTAGGGGCTCGAGCTGCATGAGAAGGGAAAGCAGGGCACTTTACTGTAGGCCCAGGAGGCGGTAGTGACCAGGGATCTTGGGGCCGTATGAGGCCCAAGGGTGGAACAAAGAATAAAAGACGGGAATAACAGGGTTCAAGTCAGAGCAGGGGCCTAGAAGCAGATAATCCAGCCTCTTACATGTCAATGCTGTAGATGTTCTGGAGCTGTAAAATCACGATCTTCACCCCCTGCTCAAAGTGAATAAAAAGACGAGGGGACGGTCCGAAAGCCACACATGAGCCTCGAGGAGAAAGTAAAATGCCTGTTACCTGGCAATGTTGTGGAGGTACGACACGGAGCTGCAACTACGAGCTCCATTCCAACATGTTGGTCTCTGGGAAATGAAAGCGCAGGCCCCAGCTTTTGCACAGAACTTTTCACTGCCAATAAACTGCTCAAAGCCCAGCCCGGACTAGGAGCCACTGACAGAAAGAAAAGGTGTACCAGTGGGGCGAGCTAAGTCCCCCTCTCATCCAAAGCCAGTCATGCCTGTACTGCATTCCATCGGTGCAATTACAGGCCACTACACTTCAGCACATAGTGTAATGTACTTAATTCAGACTTATTGACTGGCTTTGACCAACATGGATGAAGAGCTGTGTATCTGATTACAGTAAGTCTTGGTCTGCTTGTCCTTGGGACAATATAGACATAACTTATTGCCCTTGTGAGAAATCTAGATGTCTTGGGCGTCAGAAGATACGAATTCCCCACCCCTGTTACAAACATATACAGGGCTGTCAAAGCCCGAAAAAAGAAAAATTGCAGTGACAAGATATGTAGTGACATTCGGTGCTCAGTGATCCTGGTGCAGTGAATATATACAAAGTGAAACAGCATTATACAATTGATCAGAGGAAACACAATATCTCTGGTAGCTAGCGTAATGGCTTAGTGATTTGGACCAGGAGATTTGTTAAGACTGAACCAAGAATAGCCGTCGACGTTTCGACCCAGACAACGATTAGTTAAGATGTCATACAGGGTTTTCAGGACAAAGGAGGGTGACAGCCTGAAAATGAGAGGGGAATAATGAAATGGTGTTACAGAAAAGACAGGGAGAAGGAATGGTGTAGGTGCACCAATTACTCACCCAACATGGGGGTGGGCTCCTTCAGGCGTCCCTCTCTGAATGAAGGCGGCCACGAACCTATAATGAATATGGGTCACGACTTGAGTATCTCATGGGTTGGGGTATTGACGATTGGGGTGCAACGTGCAGACTGCGAGTCTTACCAATCCGGTTGGGGAGGCTCTGGTCACATACTGTGAGTTGATTGTCATATGATCTAAAATAAATTATTTACCATGAGGCCAAATATGAGGAGAGTTACCGGCAGTATACAGAATACGTGACATCTCAACTTGCAGGCTTACCTTTAAAGTTGAGTAGAAGCGAATCAGTATGGGCGGTCAGAAGGGACACTGTAAATGTGGATGAGTCACAAGTCCGTTCCTGTTAAGAAAGCGTGACACTCCTTATCGTCTCAACCATAAAGTGTATCTATTTCCTCCAAAAGACGTTCGCTCACCTGCTCCTGTCAGCACAACTCTGCTGACTTGGAGCTGAATGTGAGCCACGCCGAAAAATACCGGAACGGACGTCAGCGCACGCCGGCACGAAGCGTGCTCGACCGGGTGCAGCAGCTAAATGCTGCTCACCACGTAAACCGGTATTGCTACATAACCCGGTATGTAAATAACTAAGTCAAAGAAATTCTTTAGCCAAGCCAAACATGAATCGAATCGAATTGGATTGGAATAAAATACCACCTTAAAAGAAACCGTTTGGGATGTGTACCGCTGTATAGTGAATCACATTAAGATTGCCGTGCCCAAGTGGGCGAAGGCAATGTGCAGGAGAATGCCTTTCTAAGTAGCTGGACCTATACTGACGATATATAATTCAGCGGGGACAAAGTCATGCGGTAGAGCAAGTGGGGTGATTTCAGACGATGTGTAAGCCTGGGCATTGTGTCTCAATACATGGACACGACGAGTGGGCATGAAAGCGTTGTGGTGTCTACAGAGTAGAAATGTAGCGCAACCCATGCATTGGCAGACAGTAAACACAATGGTCCTGCGCCAATAGGCACAACATATACATTAAACAAGACGTGTAAAAAGTTATCAATGCATGCCTTGACATTGATGTATTACAGTGTTAAAACGACAACAAACATAAGTCATACATATGACGACATGCCAAAATGCAAGTTTGATACAGCGTAAATGCGACAAAATTGGATGGCTAAAGAGGGAGGGGGGGGCGAGGTGAGAAGGGAGGTAGGGGGTTTTGTTGTTTAATCTGTATTGTTAAGTTGGAAAACCTCTGACAATTAGATGGGGATGCTGTAGAGTCTCAACAAACTCCCTCAAAATCCTGTGTTGCAGACGTTGTTAATGCAAACTGAAAAAGCCAAATATGCATTAACTATTCAAGGTCTCTCAGAAAAACATGTGAGATGGTATGACACAGGGAGAATGTAGTGCAGTCAATAAGGAGGATACTATCCAGAAAGGCAATGACAGTTACAGTTGGCACATTTTGTCTAGACGTTTCCTCCAATTCATTAAGCCCATTATCAACCGTGTCAAGAGAATGCATCCATTTATATTCCTTAAGGTTAAGGGATGCAGACAGTGAACCACCTCTTGGGTGAGTGCGTACTTTTTCCACCACCCGCCATTTTAAGCTCCCTGGTGTGTGGTTTAGGGAGGCAAAATGCACAACTAGTGGAGCCCCCTGCACTTTGCATTTGATCCTGCTTATGTGTTGAAGGACTCTTGCCTTTATTTTCTCTGTGGTTTGTCCTATATTTAGCATATCGCAAGGACACTTGATCGCTGATACAACATTTGTGGTGTTTCAGTTGGTGTGGGAGGCAAGATTGTATATTCTATTCCTATGTGTAAACGACGGACCTTCTACCATTTGTGAATAGGCCTTGCAATGACCACATCTACAGTATCCAATCAGGGGTGGTAGGCCTAGTTGACTTCTAATGCCAGGTGGTTTGGGTGGCTCTAGAGAGGCTTTGACCACGGCGTCCTTGATGTTTCTCCCTCTCTTGAATGCAAAGATGGGGTCTTTTGTGGTATCGAGTTCACTGGCAACCAAGTTTCAGTACTTTACAATTTTGTGATATCATTGCTTCTAGGATTAAAGGTTGTGACACACACAATATTTTCTTCTACTCTGGTTTTGGGTTTGACATCTAGGAGCTGATCACAAGGGCAATACCAAGTGCGTTTCTTTGCCCGCTTGAGCAGTCCCATGGGGTAGCCTCTCTCCTTCAGGCGGTTGGTGAGTGTCTCTGTTTCCATGAAGAAGTCTACTCTCCTGATACAATTACGTCTCAATCTAAGGAATTGCCCATAGGGCAGATTATCTCTGAGGCTACTGGGGTGGTGCGAGATGTATTTTAATAAGGTGTTACGTTCCGATTGTTTTCTGTAAAGATCAGTGAAGAGGGTGCCTTCCTCTACCTTGAAGGTGAGATCCAAAAATGTGTTGGTGTCTGTGCCGTGGGACATGGTAAACTGGATATCATTGGATCCACTGTTGAGCCAGTCCCTAAAGGCGAACAGATCAGTTTCAGAGCCAGTCCAAATCATGACATTATCTATATACCGCTTCCAAATTTCACTGTGGTCTCTGAATGGGTTGTTGTGGTTATATAGGTGTTAATTTTCGTAGGAATCCATAAAGAAATTAGCTAGGCTAGAGGCGAACCCAGCCCCCATCTCAACTCCTTGGCACTGGTAGTAATACTGATTCATGAAAACAAATACATTCCTTTTCAAAGCAATATCAAGCAGTGATATCAAGAATGCCGTCTGTATCCAGTGTGGCTTGGGCTGTTTCTCTAAGGTTTCCATGATCACCTCAAGTGCCTTTCCTTGGGGGATGCTTGTATAGAGGGAAGACACATCCAAGGTCACCAAAAGATGTGTGTTAACGTTAAACTGTTGACCTTCAAGTAGTTGTATGATGTGTATGGTGTCCCTCACGAAAGATTTTGTCTCCGATACCCATGGTTGTAGGATGTTATCAATGTATTGGTTTAAGGGTTCCAGGAGTGAACCACAACCTGAGACGATTGGTCATCCAGGGGGCTTGTCCAGGCGTTTGTGGGCCTTTGGTAAGGTGTAGATTGTTGGGATCCTTGGCTCTTTCTTATTTAGGAAGTCATATTCAGGTTGGCTCAGGAAGCTTTGGGCCAAACCATCCTGGGTGAGTTCTTCAATCAGTCTCTTAATCTCTGGTGTGGGATAATTTGGTATTGGCCGGTAGCTCTCAGCAACGCTCAGTTGTTCAATCTCACCCCGGCAGTCCGGTGTGTTTTGAACCACATCTGCTCCACCCTTATCGCAGCTTTGATGACAATTGATTCATTGGTGCCTAGAGATTTGAGGGCAAGCCGTGCCTCTCTACTGATCTTATACTTGATATATTTTCTGTTTTTAAGTAAGTTCATGCTCTTTGAGGACAATCTGCTCATAAGCCAGGATTTTCTGGCTCATCAGGTGTGCCCCTGGCGTGAATATGGAAGGTGGTCTAAATATGGTATCTGCAGAAATTGGATCGTAGTCCCTGTTCTTGAAATAATATTTCAGTCTGATTTTTCTGAAAAAATCGCGGGTATATGGCGGATTCTGTTCAAGTGACATGGTGGCAAGCTCCATGTTGGTTTGGGAGGGTGTGGGTGCAATGACAGAGGACAAGGAATTTGTATCTGGTGTATGTGTAGCTAGCATATGTCTGAGGTTGTGTCAATCACCACTTGTATGTTTGCCTGCGTGTCTGGATTTCTCAGTGAGATTCTGGCTGAAAGAACCTTACTCGTGAGTTGCTTCTCTGGTTGTTCCTGCCCCTGTTGCAGCCCCGTTGTCTCTCCCAGTTTGGTCTGTCCCACCACCCTTGTTGGAGGTGCGGTTACACTCCCCTAAAAAAGGCTGAGCATCTTCGTATCTCATCCTTTAGGCCGACACAGTAACACAGCAAGGTAGGACCCCTAGGGAGACCTATGGGTATATATACATCACATCTTGCTTAGAAGGACAGGGGAGACACTGACCAGAGACGCTGAGGTTCCTGCATGCAGACACTACAGCTCGCAGTGGTCTAACATCCCTTGCGGGTTGTCCAACTCGAGACCAGGACGGGGTCCCATATTCTCATATTCTCAGGTATTGGGTTTGACTAGGTCCTAGTGGTTTTCTTTGCATAACACCTACACAGATGCTAGGTACACTTGGGTATATCTAGATAAGGAGGCATCGTAGGAGTGCGTGCCTTTATCATGTATTTTATGTACTTGTATATATTCCTGATTACTTCTAATCATATATCTCTGCTACAGTGTAATGGTTGTTGCAGCTCATCTATTCTATACTAGAATAACAACTGTTTAATAAATTCTTATTGACAAACACCTAGTATGTTCGTTCTGTGTATCTGAGACAAACTAAGTGAGCACGAGTGACTGAGCGAAAGGTAGCATATTGTTTCCACGATTCTGAGGGATCAGGGTTGTCATGTTCTGAGGTTGCCAAAAACTATTCTCTCCCCGATAAGCGGTGATTCTAGTGGCAGTGTGCGCTAGCTGATACAGACAAGCTAACATATCTGGGGGGGGGGATTGGGGGGGGGGGTGCACAGAATCAATCTGCCACCAATCACACAGTTTGTTAGCCAAACGCTCAGATCCTGTTTAGGTTATATACGAACTACACAACATGGCGCCGCCAACGTTGGTTGGGTACTTGTATAACAGTAGAATCTGAGTAGTTCAGTTGTGCTATTCTCAGCGACCGTGACTTGCAAAACATCAGATGTCTGGAGTGGGTGGGCACAAACTCTGCCACAGCTGAGTAGGAGAAAAAATCATATTTATTGGCTGTTGGTTAATC
This sequence comes from Triturus cristatus, assembly GCF_964204655.1. NCBI lineage: Eukaryota > Metazoa > Chordata > Amphibia > Caudata > Salamandridae > Triturus > Triturus cristatus. The sequence goes on along the minus strand of NC_140584.1, from coordinate 472,598,849 downwards.
AAGCTTGAAGGACACATTGTTCCTAAATTGTGCCTAAACACCTTATCTTAGTTTCCTTGGAAAACTTCTTTCTTGCTAAAATTTCTGAAACCAGAGATAACGTAATAGATCTAAACTTCTCAGCTGGAGAAGATGCAGATGCAATAAAAATTGCAGAAAATGTTAGAAATACAATCACCCTGAAACTGCTAGATCATAGTTTAACACCTAGGGGTGGTATAGTAGTAGTCGTGATTGAAGCACACAAATCGCACAGAACAGAGGTAATTTATTTGTGGGTTACATTTCCAGCAGCAAATGCTAGAAAAACAAACATTTCACTCCTACACAGGAGATGATACACCAGCAGAATATTGTCAGTTTGAAGACATAGAGGTTCCGCTCACGTACCGGGAACATTTAGACTGGTTTACAAACACCCTTCCCCACATAAGAACAGTGAGACTTGGCCCACTCTGAGACTTGGCCCACTCTGAAGAGAAGGGGCAACATAGCCCATATTAGTGGCCTACCCACCACTTCCTGACATTGAAGCAATGCCACCAAGAGACTTACTCTCACAACACAAAGAATTGATGAAAATCTACAGAAACGTGATGCAAGTCGTCATGAGGACACTTACAGTCCAACCAGCAATAGTTGCGACAAATGGAACCCAAGCTCAGGGTACAACTAAAATCACACCAGAAACATTACACGCGGTAAAAGGCAAAATGCCCACAAAACGTGAACAAATGCCATTCCGGGTAGCTTAGAAAATAACAAAGCTAGAGGCAGTGTTTCCGAATACTACCCCGTATGAGAAACCCAATGCTAACAATCTGATTTCCCATGGGGATAGCACCACAAATGGAGATTGTACCACTTGGGGTACAGCCTTTGTTGCCATTTATACCTGAACTCATGGTATCCTGTCATTAGCAGTGATACCAGATGTATTACGGCAAATACAAAACAAGTACAGAGCAGAGCCTGCACTGAAATTGGGGATGAAGTTACTAGGTAACTATGCCCAGTTATCAGCCATATTATTAGTTAATATTAAAGGTGAAGCAGCTTCAGTGGCTACCTGCCAACGCCTAAGGGAGTTCAGTTCTTTAGAACAGGAACACGAACTACCAAAAAATAATTGAAGCTGCATATGCTGAATTTGGCAGAGACAGTTTGGGCGGGAAAGCTTTAAAACCACAACTGATGGGCAGTCCTGAAAAGGACACTTCCAAGCAGATACCTGCTTCAACAAAGAAGAGTGGGACAATAAAAAACAACAAAACTTTACAGAAAACATATCTCAATCCAGAGGTAGATCTCCTCCACAGGAGCCCTCCGAGAAAAGGTATAACCTTAGGAATAGGGATAATATTAGGAAACCCGACTGGTATCAGGAATACTGATACACATTCTTTTCGTTCCTTTCAGGGTTCATTGAAAAACTCCAAGAGGGAAGGACGGTCAGACAGACCAGAAGAGCGCACAAAGTCCAGAGACAAGCAACACGCTCAAGATTACACTTCTAAAAAAACAAGAGAAACCAAAGCAAAAACCTCAGTTCAAAAAGAAGGTTGCAGGTCTAGAGATCAGACATGCCCAGAATTCTTTTTTTTTTTTAGCATCTTGTTTTTTTTATTGAACATAAATACAGGCTTCAGATCAACATCATATTCAAATTGACATAGCAGGAGGAACATGTCACAGGAATCTCTAAACATAAGTGTCTTATCGCAATTACAGGCTGTTGGTCATTCTCACTCTTGGAATATACAGTAACCTCTCATCTCTTAGGCAAGTATAAAACATTCCTCATGGCACCTGCCAATGGCCTCTATACCTAGCCCATACACCCCATATCTTCTCACCTTTACATGGGCAGCCCTAACTCTGGTATATCACCTGCTCCGCCCCATAGCACCAGTCCAAATCTTTCTTCCAAGCAGCTAGTGTGGGGGCTGCCGCTGCCCCCCATGCTCGGGCGATGTTCCTCTTGGCCACCCCTCCTGCTAAGGCCAGCCATCTCACCTGTCACTCCCAGGATGAGCCACCTTGGTTCTAGCGGGACATTCTCACATACCACCGTCGTTATCACTCAGGTTATGTTGTCCCAATATGTTTGAATTCTGGGGCATGACCATAATATGTGCAAAAAAGAGCCTGCTCCCCGCAGCCCCGCACACACTCGTCAGCCACACAGTTGCCCATTCGGACCTAAGCCATTCGGGAAGCATAGGATCTGTGGAGGATGCGGAGCTGAATCAGCCTGAATTGTGCTCTTATAGCTACTTCTCGGGGGGCTCTGTAGGGCTTCAGCTCAATCGTCATCCTCTAGTGGGCCTTTGTCCGATTCCCAAGCCTCTTGTAGAGGGCCCAGGCAGTCTGGGGAGTTGTTTACTAGTTTCTGATAAGTCAAAGAGATTTCCTTATCGATCATGGGGTCCAGGAGGAGACTGTCTTCGAGTGGCGAGTATTACGGTATCGTGGAACCCTCTTTCAAATGGCAATGAAGCACATGGCGTAACTGTCGATAACGGAGATACCGACCCCCCCCCCCCCCCCTCCCCCCACTCTTGGAACCGCTCCCGCAGGGTGTCAAAGTCTAACATTTTACCTCCCTTCCAGATGTCCCCCAAGTGATCAATCCCAATAAGGCTCCATTTCCGAAAGCCCAGTAGTTGTTTCAGCTCTCCCAAGTGGTCACTCTCCCATAGAGGAGTCTGCTCTGTAAGTTTGTTTGCCCATCCAGTCATTTTGGTTGCTTTATGCCAAGCTTCGATGACTGTTCTCGTATGTACCGGGAGAAGTGAATTACCTCTTCCTTTCCGATACATCTCCGTCAAAGCACTATTGTTCCTTAATGCCAAATGGTCTACTCTATGCCCAGATTTTTTAGGACTCGACTACTGAACGAGGAATGGGCTCTGACGATGCTAGCCAGTGCGGCAGAAGAGACAATAGCTCGCCAGAATTTCTTGTGACAGTGATTATATCAGGGTACAAAGACCCGATACTAGGGTAAGTGTCCCACATAAAATATATGAAATAACGCTCTAGATGGAGGGGGACAAATGTAGAACAGGGAGAGGTCTCTTTTGGGAGAACCGGAGGTTTGGCTATGACATTTTGTTAGCTGAAAGAGATTGGCCGCCCGCATTAGTTATGGATTGCCCCAAAGGGGAAACAGTAATTCTACCAGCATTCTCAGACCATATTCCCAGGCGCCTAAAACGCACATAAGCGCAGGAGTGGGCGGAAGCGCAGGAGTGGGCGGTAGCCCAGGCTCCAGCATTATACAAAAACCATGTAGGATGGGATGAAGATTCAACCCACCACATAATTCCTTTAAAAAAATACTCCAACTGCACAGAGGCAGCATCCAATAAAGCAAGAAGCTAAAAAACAGGTCAGGGAGATCTTAGATCAACTTGAATACCGAGGAATGATCGAAAATTGCACCTCATCGATGAACAATCCTTTGTTTCTAATCATGAAACCTGACAATTCATATAGTTTTAGATTATAGACATCTGAACACTTGCACTAAGACATTTGCAGTCCAAAATGTACACAGTGCCGCATTAATGAATAACATTGTGCAGAAAAGAATATAAAACACTAGATATCTCAAATGGATTTTTCTACCAAAATATAGCACCTGAATGCAGGTATGTAACCGCATTCTCAGCGCTAGGGTCTCCGCGGCAATTTTGTTGACTCACCCAAGGGTATAGGAACAGCACGGCGTTGTTTTCGGCCAGAGTAACTGAGTTACTTCAAAATTTCGATGAAGAGGCATTGTCCTATGTGGATGATATTTATCTGACGGATGATGACCTAGAGTAACACTTGAACAGAGTGAATACCATATTTTTTGGATCTGAGATCAACAAATTCAACTTTAAAAAATCACAAATTGCCCACCTCGGTGTCCTGTTTTTAGGATATGAGCTTTCAAGTGAAAGGAAGAGCCTGGCAGCCAATTGTTTGGAAAAATGTGTGCTGCTCTAACCTCAAATCATTAAAAAAAATGTACAAACAATCTTGGGAATCCTACATTTTGGTAGAACATGCATTTTGGATTACACAAAGAATAAAACCTTTCTACGACTTGATAAAACCTGATTTTTCAGTAAGACAATGGACACAGGAAATCAGATACACTTCGTTCCTTACAAGCTCACATGATAGCTTCCAAACACTTCCAAACACGCGTAAACATGCGAAACCTGGTGATCCGTATAATTGTGGGTCAATCTGGGTTAAATCAATCAGAACATTTGTAAAGCGTGCACTCACACCTGTGAGGGTCTCCAGGCGCTCGGGGGCGGGGGGGGGTGGGGGGGATGATGCTACTGCTCGAATAGCCAGGTCTTGAGTAGTCTTCTGAAGGTTAACAGGTCCTGGGTCTGCCGTAGGAGGATGTTCCAGGTCTTGGCGGCGTGGGAGAACGATCTGCCCCCGGAGGTCGCTCTTCGGATGCGGGGGCTGGTGGCAAGGGCGAGGTCTGCGGTTCAGAGCTGGAGGTTGGGGGTGTAGAAGGTGAGTTGTCTGAGGTATGCTGGTCTGGTGTTGTGGAGTGCCTTGTGTGCGTGGGTGAGGAGCTTGAAGGTGATCCTCTTGTTGACGGGGAGCCAGTGCAGGTCTCAGGTGGGGTGTGATGTGGCTGCAGCGAGGGATGTCGGGGATCAGGCGTGCAGAGGCGTTCTGAATTGGTTGTAGTCGTTTCAGGAGTTTGGCTAAGGTTCCTGCATAGAGGGCGTTTCCGTAGTCCAACCTGCTGCCGACGAGGGCCTGGGTGACCATTCTTGTTTCGGTGGGGATCCACCTGTAGATCTTGCGGAGCATACGGAGGGTGTTGAAGCAGGAGGATGAGACGGCGTTGACCTGCTTTGTCATGGAGAGCGTAGAGTTGAGGATGAACCCCAGGTTGCGCACGTGGTCGGTGGGTGTTAGTGCTGTTCCCAGTGTGGTCGGCCACCAGGAGTCGTCCCAGGCTGAGGGGGTGGAGCGGAGGATGAGGACTTCCGTATTGTCCGAGTTTAGCTTCAGACGGCTGTTCTTCATCCACTCGGCGACGGCCTTCATCCTTCGTCGAGGTTGGTTTTGGCAGTGAGGGGTTCCTTGGTGAGGGATAGGATCAGCTGGGTGTCTGCGTAGGAGATGATGTTGAGGTCATGTAGTCCGGTGACGTGTGCGAGCGGTGCCATGTAGATGTTGAACAGCATTGGGCTGAGGGATGAGCCCTGGGGTACGCCGCAGATGATCTCGGTGGCTTTGGAGCAGAAAGGGGGGAGGCGGACGCTCTAGGTTCTGCCGGAGAGGAAGGAGGTGGGCCAGTCCTGAGCCTTGTCTCGGATCCCAGCGTCATGGAGGCGTGTGCGTAGGGTATGGTGGCAGACCGTGTTGAAGGCGGCTGACAGGTCCAGGAGGATAAGGGCTGTGGTTTCGCCATTGTCCAGCAGGGCCCTGATGTCATCCGTGGCGGCGATGAGGGCGGTTTCGGTGCTGTGGTTGTTGCGGAATCCGGATTGGGACAGATCCAGGATGCTGTTCTCCTCGAGGTGGCGGGTCAGTTGTCGATTGCCGGTCTTCTTGATGACCTTCGCTGGGAACTGGAGCAGGGTGATGGGCCGGAAGTTTTTGAGGTCCTTAGGGTCTGCCTTGGGTTTTTTGAGTAGGGCGTTTATCTCTGCGTGCTTCTAGCTCTCCGGCAAGGTCGCTGTTTTGAAGGAGATGTTGATGGCTTTCTGGCGATGGTGGTGCTGGCTTTGTTGAATATGTGGTGTGGGCATGGGTCTGATGGAGATCCGGAGTGGATGGTGTTCATGATTTTGATGGTGTCGTCGTCGCTAATGTTGATCCAGGAGAGCAGGAAATCGGTGCGGATGGTGGCTGTGGGGACGGAGGTCTCGTGGCTGTCGGGGGGCGGTTGTGACGTTGAAGCGGTCATGGATGTCTGCGATCTTGTGATGGAAGAAGGTGGCAAGGGAGTCGCACAGGTTTTGTGAGGGCAGGATGTCGTTAGTGTTGGAGCTGGGGTTGGAGAGTTCCTTCACGATGTTGAAGAGCTCTTTGCTGTTGTGTGCGTTGTCGTCTAGGCGGTCTTTGAAGGAGGCCCTTTTGGCGTATCTGATGAGGTGATGGTGTCTGCGGGTGGCGTTCTTGTGGGCTGCGTAGGTGTTCGGTGTCGGTTCACGGTGCCATTTCCTGGAGGTGCTCGTTGAACCAGCTGGCTTTCTTGCTGATGTGTTTGTTGGAGGGTTTCTTGATCGGGGCGAGGGTGTTGGCGCAGTTGTCGATGCACTGTCTGAGGTTGCGGTCGGTGGGAGGGCTCCGGGCGAGGGTGGTGGTTAGCTGGTCTTCTGTGACTTTTCTCCAGTAGCGGCAAGGGATCTGTTGGGTGTGGTGGTGCATGGTGGGTTTCCGGAAGGTGAAGTGGATGCATCGATGGTCGGTCCAGTGGAGTTCGGTGATGTGGCTGAAGGAGACGTGGGAGCTTGCGGAGAAGATCTGGTCAAGCGTGTGGCCGGTGGAGTGGGTGGGTGTTGTGACGAGCTCTCTGAGTCTGAGGTTGTCGATCAGTGTGGTGGAGTTGGTGTCGTTCTTGAGGTGGAAGTTCAGGTCCCCGAGGAGGATGTAGTCTGTGGAGGCGAGGGCGTGTGTACTGATTAAGTTGGCGATGGAGTCGCTGAACTGTGGCCGGGGTCCGGGGGGTCTGTAGACGAGGGTTCCTCTGAGGGTGGTGTTGGGAGCGGTGTGAATCTGTAAGCCCAAGTGTTCGGCGGTGCTGAGGGTTTCGTCGGTGTTGGTCCTCCTCCTGTTCCGTTGGGGCGGTCCCTGCGGGTGATCTTGTAGCCGTCCGGGATGGCTATGGCAATGTCGGTGCCGAGGAGGGGTTCATCCAGGTCTCTGTATGAAAGGTGACGTCTGGGGATGCTGAGTTGAGTAGGTCCGAGAGTTCAACGGCGTGTTTGCGGGGGGAGCGGATGTTGAGAAGAATGCATCTGAGGTGGTTGCGTTCTTTCATGGTGGGTGGATTGGCGGGTCGGATGCTGGTGAAGCTGCAGTTCCGGCAGGAGAAGGGTCCTTGGGTGCGCTTCGGGGCAGCTAGGAAGCAGGTGTGAGATCGTCCGGTGTTGAGTGCGTGGAGGGTGTTGGCATCGTAGCGGAGACGAGCGTCGTGGCATTTGCGGGTGCCAAGGCGCAGACAGGCTTGCCTTAGACGCGCCCGCTGCGCAGCCATTTGAAGGGGAGGGACTAGCAGCTGGGAGGCGGGAGTGGGGCGGGAGGGGAGGGGTCAGGGAAAGCGGCAAGAACGGCAGGAAAAGTATGAGGGGGCAGAGAGAAACAAAGTACAGTGGCAGTCAGGGAGGTAAAATGACCAGAACAGAGCAGATAACAAAACAGATAACAAAACACAAGACAGAGGGCAGTACCAGGCAGGAGACCAGCAGAGAGCGAGGACAGTACTGGGCAAAAAAGCAGTGATCACACGGTGATCAACCCTCAGGGAGAGGAGACCAGGGCAGGCTCGAACCCTGCACAGAAGGCTGGCTGTGCGTGAGGTGGCGCAGAGCACCGCTGAACTGCTGGGGAGCTGGTGGGGGGGGGGGGGGGGTGAGATCCTTGGACCTTGGTACACCTATCTGACATATAATGAAGGTGAAACCGTACCAATTGCATTCAAATCACATTTGTACACACATACTAAGATGCACTTCGCATCTACAGAAAATGTTCTAACAGCAGTACAGACTGCTGTAGTGAGAAAAAGAGCCCTGGCTCAGGGAAAACTAATAGTAGTGACTCCAGTTCCAGCCTTTGAGGCTCCAACAAAGGCAAGCATTCCTAACGCTTAAGCCTTACATCCGAGATGGAGACTATGGGCTAATTCTCTCACTGCAACAGATGTAGAATATAGGTACGACCCAAATCTAAAGACACAAGCATTTGTGCAATACAAACAAGAATATCCTCTACCAAACAAAATAATGCCTCTAGATCAGTATGAATATATAATTTACACTGACGGATCTGCTCAACTGGCCATAGGAAGTAAGCAACTATATAGCGCGGCATGTCCAATCGTTAAAGGTTGCATGCAGGATGGGAAGTTTCACGCAAGTTGCACAAAAACGCAATCTCTAGGAGACTGCACGGCACAGCTGGCAGTTAAAAGCCTTGATGCGGGCACTTTTAAATATGGATCGGGAATTCCCCACACTAATTGTGTGTGATTCATTTTACTGTGTACAGTCATATAATGAATATCTGCAGCACTGGATTCAGAACGGGTTCAAAGATGCAAAAGGTGGCACAATTAAGCACAAAATGCTATGGGAACAGGTAGTGGAGTTGAAAACCGAACTACCGAGTCATCAGTGTGATGGCGTTCACGTTGAAGGGAATTCATTGGCTGATGAACCTGCATAGGGGGCTGTACGCACGGCTTCCGTAGCTGCAATCACTCGTTCTAAATCGAGAATAGATGGTGAGATTATGGTGGCTGTCATTGCTTCACGCAAAAACAGCAAAGCAGTACCAAAAGGATTTCCACTCGACTACTCCTACAAGTTAAATGCCAATAACATTGCATTTGCTCAGATTCCTGGAGTGGGGGCTAGAGCAATTCAAAACATGGACCGTAGGTTAGGTTTAATACTAGCAGCACACAAAGGGATAGGTTCTGCACATGCAGGAGTTACAGCGACTGTTTCTTTGTTGAAACAATGCATTGGTGGCCTGGATTAACAAAGCAGACTAAAGACTATGTCTTGAAATGCGACATCTGCCAGCAGATGAAAGGTTCCACCGTAACACGTCCAGCGCTGAGACCATTTTTAATATCTGACGAACCACTAGCATGTGTTTACTTGGACCACTGTGGCCCCTTACAAAGAGATGGGGCTTACAGGTATGTCATGGTTCCAGTGGATTCCTGCTTAAGATTCCTATGGATGTGGCCCCTGCGCTCGGCTGACGCACAAACTGTTATAAAAGATTTGAGAGTCTTCATAGAGACACAAGTAATTGGCACATTACATTCTGACCAGGCCCCTGCGTTTAGCTCTCGGGCCTACAAGGAGGCCATGCGAGGATTGGGTGTAGCATTGCGGTACTCCTCTCAGTACCATCCCGAGGGACATTGGGTCGTGTAGAGGATAAACCGAGACTTAAAACAGTCTTTTTTTTTTTTTTTTTATTTTTTTTTTTAAAAACCTTTATTCGTGCATCTTAAAAGAACAAATACGGGCCTACAACCGTCAGGCCGGCCACGATACAGTAAAGCACTGATACCCACATTACAGCCCCCGTGCATCAACGGTCAGGATTAACAACAGGTTATGAGTCACATACTGGAGATATCTTTGAAACCCGGGGAAGGAGAAGTGAAGGTTAATTTTAAGTTTTTGATAATTTTATCAAAGAAAAAAGTCAATGAAGGATAAGAGCAAAGTAGATTCGAGTCCGCAAGATAGCTTCACCACACGGGCGAGCAGCAACATCAGTAAGAACAACAATGGGAGTAAAATCTCAATCAGTGAGGCGGTGCAGAGATATATCAGGATATTCACAGGAGCAAGTACGCGCCCCTCCAGAGCCGCCCCCACTCGATCCACCCCACACCCGGACCCCGAATCGAAGAAAGTAGAGCACAGGGACATAAAAGAAGAAAGGCCCATAGAACTAATTGAGAACAGAGTATTACCCCCCCACCCTACACCAATGCGGAGGCTACGGCCTACCCCCCCCCAGCATAGTGCCTGTCGCCCAAGGAACCCGAAAGATAGAGAAGAGAGAAAGTAGGAACAGAGTAAAGAAGGGAAGAAAACAGAAAAGAAGGTGGGGAGGAGCCCACTAGACACCAGAGCGCCCCGAACCATCAGCCAGTTATGGCCCCCACACACTGAGAGCCCTCTACGCCAAAAACGGCATGCAAAGATACCATGGCACCACAGTTTAAGCAAGGGATACAAGTCGCGACAAGTGCGCGCAAAACATACATACAGTCCCAGTCCCAGGCCAGCCCGTCCATAAACCATAGCGATAGAAGTCAGACTAGCCCTGGCCCGATCGCGGGCTTGGGATTAAACCAGCTCCTGCGTGAAGGCCCCGTGTCCCGAGCAGACAAAGACAAGATGGCCGCTTGTGAGAGGATGGGGAAATAGGATCACGAAATGGCCGCCGACCATCGATTGAGGTCCCTTGTTGCACCACATAAAATCCAAACCTGGCAAGTAAGGTACAGGAGTTCCACAAAAAGGCAGCAGTGGGCCACCGCGGACGGTCCCTCGAAGCCGTTAAGTATCGCTCAGCAGGATAGCCTCGCGGACGCGATGAGGCAGGGAACAATGAAGCAGGCAGCCATGACCAGGGGGACAAAGTATCCGCAGTTGAGGTGGAGAGCGGTGGACCCTGGGCGCCGGGAGCGCTAGATGAAGGCACCAGTGTAGCACAATCATACACCGCCGCTGCGTCCCCGCCAGAGGACAAGAGCACCGGAGGACCCACGCCCTGTGGATGACAAACAGTGCGCTCACGGCCCGCAGCCGACAGTATGGGGTCAAACCTCTCACTCAGCGCCTGCAGGCCAGCGCACATCTGTAGTTGAAAGTCCCGCAGGACAGCCAGAACGGAGCCGCATGTCAGCGGAAGCTGGGCCCCAACATCGGCAGCAATCCGGGACGGCACTGTGGAGCTGGTGTCCGGAAGAGGGAGGGCGAAGTGGGCAGCGGGCGAGACCGGAGTATCACCCCCCAGCCGCGAGCAGGCACTCAACGCCATGTTTTGCCGCTATACGGTGCAATGGCCAGGGGGGGGGGGTCGTGGCAAGTGGTCAATTCCCCTCAGGTCTACGCCGCAACAGGAAAGGCCGACAGTCGCTTATCTTCTCGCCGGTCCCCCTCGCCGCTGGCTAGGCAATAGGCAAAGGGGGCAGCAGCCCCCCACAGCTCGGTCCTCAGAGCGGGGCAGGAGACTCACCGCACCGGGGCCCACCCCACCGCTCCAGCCCGTCAGGCACAGGGTGCAGAAGGTGTCCGGCCGTCTCTCCCCGGGCTCATCCGGCAACGATCCATGGTGCGAGGCGAGATCGGGACCGCGGGGCTCAGGTTAGCGCTAGCTGATCCGGTAACTGCGGAGCTTCCAGGAGGCCGGCAAAGGCCGTAAGGGCGCAGGGTTTCAGTGCCGAGGACAAAAGCACCCAGAACTCGGGCATCCGGGCGGGTTGAGACTCCGGGAAATCAGCAGCGCGGTCAGCGCGTCTTCGCACACGGTGCACCTCGAGAATCGGCGAGGATGGGCATCAGGATAGTAGTCCGAGGCCATGGACCGACGGAGCCGGGCGCTCAAGCGTCTGCTCCGGTCGCCATCTTGGCTCCTCCCCCTTAAAACAGTCTTTAACAGCTAGAGTATTAGGCACAGGTGAGAGTTGGGTAAAACATCTGTATGGACTGCAGCGTGCTTTGAACATGCCAAGAAGGTCTCTAGGGGGGGTCTCTCCATATGTGGTCCTATTTGGGACAAGAATGTGGGTACCTGATCTTGATTGTGAAGGTGCAGTGGCGGTTGAAAAACCTTTTGACATCCATGAACGTTTGGCTGCTTTACAGGATCTGAATGAGTCCAGGACACAACAAAGTAAAGTCCACCTGAAGTAGACTGCCACTGAGGAAGTCAAATCCGTCACGGCAAGACCGGTCTGGATCCCAAAAGTCAGGGATCTGGTCAGACAAGAGAGAATTTGGGCAATCCTATAGAAAGCATGTACAGGTCCTGGCTATCAAAGGAACAAAACTGTACTCCTACCGCCTCTTGTCGGAAAAAAGGAGAAAAGATTTGTCTCAATCGACGTAATCAAACCACACTATGTGGCCGATACTGAGTAGTAGGCCATGTGGACTCCAAAGTAGCAGACTTCCTCCTCTCGCTACAATTCAAGAAGGTCAAACGGAAAGACTCCTCACATTCTAAGAGTCCCCTGTACGGAATGAAGGGCTATGCAATAATGCTATGGAACTCGTTCCTCTCGAACCTCAAGTTCTAATTCAGAATCAAAAGGAAAGACCAATTTCAATTCGACCAAATACAGATGTCTACATCAACATACCTCACAGGAGCAAACTGCAATTTCTACAAATCCTGATGCAATACCAACAATTGATTGAACTGCTTCTGGCTACTTCATAAACTTTGATACGTTTTCTTTGGATCCAAGTGAACCTGAAACGATGCCAGCCCAAAAATCACGCAAGCAGCAAGTTAAAGACTTTCTGAACTTTCTTAAAAAGACTTATCTGGTATCACCGTTGGTAGAACTATGGGTAATTACCGGGCTACTTTTCTTTCTTTTCTGGTTAGGCTTAGTAATCGTTTTTAACATGCTTGTTAATGGAAAATACCTACGACAAAGCTCTGCAGCCCAAAAGGTGAATTTAATTTTAAAACCACACCAATCATCTCATTGAGAACAAAGAGACTTGTCATAAGTAAACATCACAGCAGTTCCTATACCTGATGGTATAGTTTGGGACAAGGTGGATTTTCAATATATTTGGTCCGAACGAACTTTTAATAATGCCTCATTTATTTAAAATATCATTGAGTAATATCATTACCTCAAGTACATTTTCCGATGATTGGGACTTTGAAACTGTAACTACCATGTTGTCTGATTTGGAAAAATCTGCTGCATTTTCTAATAGTGAAACATTGGTAAGCACACCAGATTTCAAAACAATGTATTGTAATCAACATAATGGTTATCACTTTCTGCATAAATCTGCTAATCCTAGAAATGTGTTCTCATATCACCAGTGGGAACATTGTCCAACATTGCCCAAGGCCAGTTAAAAAAAAATTACACAAGTTTCCATATTTTTCAGGGTTTAATGTCTGACCCAGCCTCATATTATAAGGTTGCACCAACGTCAGCACAAAAAATGTTAGCAAACACCAAACAGATTTACTCTGCTTCCTTTATTGCTCAGTTGTCTGAGCAAGGTTACAACTTATGGAAAAGAAACTAAAGACTTAAAATCAGTCTGGGGTACTAGAGAATGGCAAGTTCAGGGAAAGGAAGCCTTGTTTATTGCATGCCTTTCCTCAACAGATCATATTTTTGAACAAGACAGTGCGACAGACCTCTTGCCTTGGACTAGCCAAAACAAAGGACTTGAACACATCCCGGCTGCCAACTCCATCACACACAGAGGGTAACATAACATCACAAAAAGAGGTTACAGTAGATGGCTTCATACAATACAATTGATCAGACCTCGATTGGAAGAAATGGTTGATTTGGTCCACAGACACCAATAGTTGTCAGGCAAGATTCATGGGTAAAACCGAAGGGTTTGCAATCCATAGACCAGATCTGTTATGTACAGAGAGAACATCCAGGGGTAGTGACATCCTACAGTGTTTGGAAGTTGTGCCCTGATTGGCTAAAAACCTCAACACACACCGGTGAACCAACACTTATCCTTACTGTCACAAGATGTGGATCTTGGGTATTTTTTACCAGGTCCCAGGAAGCCACATTAGAAATGTTTCATCTATGCTGCCTATAATGAAATATGGAAAATATCCCAACAAGAAACTACAGGAGATAGACCGTATAAATCTGGAAAAATCTCTGGCAGTGGTAGACAATGGATTAACTACATTGACCTCCAGGATATATTCCTTAGGCAACATTGTATCTTCTGCGATAGACATACTAGATCAAGATTTGGCCATATTACAACACTGGCAATCTCAATTCCGTTCTATTATGTTGTTAAGCTGGACGCTGCAGTCTTTGCGTGCAGGCTATGTACCTTGGCATTTTATCAACAGTACGTCTCTGTTCTCTGAAGAACAGATAAACAGATAGAAATTACACAAAGGGGAGCAAAATATACAATGCTGTGTATCGAAAAACTGGATAGATTACCATTTACAGTGGCAGAAACACCGTCCACAGAATGGCTAATCCATGGCCACATAACTCTACCGGTCACTACTTTTCAGTTTCAGTATTGCCTTGAACAAAAGCAGGCAGGCAGATATGAAAAAATGGGTAAGGAATACATTAAGGAATCATAGGAATTACCATACATATTTCAATGCCGGAGTGAGGATCGAGAATTGTTTCTAAGCGGTACAAACTGTGAGAACGCTTTAAGTGGATCACTCATATGCCAGGATATAATGCTGCACGGGGCGTGTAATGGTTCTGTAGCAAACTTGTCCAGTCATTTGAGGGGTGCCCTAGCTACAGTGATTACTCCAGCATTCGGAATGCTCCCGGACATCGCATATCTCGTAACCGTGAGCTTAAGGGTTAATTGTTGTATGCAAGTATTGTTTCCATCGTCACATACAGTCAGGGAGGCGCCATTATGGCCTTCACTGAATGTTTCTTTAATACGGTTTGATACACTAAGAGGAATGAAAGCCATGCTTTTACAGAAGTATGCGCCCTTAACTTCGGCTCTAGAGACTTTTGATCTCCAGATCGCAAGGTCTTTGGCAGAGATTCGGGTGCTTATCCATACAAACTGCCCTCTCCATTTTGCAGAAATGGTAAATCTCATCTTTGTCATGTCTGAGATGACAGGCATAGTCTACCTATTTAAGAACATAGGTTCTGGACTTCTGAGCACCTTTCAGACGGTACTTGGAGTTATACCAAACTTCATACACTCCGTATTCGGAAGCATCTTTGGAGGACTTCTGCTAATCCTGTTTCTAATAGCAGGTATCCTGATGTTTTTCCTCCTGCTATGCAATGGACGTGCCAGTCACCAAGGAGATGGAAAAAGCACTCCTGGAGCGTAAATACCGTGACCGCATGGTACAACATCTAGGCATGCCTCGCCTAAGAGAACTAAGTGCATCTTGGTTCTTGTCATTTTACCAGTCTGGATGGACTGCATCTTATCTGTCCTCCGATGCCTGTTTTGCGGAGAATAATGTGTTAGACCTTTTGTTTGACACTCCCATCATGTGCGCTACCGGACGCAAGTGATCTACTGGACCCGATAACGGCCCATGTTCTGCAGTGTCCTCCGTGTATTCCAATGTTGATGGCGGCATTCCTTGAGCCGTCGCAGGTAGAAACTGCACCTGTTGGTATGGACACCGGCTCCTCCACTGACACCCAGTCTTTTGTCGTTGCACAGGCCGCCTCAGCACCGGCTGCGGACAGCATGGAACATCATCTGTGCTCAATTGATGTACTCTGCGAGGTGCTACAGGGGCCGTCCACTGTGGAAGCAAGCAACAAAAAGGTTGCGTCTACCAGCCAAGACACACAAACAATTGACTAATTTGGCTCGTCGTGTGCTGGAAGAAATTCGCCCTTTTTTTAAACAAGCTCAAATTCAGAACTCAAAAACAAAATTGACATTCCTTTCAGTTATTGGGCATAAATGGCTTTCTAATGTTTATAGTGGTTCGGACTATAACTACGGACACTTTAGAGCTATGGCTTGCAAACATTTTTCTTTTAACATTGTTTTTTAGAAGTTGTAAAATTTTTAGCAAAACAAATGTTTTATGAACTTTGAGCGTGCCTATAGTTAGGCTAGTAATATGGTAATAAGTTACATATGTCGTCCAGTCGGAAGAGGAGTGGGTGTTATATTCCATGTAGGTACCCTATATAGGCGCAGGTACCATTGCAACCGTTCACCTATATTCTTCCCTACATAACATACATAACAGTTCTTATGGACTGACCTTTTACCTAGATACAACACTGCATTCAGAACGCTGGTTTTCCCTAGTTCGAATCTCATACATTATGCATGAGGTTTCTTGGAAGCACAGCAGGACAGCCATCTCCTGTATAATATCTCTGTATAAAGTTCAGGCCCAATGTTATCCTTTAAGCCGACACAGTAACACAGCAAGGTAGGACCCCTGGGGAGACCTATGGGTATATATACACATCACATCTTGCTTAGGACAGAGGAGACCGTGACTTCCCGGCTAACACACTGACCAGAGAAACTGAGGTTCCTGCATGCGCGTCACACGCCCTTGACGTAACAGCACTTTCCCACCGGTGATGCAGAGTATAACTTCCCACAACATCCTCGCCAGGTTCCACACCGGGTTCCTGGCGGTAGGGTAGGTGATTCAGCCCAGCGTGAATCGACGCGGGTGAGTACTCTCAATATCTGTGACATATTTCCCATACGGTTCTCGACGCCCCCACCGCCAAGAGCTACACTTGGGTAGCGTTGGTGAGTACCTCCCCCTAATACAGCCCCCCTCACTCCCGACCCGACCGGTGTACTTTTGACGCACGGTGGAATTTCCATTACCGCTCTCCTCCTAGTCACCGGTCCGAGGTTACTTTCGAGTGGGACTTGCTTTACACGGGATGAGGTGGCTCCCTTCTTGAACCCATTAGTAGCGCTTACACCTTGGTAGGCTCACTGCCTACTTTTGTTTATTTTATTTTCTATTGATATTCATTACTTTACATCCTGATTTTTACTTATGTTTTACAGGACCCAATCGGTGTCCATTTTAAGTTACCGCCAGGACTGTTGCTAGTAACCTTTAGTAACAGACTAGGTGAGTCCAGCCAATAGATTTCCACTCTCGTTACGCTTGCAGCCTTTCCATGAGTAATATATCACTGTTATTCAGTTTTTAACCTAATCACTATTTCTTCAATACTGATCGCGCCTGGCTCGTATAGGCACCTCACGGTATAGGTTTTGAAGTTGATCTACTTGTGGGTACGGTGACTTTTTTGAGTGTGACAGTACTCTCATTTCACCACTCCACGATGATAGTAGTTAACAGTAAGAAGAGACCTATTTATCTTGCTTAACTAATTCTCAACTTACTTTTCAGGTCACGGACCTGAGAACGTGGTATGTAGAACGCACTTTACCACTTAGTGTAGATAGGTTTTCTGATCCTGAAGAAGTGCCCAGATCCTCCTGACATAAAAGGCATGAAACATGTTGATCTTTAGAGTAGAGCTACATGACTAGATACCTTATCTCTAGTACACAGCCACTCTACACCATTTTAATCGGGTAGTTTACCTTCTGAAAAAATACCTATTAGGATTAACTGACCCGTTTTAACCCACTCTTATTCACATCTACACACACTAGGCCCCTCACCCCCATGCACCGACCGGCAGGAACAAAAGATCCCCGATAAAGAGCCCCGGTTCGGGAGCCCGTCAAGTATTGCAGCGCCGACTTGACGAGGGGCAAGCTCATATGATGAAGCATGACACCTAGCTCGCTAGGTGTGTGAGAGCTCTAGTTCCACCAAGGGAATTTCACCGCATTCTTCCCTTGGCTACACTCGGGAGCTAGTGGAGGATTAACTTTCCCTCACTCATTATTTGCTCCCCCGATATCTCTTCTATGTACTAGAGGAACTTTGTAACCTTTTTTGTTTACAGTCTTTTGGGGCCTGTACACTGGACCTCATCAAATTAGCCCCTCCTGTCACCCCCCTTTGTAATACTATATATACACATCACATCTTGCTTAGGACAGAGGAGACCGTGACTTCCCGGCTAACACACTGACCAGAGACGCTGAGGTTCCTGCATGCAGACCCTCCAGCTCGCAGTGGTCTAACATCCCTCGCAAGGTGTCCAACTCGAGACCAGGACGGGGTCCCATATTCTCTTATTCTCAGGTAATGGGGTTGACTAGATCCTAGAGGGATTCTTGGCATAATACCTACACCGATGCTAGGTACATTTAGGTACATCTAGTTAGGGAGGCAACGTAGGAGTATGCACCTGTTATGTATTTTAAGTACTTGTATATATTCCCGATTACTGCAAAATGGTAGAACTGTAACATCCTTTTACTTTCATAGTACTTCTAATCATATATCTCTGCTACTGTCTGATGGTTGTTGCAGCTCATCTATTCTGCACTAGAATAACAACTGTTCAATAAATTCTTATGGAAAACGCCCAGCCGGTTTATTCTGTGTATCTCTCTGAGACAAACTAAGTGAGCACGAGTGACTGAGCGAAAGCTAGTATATTGTTTCCACGATTCTGAGGGATGAGGGTTGTCATGTTCTGAGGCTGCCAAAAACTATTCTCTCCCCGATAAGTGGAGATTGTAGTGGCGACTGTGAGCTAGCTGATACAGACAGGCTAACATATATATATATGGGGGTGCATGGAATCAGTCTGCCACCACTCCCACAGTTTTTATCCAAATGCGCAGATCCTGTATAGGTTATATAGGAACTACACGACACTACTAAAAATTGATTTGTTTGGGAATAATTTCTCATCTATTTGTCCACTTCCTCACAGCGCCAGGACACCCTTTGCTGGGTAGTTGCACATTTTAATATATTCTAATCAGTTTTTTAAGGGTAATCTGCGTGCATTGCAAACGACTGTTGCTGCATTAAATGGTATGCTATAGGCTATGAATCAGAGTAAATATTTAGCTGCACGAAAAGCCCCATCCACTCTTATTATTTGTAGTCTGTCATTGTTCTTCATGTCAAACTTTCTTCACATCTCCCCACTAGACTAAATAGACAGTGGGAACGGAATCAATCTTCCTCTTGATTTAACAAACTGGTCCAGAGATGAGCAAGGATGTGAAAATATTCTACATTCGAAGATCTAGATGGGGAGAATTTGCATAGATGAAAGCATTCAATTCTTAACGTAAAGATGAAGTGAATCACACAATAACGAGAGCGAACAGAAGGTGTATTCTGTCTTTGTTAATTCAAAAACGTGCAACGCAGCAAGCACATAGGTCTGTGTACAAATCCCCATTTACTTTGCACATCCAAAATGCTAAATATTACGACTGTTTGATACTCGTAATTTTATCAATGTCCGAAAAGTAGCCCAGCAGTGATTTAAGTGTATGCCATATAGGCCTCACACGTTTGCAGTAGTCCCAGAAATCACTGAATTTTTTCAGAATTGGAACCTGTGATGTGCAGTTTACACAAGGCTCTCAAAAACAAATGTATGGACATATTGTGATTTTTTTTTTTTTTAATTATTTTTTTAATAATTATTTTGGACTTGTCTTGGCATAGTTACTACCCATTTTGTGCACAGAGAAGATTAATATTGCTCCCGAACTTCAACTCTTGGTATAAAGTGACATATAAACAAGTTGAAATCTGTCTGCACAAATATTTGTGTATTGAGTGTGATATGACACGCAGTAAGTATGTATTTGGGTTTAAGCCACGAACCTAGGAGCTGAAGATTAGTGAATTGCCTGGTTGCACAGTGAACTCTGGTACCAAGAAGAGTGGTATGCAGGAAACAAAGTGAAACCAGCAGGAAGGAATTTGCATGCACTGCGAGTCATGTAAAAGAGGTTTTGGGTGAATCCAGCGGGGGGTGTCTGAATGACTCTCTGAAGGCTGCAACTAATGGTTTGGCGGGCTTATAAGAGCTCACATTGAGGGTCTGAGGGCTAGGAGAAATGCTTTGAGACTATCGGGATCCTCTCAGAGGATATGAGGGCCAGTTGATATGTACTCCAGGGTTAAGTGGCCGGATCTAAGATGCTTTTGATGAGTTTTTCTGGGTTGTGATGGCTGGCACAGGGTTTGGTTTAGATTTTAAGAGAGCTCTCTGAGGGACTGTGAGCACAGCTGATTTGATGGCCTGCGATCTCTGCTACTGACAATTGGACAGCCTGCTTACTGCTTCTCCAGGTTAGATAAGTTTGGTTGATATGACAATTTCATAATGTTCCTGGATAGGTATGTTATCTGCACAGGTAAACATGGTCACAGTGGGTTTTGGCAACAACAGAATGGGCCTCAAGGTCAGAAATGGTGGGTTAGTACCTGCTGAGAGCTCTGATGGTCAATTGTTGGACCCTGAGGCCTGTCTGTGGACCGCTGTCTCAGGATCTAAGAGAGGGCCTGGGTTGTGGTTGGTTGGCTGAGGGATAGACTGGGATGTATTGGTTTGTCAGAAAGCCTTAAGTGCTACTTGAGGGTCCAGAATGTGATCTGTGATCATAAGCCAAGGGCCCTCTTAACAGTTGGGTGAGGCTGACCAAATTGACAACTGATGGCTCTTCGAGGCTGGGAAAAAGGTCTAAGAAATCGGATATGTGATTAAACAGAGGACTAGCTTAAGTTGACCAAAGTGTTACAGTACTCAAATTAGTTCTGTCACGGGCACCTTGTTGGTGTATTCATGAAGCCCTCACCCACCAACCTAGTTGGTGGCATGCTTTATCATCGGGCCCACCCAGTGACACCTAGTATGTCCCGGGTGTGCTACGACGCCTGATTACAGCGGAGCTGGTATATTGCTGAGAGTGCAGTGAGGTTGGGTGAGTTGTGATTTAAAACGGCTTGGTGGTGGTCCCACTACCTGAGGGTAAATTAAATTTTAATAACTGAGCCGTCACCAGCGGTTAAAAGTAAGGCTACAGGATGCGTGAGGGTGGCGAGTTACTGCCCCCTGCGTCCTTCAGATGGTCGACATGTTTCAGCCAGTGCCTTAGAGTATTCTGGCTTTCCTCAGGACCGTTTTTTTTTTTAAAAAAGGTGTGGTGAAATAAAACAGACTGTGTTGTGGTACAGACTAAGTGATACACTCACTAAGGCGTTTTTCTATATGTGAAAGGGGGATTCCCTTCACATGCATACGCTTTGGGTTATTAGCCAAGGCTTCCTGGAGGGAAGCGGTAAGGGGATGACCAGTCTTTCTGGTCAGTGCCTGCCTTGTACCTGTTGTCCCGCTGTAGTCTGTTTTATTTCACCACATTTATTGCACTGCTTTTACTTCTGATATATAAGTGCGTCGTTTGATGTAAAAATGTTATTGCTGTTGCCCATGCTATACCCACTATGTGTGTTAGGAAAGTGCTCACTGCTTTTGCGTGTTCGCAGTGCTGCTGCCTATGCAGGAAAATGTAATGTTTAGAGGCAGGGTGAGGCACTGCACAGCTGGATACATTTCGATCTGATAGCTTTGATTTTATCCCCAAGTAAACACCCTTTGACCTCTTAACGTGCTGTGCCATCAGCTTCAATGTTAAACATTTAGCCAGTCATGTCACTTAAGGGAACGCAGCCAATTGTCTCTTAACTCATTAGTATAACATTTTTAAAAACCACTTGTGGTACATTTTGATTACATGGGCAACAAGATTACAGTATTTCCCAACGTATGTGAAAGTGCTTGACTAACTTTTGTATGGGGCTGACATACCATGAAAGTTATCCTAATGTGCAGTTGTTTAGATACTAGTGTTTTTCTATAAACTGAGAAAGCACGCTACATGGTTGACAGTGTAGATATGTGGCCACGGTACAGTGATGACGTTACAACCAGGTGGTTGCTAAAATATGGTTGACATTGTTCGGTACTCCAGGTGATGCCAACACCCAGTTTCAGAGTCTCCAGAAGGACTGCAACACATAAAGCAGATTGAGAAGAAACAACTCAAAAGTGACACAAAGATGACCTAACTATCCAATGCACTAGCCTGAAATGCACTCCGAATCAGATGAGTCTTTGTAGAGAACTGTTTGAGCAAATTTGCTGCATGAAGATTGGGTTCTTATATTTTGCATTGATGCTTTTCATAGTTATTGAAATGTCTTTGATTTAAAAAGAAAAAAAATATATCTATATATATATTAACAATGTGTATTTCTTTGTTTAGCCAAGGATCATATCCAAATGGTCCCTTAAATTCCAACCTGCTGACCATCCCAAAGCAGCGGTCGTCCTCTGTCACACTGACCCATCACATGGGCGCCAGACGATCTGGTAGGAAACAGATATTTGCCTTGTATGTGAACATGTTTTAGTATTCTACATCTTTTTAAAACCATTTTTTGTGAATAGATCAATCATATTTTTGATGAATAGTGACTTTTTTTCTTTAGATAATTTTCGTTTGAGTGTCTGAATTCACTTTTCTTTGTATTTGGGTTTACCATTTGAATATAGTTTTCCTTCGCAAAAGTTGGGAAATTCAGAAGGTATTAGTTATGAACACAGGAAAGTCAGTGGAGGGCAATGCTTTGAAACCTGATCTGATGTATTGATATTTCGTATTACAGTGGCAAAATGGTAACTGTACGGAAATGTAATATTGCGCGTCCTATTTATGAAATTTTAAAACACTTAAAGAAAAATGTATGCGGTCTACTATGTTGCATTTTCTCTAGATCTTGAGATGATGGATCTATTCATCTGATTAAAAGATATTTTTCTGAGTAGGGGTGACTGAATTTTTAGGAGTTAAGTCTCACGTTTATTGAAGGAAACTTTGTAAATCGCTCGCTGTGCGTTATTCTCCGACTATTTAACTCAGGAAGTTTAATTGTAGCCTTGGTGAAGACTTTGGACTGTCAGTAAGAAAGTTCTTTAAAACAAATTAATTTGCATCTACATTTCAAGTTAGTTACACAAATGGATCTTTAGACAACCCTAGGTGATGGCCTTCTTTTTCCAGCTAACCCAGTAGATGCTGTAATCCTGGCCGAGATGCTTTGGTGAGTGATGCAGTGTGCTGTAAACTCTGCCGTTTTCCATTCACACTTTTGGCTGCCCTTGTTCTTGGTGCAAGTTGGATAGGCAAGTCAAGGCATATTATACTGATGGTCTTACCTCCGTGGGTAGTCATGCAGAATCCTAGACCTTGTGTAAGCAGCGGGGAACTGTTAGTACATAACAGGCACCGTTATCACTATTTTGCATGCATAATTGGCGACATAGTCGACTTGATACAACCACTGGAGGACTCTGCACTGTGCTTGCGCGGGGGTAAGGTTGTGTGCTGTGCGTCTTCCCCATCGTAATGCTAGGTATGCGCTGTTCACGGTTGTGTGCAGAAAGGTGCTGTTTTCTGCAAAGGACAATTACTTAATCAACATATTATTTTACACAACGTTTTGCCAGTATGGCAGGTACTTGCGTGGATATGTATTATCCTTGTATATAAAACCGGACCCATCAGCATAATTTATACGAGTTAACAATTTGACAATATATTAAGTATATTAGAAAAACAGACAAGTCACTGACCATGTATACATAACTTAACTCCATGTACGATATTTTCTTCCCAAAAGCCAAGAGGAGTTATCTTATACTTTTTGGAATAGAGTGATTTGTTGAAGATTTTTCAAGCAGTAAAAATAAAATTCTGTATCTTATAGCCACCAGCAGTGGAACAATCCAAATCTAGCATTAAGAGAACATAATGCAGGTCGCATAGCCAGAAATTGTTCTCTTATCTGCTGTAGCTTTAGCATAATCCAGAGTTTGTGTGTGTATATGCGTGTGTATGTGTATATATGTATGTGGATATATGTGCGTACATGTGTATATTTGTACATATGTGTGCATATGTGTGTATTTGTATATATGTGTGTAAATGTGTATGTGTGTGTATATATATATATGTATTGTAATTTTTATTTATATAGCACTTACTACCCCTGACGAGGCGTCAAAGTGCTTTTTCGGCAAGTAGCATGCTACTCCGGAACCCAATAAGGATTAGTGATGAAATATTATAGTGAATATGAAATTAATTTGAGCAGTGGATATGTTAGTCTGCTACTTTTCGGCGAGTAGCAGGCTGCTCTGAAACCCAAAAAGGATTAGTGGTGAATTAGAGTAGGGAAATATGAAATTCATTTGATATGAGCGGTGGACATGTTAGTCTGGGATTTGCATTGTAAAAGGAATAGTGGAGGGATTGAAGAAAGAAGGGTGTAGGAAGTTTTTTTTTCTGTTTTGTTCATAGCAGCAGGAGGGGGTTAGGGATGAGCAAAGGGGAGGTGGAGGGGGAAGAGCCATACGGAAGGTATTAGAAAGGCTTGTTTGGAAGATCTGAATAGTAAAAGGAGGGAAGAGTCTAGAAAGGGTTCTTTTGGAGATCATGTTACGCCCCTGAGTAGAGGTTATATTGCAAGAGATATAAGGTGAGATTTAGGGTAGTACATTGAATGTGCTGAATTAGGAGCAAAGTAATAAATATAGAGATACACAAGTACATGGAAGGTATATATGTATAGGGAAGGTAATGTGTATGTTAAAGTTGCATTTAATAAGCTCAGACTTTCAAGTGTTGCTGTACTTCAATTTTAATTTTGTAATTTAATAGTGAAGAAATTGTAGATAGTTATGATAAGATTTACCTATTTATGCAATCAGTTATATACATGTTAAACATAGAATAATTTAACTAAGTAATATCGCCATTTTTTTTAGCAGAACTAACGAATATCTAGATCTTTAAAAACATAATTATTATACAGGTATATGCAAAGCAGTACACATGTAGGTACATATCTGTAATATGTACATGTTTATGTATAGATATAGATGTATGTGTATATATACCTGTATATGTACGTGTATGCACCTGTATATGTACGTGTATGCACATGTATGTATATATAAAGGAGTGTATACATGTGTGTGTGTGTGTGTTTACGTGTGTGTATACGTGTGTATACATATGTATGTGTAGGTATGCATATGTGTATGTATGTGTATGTATGCGTATATACATATATGCGTATATACATATATTTGTGTATGCATATAATAGCGAAGTTCAAGGCAAAGCCCATCAATCATTTGTAAATAGATTCAGATTGCAAATAGTTATTGGTGTGCAATGTCTTTCCTAGATATTAGGAAAGATGTAGGTACCTGCATGGGGGACCGTCCGGAATTAGGTCCCGGTTCTAATAGTGACACCCAAAATTTGGGGAGTTAGTGTATGATTATGTATCCAGACTAACTAATCAGTTGTTGGAAATATCAAAAACCACCAAAAATCAGTCTATTTGAATAATAAGTTCCATATTGTTCTCAACATAGGTTTGTGTAAAGGATATGCTACTGTTGTAATAGTTGATTGCTCCCACTCACAACCCGAGGTTTTAAAAAATATTTTTATCGATTTTGCATTTCTATCACCAGCAATTAACACATTACGCTGCAACACGCAGCAACATCACCTTTTATATTTCTTGCATTAACATTGGTTATTACTTCACAAGTATTTATTCAATAGGTATGCTAGCGTGTCAGTTTTCACGTGTTAAATTTGTTCGACCATGCTGCACTTGTCCAAACCAACTAGTTTTGTCAAATAATGAATAACATATTGAGGCAAGTTCAGCTTAAGTATAAACATGGTGTGGTGTTCATTTAATTATAACGGCAGCTGCATAGAGGGTGTATAGTCGCGGCACTAATGACACCTGATATGCCTTGTAATATTACGCCGGGAGCCCGTCTGGTCCCAGAGTCTTCCCTGTAGCCAGGGACAGAATTGCCTCCTTAATTTCCCCCTGCGAGATCAGTGCATTTAGTATCTCGTTATGTGTCCGCGTCGCCTCCAGCAGCTGTACGCGATCTAGGAAGGTTGGAAGGGCGTGTGAATCATGATGGCTTTGGGATTGGTATAGCCGTTTATAGTGTTGTCAGGGCTGTGTGAATGTCGCGCTGCGTGTGCACTAGGAGCCCAGCATCATCTCGTAGCACGCCTATTGGTTTGCGGGCTTGATCTTGGCGGATCAGCCAGGCCAGAAGTCTGCTTGCACGATCCGCGGTGGCATGAGTGCGGGCCGTGTGCGCAGTGTAGTGACAGCGAAGGCGTTCTATCAACTCAGTGTGCTGTGTGCGCAGCATCTCCAGACTGTGTCCCATCTCTTCCCTCCCCCTCTCCCTCATATCATAGTAATTCCATTTCTATCTTAATCAGATCGGAGGTTAGCTTCCTATTTCTGTTCCAGGTCGCTCCCTTACAGTGTCCCCTTGTCGTAACTTTAAAAGCTTCCCATTCCACTAGTGTGTCCCCTGCTGTACCTTCATCAATCTGAAAATATTCAAGAATCGCGGTACCCAAAGAGGAGCGGAATGGTGGGTCTTCTACTGCGTCCATTTGGAGTCTTCACCTGGGGGCAGGGGGGCGTTCAGGTTCCCAGGTGAGTTCAGTATTTGGGGATTGTGGTCAGAGTGCGTCCGGCCTAGGTACTCTATTCAATGGACTAAGGGGAGCAGCGCTGGGGATCCCACTATTCTATCTAGACGCACATGCAGTCTGTGTACTGCTGAGTAATATTAGTCGATCCGGGTATCAGGATTCATGGCGTGCCATATATGTAATCGTGCCCAGTGTGCCAGTCAGTCTGTGAAAGCCTGCGCATTGGACACCACTGCGGTCTTGGTCAGGGGCGGAAATGATCTGTCTAAGTCTACGTTAAGCACAGAGTTGAAGTCCCCTCCTAGCGGCCAGGGGACCCTGCTAAAATCTTTGTGAGTCCATCTAAAAGGAGGACTGGCTGACATTCGGGGCATAGATGGACCCGAGGAGGCTCGGTTGGCCGTTAAGTCGCCCGCTAACTAACGTATATATACACCTTTAGGGTCGACCAGTACCTCCTCACTTGTGAATGGGACACCAGCTCTCACCCAGATGAGGACACCCCCGCGCGTGGGCTGAATAGCAAGTGCCGTGCACATGGCCTCTCCATCTGCAGCATAGACGCCCCAGTTCCACGTGAGACGTGTGTCTCTTGGAGCAGCGCGATGTCGGCGGTTCTGCGCCGCAGATAGGCATAGATCGAGTATCTACGTGCCGGTGTATGTATACCGCGCACATTCCATGCGACTACGTTGACCTGCACAATGTTTCCTTCTTACATTGAGTAAGTCGGCATGGGGGGGCAAGGCGCTGCAACTCTTGATCTGTGTGGGTACTCTCCAACTCAGTGCTGTTAACAGGGTGTAGGTGTGAACTGAAATATGTATAACTATTAGGGCGAGTTCCGATTTGGTGTTCGTCCAAACTATATTGCCCAACCTAAGTCTAGAACTGTGTCAAACTGACGTATGGTATGGGTGCATGTGGCGTGCGATTGGCAGGGATTGTTTTGCCCCCCCAAGGTCATGCTGTGATTGTGTATCCCTCCAGCCGGTCTGTAGCGCGGGGATAAGGTTGTGCGCTGCGCGTCTCCTCCATCGTAATGCTAGGTATGCTCTATTCACAGTTGTGTGCAGAACGGTGCTGTTTTCTGCAAAGGACAATTACTTAATCGACATATTATTTTACACAACATTTTGCCAGTATGGCAGGTACTTGCGTGGATTGCTTTCAACCAGGCCCAGGAGCTCATAAGTCATATGATGTCTGCTGTTTGGGCTGTAAATTCTGGCAATGGAAACTCTTCAGAGTTGGAGGATGTTGACTCGCCAGTTTCCAAGGAGCTGGGTGGGCTCAGGTGGCGGCCTGGATTCTGTGCTGCAGTTCCCAATGTCGTGGCCACATGTAGTGCCTCCGGTCTCTCCGCTCTCCTTTGCTCTAGTTTGGAGGCAGTGGAGGCCGCAGTGGCTCCTGTCTGGTGTCTGCCGCGTCCTCCACGGTGGCGTCTTTTCCTGTTGAATTTTGGTGGTTCCTGTTCAACGGGTGGCCTAGGCCCCGCCCACATTCCCGATTACTCCAGCCAGTCCCAGACTTCGGCGGGCGAATAAGAAAAACGCACCGATCCTTTTGCAACCACACGTAGCATGGCAGGAAATGTAGTGGGTAGTTTAGGCCAAGGTCACATAGCTGTCTTTTCACAGTGGTATATGCGTTTCTGAGGTGCTGTACTTGAGCTGTATAATCCGGGAAGATCATGATTTGACTGTTTCCGATCTTTGTCTGCCAGCTTGCGGGTTTCGCGGAGGATCAAGTCTCTGTCCCTATAGTTGAGGACTTTAAACAGGAATGGACGTGGGCGGGCTCCCGGTGGAGGTTTTTGCATGGGGACTCGGTGCTCTCTTTCAACTACGAAGTGGGGGGACAGGGTGCCAGCGAGGAGTAATTCTCTGATCCATTGTTCGCATACTCCTCTAGTTTTTGCCCCTTTTCGCCCTCTGGAAGTCCCACGACGCGGATATTATTGCGGTGTGAGTGTCCTCTTGTGTCTTCCACTTTATCCTCTAGGTCATGTACATGGTCTATTAGGTCTTGCAGAGCTGCGGTGTGATTTTGTGCGACTCGTTTTAGCTCTGCAAGCATTTGCTCCTGTAAGCGCACTTTGTCTCCAAGCTTGTGATGGTCAGCTCTCAGAAGAATGAAATCCGAGGTGACCTTGTCAATTTTTGATTCAAGCGAGGAGCGGGTCTGGTATAACGCAGACCCCATCTTCTCTACCGCTCCCAGAACAGAGTCCAGTTTGGCAGCTAGTGTTGTGTGTGGCATCTCTGTGACTGTGTCTTCTTCCGTGGTTATCGGTTCTGAACTGTCAGTGCGTGCATTTAGTTGCTGAGTGTTTGTAGGCAGCCTATTACTAGCTGCTGCGCTGTCGGCATTCGTTACCAGTATGTGTAGGCAGTATCATGTGTTCACTTGTGCAGTAGGCCCAATCTTGTGGAGAAACTGCGCACTCGCTATAGTAGGTAGACAATTGCCTGGGTGGACGTGCGTGTCTATGTTATGTTATGTTATTGGGGTTGCTTATATAGCGCACGGCTACTCCAGGGAGTGTCCCGGCGCTTTCTGACCCCAAGCTGAGAAAGAAGATGGAAGAAAACACAAACATAACAAGTTACTGCTTGTAAAGCCAAGTTTTCAGGGCCTTTCTAAAGGCAAGCAGATTAGAAGTACGGCGCAGATCCACAGGCAAGGAGTTCCATAGTTTTGGGGTAAGATGTGTAAAGGAACGACCACCTATCCTGACCCTTCTAATGGGAGGAACCGTTGCCAGGCCAAGACATTCAGATCGGAGAGATCTGGTGGGTTTATAGAAAATGTGCGTCCTCTAATCCCTGGTTGTCGTCCCTCCCCTGTGGTGGTGCAGCCTGGGCTCGGCCCTGCCCAGCCCATTTGTTTAGAGTGGGATGAGCCTCCGCCAACTATTGACTTCCCCTTGGCTCAGCTGCGGGTTTGCTTGCATGTGTTTAGACTTCTTTGGTCACTATCCGGCAGTTTTGTTTCCTTTGGGTTTCAGGGCGGGGAGGGGCGATCCTGCTGTTCTCGCATGTCTACTTTGTCCCTTGCACCCGACGTGTTTCAGTCCCAGTTCGACCCCCGTGTTCAGAGCAGGGTGGGTATGCAATGCGTTCTCTCGTCTCTGCAGTGTCGCTGCAGGATTGTCTGCTTCCCAGTGGTGATACTTACTGCAGGGCAGGTGGGGTTAGTCACGCGAACCTATCCAAAGCGGGTCTGGGCCTCTCTGGTGCTCCACAACTGCGCCTCAGTGTCCTCTTCTCTCTAATCTTATTGCCCATGTAGCAGCGGTGAAGGGGTGCCCCCTCCATTCATCTCCGTGTCTGGGTTGTTTCCCCCCACCTATCTATTGGGCCCTGCACCCGTAAATAGTGTCCGCTGGATAAGTCTGGGGAGAGGAGGCCCGGGGGAGTCCGCCTCGTGGTGTGCCCAATGCTGTGTCTTGTTGTACTTGAGGTAGTTCCCTAAACAGTCCCAGTTCCCAACGAAGGCCAGATTGGCGCTCTGGGGGACACAGGACCGGTGGGATGGGGGATGGGATTGTCCATTTCCAAGCAGGCAGGGAGTGGGGGGGGTTTCTTGCGCCTCTCACCTCCGTGCGTTAGTGGTCTAGGCCTGATCCGGGCCCAGCACAGGGTTAGCCCGCATCTTTTTAGAAGCTGCGCCTTTCACCAGCGTGTTTCCGTTGCCTAGGCCCGGTACGACCACCGGGGCCAGTCAGTGTCTGTCTGTTTCTTCACTGCACTATGCAGCGGCTCCACTACTGCCCGGAATATGGTAGCGGTCTTCCTCGGCTTCACATGTACGGCACCAGTCCAGATGGGGGGGAGGGGTACGGGGATTAGCCGCTCACCTCTGCACGAGTGTGACAGTCTCCACCAGCGGCAAGGCGCCCCGTCACACCGCGCTGTCCTGCACAGTCTTTCTCAGGAGAGACCGGGTCGCTGGGCTGATGCCGTGATGAGGATGCTCTGCCACGTTTTTTTCCCGCCTTCACGATGGCGTGTAGGCTGTTTGGGCGTGCATGGGTAGCAGGTGTCCGCCACTCCCCTTCAGCGCTGGTCACTTAGCTCCCCAAGTCGGAGGAGCTCAGCACTGTTCTCACACCCCAGCGGGCTCGGCAGCGCGGGCCCGTGTCTTATGGGCCCCGCCTGCAGGCCTCAGCGTTTCGCATGTGCTTCGTCGCCAGGCCCCTGCATAGTTCCTAGATGCCACAATGGCGCGCTTGTGTTTTGGGTGCTCACGGACAACGGACGTCTGCCGCTCATCCTCAGTAGCGGCCACTCAGTCTTCCTAGCGGGGGGAGGAGGCGGGGTCACAGCGCCTCACAGCTGCTGCTCTTTTACCTTGGTGAGCTCAGCGGCGCTGGCCAGGGTCTCATGGGTCAGTGTTCTGCCGCTGGCGCGCACCTTGTCGTCAGCCCCAGCAGGGTTCGCAGACGTGCTTCTCCTCATCTCCTCCGGCCACGACCGTAGGCTGCCACTGCACAGGTAAAGTTGTGTCATTTGGTTGTGCCCGTATGGCGGGGGATACCGATGTTAAACAGGATAATTGGGGGTACGAAGACGGAGCTCTAACAACTCACGTCTGCCATGTTTGGCTGGCTGGCCACTCCCCCTCCTGGCCGCATTCACACTTATGTTAAGGCCCCATATGTGGACGCACCAAAGGCAAGCCTTTTTGCCCCCATCCGCAGCCAGGGCCTGCAACTGTCCCCAGATCAAAGCAGTTAAACCTCTTTCCCCCACCCCAAATTCCTAAAAAGTCCTTTCTCAAATGTTACATATGGGACCCAACACTCTTAATGCACCCAGTATTTTGTATCGGCTACAGGTGTGAGTTTGATCATTATCACAAACCTTGCCCTGCCGCCATGCATGCACCCTCATCTGCCCTCATATACCTCTTGGGGGGGAGGGGGGGAGGTCATAAACTCACACTCTTTGAGCAGACATGTGCAATAAGTCAACTAACTAATTAGACTTTTAGCTTGACTTATTATTTTTCACCGAAACCTGGCTCAAACCCTGTTGCAATCTCGACATAACATAGGCTGTCCTGCCCCCGTAAATACGATGTTGAGACGGGGCTGAGCTGAAGGCCATGGTGGTGGATTAGCCACCATTGTTCACGATAGTCTTCAATGCAGCTCCTTTGATTTGGACTCCCATAAAGAAGCAAAAAGCTTAGGCTTCTGCCTCAAGATCAGTGCCTCCCTTTCTTTCACTGGTTGCCTACTTTGTCGCCCTCCGATCCCTGGACCTAGATTCCTAACCACTTTTGGGGAGGCACTTTCCCCATTCTTAATTAACTAGGCTAATCTCACCACCTTGGGAGACTACAACTTTCATTTTGATAACAAAGATAACTCAGAAGCACCAAGACACCCTAAAGATAATGGGGCTCTCCCAACTGATAGATGCCCCCACCCATTCATTGGGGTACACCCTTGATGGTATTTGCACAAACCATCCTTGGTTAGCACCTGGAGTTGCTATTCAATTTTGGTCTGATCACTGTTTAGTCCCCTTCAATTTATCAATCCGCACCCATGATCCCCCTTTTTTTTTTTTTTTAAACTTTTTATTGCCATTTGTAGTAAACACATTGCATATAAATTCACATTCGGAATTACAGTAAACATGCGCCCTTGAATCAATGTGTACAGATGCTGCTATTATAGTCAGTGGAGCTCACCCGCTTAGTGTCATGGTCCTTGCCTTATCTTTAAGTTAGAAACCGGCTATCGAAGCCTGTGTCTGGGCCCATCCCTCTGAAGCGCGCTGTGGATGCCGCACTACGTGGGGGCTGCTATGTGTATCCATATCCCCTGAGTGGGTTGTCCCATAGGTCCTTGAAGTGCAGCCATGTAATTACTATTAACAAACTGGGGATATGTAAACTGGGGAGTGCACCATATCTGGGATTATAAACATTGTGAGTAACGTCGGAGAGCAGTGTCCATGCCTGTCGCATTGCTAGGTGTTCGCAGACGCAGAGAAGGTTCGGGGGAGGGGGGGGCGGGGACGAAGGCGGGAGTATGGATCCCTTTCCGTGCATGGGCCTAGTAGGGTACTAGGTACAGTCTACGTTTAGGACCCACCGGGTGTCCGGGCCTCTTGTTCACCGCCCTGAGCGGGCTCCTGAGTCGCGGAAGTCTCCTAAGAGCCAACCATTCGCGGGCCCGCCGCCGGTAGTGTTTCTTGTGTGAAGGAATGCATTAGCATCGCCCAGGGCAGGGAAATCGGGTGTTTGCGATGCCCCCGGGCTTCCTCCGTTCGAAGTAACGTTTCCTCCGCTTTCCCCCACTTCTTAACCGCCCCCACCCATGCCGCCAGGGGAGGTCCCTCCGGTGCCTTCCAGTGCATAGTAATGCATCGTTTGGCCAGGATAAGTCCCAGGAAAGCAAAACGCCTCTCCACCTTCCTATTCTTGTGTTGCCCATGGATGCCTAAGGCGCTGGCCTCCCATGTGCATAGGTCCTGCAACCCCGTGACTGCACGAATGGCGTTATGCACCGCTCCCCAGTAATTATGAAGTGTCGGACACTCCCCATGATCCCCTTTCTCATACTAAAGACATTACCCCCATTATCCTGCGCAAATGGATTGATGACTAAATCAAACCTGAACCTTCGTACACTACTGTCCACCACTGTCCCAACTCTCAATAGTAGGTTAGTCGAAGACCTCCAGTCCTTCAATATGTGGATCACCAACACAGCCAATTAACTAACACCTCCTATCCTCCCCAATAAACGCTGGAAAAGACAGTCCACACCATGGTTGACCCTGGCCCTAGCGGAACAAAAGCCCTCTGCAAACAGCTTGAACGCAAATTGATTCAGACCTATAAGGCAGACGTGTTCCACTTTGTAGAGGCCCAGAAATTTTACCACAATTCGATCAAGAAAACGAAAAAATATTGTTTCACTACAGAAATGAAAGAGGCACATCACGACCTAAAAGCCACCTTCAACATCTCCAAAGCTTTCCTGCAGCCTAAAGCCCTCTCAAGAGACATTCCTTCATCACAGCACTCTGGTACCAGATGTCAGCCTTTTTTGAGGACAAGATGTAGGTAATTCAACAGAGGTTCACGTCCAACCCTGCAATCGACTCCATAATCACTCTCCCCTAAACAATTTGCTTAACACTACTACTGTGGAATTGACTGCCTTTTGAAGATATTTCCTTAACCCGTTCATGCCAAACCATTCTCACCTTTAAGTCTGGTTTCCCCCATGATCCTTGCCTTCTGATAATATTGCATGAGGCCATAGATATCGTTAACCCACTTATTATTCTGCATTTCAATACATCTCTGACCACAACAGAAGTTCCTTCAACTATGCCTGGAAACTGGCAGTTATTTAACCTTTACAAAAAAATCCTTCAGCAGACCCCCCACTTTTGTCCAATCTTAGGCCAATTTCCCTTCTGCCAGTCTTCACTAAAATACTTGAAAAAAATGGTAAGCAAGCAACTCATTACATTCCTCAAACTGCCCTTCACACCGGGCAATCTGGTTTCAGACCCAAATATTCCACTGTCTGTCTGTCTTGAGGTCTCAAACCATCAAAATGACTCTAGAAGTGAAAAACAATAGTGTTGATACTGCTGGATTTCTGCTGCATGCAATACCGTTTAACAAGCTGTCCTCAAGCCGATCCAGGATATAGGTGTATCCTATAAGGCCCTATCTTGGATCAAATCATTGCTGACCGACAATAGACAAACAGTTGTTCTAGGATAATTCTCTTCAACAAAGACATCAGTCACTATGGAAGTGCTACTGGGCTCAATCCCTTAACTGAGCCCTTTTTAACATCTATATGCCTCCCCCCATCTCCCTGATAGCCTCATACGGAATCACCACTACTTCATACGTGAAAGATGCAGTTTGTCCTCTTCCTAGATAAGGGATCATTCACATCCGAACGCAACTTTCAAAACTGTCTCTCCAACATTATCCGTTGGATGCAAAACAGTCACCCCAAATGCAACTCCGGAAAATTGAACATATTCTCTCTTGCACAATGGTGGCCCAACTCAGTCCTTTCGCTTCCTGCCACTATGGAAGTAGCAAAGAATCTGGGGGTCAAATTTGACACAGATCTCTTTACATCCACAAGCCTCGGCTCTGGCAGGCTTGTGTTTCAATCTGGTTAAAGCTTTTTGTAATTGGTATAGCTTTTATATCCCTTTTTGGGACTTATTATCTGTATTGATGTTCTACTTTGTCTATTATATTCAATAAAGCTTTCTAAACTCAAAAATCCCTGAAAATATTATTTCACTTCTTCCCCCTTGCAGCCAGAACAACCGCAACCTTTGCCTAATCGCATCAAGACTTGACTACTTCAATAGTCTTTACGCAGGTAGTGTGTGCCAAACAGCTAATTCATAGGCTCTATATAGTTTGACATGTGGCAGCTAGAATGCTGCTGCAACTACCTAAGCAGAGCTCCGCATCGCCGCCCTAAAAAAAACCGCCACTGGTTACTCATCCACAAAAGAATCCTATTCAAGATGCTGCTGGTAAACTTCAGAGCCTTTAAATACATTAGCCCCAAATTTCTCATGGCCCGGTTGTGCCACTACAAGACCCAGAGAACATTGAAATCATCAGAAGCAAATCTATTGAGCCCCCTTCCTTTAGACTAAAAACCTGAGGGAGAAAATCCCTTATGGTGCTAGGCACTAAAGCCTAAAACTAACACCCCGACTATCTCCGTTTCATTGAAACTGAAGAAATATTCAAAAAATCTTTAAAAACCTGGATGTTTCTTGCCCCTGATACTGCATGCCACTCCCTTATCTAACCAACTTAATACTTTCTAGAAAGGATCCCTGTTGTTCCTTAGCATAGTGCCAGGGTGCTCAATCATGAGTGAACGTGCCCTCGATAGGTGCAACATTCATTCCTTTTCCAAAATAATCCTGTTCTGACCTTCTCTTAAAATCGCTAATGCCCTTTTGATAACTACCAGCTCATCATTCTAACCCACTTGAAATCCTGGAATTCCAGTTATTTTAATGCTTGCTCATTTAAAATAACACAATAATAGCAAATGCCACTCTGGCTCCTGTCATGATTGTGTGGTACATTTTATATATGTGGATAAATGACTTGATTAGGAAAAGGACATGTTACAACGCACGCTTTTACAACGCATGCCATTACAACGTGTTCATTACAACTACCGCGCTGTTACTACACATCCCATTACAACGCAAGTCATAACGACTTGCTGTAAGGGGGACTGGACATTGGAATAGTATAATTTACTATTCCAACACCAGTCTGTGCAACAGTAGGGAAGGTGTTGGATTTAAAATCCAACACCTTCTGCCCAATACTGCAAGTTGTTGTAACATCTTAAGTTGTAATGGTATGTGATGTAACAATGCGGTCGCAATGACCACGTTGTACCGCATGCGTTGTAAACAATGTTTACCCTTAACCCCTTGAGCGCGGCGCGGATTTCCGCGCCACGCTGAAGGTTCTGAGCGCGGGCGGGGCCATGACGGAACGGTTCCGTCATAAGCACAGCCCAACCGACGTGCATGACGGAACCGTTCCGTCATGCGCGTCGAAGGGGTTAATTAGTACCTCGTCCAGTGTGTTTGTTTTTATTATTGGACACCTCCTTTGGATTCAGTTCACATTAGACAGTTCCTCAGCAGAGACCCCCTCAGCGGGTGGGTAGTGGAGTCTATTGTTAAGGCACACTCCTCTGAACACCTGGATCATGAGTAGCTAGGCAAGAGGTTATATAACTTTCTCAGTTTTCTGTGACTTAGGG
Organism: Triturus cristatus; assembly: GCF_964204655.1. Lineage (NCBI taxonomy): Eukaryota > Metazoa > Chordata > Amphibia > Caudata > Salamandridae > Triturus > Triturus cristatus. Next base: position 472,563,083 of record NC_140584.1, on the reverse strand, counting down.
GCAGGATTTACCTCACTTCTGCCATTCATCCTGAGCTTGGACTCCTTATATGATGATGGAAATGCTACGATGAAACCTGGGTATCCTACCCTATCCCTCAGTCTTTAGTTCCTGTGTAGCTTCATCCTACCCTGGTGCTCACAGGTACCAGTCAGCGTCTCAACCAGCATGATTAGCCCTGCTTTAGTTCTCAGTCCTGGTCAATGAAGACTTGTAACAGCCACCAGACGCTACCATGCTATCACTGCTAAGACTTTGCAAGGTTTGTTCATTAAAGCCTCCGTGATCTTGCAAGACAACTGAATATGTGCACTTTTAACAGAAATGGCTCCTCCAATTAAGCGGACCGTAGCCATTAAACGAAGTTCTAAAGCAGACTCAAGTCTTAGGAGAGAAAACACTTCTACCCCATTTCCAATCTCAAAACTCTTATACAACACATACCAGGCTCCAGTGGTTGAGTGAAATGTTGATGATTTATATGCCTATTATATGTGAAGAAACTAAGGTGAATCCACTCCTATAATAATTCTACCTGGCATTGGACATGTGGGAATTGGCCTTATTACATAGCATGCTACTATTCGTCTCCCACATGATGAGAATCCATACTGATGCAAACAGCCTGAGTCTGTATCTTAACTCTGCACAAAAGAAGGAAGTGCCCCGAAAGGATTCAAGCCGACCTCACGGGATAGCTGTGGCCACTCGTCTGAAAGCCAAAGGCAATCATTTTGTCTTTTGGATGAGTAGACAGTCTGGTTTTCTAAGAAACACTCTAATGTTGAACCAAATGGAGGCATGCCTGGATGTCTTCCCTCCAACCACTCTGGCTCAGACAATCGGAAAGAGCCTGGCATGCTCAACTCTTTTTATGTAAGGTTGACATTGCCAAGTCTAATTTTTGGACCTGGTCCACGTTTTTTAGAAGTGCCATGTTCACCTACCCCAACACAATTGCCTATTGTCCAAAGAGTTAGTAACAGTGCCTCAACCCTCCCTGCCACAACTTCACTTGAATATCTTTTTCCTGAGAACCTGAATGATGACCACAATTTCTTACCAAGAAGTACGCACAGTAGAGTGTGACTGAGATTCTGCTACTGGCCACTGCCTCAAAATGTGAACTTTCTCAGTGAATGTTTGGTCATCCAAGCCTAATTTGGCAGAGTATGGGTTGCAGATCTCATAGCTACTTGAGCCTACCAAAATAAAAGCTGGTCATTCTTTTTCACAGCCAACAAAGCACTAAATAAATTTGATGGGCATTATTAATTTGTTTCTCCAGGCAGGCTCTCCATGGCCTCCTGGCAGCTAGGATAGGCCTGGTCAGACCATTGAGTTTGTGATAGACACTCGCTGTCTTGTCATGGATACTTCTAACCACAGATTTCTCTCCTTTAAAATGTTACCCAGGTGCTAGACTAGATCGGGAAACTTCTAACAGAAGCGCTCCACTAGTTGGTGCAGTACAGCTCTGCGCAGGCTACATTCTGCCCCAGAAGTGATGAAGCAAAGCCACTTTAAGTGCCACCCTTGTGAGCCCGACATCAGTTCCTTTCTTTTCGTGCCTTCAAACCGAGATCCGGAGCACCATTAACATATTAGTCTGTCTTTCCTTGGTTCCCAAAATGAAATCCAGTGTGCAAGGGTACAATGTTCAATCCTAAAACTAGTTTTCGAATCATGCAGAGACTGCAGGAAACATGTTGGTCACAGACATGCACCAGGTGTGTGTTTGGGCTCAGGGCACCAATCAAAGTCGTGTAATGAGAGCACTTTCATGCACCATAAGGTGTATTGGGACCGTGATGAAAACCGATTACTGAACACAGGCAAAAGTAATGAGGTTCATGTAAGTCCTACTCTTGCTCCAATTCTTGGACTTCAACCCGCTCCTGGGACCACTCCAGTGTGAAGTATTGTTCATGGTTGAAGTCCTTTGATAAGCCAAAGTCCAAGCAAAAGCATAAGAAAGCGAAGTGGAGCTGTACCCCATTCTGACACAATCTAAAGAGCAGTTTTGAGGGTATAAAGGTGCCAGACTCTCGCTTTCCAGCTCTGATTGAGGGGACGATACTTCAGTTGATCTCAGTGCACCCGAACTCCCCAGGCCATCAGTGACTCCACAGCCTTTCAAGGCATTTTAGGAGGCCATACTGTGCATCTTTGACACTCATCTGGATGTCTGTGGTTCCCCTTCAGCCCCAGAGATCCTTGTGGGTCCTCAGTAGGGTTACTGCTTTGTGTGTCACGCCCCCACCCCCCGGACACATCATTGGTTCATCACCAACTCCAGTACAGACTTTCACACTGGCTCCAAGACCAACATAAGCCCCCTCTTAATCAACGCCAGTGCCAATACCACTAACACATGGAAGAATCTATTACCTACTGCGATCCCTGTGCGAGGACCCACTCCGAATTTGCTACATCATACCGTACAACCCAAGTCTGATAGTGTTTTTTCACTAGTGTATGGCTCCCTCATAGGTTCTGTTGTCGTTTTGGCTCTGATTCCTACCAGAGCTTTCCACCATTATGATGATGATTTTATATGGACTTACAGGAGGCCAGTGGGCTTGATACTGGGCCCCCACCAGAAGAGAGTGCTTGCTCTCCTGTGCTAATTTGACGTGAAGCTGTCTTGGACCTAAAACTGCCTCCAGATTAAGTTAAGACAAATATTACAGAAATATTGCACCCTGGGCCAGCCCCGTCTAAGCCCTTGCTCTTCTGTTCAATAAAGCCCTTACAAATCGCCCGATTCATGCTCACTGATTAGGCAGGTGGTCAGACCCAACAGACTCACTCCTGGCAACCCTGATTTTCTTACAGAACATCCTACTCCAGAGAGTTTGGTGGTTCAGACTTCACAAGCAGGGTGACCCCACTTAATTCCTTATTCCCTGCCTCCCACCCCTTCCTAGCCAGGAAGTTGAGGATAGAAGGATTCGGAAAACGAATGTTGTTGTTGGCTAGCCTAGCATTGAGCTCAGTAAGTGCTGTTTTTTGGGCTGGTATCTGAAGATGGCCAGCAAGTTCTTGGTGACCTTGTAAGACCCTAAGGTTTCCTTGGCTCAGACTATTCAAGATGGGAAAGATATGGCTAAATTTGTATTTTCCCCCACGGCCTTTTTACTACTGTTTTCTGAGGCACCAGTGTTTTGCTCCATTGCCATGCGTGGATGCAATCCACCGGTTTCTCAGGAGACATTCAGGTCTCCCTTATAGATATGCCAAACTTAGATTTCAGTCCTTTGAATAACTTCCTACAGTGCTCTGCTCCATTTGGGCTAAGTTCACACTAGAGAAATACCATACACATATACACACACATTCCCGTCCTACAGTCACACAGACTTTATCTGCAATTCAGGGTAGGCCAAGAACATTTTCAATTTGCTCTGATCCACTTTGGCATCACCAGTGTTCCTTGGGTGTTCACTTAAGCGCTGGAAGTGGTCGCCTCCCACCTTTGGAGGTTGGAGGATACCAGTTTTACCCTACCTTGATTGACTAGTTGTTGAAGACAGGCTCACAATTGTCATTCTGATCAATACTTATAACAGCAGAGTCTTCAGCTTTAGAGTATCCCCAGGAGCCAGACTGGATCTATGTACTGGTAGATGGTGCTGTGCAGCTCCATGTTGACTTTGTTACACCCTGGAAGACAAACAATGGGGTCTCATATAATCACTACTCCTTCTCGTTGATGATAGCTCCTTTCTTTCCACACCTTCTATGTAGATATAGAGCTTAACCCAATTTCTTCTTACAAAATTATTTTTTCCAGTGTGCATGGGTACTATGTCCCCTCCTACAACTACAGAGTATAAGCATTGTAGGTACTGTTGCAAACAAATGTAGTGTACCTCTGGTGTTTGGTCCCATGACTCTAATACCTGCAAGCAGTGTACCTTTATTGATCTGAAGGCAATCTGGGAAAGCAATGCGACTCAGTATGAAAAAGGTCTGTGAAGCAGCGCTCGAAGTAGAGTTTCTGCTATTAAGGCTGTTCCTGCGACCGATCCTCACCGCGGTCCAAATCTTTCTGTATATCAAAGTTGATTTGTAAACAAAAGAAGGCTAAGCTAGATTTGTAGCAGTCTTGTGTGTCTCAATCTGTAAAGTTGCTAGGACGTCCCGGTCCCTTTCGTTTTGAACTCTTGACCCCCCACAGTCATCAGTCCCGCATCAGATCCTTATACACCCAAGTTTCGGTTCCATCAGCAACGTCTCAACAGATTGAGGCCTTTATCGTGGCCATTTTGCAAATTTGGCACTCTTCTGCCTCCCTCTGGTGTGCCTTCAGACGTCTCCAGTCTAGTTGCTGCTGGCAGATCTGGCTTTGCCACAATCTGTTCCTCTTGAACCTGTGTCAAGTTCTGCTTTGACGCTGGAGCTAGCTTTCAATCTGGCACCATAATCCACTTCCATCCCTTTGGCATTGATGCTGGCCCTGACCATACCGGAGGAAGTCCCCTTTCCAATTGTCCTGTCTGACTCTGAACCAAATTTATCTCATCCCTGACTGAAGCTACATCATGAAGCCATACTAATGCATCCTGCCCCAGTTCAGTCCGAATCAAATCAAACCAAGCCTTTGTTTCAAAGCCGCACTCCTGCACATTTTGATACAAAATCTGATTCTCTTTCTCGATCTCCAGGGGACAAGAGTGCCTCCCTTGCCGTGGTAATAAGATAGGCAGTGGAAGTATTGGATTTACAACTGCCAACTATACAAGTCAAATCTAACGTACTGACCAAAGCTTTTCAACCTGAAGAAACTTAATCTAAACCTTTACTTCCATTCAACAAGGCCCTAATTAACATGCTTATGGGAATTTGGTCTTCCTACCCAGGGCTGTCTTTAGGGTGGTGCACCGGTGCAGCTGCCTCAGGTGCTGATTTTGGGGGTGCGCTGTGTTTAGAATTATCAGTTTAAAAGCACCCACAGCAGAGTTCCTTGTATGCCAGATAGTTTTCAGGCAAAAAAAAAAAGTCAAGATAATTGTGGTGATTAATTTTGTTGCTGGAGAGGAATAGTTTTGTGTACTGGCTGTTCTGGCTCATCAGAAATTAGCGCAGAGGGTTAATATGCCTGCTACAAAGATGGTGTATCACACAGATCCCTGAACTGAATTTTGTGTGTATAGCTCAATGGGTTACTGCTTTTGTCACAGATCCTTTTGTTTGAAATTCATGAGTTACAGTCCTAAATAGCACAGTGATCTATGAATTGTCATCAAAGAGCTATGTGGAAACTGTAAGGAATAAGGTTGGAATCTTGGGTTTTTCATGGTCCTTATGTTGCTAAAAAGGGTTAGTTTGGGTAGAAATACATTCTAAGTAAAGCCAATCCCAACAACTGTGGTACATATTAAATACAGAGTTTGCAAAACAAACACTCTTAAATTATGCTGCCTACTAGTATGGATGACATGCAACTCCTATACCTTGTTATCCTCATTGACTTGTGTAACATTTCCTAGAGATTACATAACTATGATTCATTGTCTGTTTAATGTGCGTGTGATGTAAAGTGCTCAGACATGCTACGCTGGTATGAGTAGTTCTATAAAACAAAAAGCATGTATAAGAGGGGCTATGAAGAGATGAGGGCACTCTTGGAGAGTGGTGTTGTGTGGGAATCTGTGGGATAAGATAGTCATGAGGGGGAGGGTGTTGGGGGAGCACCAAAAAAGGTTGTTGCACTGGGTGCCACCAGTGCTAAAGCCGGCCCTGTTCCTACCCATCCATGAACTGGTAGGTTGCTATAGGCCAGCTCCAGCTGACCTCGACTTTTAGACACAGCACCCTACACCAGACAGGTTTGTGGTTCAGGCTTCCACCAGTAGGGTAAAACACCAGTTTTTCCCAAGCCTCCCCAGGCAGAGAAAACGAATCAAGAAATTTCAGAAGAGAATGCTGCCTCTGCCAGTATAGCCCACCTGTCAGTTTATTCCATTGGATTACTGGAGAAATATACACATACTTTACGACACATGGTTGGCACAAACTAACCAGTAGTACTACAAAATGTTGTGCCAATCTGCCTGAAACTATCTAGAATGGTTAGGATGCCACAAAATACATAGTCCGATCTGGACTCAACACTACACACTACTTGTGCAGAGCAGTTCACAGTAGTGTGGAGCTTCTGTGGCATGCTTAAATGAGATCCTAAGGCTTCTATGGGTGTCATGCAGGCCTTTCTGATGGACATGCCATTTGATGAATCCCGCCTGTTCAGCGAGAAGGCTGATTGAGAGTTGGAACACTTAAAGGAAGCCAGACCATTGTGCATGCCCTTGCCCTTGGCCTTTTTACCCCTGTGAGACTGTATCCCCAAGAGTTTTCTCCCTTTTGAAGCTACTCCAGAGGACTTGCGTACTGCCAAAGCCCAGCGGAGCCCCCCCCAACAAGCACCCCAGTCCTTTTTGGGTTGTGTAAAGGGTCAAACAGACAAAATCTAGGCTACCAGGGGCATTGAACTTCCCGGTCCTCCACCCCTATGGATACCATCTCCAACTGCTTTAGCTTACCCTTAGTGGCACACAAACAATCTGACAAAATACAGCATCCAAATGGTGGGTTCTTTATAGTCAACATGGCTATGCCATGCCATTACTTTAAGACTTAATGCGTCTTACACCCGCATCAGAACATCTTTCAGAGGAAGGCGGTCCATCTTGCTCTAATAAGTGCAATCGCTTTTGTCCAAATGAGTGCGAGAGAGCGTCTTGCGCCCTGAAAAAGGACCCGGGTGTTACTCTCTCCTGATCCTTTGTGCTGAAGAACAATGTAGGCTGTAGTCTAATTTTAGACCCCTGTCTTCTAAACACTTTGTTGCAGAAGGACAAATTCAAGATGCTTATACTGGCACAGGTACCGTCTGCCCTGAATCCGGGCAATTGGATATTGGCTTTGGTCCTGCAGGATACCTACTTTAACATACCGATCCTGCTGTCCCACACACGCTACTTGGCAGTAGTCTCCTCTCACGTTGGGGACTCCGTTTTTCCCCTACCTCGATGACTGCTCTTTTTTTTTAAAGGGGTGCTCACCAGTCTGTCGAAGTACACCTTAAGATGACGGCAAGCCACCTGACATCATTGAAGTTATCTATCAATGTGCTGCAGTCACACCTGACTCCTTCACAGAGGCTATCTTTCGTTGGAGTCATTCTAGATACAGTGCTGTTTCAGGATTTCCATCTACCACAGCGAATGCACGACATTCAGGCTATGATGCTGATGTTTAAGCCTCGGTCCCTTGTCTGCCTCTCCTGCCCGAGTTCTGAAGATCAGGAAAAACTGGGCCCAAATCATTATAGCAGCTCAGGACTGGACAAGGAGAGTTTGGTTCCTGGAACCTTTGGGCATTAGCATATGCACTTAGATCAGGCTACTGCTTTGGGACAATCTCCTGTTGGAGCTGTAAGGTAGGGTTCTGCACCCAAACCTGTGCAATCTTTAACTTTGTATGTGGCGATTTAGCGGTGGCAGTTGAATGTTTAGTCTTCCTCCCAAGGTTGTGGATGTCATCCTGACTGCCAGCATCCTTCTACAAAGTCTGTCTACACCAGGGCGCACTGGGACACATTAATAGCCAGGTGTGGCACTGGCAGTTCTGGCTTCCCTCAAGCCAAACTAGCGGATGTATTTTTAGCCTTAATATTTACCGGGCCAGCCATCGTTTTTCAAATATCCTGTTGTAATGAAGTTTCTAAAGGGTTTCACTCATTTGTTTCCTTACAAACTATTTGTGATGTGGCAGTGGGACTTTAATTTGATTCTCACTTTTCTCTTGTGAACACCATTTGAACTACTGCGTAGCTGTTCACTAGGTCTCCTAACTCTGAATACTGTTTGAGTGCGTTGTCTTTGTCTCATTGTGTGAGGAAGCTCTCAGTACATCTGCATTACACCACCTTATTCCCAGACAAAGTGGTTTTGAGGACCAGGGCTGCTGTCATTTTTCCAAAAGTTGTGACTGCTGTTCACATTAGGCAAGCCGTCACTCTCCTAACGTTCTTTGTTCTGCCTTACCCCTCAAAAGAGTAAGAGAGACTGGACCCCAAAAGAACTAGAGGCTTTTACATCGATCTTACCAAGATTATTGGGTGGACGATAAGCTGTTTGTGGGGTTCTCTGTGACAAAAGAAGGCAAGGCAGTGTATAAAAGAACTTTGTCCAAGTGGATAGTCATCTGCATTAAGATTTATGCAATGGTCAAGAAGCACTGTCTGGATGAGGTGAGAGCCTGTTACCAGGGCTGAGGCTGCTACTACTGCACGTGGAGTGGCTGTCCATGACTTGTATCAAGCTGCAACTTGGGTGTCAGTACACACGTTCACTCACCACTACTGCCTTGACAGCCAGGTTGGGCATTTTGCCCATTCTGTCCTGCAGGACTTTTTTGCAGGAATCATTTCACAGACCCCACACCTTAGGAGGTACTGTTTTGAGATCTATTCTAAATGTCAGGAATCTGTTTAGAAATTTCCATCAGAAGAACAACTTACCTTCAGTAACACTTTGTTGTCGGTATTCTACCTAACCGCAGATTACCCACCACCCTCCCTCCTTCCTTCCCATTCTGTGCAATGGTCTCTCTTTCCATCTAAATGGCTCCTAAATTAGAGCTCTGCAAACTTGTACCTCATATTGTTGATGGGCTATGCATCTGAGAATGCGGACAGAGTCCTAAAAAAAACTGTCAACATGCAAGATTGAAAATTAAATGTGGCTCCATCTTTATTTTCTGGGCCTGAGCCGTCTGTGCGGTTGGAGGCGGGACTGTGCCGGGATCGAGGGCCGATAGAGCGGACTGCCGAGATGTCAGAGGCGTGTAAGGTTAGAGCCATGGCCCCCATTGTTTTGGAGCGGCTTGCTCAATCGAAGGCCTGCAGCCCACAATCAACATCCTGCTCACTTCTGCTGGTATCATGGTCTCCTCTCCTGCTGCCTGGCTCATGGACTGCAGAACCATAGCAATATTGTAATAATATAGTGCTATAGCATAATAGCACTTTTGTACGCTGTATTATTACTAACGGCACATCACAGTAACAACGGCAGAGAGACAGGAAATGCCAGAAAGAAAGCAGGACCTCACCTTGAAGCAGCTCTTGGAGCCCCTGGGACCAATCTACACACCAATACACATAATTAAAGCATAGAGGATTGAGTAACTGGCCCTAGTTGGCCCTTACACCCATTCAAGCACCCTCTGATGTCTCCACCTGAGTCTCAGCCCATGATGGGGGGCCATTGACACAAAGGACAAATATAGGTTTACCAAAAGACTGTAGTAAGCATTCAAGTTTTTTTTATTCTGGTGTGGAAACTGTCACACACACTATTTAACCAACGACATATCAACACAGTGGCAAGAAGAGTAGGTCCCCAGGCTAATACTCAGCGAGCTACAGAAGCTATGACCACATTAATGAAGTCCCAAAGAAAGCCTTCAATGCCTCAGTCAGCCAGTGGCAAAGGCTCTGCGAGCATTGAGTGGACCCCCGCCATTAGGAAGGTCACTGATGGCATGGTATGCTCACCCACACCTACATCCACACTCACAGCGATGTACAGCAATAATGCAAGGAGCACCCATAAGAGTGGCACGTCAGTAGCCTTCAAGAAAACTCTAATAGACTACTTTTTTGCGAAACAATCTGTCACATTCCTCTGACCGAAGTCAACAATGGGACCCCGTACACCTTATAGCGGGACTTGCAGCTATAGCAAGCACTCCGGAAGACACCATATTGTATTTGCACTGCTCTCCAATCAAACCTAAGAATGCAATTCAGCGCCTCCCCCGTGGAGGGGAAACAATAAATTTATAGAAATATCTTCAGACAGTCCCTCTGACAGCATATGGGTATGGGCTGAGATCAACCTCACAACCAAAGCGGTGGCAAGAGATCAAACGGGTGAAAGCCACTTGCCCTATCAAACCTGAACCCCACACTCGCTCAGTAACCACTACCTTGAAAACCCCAAATACCATCACTACTGTTGCTCAGAATCTTATCCCTGGAGCATAAAAAGCAGCTTTAATTTGCAGGGCACCAGTAAAGGCAAACCAGAGCCAGCATTGACAGACGGCACTGAATGGGAACATTGGGACCAGGCCCCCATTGTGTCCTTCACAGAGACTCCCACTTCAGAGTTATAAAGGTGCGATAATTAATGCAGATGCAGAGGCATATATCTAGCAACAAAATCCCTAATCACAGGATCAAATTTGCACAGGGAGCCCAAGAGAACAGAATGTCAATCTTGTTTACCATACAAACTCAGTGAGCAAAGTAATCTACTAGCCACTTTAGTTGCTACAATAAATGCCCTAACCTGGCAATCAGACAAATTAGGACTGCAGCTTGACCTAATGCAAGCGCTAGTTACATCGATAGCCAAGATGGAGGCCAAACCCAGCCCCTTGGTAGAGTGTGGTGCAAGGCGCCAGCTCAACCGAAAAACACACATCTTCATGCGCTTGCCATATGATAGCGGAAAACCTATGTACCTTGCCAGTGGTCCTAAACGCAATGATTCTGGACCTGAAATTTGCTTTTCAATCAGTAGCAAAAACTAGCTAGCTTTCACCCATCCCACCATGCACTATTAGAGCTTGGAAACTGATCTTTAGAGACCAGAGCCAACTATGAAACAGACCAAAGAGGCAAAGCAGAGGAAGCAACAGCCTCACAGCCTGGCAAGGCTGCAGTACAACAGGAACAACTAACTCCCCATCTATCCCTGTGGAACACATTGACAAGACAGCCCTTCAAGCTTTTACAGCGTCAGAATTGGAATTTGAGGAAATCGCTCCACCAAGAACCAGCAATGATAAAACGGACCTCACAGAGAACCAATGGACCACAACTCTCTGAGAACAAAAAAAAGGTTAAAAAAGGCTAAAAAAAAAAAAGCAGCAAAAGAGTGACTCTTGACTCGACACTTAAATGAACAAAGGACATCAGACAGTAAATCTAGCGTATATTCCTTGTTCAAGGAAAGGGTGTTAGTGAAGAGAGAACCTGAATTTTTGACAGCAACTCAAGCTCTAGGATCTCAGGCACTAGCCCACGCCTCACTTGAACATGGAACGGGCTCTTCCATTGTCCAAAGTGCTCAAGCACCTCCTCCTATGCCTAGTCCTCACTCAGACTGTACAACAACTACTCTCTCAAATTGGTGACTATTGGGGGTGCTGCTGGACTATACCATATCTACAAAGAAAATGGAAGACCAACAAGAAAAAGCGGCTTTGCATGACATGCTCAGTGGAGCCCTTCTGAACAAGAGGCAATCCAAATCAGTAACGACTGACCCTCGGGTGATTTCAGGCCAACAAAGCTGGTGTTAACACCAATCAGAGTGGAACCACAACATTTTGAATCGCTCCAATTTACTATGACTGTTTCGGGCCACCCCAAATCTGCCAAACATCGCCTTTGAAGATATCTTGAGCGTTGAGTTTAAGGTAAGGCCGGGCAGCAATGAAGGCAGAGAATCAACAATATTAACGTTAAAATCTCCTCCTCTGGCAAACCTAATACTGACCTGTAACTTGACCTTTGGTGAATGGGTTATTGAGGTATCAAAAGTTACAGCTCTGAAATACCCATACCCACTGAAAAATCAAAACGAGTTGTCAAACATAAAAGCTCATCCAAACGTTTTTCTAATGGTGACTGAGCACTCGCAACATAACCTACTCCTAGGTAATATGCGTATAGCCCGATCTTACTCAATTACAAGGGGCCCTACTAGGAGAGATTCTTTACAATCACCTGAGGGAAAGCATAAAACTGATTGGAGTTGGTTACCGTCTGCCTTGTCCAGTGACACTCAGAACTGCTCCTAACATTAGTAACAAAGCCCCAGCGAGACATCAGTTTTTAGGTCTTGCCTACGCAGCATACATGCGCTGCATAAGAAAGGACCTCTTGGAAACGATTTGCTTTTTAGGCCAAAAATGTGCACGCATTGCGATTCCCTTGCGGGAGCGAGCTTTGGCGCTATCTGTCAGCAATTATCACGCCTTACTGCTCGCTCCCGCAAGGGAAACACCCGCCCCCACCCGCTGTCCATGCCTTTCCGCCCCCCGCCTCCCCCACCATTGCTAATGCTTGTTTATTTTTGTATCTTTCGTGTTTTTTCAACGGGTATGCTCTTGTTCTCAAGCCTGATCAAACTTTATCATTCCCATCCCTCAGGCACTCTCTACTGTTATTAAGGTTGTCAAAGTGTCTTCATAAACATGTTAGTACACCATGCCCCGCGTGCTTCGTTAATCATCGTGGTAACACCGTGGCCTGTGACAGGCAGGTTTGATACTAGCTGTGGATTATCTTAACGCACAGAAACCTATAGCATAAACTGCAGAGTCCACACATTGCCAGCTGTCTTCTAATCTCTGCATTTTGTTATGGATTTTAGAATTTGGATTTTTAGTTATTTTGAGAAGCACAATGTAAATGTATACCTTTTAACTTCAATCTTTTCTTGCATTTTCTACCAGTACTGTTCTTTTGCAGAACATTTTATTAGAAATATTATAATAAACAAAAAAAAAAGTAGGGAAAATTATGGTGATTTGCTTTATAAGCTAAAATTAGTGAACTGATGGGAATAAGTTTCATTATTGGCATCACACTACCCTACCCAGCGTTGACTACCAAAAGAGCTCCCAGAAAAACAAGAACTATTATTTAAATGGTGCATTTTGCCGTACACTCCCATACCCCTCTTTAAACATGTCCTTCTGTTTATGCATTATTTATTTTAACCTATCTAAAAAGCCCAGTACGAGTTAGTCAGTAATTGGAGGTGGAAACGTCAGTCGGAGTTACCATTTCCAGACAGTATCTTCACCTCCGCTACTGGTACTTACAAGTTGCCGGGGCCAGAATTGTGGGAAAGTATTAAGACCCAAAATACCAGGTGGTTTACCGCATGTGGTTCTACAGTTCTGAACCTTTTCTGAGCATAATTTCCTCCTGGAAAATGGATGTTGAAAAGTATTAGTTTTAAGTGGTAAACTAAGAATCATGCAGAGTGGAATCTCCAGTGTCGATACCTCTCCGCACAACTAGTATTAAGGTAATTTGCCATTCCTATTTGAGATTCTATCTGAGTTCATCAGTAAACATTAAAAAAAAGCTTCTGAAATAAGTCTAAAAAAATGTTATTTATGCCGCTTTTGATTCTAAAGCGAGATCTCACTTTTTATCAAATAAAATCCGATATAGGATTTTCATCTCAATGGCTGAATCATTTTCAAGCTCCTGTTCCTTTAAAGTTTCTCATATATAAATAAGTTGCTGGCTCTCGCAGGAAGGCGCATGCTGCTGCTGCCAGGGGCAGCGCTCGGGCATGACTGCTGTATCAGCTCTCTCAGCTCTGTAATCTGGTCGCCAGGCAACCAAGAATGCACACAACCCATCTAGCTGAATTGTCCAGCCACATCTTAACAATTAAAAACCAGCATTGGCATAGCCAATAGGTCTCGCCTTTGGGACCTTTCAAGTGTTTAGCCATGCAACAGTTGATGTTGTTGCACCAAGGATATTGTGCTGCATAACTAAACACTTATAAGGTCCCAAAGGCGAGACCTATTGGCTATGCCAATGCTTGTTAAAGATAGTCATGGAACATTGCTGGGCTGTTGTCTATTAAAATGTTCATCTGCAAACTCACTTCTAACGAATGCAGATTTACTTTGCCTCCAAGAAACATGGTGAATAAGTTCTACAATCATCCCTGTCTTCCATGAGATGCATCAAGCTGCATAAATAAACTAACATCTTTGGGAGGCAATCTGCAGGTCATTCTATATATCTTAAATTGGCTTGGAACTAAAAATTCTAGAAATACCAGCCCCAGATGAAACAATACAATTCATTACGCTGGGCGGTCTTAAAGCAAGTGACTCCAGAGTAAGGATTTTGCTGATTCATCTTTATTTTAACTGCTTTAGTTCTGGGCAAGCGGAAAGGCTGACTCAGTTATGTGAAAAACTGGACATGGTGCTGTGCGACCATGGCAACTATGATATTCTAATCTGCGTCAATTGGGAGCAACCTTGACTGGTCGTCTGTCAGCAAACTCTCCAACAGACCTACTTTGGTGCAGCCATTATATAGTTAGACATCTTGTAATTTCTGATGTCCACTATATACCTTATAATGGCTGACCGCACTTACAAAGCCAGGAGAATTGACTCGGATTTGTAGGGGTGTCCTGCTCATGTAGTGACACCCTCACACTTGTAACCAAGCACCCTGCTGTCGGGACTGAAGAACCTGACATAGGGGTGATTTATAGGTTTTTAAGTGCTGTGACCTCGGATACAAGATAACTTATATCAGTCATGAGGGGTGCAAGCACCATCTCACACAGGCTGCAATGGCAGGTCTGTAGTCACAGTTTTAGTGGACTCCCATGGGTGGCACAATACATGCTGCAGCCCATAGGAGACCCCTCGTGTACCTATGCCCTGGGTACCTCAGTACCATATACTATAGATTTACAAAGGAACTCCAGTAGCCAATTGTGGAGGTGCCAAAGTACTTTCCAGAAACAATTTAGGGGAGAGAGCACAGATGCTCGGTCCTGATTAGCAGGAACCCAGCAAACTAAGTCAAAAACATACTGACATCAGGCAAAAAGTGGGGGTAACCATGAAAGCAGACCCTACTTTCCTACATATATCATTTTGAAAAATCTGAAAACATGATCACTCCCTCGAAGAGATTCAAGATTGTATGGGAATACGTACAGATGGGGCATGTTTGAGTAGTGGCTGCTCTTCAATGACTCCTTTCCATGCTCCCTTCACATATAACAAAGAATTGCCAAGTATGGTTGTGGATAACCACCATTTCTGATTTCAGGACCCTGTTAGCTTGACTGTTCATGCTGATATTTATGATAATCATATCCTGGTGTTTTGAAGTTTTTGTTGGATGCCTCTGCCAAAAAAACGGGAATAAACTGGCATTTCCTTACTCATCACTCATTTAGAGAACTTGCTGGCAGATTCAGCATGTTTTTTTTAATACTTGCATAACCTCTTGTATTGTGACGTCCTTGCTGGTTGCTTTGATCAAATTTGTTTTCATAACCCTCTCTGGTATTGACTACTGAAACTGTCATATTGCTCTGCTGAAGTAGATGGTTATGGGAAGTAGAATGACCTATGCAATCAGCCAGGTGGTAGTGTTTTCCTGATTTGCTTACAGTGTTGTAGTCCTATTCCATAAGACATATGCCCTGCTTTTTATCCTTTGTAACATCTTCCTTTTTTGGATTCCCAAAAATGGTCAGGGGGGCTTTGTAGTATTGTGAATGCATTTCCATACTAAAACAATTGGTGGTGCTCACAAGCCCAACCAATAAATAAACTTTCTCACCCTGGGAATAAGCCCTTTCAATTTCAGTCAAAATCTCTGTTTGAGTTTTATGGGTGTCAGTTTTTTTCCTTGATTGTGCTGTCAAAATAGCATCTTGTCCTACAGGGCCGCCATCCACTGTTGGTTCAATACACTGACAGGATCAAAGTAAACCATATGTTCTGCAGATAAAACCTTTTCGCTTGTAAAATACCTTCTTTTACTTTTGTGAACGTTGGAATACAGGTCCTTGGTTAGTCCTCTTAGAGGTGATCAAAGTACTGCAAACTCTGGCATATAGCAAGCACAATAACGTCTTATACCAAGAAAATATCATATTTTGGGAACATCTGTTGCTATTGGAGGGGCAAATGTGGGAGTTAAATTTTGTGGCTGTTATTCTTTACTGCAGAAATCATCCAAAAATATCAGGTTTTTTGTCAAAATCGTATTTGACAGTTTAGGATAAGAACAGCTTCAAACAAACTGACTTAAATTAAGGTCTCATCATGTTTTAACTGATTTTAACCATAGGCAAGAGTATTGTCCCTATGAGATCTTTTTTTATTGGTCTGATAATTTCCAAATGTTCTCTTAAAAAAATCTCTGCTGCAGATGACATCCCCAAATGAAGCCTTTCATACAAAACAATCCTATCTGAATACTAGCAATATAGCTGGATTGCTTATCAAGTTCCAGTTGATGTTACCCTTGCAAAAGGGGTTCCTCTGGAAGGATGTGTAGCTTTTGATCACCTGATTTGTGGACCTTTACGGTGTCTCACTCATAGTAATTTCCTGGTAATTGGACTGAACGTGTTTACCACCAGTGTTGCATTTTAAGATCAGGACATTTCAGTGCTGCTAGGTAAAGTACATTGGGTTTGTTCCTCGTTAAACTTGCCTGTTAAATATGATTGTCACCCCTTAGTCGGCCTCATTGTCTGTAAAGCAGGGCCTTTAAAAGTAGGACATGTAAAAGTTAATGTTGAACATGCCCTTATAGTGAAATAGCCCCAAAATGTATTTTGACTGTAGCAATGCTGGTGCTTCCAGTGGGGAACACTGGGCTACATTATTACATTTAATAAATGCTAAAATTTGGATTGATGGCATCAAGAGAAATATTTCAATGACTCATGTTTATAGTTATTCAAAATCCAATCTAATGGTGAAATTGAATTTTGTCTGTTAATTAACAGGTACTTTTGAAAAGTTACCGTTTTCCTTAAAGCTGTAAACATTCAGCTGCCACTTGGCATGCTAACCGTGATGAGATATGAGTTACTCCTACACAGTGAACAAAGGGCCCTGGTGTGGGAAGGGAGTTAGCCCCCAGACGATCCTGTCATGGAGGGTATGTCCAGTAACTGGATTAACTTCAAAGAGGCCTTCCCTGTCATAGGCAGATGTAGCGAACACCTCTAGACTCTCTTTTGTGCTTCTCACCAGAAGCTCAGACCGGTAGTTGCCCCAGAACTTGTTTGGTGTGACCACAAGGAAGGGGTTGCTCATTATCATAGCTACACCTCTGAGTGGCACAGGAGCTCTGCATAGGGGAAGAAGGGTTCTGTCATATTGGATGTTCCCAGAATGCTGTGAATGAGGGTTCAGACTGGGGTGGAGCTATATTGGAGCATCAGAGGATTGGGCTGAAGTGCCTGGCATCTCTAACTTTCAACCCACACCTCTGCACATAAGAGAGACAAAGAGCAAGACTGTAGACATCAACAACAAAATGTTGGGTAGCTCCAAGGAGAAAGACACCTGATTAGGGCTTTGTCTTCAGCTGCCCCCCAGGACGAGATGGACTTCTCCAGGGCCAGTGGTGCTTGCCCTTTTATGCCTCCTAAGGAGAAGATGAGGGAAGAGTTTGACTCCACTGTCCCCCAGGTGTCTTGCAAGACTGCCAGGAGGCCATGGGTCCTGTTGATGGCAAAGGCGATTATAAGACTGGTTCAGGGATCTAGTAAAAACGGCTCCATGCAATGTGCCAATTTAGAGGCTAGGAGGCCTACTGAAAATGCTCCTGTTGGCTAGGGCTCACGGAAATCAGCCCGAGAGGGCTATAGCTTTCCGCTTTTAAAAGTGTTGACCTTTGATCATGAGTAGCATAGAGCATTTGGCTTCACCACTATTGTTCCTCACACCACGGGGATGATCCCTAAGGGTGGTCACATCTTTGTTTATCCCTTGATTTGAGGCTCCTATTCCTGTAAGTTCAGTTGTCCCAAAAGCCCCCTTTTCCCTTGCGATGGTGCAAGTACATTGCTTCTGCCTTGGAAACTCTATCTCCTGATGCAGGCACATTTCATCTCGGTGATTTGATGCCCAGTGTCTGTGGGTGGGGACGGGGGGGTGGGGGGGGGGTGGGGGTTTGCCCTGCTTCTGCCCCAGAACTAAGGGAGATCTGCTTCTGCCATGTGAGCAAGGAAGGAGCCGCTACCACCAGAAGCCAGCAGGTCAGTACAGTAGTGGGCCTCCGCACTGTCACTTAAAAAATAATAATCGGACAACCATGCAGGTGAGTGCCTGGTGGAACCGGGTCTGGGATAAAAATAAAGAAAGAAAAGACAGCCAAAACAGCAAAGCGGAAGATGCCACTCATTACTATTCACTGGTCTACAGGGAGCACCCGACAGTCGTGGCCGGTATGGCTCGGCAAAGGAGTCGGGCTCACGCGAGGGGGAGCGGGGTGTGAGTTTAATTAATACAAAAAAAAGTTTCATTAACTTAACTTTGCTGGCCTGGCCCGTGTCGTCGGTGTGTGTCGTCCTACGACAGGCAGCAGCCTCCCTCCCCTCCGCTAAGCCATGATTGGATGGGACTCCGTGCCCACAGGCCTCTACGGGGAGGCCATTTTCTCTATGTAGGCTGCATGCAGCCTACATAGAGAAAATGCAGAGTACGTATGACTGGTTTGGTCCGCTCTGGGGCCGACCAAACAGTCAGCCCCCACAACAGTGGGCAAGCCACTCCTCCCTTGCCCTCCAGCAGTCACGCCCGCCCCCAACCAAACCCTGCGTTTTGTTTTCTCGCAGTGCGAGTAGCAGAAGCATAAAATGGTATTTAAAATAACATTTTATGTTTCTGCTTCTCGAACTGTGAGAAAGCAGTGGGGTGACGCTCCTCCGCCCACATGGAGGAGCCCCTGGCACCCGATAATGCCTTCCAAGGGCTCATTTACAGACTTTTCCAGTCTTTGTGGTGCCACAAGATGCGGCAGGGTACCACCGTTAAGCTCCTGTGTTGTGGCGGGTTGCAGAGCAGTCCCTTATGGAATCTTGTGTTATTTACTTGCCCTACGTCTACAGTGGCCAAAGATTTCGACGCCCAGGAAAGGTTTATGTGGATTTAAGCTTTCACAGAGCAGGAACTTTTGCTCTTAAGCTAGATAGTGTGGGAAACTCTTGTGGCTGGTCTGTGTGACTGCATTATGCTGCCCGAAGTGGTTAATGAAAGACTCTTCACGTTAGTTTCTTAAAATGTAATTCTTTATTTAAAATGCTTTATTCACAGTGACTATAAACAGTGCAATGCTATTATTAAATGGTAATAATTGCATTTAAATATGGATTTTGAGTCCATTGTTAATATGGTGACTTTTAACATGTTAAGCTTCTCATTCAGGTCGTCGATCCGTGACAAAGCCAATAAACTTGCATTTCATTTTAATGTGGTGACTCTTTGACAAAGGCAATAGGCCTGCTTAATTTAAAACGACTCCCTTGATATTGTGATGATGCATCTGGTATTGGTGCGACTGGACAATAATGTATTGAGTGTTGCAATCCAGCAGATGGAGATTAGCAGCCCACACTACCGCCCCTGAGTAGGCCTTGGACTCCTCTGCTTCACTACTCTGAGAAAGTCAAATGCTACAATGGGATGTTTGGTTCCCAGGAAGGAGGCAATTGTGGACCTATGACTTGCGCAGGACTCATCATACCAACTAATAACCCAATTTCTTACAAGTACTGTTTTGTTAGAGTCGAATTTTGAAAAGGTGATGGTTCAATTCAAACAAAATATACAGCTTAACAGTAGCCAATAGTACCATTGACTTTCAACTGCTAGATTGGCCTGTTGCATATTAATACTGATGCAGATTTTGTCTATTAGGCACAACCATCATTGTTAAAATCCAAGGAGTGGACTCCGACAATGTAAATTATGTCTTGCTGCTAGAAGACTTTAAAGTTCACCTTCGATCTGTTTTCGTTGATCAATTGATACCATTTGATGATTTTGAGACGCTGGATGACCAGCTTCATTTATGTGCTGCATAATTTGCGTGATTTTTAGTTTACCAAGACCTCCAAATATTTGTGCAGTTTTTTTTTTTCTTTAAAACCTTTATTTGACACAGCAGTTATGTACAGTCACGGGCCTACAACCTCCGAGGCCGGCCGCTAGTGTGCAAAAAGGAAAATCATTACAATGAGCAAATGAGCAACCTGCACGGGGGGCAGCTAATCGGCCCACAACTAGACTCCATACAACAAGAAGGTTTTGAATTAACATTTTATAAGAAAAAACAACCAAGCAAAACTAAAACCAGGCATGAAAACTATATAAGCAGGGACTTGCTCTCCCAGGGGGGGGGGGGGGGGAAAGCCGCCTCTCAGCGGCACTATAAGGAAAAGCTAGTATTAGGCGAGGCGGGAGGGGGGACAGGGGAGCACACATGCACCGATTACAGGGAGGAACAGGATATCCGAGCTAAGGGGACAGGGCCACATCAGAGGCGATCACCAGGGGGGGGGGCGTGCATATATCACCACGGTAAGAATTCCACGGGCCCCACATCTTATTCCATTTTTTGGGTTTGCCTCTAGCAACATATACGGTTATCTCCCGGAACATGCACCAGTCCATGTTTTCCCTCCACTTCGACACCGTAGGAGACCTACCCGAGCCCCACAGCTGCGCGATGTCTCTTTTGGCTATCATATTACCCAGAGTCACCCAGCGCTCCTGGGCCGCGTCACAATCAGTCGGTTCCCACACATTCAACACACAGCGCCGCGCCTCCGGGAGTAGGGCCACACCAGTGACCACCTCCATCACTACATGCACCCTAGTCCAGAACCGGACAACCACTGGGCATTCCCACAAAATATGCAGAAAAGTACCAAGCAGGCCACAGCCACGCCTACATAAACCATCACTCGAATATCCCAAGCGAAGCAAGCGGGGACCGGTAACATAGAACCTGTGTAGTATCTTTAACTGCACAAATCTGAGGCGAGCGGGTATGGCCACCTCTCTCGGCGAGGCTACAGCCGCGACCCAGTCCTCGTCATCCAGTTCTAGGCCATCAGCGACCCATGCTTCTCGCAGGCGGGTGAGGAGGTCAGCGCGAGTATTAATAATTTTTTTATAGATCAGGGAAATGGTGCTGTCCGGCAAGTAACCATCAAGTATGCGGTCTTCCAAAGGGGAGGCCTCAGGGATATCAGCCGGGTTTGGAAAGGCAGAAAGCAGGGTGTGGCGGATCTGCGCGTAACGAAAGAATTCCCTATCGCTCAGGCTATATTCGGCCCGAAGGACATCGAACGTTTTAAAAGCGCCCTTCGCCCACAGATCCCCAACGCGGCTAATACCAATCGTGTCCCACTTTTCAAATCCCTTAGTGCGCCACAGCCCGCCCAACTCTTCAGAAGCATACAGCGGGGTCGCCCGAGTCAGGCGACCCTTCCAGCCCGTAGCTGCAGTGGCGCCATGCCAGGCGCGTACAGCGTTGTTCGTGGGGCCCGTGAGTCTAGCGCGTCCCTTCTTGGAATAAAGCATTCGATTGAAATCCCCACCCGGCAACAGTAGCTTATCCATCTCATACGCGGGGTTCAAGGCCGGGCCATACGTCCCATGGTTCACTGCCACTAGCTGGGACGCCCAGTAATACCGTCTGATATCAGGAAGAGCTATGCCACCATCGTACCATGGAAGAGTCAGCTTAGCGAGAGCGATGCGTGGTCTCCCATCCCACACCAGCTGCCGCTGCAGGCTTTCCACCTCCCGAAAATATCGTGCAGGCACCACATCCTGCGTATTCTGTAGGGCGTACAAAAAACATGGCAGAGACATCATTTTAAATAAGGCCGCCCTGCCCAGCGGCGATAACGGAAGCCGCCGCCACCGGACCACGTCCGCCCGAAGCCGCTGAAGCGGCGGCAGCAGGTTCAGAGAGTAACGATCCGCTGAACTCAGGGAGACGTGGATGCCTAAATATTTGAATCCAGCCTGAGCGATTTGAATCGGACAGCCGCGAGGGAGAAGAGGGGGGTCGCCAACCAACACATATACACAGGACTTAGCCCAATTTATAACAAGCCCAGAATTGCGGCTGAAGGAGGTCAAAACGTCAAACATCACCAGCAATGATTTCCGCGGCGAGGTGAGGTAGAGTAAAATGTCATCAGCGTATAGTGACACACGGTCCTCAAACGTCTGAGTCCACCGGATACCCGCCATAGAGGGTTCCCACCTCAGCCATGCCGCCAGGGGTTCGAGCGCAAGAGCAAAAAGAAGCGGTGACAAGGGGCAACCCTGACGGGTGCCCCGCCCGAGCACAAAGGGGGCAGACACCCTACCATTCACCACCACCTGCGCCAGCGGCTCCACATACAACAGTTTCACCCATTTAATGAATCCGGGTCCAAAACCAAACTTAGCCAGTGCTGCCCAAAGATACGACCATTCCAGCGTATCGAACGCCATCGTGGCGTCCAAAGACGCCAAAACGGTGGGCTCCTGGATACAGTCGACTCTTGCGAGAACTCCATGTAAGCGCCGCAGGTTCAGCGCGGTGTTGCGATGCGGAATAAAACCAGACTGATCCGGATGAACCAGGTCGCCAATTACAGTAACCAGTCAATTTGCCAGGACCTTCGCAAGAATTTTGGGTTCGGCATTCAGGAGTGAGATAGGCCTATAAGACGCACAACCGTCTCGCGGCTTCCCCTCTTTGTGGAGAACCACAATCGTTGCAAGCCGTTGGTCCAGCGAAAGGGAGCCCACCTTAAGCGATGCATTAAACATCTCACGGAGATGAGGCGCCAGCGTCTCAGGACGAAGCTTGTATAACTCGATCGGCAGACCATTCGGGCCCAAAGCCTTCCCGGAGCGGAGTGTGCGAATCGCCAGTGCTATCTCATCATTCGTCAATGCCGCGTCCATCAAATCTCTGTCGGAGACTGAGAGGCATGGCAACGTAATATCTCGTAACAATTGACGAGAGTCATCCTCCGGCCTATCCGAAACCGACGTATAGACGTCACGCAGATAATCTGCAAAACAAGTCACTATCTCTCCGGGATCCGTGATACTCACATCGTCAGCACGCACAATCACCGGAACCACTCGATTCACTCTTTCGCTCTTTTCCAGCCACGCAATCAATTTTCCAGCCTTGTCACCCACATCATACAAGCGCCCCTGCTGTTCCCGACTAGCAAGCTTCGCAGCATTCGTAACCAGCGCCCTATAGTCCGACTGCTTAAGGCTAAGGGCGTGAAGTTTCTCCCTCGTGACTCCCCGCCCGAGATCCCCTTCCATACTAGTTATGTCAGACTCTAGGTGCATTACCTCTTCGTTTTTGCGCTTTTTAGCAAGGGAGATCAGGGATAGCGCCTGCCCACGGATCACCACCTTAAAGGCCTCCCACAATGTCAAAGCTGATGCGACGGAACCCTGGTTTTCTGCGAAAAACCGGTCCAGGGACTTCACCAATTGGGCACGAACTGTGGGGTCACGGAGATACCAGGGGTTAGTCGGTGCCACCCTCCCCTCAGCCCCCAAGGCAATATCCAAGTGGAGCAGCACCGGGGAATGATCCGAGATGCCACGAGCAAGATGTTTAACTTCCCCAACCATTGGGGCTTGGGCGGTCGGCATCAGTACATAATCCAATCTAGACAGGGAGCCGTGGGCCCCAGAGTGAAACGTAAACTGAGCCAGCCCCGGGTGCATCGTTCTCCAACAGTCAACCAGTCCCATAGTGTCAATAAAACCACCTAACCAAGAGTGCGCCCCAGGGAGGTCTCTGGGCGGGTGTCGATCCTCTCTACCAGACACAACAGAGTTAAAATCCCCACCAACCAGCAACAGGCCCTCAGGGAGCCCAAGCAATAGACCTCCCAGATCAGCGAAGGTGGTAGTCTGCAACCCAGGGGGGACGTAAACTGAAACCAAACAAAGTTCTACCCTCCCACCGGCCAACCAGCCCTACGTAACGCCCCCGGTCATCGTGCTTCACCTCATCAATTTCCAGCGGGAGAGAGGCTCGTATCATAATGCCTACCCCTCTGGACCCAGTGGTAAAGCCGGAATGGGCCACCAAACGGTAGCCCCGTCTATTCAATGCCTGACAGGAGTTGCCCACCAAATGCGTCTCTTGCAAGAAAACGATGTCCGGAGAGAGACGCTTCAGATATTGTAGCACCACCCCTCGCTTCACACGATCCCCCAAGCCATTGACATTCCATGTTAAAATATGCAACCCCCTACCCCCCATCCCAACCACAGCAATCGTCCCACCCACTACGAGAGCAAAAAACAGAACATCGATCGCCTGGTATAAAACTAACCTGAAACAACAACAACACCCCCACCACCACCCCCCCAACTCCCATGACACACCCCCCCACCCTGCACCCCTGCACTAGAACATCTAGCCACCCCAACTCGCAGTGTGCCTGTCGCCCCGACATAAACCTAGTCTACGAAAAGAAAGAAAACTCCCCCGGAGGAGGAAGAGTCTCACCAGATACCCCGCAGCCCCCCAACACAAGGAAGGGCAATGCAGTCCCATGTGCTAGGTCACCCCTGACCAAAGTCTGAGTTCAACACACGATTAGCCAGGAACAATAGTTCAGTAGTTCACGGGTGCTCCGCCGAGCCACCCCCGTCGTCCTCGGTCCGCTCATCTCCCCCGCGCCGACGATGCAATGTATCAAGCCATTCCTCCACCGCATCAGGCCGGTCGAAGAAGTGGGTTTGGTCCTCCAGTTCAACACGAAGCTTAGCCGGGAAAAGCATGGCGTACTTCAGGCCCATGTCTCTTAAACGCCGTTTCACAGTCAGAAACCCCATGCGCTGTTTTTGGACTGTCTGAGTAAAGTCAGGATAAAAGCTAACGTCCACGTTCTCGTACTTCAGTGGGCCATTTACACGGGAGGTCTGTAGGATGGCATCGCGGTCCCTAAAGTTAAAGATCCTGGCGATGATGGGACGCGGTGGGGCCCCCGGCTTCGGTCGACCCCCCCGGGACTCTGTGGGCCCGCTCCACCATGAAGTATTTGCTGAGGCTCTTCGGCACAAGGTGATTCAGGATCAATTCCTCCACAAAAAGATCCACCGACCCATCCTCCGACCTCTCTGGCACACCTACAATGCGCACGTTGTTTTGTCGTGCCCGGCCTTCAAAATCCTCCAACCGCTTGACCGAGAGGTCGGTGAGGGCCCTCAGACTGTGAAGCTCCGTCTGCAGGTCAGTAACATCTTTCGTGAGGCCCGAGGTCGTGAGAGCAAGTGAATTGACCCTGTCGCTGGTTTTCGAAAGGTCCGCTCTGAGTAGGTTAACATCAATTGACACGGTGTCCAGCTTGTGGGCCAGAGAGTCAAACCACTGGCCAACCGATTCTTTCATGGCGTCGATGGCACCCAAGACATCGTTAAGTGTCAGCTCCGCCGAGGATGACTCTCCCTCTCGAGCCCCCTCTGCGGGCCCACTCGGACCAGGAGACCCCTTCTGATGGGCATACCGATCCATGTTATTCGTCTGCACATAGCCACTTCTCCGGGTAGCCTTGGGCCTTAGCTTGTCCCCGTCTATTCGGGCTGCCATCACATGGCAGGGGAAACCAACCACCGGATGCCCGTGTGTTGCAGTGGTTCCCTGGGGGGGCACACCGCAATCAGTGGTAGACAGCTCCCGCTACCAATCTCGCCCGCCGGCCTCCGGGCTGCTCAGATGTGGAGCCTTCACAGGCACACGCACTCCACGTCACTGAGGAGAGTCAAAAGCGAAAGTGAAACCCGGGGTGCACGGGTCAGCCTGACGCTCCGGATCCGTTGTTGTTCAATTGGGACACGGGGATGATGCCAGCCCGGGGCAGCGCCGCGGAGCAGGCCTCTTTCCCAAAGACCGAAGAAGTAAAGTTCCCAGAGTCCGATTTGAGTTTTGAGAACAGGGGTGTCCTCAGCGTAGGTTCACCCGTAGTATTCCTTCAAAAGATCAGGATGAAATCCAGGATAATCGTGGGAGGCTGCGTGAGTCTCGGGAGCCCTGTGCCTACGCGTCCATCATGGTTGCGCGCTAGGCTCCTCCTCGATTTGTGCAGTTTTAATACTGAGTGTTTTATGTCACAGCCATTAGTCCCATTACTTGAGCCGTCAAATTGAACATGGAACAGGAACAACTTCATTCAGGACATGCATCATCTTGTGTAAAGTCACTCTGTTAGGGAAGTGTTAAATTTTTTCACCCAGTTTAAGAAATATGATCCAATGATCACCTTAGCCTAATCTTCGAATATGAAATGCGATTCCAGCAGTTTTTCCGGGGCTAATGACGCATTCACCAAGGCCCTGTTATCAGCCCAAATAAGGTAGTTAGGAAGTCTGTTGATTGAATGTAGTAAATCTGTGGCACAAATTCTGTTCAACCTGGGAGGATCAGCCTTGTGATAATTCAACAGATTTCGTATCTTCACTAGCTCTTAAATGTATTGAGTGCGCAGTTGGATGCACATTCACCCCTGATCATCTAATCTGCTACTAGTATTCCCTAAACCTTTTAAAAATGTGATCCTCTGCCGGCATAGACCGATTTTGAAAGCGTTTTGCTGAGACAAGATGGTCCTGCCAAATTACCATGCATCAGCTTGAAATCTCTACTTTTCGATACATACTTAATACAATAACTGATATGACCATAATAAAGAAAACTGCTTTGGACTATTATAGCAATCCTGAATCTGCTATAATTTCTGTAACAGTACTACTGTAACCTGTAGTCATATGCTGGATGTTTGAGGTCTATCCTTTTGGTAACATGTTTGTTTTCGTTTGCGTGTTTTTATCCTATACAGTGCTCAGATACATTTGTGTTGTGTTTGTGCTTTAAAAAACCTTCAATAAATTAAGTAATCTGCTGTGGCTAGATCCGCAATGTCTGGTAAATTAAGATTTTTCAGTCATACGCCATAGCCTCCTTGTCCCCCTCAGGTTCAACTAAACACAAAGCTAACAATGGCTGACCGTAGGTTCTGCACCTCAATCCCTGTCACGTTTAATTTATTGTCCTGTGCATCCTCTTCCACAACTTGCCTCCGTTTAGCGCCACTGGAGAACAGAGAACTGGAGAAGTTCCTAGTGTGACAGGAACTAAATGCGTTGGCTGATTTTAATTCATAAGCAACAATTTTCAATAATAAAAGATGATGGACTGAAATTTGGCATATTGAATTCATTTCTGGTGCACCTTCCATTTTGAAGTATATCCCCCTCAGGTTCAGTACATGTAGAGATGCCATGTAATAGTTTACAATTCTATCATGCCAAAAAACGTGCTGACAGACGTGTTCCCCATTGACCTAATCCACTGTGGTTTATCATCCTATAGGTTTGAGCATGTAATTAATGGTCTGCCTTTATTAATCTTAACACATAGGATGTCAAGTACCGCTATATAGCTCCTGGCTCTTATCCATTTACAATCTTCTAGTCATCCTGTCATATGATGTTGAAGACAAAATCCACTTTGATTTCATTGCTAGTATTAGTCATAATATGTGTACATCATATGCAGTAATTCATTCATCTTGTTTACGTATGCTGAGTTCTTTATTTTTCTGTTGAACTACATTGATTTCTTACACTTAGCAAAATACTGCGGTTAGGTTCTACCTAGTGACATATATATATATATATTTCTTTTTCTGGAATCTTTCAATGGATGATTTTATCCACTCCATCTTCCTTCAGGTGTGTTATCTTATTCCACTAAACTCTGGTTTTTAGCCTTAAACTACTTTTCAAGGTCCATTTTCAAGAGCTGCTCTGTATAACGCTTACATCTTTAGTTTTAATAAGAGTCAACTAACGTGTGACTTTGCTTCGAAGCAGCCATCCGAATGAGGTCCATCTGAAACCACTTCCCTCGCGTAGGTTGCATGCACCTACCACTTGATTTCATCACTAAGAAAAAGGTGGGACATAATCAGTGTTTTGACCACTGAGCTCTATGCTGAATAATGTTTCAGAGGCACACTCCCCCTAAGGGCCTTGTATCTCCTTCTGTAGGTGACCCTCACTGGATCCGGACAAATGGCCCAAGCTAGCATGTTAACTGCCTGGTCAGCTGCATGATCATGGTGATGTATAGCTGACCATGCATAAGCCATGATTAGTCCAAGATCAGAAACTCAAAGTGAAGTGGGGGTACCTGGCCCAGGAAAGCTTGATTCAGCCGGATCCAGAAGTCCTGGTTGAGAGAAATTATGACATCCGCAGGGAGCTGAAGCCCTCTATCCCCCTTCCCCAGACAGACTGTTGCAACTTCAAGTGAAACCCGACCTTGTCTCGGTCCAAGCTGCCATTTCTCTGAAGGAGTTTGCCAGTGTCTACTCTTGGGCGCAGTATTATAGGTCTTTTGTACTAAGAGGTGGAGCATGACTGTATCCCTGTATGTGGCTCATGTGTACTTTCCTGTTTATTGCATTGGGAGTCGATTCCAGCACCTCCTGTCATCAGTCTCTAACATAGTTCCAACTTGCCTGATAGGCCCACTTCTTGCCTCCTGTGCTCTGCTTGTGAAATTTGAAGGGGGAAGGGTGCGCCCCAAAAAACGTACATGAGACTATGAGATATTCCATTTTTTTGGGCACTCTATCAAGCCCCTCAGCAGAAACACAGCATGCACCTTCAAGCCTCCCAGAAAACCTTACAGTGCCAATATTGTTGGAAGGTTGCCTGACAACAAGGGCACGCCACACAAATAGTTTGTGACCCCACCATCTCCACTGGTCTAGATCTTGGAGGAACAGGAGTTGGCATTGATCTCTTCTGTACAGCAAGAAGACTTGACCTCTCCTGCGGCACTAGTGGAATATCTTCTTGGGACTCAGTCCCTTCCCGAATCTTCTTAGCTTTTCTCTCCTCAGGGTTAGTGAACTAAAGTGGAGAAAGATCATAATCACTGGAGCAACTTGACCAAGGTTTTCTGAGCCCTCTCGTTGGCCTCCTCCAATATGAGTGCACATTTTTAGGTCTCGCGTTTGGCAGCGCATGCGCTGCATGCGCTGTCTCAGCGAGACCTAAAGTAATCTATATGTTGGGTGAAACTCTGTGTAATTTGTTATACAGCTTGTGATTCGTTTAACTGTGGCAATGCTTTTCTTATCTTTCTTTCTGTTGGCTGTTGATCCCATAGTAACTTCCTTGAAGTCCCGAAGCAGCGGCGCCTAACTACTGTTTTCCTCCGCTCGCACTTGTTTTAATTAGCAGCGGTGCCCTGTAGCTGAGGAAGAGCGGCTCCCTGGCCTCTTCTTGGCCAATAGGGAGCTGGGAATTACATCAGCATGGTGCTGTGAGAGCCAGCATGTCTGCAAATGTTCATTTTCAACGTGATAGGGTGGCCGTCATACTCCCTGATCCACTGCAGTGCAACCCAGACTTGGTATTGTTTTTTGATGTAGCGCCACGTCCCCCTGCGCCTGCTGAATCTGCGCATTCCGATCACGTCTGGAATTTGGATGCCTGTTTCTCGGACTCCGCCTTGCATCGTGTCCCTGGGGCTTCGGAGGAGCGGGCAAGGAAGAGGCTTTACAGCACAGGCCGTGGGTGAACCCAGCTCCCAAGGAAGGCAGCAGCTCCCCGAATCCACTCTGCCTGCCCGTCGGAGCCAGCCCAGCAGTCAACCCGAGGGCGGAGAACTGACAACCCCGCCCTGTCCACCCGCCGAAAGCACTACAACCCACAGCGCCAGCCGAAAGCACTACATCCCCGCTCCCTCTCCTCCAGCAGCAGCCTGGCAACACACAAACACACAACCTCTTCACACAGCAGCAGCCTGTTCCTACATCCCCGCTCCCCCTCCCCGCATCCCAGTACCTCAGCCAGAGGCGCAACTAGAGCCAAATTACGGGGGGGGGGGGGGGGGGGCTGAGAAAATTTCGGGGGGGCTGAACTTTAAGCAATAGGCAGAGTGGAGCTGCAGGGGCTCTTAGAAGGGGTGAAACAACAGCGAGGCCTCATTAACATGCAAATTGTCTTTTAAAGACCTGTGAAGTGCTCGGGTGCGGCTGCTTTTTTGCCCGGGAAGGTGTCTCATCCCGGGCTGCCACACGCGACGGGGGGGGGGGGGGGGCTGAAGCCCTGTGAGTCCAATGGGTGTTGCGCGCCTGACCTCAGCCATGGGCACCACGGTCCCCCAGATGCTGCAAAACACCGCCTGGGGCAACAAACACTACGGAGCCCAATTGAACCGTGGCAGCACACCATCCCCTGGGAAATACAACAGCGGCCAGCTGAAAGCGCTCCATCTGCGCCCCCGCCACTGCCCGAGCGTGGAGGCCCCTGCCCATTGCACAGCTCTCAATGCACCGTGACTGACCTGAAGGTGTAACCGCGTAGCCCCCACCCCCAACCGCCGGCGTCCCTATGGTGGTGCCTTGGTGTATACGAATACTATCAAATCACAAGTGCCCCCTGTGACGAGTTGATTAATGTGCTAACTGTCTTCCCCGCGTATCCCCACTGCCTCGTGCCCCTAGAGCCCCCCCCCTTTCCTGAAGGTGACCATCCGCTCCCCAACCACCTGTGCAAACTACCTCCCGGCTCCTCTGCATTTCTCCCTGCTCAAACCAGTGCCCCCCACCTCTCCTACTGGCGCTCCCGCATCTCCCTCCACTCCCAATCAGTGCTTGTGTGTGTCTTCCAGACTTGCCCGCCACGTCACACCCGGCTAACTTCCCTTCCGTACTATTCCCAGGACACTAAACCATCTGCCCAGAATCACCGGATGTGATCAACACCGAAATCTGCACGCCATCCCACAGCCCCAAAGTCAACAGCCTTGCCCACAATGCCCAACGCCTCCCCATGGGACCCCTACATTGCCCACCATATGCTCTAACAACACTGTGCCCTGATCCCCCCTAGCAATCCGCCACCTCCAAAGCGCGCTCCAGCAGTCAAAGAAACAGTCTCCCATCACCAGCTTCACCCAGCCCTCCCGCACCCCTTCCCGTTCTCGTGCGCACTTCCACCCCTCACCCACTTGTGTAAATTCGCACCCAAACCCCCTAAATCCCACCCCCAAACCACGAGCATTGAACCCTCGGCAGCACTTCCAATTCCCCACCCATAACCACCAGCAAAAAAAAAAAAATCATCCATCCTCTGGTACCTGGGCTAAGCCTCGGACCTGTAAATTTGATGCCACCTCGAAACGCACGTAGATGAATGGACTTTTAAAATACTTTGGGATAATAATAATGTATTAAAAGTGCGCATTCTTACTCATATGTTGTGGCTATACATAGGGTGTTCACTAGCACGGAGCTCCTAGAAGGAGCTACTGTTTTGAAGGACACGTGAGAGCGCTATGCGGCGAACACATGTAAAATAGCGCGAAGACACCTGCGCGTGTTTATTTAATTTATGGCCACAGACAGTCCATATTACTCGAGCAAAATATTAAGCGCGATGGCAGACAGCATGCTGTAAGTGTTAATCAGATACCCATGCAGACCCAGACCCCAGCTGCAGCAGCTCTAAAACCTCTCTGCCCCTCACCCACTCACGCAGAGTCCAGTAGGAATACTCCGCCTGCAGTGTGTTGGGCAAAGGTGTTTTTCATGGAGGACAAGCAGAGGAACAAGTCATGGGAACAAGAGGCTGCAGGAGTTCGGGAGGCTGCGCTAATGACGACCCCCTGGGAAGTGCTACTTGAGGACACAGCAGGAATATTCTGTGCTCTGGCAGCCTCCCTCCCTTTCCGACCCAGCAGGAGCCCAAGCCATTTTGACGATAATGATCACTAAGTGAGCAGAAATGTCACTTCACCAATTAATATAAGTTCTCTTTAAGGACATTGTACGAGCCCTTGTAGACTCCTAAAACATTAACAAATTTCGGATTTTTTTGCCTACCTGATGCAGCTCTCCCATATAGCAGCCAGCAGATCAATAGACAGGCGGGCTGGGGTTGCAGCCACGGTCAAATTCCGTTCCAATCTATGTAGAGAGACGCAGAGGGGGTGGGGGGAGTGTGGCAGAGGCCCATCTAATTAACAAACATTTGCAATGCAATAGATCTCGCATATACGCGAGTTTCAGCTATTGGCATTGTAAATGACAATGCCTTTTATTTATGTTTTAAAAACAAAAACAAAAAAAGGCATTATTATTTGCAATGTCAATAGGTCAAACTCGCGTAAATGCGAGACCTATTGCATTGCAAATGCTTGTTACTCTGTGCAGGTCTCCGCTCAGACTCCTACCTAGATGTGCAGCATATATAGCCAAAGTGTAGGCCGTCTTTCTCTAATCACCCAAGCCCTAGGTCCTGGCACAGGTCCCAGGACCTGAGGATGAGACCCATGCACAAATCTGTTTGTCTCTTATGCGCTTGCTGGTCCCAGGTTTTTTCTCAAGTCCTAATCTTATACTCTACCTTTCCAGCAGGACCTTCAGATAAGCGGGGATATGCCTGTCGACTGAATGTCTGTCTGCTACCCTTCAAGAAGTCCTCTTTGGAGAAGCCAGACATTGACCCAGAGATTGGTACTAGTGACCACCTGGTCCTGCATCCAGCTAACAACTACCATGCTATCATGTCCAAGGCTTTTGCATCTTTGAGTAGTACACCCATAGAAGACTTGGCCACTCATGTGCATGCTCAGTTCAATCCTTATTGGTCCCACATGGCTAGGGTACCTGAATACCTAGGTGATGGTCTTATGTCTTGTTAGATGTGGAAGCTGTTGAATACTTTTACTCCAACTCTGCTGATTCCAAGGGTCCTCCAAAATAATAGAGCAAACAAGTGGGTTGGTTGTCTCTCTAGCTCCAGCTTGGCTTCCCCTGATCTTGTTCTTTGGCCTGCTGCACGTTCTTAAGGAGACATCATCTCTCTCCCACAGAGGAAATCCATGCTGACGTGGAGAGAGGGTAGAATGTTTAGTGCATTATTCCCGAGTAGCTAGCCTTTGCATATCTCGGTCCCATACTGCAGAACTAGCAGCAGCTAAGAAATCCATCGGAACCCAGTACAAAAGCAATCTTTTAACAAAATTATCCTAGTGTACTTTATTCCATCCACTTCTGTACTGGACTTTGATTTTCTTTTTTTTTTCTTTTTGCCTGTTTGGACCGTCTGCACTTTTAGCCCTCTCCATGCTCTTCACCTGTTTCTGATGGAATTTTCTGCTTTGACATTCCTTAATAGGTTGGTTTCAAGGCTGATTAACTGCAGTGTGAGCTGCTGCTACCACCTTCCATTTGTGCCATGCAGGCCATTGTATGACTCTGTGGAGACTCCTGCTTTTCCTGACCTCCCTCTGCGCCATTACATTTTGGCCACTCCACTTGAAACTCATGCTTAGCATATGGCTTCCTCTCATATGAATTAATGAGCACCATTTTAAGCACATGGCACCCTGACTTATGTCAATGTTCCTCTTTTTTGTCTTTGATCCTGACCTTGTAGTGAACAATTGTGCTGCTGAATATTGGGCACGTTTGTTGACCTAACTTGACTTAACGTGATAGGCGTTCACGCAATGGTCCTGAAAAACTGCTATTTCAGTGGTAGTCCTGTAGATGTCTTGGTAGAAGACTTGCTAAATTCCCTTTACTAAATATTTTAGTTATATGGCATGTATTAAAATTTGCCAGCTGACAGGTTCTCAGGTTGAAGTATGCCTATATTTGCGATTTTGGCATGCTCTTTAATATTTTTGCTTTTTGTAAATGCAAGCAGTATACCTTTTTAACACCCAGCTAGGGTCCATGTTCCAAAGATCTGGCTCCTACAGTTTTTCACTAGTAACTACAATTTGAAGGGAAAGGGGGACATAGTTTGGGTTGTGTAAATTATGTGAATTAGTTTTATTTTACGCTGTTAGCCTAATCTAATTTACTTTCACGTGTAGAGGAGGCCGGGGTCAGGGACTTGATGGTTAATGATTTTTGTTCTGCATCTGTTCCGTTTAATGGTCTCGAGGATGCACTCTTCCACCACCAAGAATATATGTCGGCCACAAGGAGGCACCTGGCTCTGTAAATCCGCAACTGGTTTTTAGTAATATGACTAATGATGACTTCTAAATATGTACTAAATGTAATGTGAAAGCTTTAATGTATCTGGTATTAAAATGCATGTTCGAACCTCACTGATTGTAGGGAGGGATCATCTGAAAGAAGTCAAATTTGTTTACTTTTACTTGTGTAGGGGAGCTGGCCTTCTAGTGTCATAGCATAGGTTTGTAACACTTGAACTGATCCTGGATGAAAATGGTGGCTTGAGTAACTACTACTGCTTAACTTCCTCGTATATTAAGGACTGTGACAAGTAAAAAGGATGAAGAAGCTAATGAATGGATTACATATTGGTAATATTTGCTACAGTCTACACTTTTTTGTTGCATTACTTATGGGTTTACCTTGACCTAATTTATAGTAACAAGTGTAGTATTGTTGGGTGCACTAAACTGGTGGGATCACCTATCAGCATACCTGGGTTAAGCAGTGGGAGGACTAGCACAGTTTTCATTTTCATTTTTAAAAACCCAGGCTGGTGTTTTGTCACAAGGGCATTTATTCAGCCCAATGAAATAAGGCTATGGTAAGCAAGAGCAATTGTGTCTTTTATAACATAAGTGTTAGTCTTGTCATACATACAAAACTATGATTTGCTGCTAGACTGACACATTTTCTTTACTTTTTAGGTGTGTCCCCTAGTTTGAGCCCTGGGAATCCTCCCAACCTTGTGCCTGCTGCAAGTGGATCACAGGTACACCGGTCACCTGTGGAATTCCCGGATACTGCTGACTTTCTTACTAAGCCAAGTGTCTCTTTATACAGACCTCATGGATATACTTTCAGTTCTCTAGATTTTCAGCAACCACTCAGGAATTCTTCTACAAGCCATATTTGCCACAGGTAACAGAAACGAAAATGGTTTCTTCATTATTTAAATCTGTTGTTCATGTTTATTGAATTAGGCAGACTAGGCCTAAACAAATATATAATTACACATACACCTCATACTTAAACGTATTTCTGTTTTTCAAACCCCTCATTTAATTGACTTCACACTAGTTTACGATTTAAGAAATAACTGCTAAACAGTGTGCTGAATCTAACTGCTGTCCATACATTTGTCGCATAAAGAACAACATTTGTGTTTTACAATTCAGTTGATCTTCGGAATTATTTAGAAATTTCTTGAGGAATGTAAGAGGCTGTGTAGCCAAAATGCCCTGATATAGCATTCCGCAAAATATCGGAGTGTGATTCTGACTACCTGTGTAAAACAAATCAGTGGCATTATCCCGTCCTCTTTGCACTATCTATGTATGCTTCTCAAAATTCAACCTCTGCTTCCCATGGGATCTCGCCATGAAGCGGTTATTTTATCATGATTGGATTATTGTAATGCCTTGTCTTGGTATGCCAAAGAAATTGCTATAGCACCTTCACCTTGGTTAGATTTCTGCTGGACTTTCCCTGTGATCACCCAATCTCCTAGTTTCTGGAAGAGACTCCTTGCTACAGATTCCTTACCTTAGAAAACTCAACAGGTGTCAGACTGGATCCCCAAAAAGTTTAACAGTACCTCTGTGTGCTTGTAGGTGGCACTGCTGTCTCCGTGCCAGTGTTTGCGCCGGATGTGACGTGCGCACTGCCTGAGTAGGCTTCACCCAGTGCGTTGACGTCAATTCTTTTTTGTATGCACTGATAGTGGTTGAATTGGAGAGCTACCTCGGCCACATATTGACCAACTTTTTCTCAAATTTTGTCAAACCGTTTTATATTCAAACAACTGTTTTCACTGTGCTAGAGATGTCTGCTCCAAAACGTTGGGGGAATGTCACAGGCAGATATCTGTGACTGAAGGGCTGTAAGCCGATGCACCCAAAGGCAATTCGGTATAGTTCCCTGAACCTTCTGGTGGCGCGAGAATGCAAACTCTGCATTGGTCCTGCTCTCGGGGGCGGTTGCAGTCCCTGCTACTCTTGAAGTTGTTCCTCCAACTGCTTTCCTTCCAAATTAAAATTGTCATCAGGTAAGTCCCAGAAAAAGAAGTCAAAGCGGCATTTACTTCACAGCACCCTTCAAAGGCTCCAGAAGGTGCACAGGGCTGCCCCTGCTGATTTAGGTCCCGCTCCAGCATTCTAACTGTGGAGCCGGCACAAACTTCTTCTCAGTGACTCCCTGAGTACCAGGAAGCCAGTCACTCCTTCTCATCTCCAAGTGTTGTATGAGGCCATGGCCCTCATCTTTGACCAACCAAATCCTTCTGGCGCACTTTCTGGCCCCATGGAGCTATGGGGTGTTCTGCTTGGGTTGACGTCGATGGGGCCTTCTCTGATGCCAGTTGGTAACACTGGATCTGCAACTCGATGAACTCTGGTACCGAGCTCCCTCTGACTCTGACAGCATAGCGCCTACCCCACCAGACGTCAAGAAAGATGCCGATGGGCCCGGCACCAACTTTAAACAGACTCATCTGGAGAGGATCCCGACTATTGGGCCTTTTACCTCATGCGACCTAGCTCAATTCTTTTGAGAGGGTGCTGGCACAGAAGGTGGGCTGTGGTTACTACTAACACTACTTTCTGGTACCAAAAAAGGATGGGGGCTTCCGCCCTATCCTAGATGTTCACCCTCTCTGTGCCCTTTCTGAGGAAGTACTGGTTAGAAAAATCCTCGCCCAGGCTATGTCTGCCTTAGACTCTAGAGACTGGATGGAAGCGCTGGTCCTGCAAGAGTCTTAGTGCCACATTCCCATCAGTCAGGCCCACAGGTGTGAACTGCGGTTCACGGTGGACTCTGAGCATTTCCAATTTGCTATGCTCCCTTTTGGCCGGACCAGTGCACTTGGGATGTTTACCTAAGTGATGGCATTGGTTGCTGCATACCTTCAGAGGTTAGGGTTTCCTGGTTTTCCTCTACATCGAAATCTGGCAGCTGAAATCAGTGTCTCCACAGGCAGTCGCCACCTACCTCTGGACATAGTGAACCTTCAACGAATGCAGAAGATTTGCATATCAACAAATCGAAGTAATACCAGACTCCTCAAATGCTTCTCTTCATTGGAGCCAATATTGAGTCAGTGATGTTTTGTGTGTATCCGCTATTGCAGGTCCAGGACATTCGGGCTATGATCTTGATGTTCCAGCCTTGGTCCTGGATTCCAGTGAGACAGACTCTGAGGATGTAGGGTCTGATGGCCTTTAATAAGGCCTGTGATGCACACCAGATGGCACATGCGACCTTTGCAGGTGGATCTGAAGTCCCTGTTGGTGCAGCGCCAGGGAAATCTCTAAGATGGTGTCCAGATTTCAGAGGAGGCTGCACGAGACCTGCAGAGGGTTATTGAATTGTGATCTGTGATCGGCAGACCTTTCTCCCTTTTTCTCCGGGAGCCGGATGATGGTGACCGATGTCTCGCTCCTGGAAGAGGTGGGGATCAGAGGCCTATTATCTCCAATGGAGACCCAGCACCACATTAAACTGTTGGAGTTATGGGCCATTCATTTGGCATTGAAAGCCTTCCTGGCATCTATCAATGGGAGGCTTGTGCAGATGCTCCAGGACAAACCACCGCCATGTGGAACTGCAGCAAGTGGGGTGTGGTCATGGCCCATGCGCAAAGAGGCTTTGTACCTTTGGTCATGGCTTGATTGTCAGGGCATCTTCCTGTTTGCGCAACACCTGTCTGGATCTCTGAACGCCAGGGCAGACCAACTCAGCCATCAATGTCTCACAGACAACCAATGGTGTCTACAACCTGAGGTCGTGCAAGGTCTCTTTCGCGTGTGGGGAGAACCTTGGGTCGATCTATTCGCCACCGCCAAGAATGTACAATGTCAGCACTTACTGCTCGTTGGAGTTTCCATAGTAGCTCTTAATGTCAGATGTGTTGTGCTTGGAGTGGAATTGGGGACTCTTGTATGCCATTCTGCTGATCCCTCCTGCCAGTCTTCAAAAAAGATAAGGACCAACCAGGCTTAAGACATCCTAGAGACTCCAGATTGGGCAAGGAGAACATAGTTTTCGGAAATGGTGGGTATGAGCATCTGTCCACAGATAGGCTGCCCCTTCATGAGGACTTCCTGCCGCAATAGCAGGACCAGTTCCTGCGTCTCAATTTGTGCACACCCCATCTTCTTGCTTAGAGACGGAGTGCTACAATTGAGCATTTTCGATCTCCCTCCTGAGTTGTGTGGTCTTATTCTGGCACACAGGCATCCCTCGACAAGATCTGTATAAGTCTGCCAGTGACATAGGTTTGTGGCATGATGCTCAGACAAGCACATTGACAAGTTTATGCCACACTGTCTGAGGTATTGCTATTTGTTTTTTCTTTAGCAAAGCCTGGACCTGCTCTGAGCACTGTCTAGGAATGCTGGTCAGCCATATCGGCGTTCTAAGATTGCCCTCTCTTTTTAAGTTACCTGTTGTGACACTGTTCTTAAAGGTTTATAACATGTTTCCACCTTCCCACTTCATTATGTCCCAGTGTGACCTGAATTTAGTTTTAACTTTTTTGATGCCCTCTCAGACTTCTGACTCTCAAGATTAATTTTGGTAGCCATGACAACATCCTGGAGGGACAGTGAACTGCATGCCCTGTTGGATCTCCTGCTGTACACTCGTAGGGCAGACTGGTTCTGCAAACACGTGCCTCCTGCCTTTTCAAGGTGGTTAGCCCAGTTTCATGTTGCCAGACCAGCACGCTTCCAAAGTTCTTTGCTCCCTCCTCTAAGGAGGAAAATAGACTTTATTATTTGTATCCCAAGAGAGCTCTTGGCTTTTATATTGATTCATACAAAATATTACAGACTAGACGATGAGCTTTTCATTGGCTTCACCGGAGCGAAGAAGGCCAAGGCATGCAGAAGATCATCTCTTAATCGTATTCAGTATTAAAATCTGCTATGCGTTTGCAAGGAAGCAGCCTTCATAAGGTTTGATAAAGATCAAAGGCTGGGACTACCGTGTTGGCACGCAGAGTAAAACTCCATGACATTCTTCCAGTGCTGTGGTGTTATCTTTGTTAAAGCCATTATAACATAAAATTGACAAGTTGCTGCTGTAGCACAACACTAACCCAAATCCATCTCGCCCCAGGGTCACCTGCTGAACTTCACACTGGAGCTACTTGGAAATCAATATGGTGACCCCTCTGACTGCTGTTAGCTGACGCAAAAAACACATGAGAGAGATAACCTGAAACACTTGGCTGAGGTGCCACAGATTTAAAATGGGCTTCCTGGAAAAAGATAATGTGCACCTTGGATGCTCCTAACCATGCCAATATAGATGTATACTTCATGTTATGAATTCCATTTACATTACAAGTGGCTACTTAAATAACTATAGAGATCCTATTTGCTTTATCTGTTTGGAGGGAAGCCTAGCTAGACAATACAACAGCGGTCTCTTCATAACCATGTATTCTTCGTTAACCGATCTAGATCACAGATAGAAGATCTCGCATGCATGATTCTAATCACCATTTGCTGAATATATTCAGTCTGGACTTTTCTACTTTTCTTGTTTGTAAGGTGACCCCCTTCCCCGCTCAAAACTCCCCCCTCCTGAAAATCTTCCCTGAGCCTCCCATGTCGGGGCTCCTGAGGACCCCACTCGTGCCCCTTCCCATAGGGACCTCCTCCGTTGGAACTCCCCTGTATTGAGTGCTTTGGTAGTGCACCCATGATTAATATATCGGGTGGAATGGGTACATGGCCCTACAGACTTGGATCCTAGGAAACCTAATGTAACGCTCACATACAGAATAATGGCATGTTAGATCATTGTGGCATTGTTTTAAGTAGACAAATTTGAAGAATGCAATATACATTTAAAAAATCAGAAACACAAAATGAGACGAGAAGAGGCTAGAGTCCAAGAAGATGGACTAGTGGGTAGGATATGGAAGGATACCAGCTGAACTGAAGTTAAAACACAATTGTGCCTTGTGGATGACCTTCAACTTAGACTGCTGAACCAGGTGTGCTTGAACGCCAGCTTGCCTAACCAAGTCAATCATAGACTTAAATTCCTTCCACCTGTGAGCAGTGGACCGTGACATGTCATAACAAATCAGAAACGAGAAGTTGTCTGTGGTTTGAAAGGATTTTGTGTGAAATGCTTGGGCGAGTATCTCGTCTTTGATACGATAGTCCCCAAAATTGTTTGAGGATGTTTAGCATTAGGAGACCAATTCCCTGACACTCTGTGAGCATTTATAATTGTAAGAGCTCAATCTTTTGCCGATTATTCAGGAGTGACATAAGTCTTGACATAAGTCTTACTCCAAAACGAAAATCAAATTTTAGACATTTTGACCATCTTCCCGACCTTGGGGTATGCCAACAAAATGATGGGTTGACAAGCGAGCTTATCCAATTTAGCCTCGAGTTCACCTATGTCACCTTTTGATCTAGCTGCCCATCGATTTACATTCTTATAGTTGTCCTGAAGTCAGAAATCCTCTGCTCAGCTTGTTCCATAAGAATGTTTAACTTCAGGTTTATAGCATTTAGCTGCTCTCCAATTTCCTTATGGGTCTTGGTCTGGGCAGCTCTCATTGAACTAATTTATCTTAGAACTTGTAGAGTAGAAATTATCAATGTAACCGAAGGTGGCGGGGATGGATGAGGCTGCATGCTAATCGGTCAGCTAAGGATTCTGTGCTTGCATCAATTGATCTGCTTGTAGCCATGAGGCAAGGAGCATTTTGGGTTCAGACCCTCAATGATGCAAGTATCTGACTCTTTGCTAATCCCACTTAGGGTGGAGGCATCTTGGGGGCTGCTACCATGAGACAATACTCTTTCCAGTGGTGATAGGACTATGAAGTCCAGAGTCAATGTTAGCCATGGTGATGGGCAACACTGTTTGACCCAAAGGGTCGGTTTTGCAAGTTCTTTAAGTATCGGTTAAGCTGATTTGACGTGTGTTGCCGATAACTGTCCTAATGCAGAGCCTTGCACGCTAGTCAGTTGCTCTGTAGAAATTACCACACCTGGGTCTGGGGCTTGTACAATGTCTACATGCAGAAATGTATTTCTCACAACCAAGTCTACAGAGTCTACTGAGACGTTTGCAGCCACATTTTCAGTACTCTGTTTGCTCCTCCCTTTCTTTGAATATTGTGCTTTTTGATGCCGTGGACCCTGTACCAGAGAGTGACCCCAGTGCACCTATATTGGCTTACGACATTGAAATCCTAACATTGCTTTTATTACTCCACCGGCTCTCCATCAAAGCTAGAGTCATCTTCAAGATGCTCACCGACGCTCACAAGGCCCTCCGACACCTGACCAGCATACCTGAACAGGGGCGTATTGGCGCTCGGGCATGGGCCGGTGTCTCAGTGCATTCTGTGAGCCGGTTTATTTTTCCCCTTTCCTAGTTCACAGAGAGCAATGACAGGGAGGGGAAAGCAGCTTTGCTGGGCGGCCGTTCAGCAATCAGCTGTGGCCTCTCCTTGACCCCCTGCCAAGCAATCACACTGATGGTGTCTGTGAGACTTGGGGACCCCATCACAATCTGCAGGGGGGGGCTCTGCAAATCACACCTTTGCAACCCTTGCTTGAGACCACATCCGGGGACTCCAACATTTGTCAGCCATGAAAAGAAACCAAAGACAGGCGTCCTTAAAGAGACTGTCCCCACACACACCTTGACATCAGCGCCCCCTTCTGGAAGAGTCAGCAGTGACTCGGAGTAAGCCACCCCCCTACCCCCACACACATGGGCCAGCTTCTTGCCAGTCACCTACATCTCTCCGTTAGTTTTCAATGGCGACCCCACTTCATAGCTTTGCAGCTAACCTCCTTAACTCTTCATGTGAGCGCTACAAAACAAATAAATATGCAGCACTGTGGTGATAAGAGTGAAGTATAGTGGCCTGAAGCCAATTGCAGGGCTTCTATATTCAAGAAGACCCAAGCACATGTATTCTGTTTTCTAATTGGCAACAGGAGATGTAAGCCAGAACTTTCCAAATATATTGTACTCATGTGAACAGCTTTTTTTTTACAGGCAGCTTCTGTGTGCACCTGGCCGATGACCAGTGTGCACACGTCAAAGAACCCTTCCATGTGCACATGTGAAGTTTATTGTATGTTCATTTCACAGTATTCTTCTAAGTGCATACAAGTGCTGTGTTTTATCTAC
Source organism: Triturus cristatus (assembly GCF_964204655.1). Lineage (NCBI taxonomy): Eukaryota > Metazoa > Chordata > Amphibia > Caudata > Salamandridae > Triturus > Triturus cristatus. The sequence continues at coordinate 472,521,243 of NC_140584.1, read as the reverse complement.
ATGCGGCAGACGCCTTCTGTGAGTCCCGGACGTATGTCAATGTGCACACTTCACAGATCACTTCATTGTGGATGCCTGGGGTGATTGTGTGCCAGAATTGGCCTTTCTGGGGGCCAGGTGTTGCTCAGGCCTTTGAGCCATTTTTGCCTCGGCCCCCCTGGGGCCCATGCAATCCAGAAAGAGTGTTTGCATTAACACCTCACCCACAGCCCTTCTCATTCAGGACATAGTGGGCGAGGAAGAATGGGACTCGCTGTGGGGGCCAGGTGATGTTGGGAACTCCCACCATCTTCCCCTTAGCCACCCCCCCTCTCCCATGGATGGCCCAGCAGCTGTATTTTTTGCTTAATCCCCATTCCTGTCAGGCCATTTCCCTGAGGCAGTAAAGGGCTGGGGAGGGCTCAGTAATTTACAAATAGCTGGGGCCTCGCTGTTTTCAGGTACTCCTGGGCAGGAGGGCTGAGGAATGATATTTTAATAGAAAGGGGCCTCACTGCTTTTCAGGTGGTCCTGCACTGGAGTGCTGGGGAATAATTTGTAGTAGAAAGGGGCCTCACTGTTTTTCAGGTGCTCCTGCGCTGGAGGGCTGGGGAATACTTTTGTAATAGAAAGGGGCCTCGCTGTTTTTCAGTTGCTCAACTTGTAGGACATTGTCACCTTTGCCCTATGTCCTTCCCAAGAACAATATCCTCCCACTTACATTCCTTGTGTGTTTAATAAAAGGCCACGCCCCGTGAATGTGGGCCACGCCCCGTGAATGTGGGCCACGCCCCGTGAATGTGGGCCACTTTTTTCATCAGTGCCCGGGCATAATTGTGATCCCAATCCGACCCTGTACCTGAATTGCCGACTCAAATTCCACGCACCCCAGAGGACACTACGATCAGGCCAGCTCTCCTATGCCGTGGTCCCCCGCTTCAAAAAGACCGAATCGGGAGGCCGCTCCTTCTCCTCCCTCGCGGCCAGAGCCTGGAATGACCTTCTGCTCCACCTCAGACAGACAACATCGCGGCCCATCTTCGCAAGAAACCTCAAAACCTGGCTCTTCGACAGACCCCCTCCTTGATGGACTGGAACCTACGACCTCCCTCCCCGCCCCCCCTTGCCTTGAGACCCTTGATGGGTGAGTAGTTGTGCTTACAAACACCTGATTGATTACTACTATTCACCTCCACTGGGTCCTCACTTAGTGGCGAGCCCTTTGGTCCTGAGAGCATGGTGGGAGATTCACTCATATTACCGCCGTTCTTTGTTGCCACACGGTGTTCAGGCCCCTTAGTTGCATTTCCAGTGATTCGATCTTTGACAGGTGCTTCGCGAAGTGCATAGTTCTTCATTGAGTTACTTATTTTGTGCCTACAGGGGCATCTTTCACGGATCCTCACCTAGCTTCTGCAGCCTAACCTAGACCGAATCAGGGCGCACGCAGGAGTCATGAATGACGCAAGCCTCATCCACTACTAAGTGACCACCTCTGCCACCCTCTCAAAGGAACGTCTGAAGAGGAATCTGATGCACCAATTAAATGGAGCTCAACCTCTTTCCTTAGGCGGCCTTGCCGCTGTTTTTCCTCAGTTTTTTTCACACACTAGATTGGTGCTCTCACCATCGATTGGGAAGTATGATATTTGTGGTTGCGATTTGTTCTCAGCAGGCAGATATACAGATTACCTTAATCGTCAAATTGTCCACCATCATACCCTCACCAAGCTACCAATCACACCATTGGCGACCTTGCATCAGTTACTTCGCCATGTTGCCAACCCGACATCCCTACTCCTCCAAATTACGGGACTCTGATTTAACTTCACGGTCTCCCTCCAGTGGCACTTTCTCAGTGTCACTGCTCCAGAGTGCCCTGCAGTGTGAGGTTACTATAGACTCCTCCTCCTGCTTGTTTTCAGTTCACCGTGAGTCAGCCGTAGACTAGAAACTCAACTGCATGTTTCCTTCCACGAACCACCATCAACGAGACTCCATCGTCCAGAAGCAATCGGCTGCAGAGCATGACTGGAGCTCCCGCAGCCTCCTGGTAAGTAACTTGTTCATCGTAGATTTGCATTGGCTTCCGAGAAGCAGCACCGTATTTTTAAGACTGCATCATTCAGAGAACCAATTATAAGCAATGTCCTTTTGTCCTACAATCAAAAGTTACAGTATATCCATCTTTGAGCTCTGCACTCAGCCAAAGCCCACCTACCGGCTGTTATGTTTTTGTTGAGCCCGTCTTACTGGCAAAGCCTTTTTGTATTGAGCTCAGAAACTAAGGACTTCTCTCCTTTTCTAGCTTCAATTGAAAACTGACTTTTTAAAATATACAGTTTAAAAACCTGGCTTTTGAGTAATTTGTAACACTTATCTACTCAGTGCCTGGGCACCCTCTTGGGTAACCCCCGGTGCTCTATAAATGCACCTCATCAATTTGCAGTGTCTTAGGTTGATAAATTAGTTTGTAGTTGCTTTCGAAAGTTCACATAGGCTTGTTTTGCTTTTTACTTTCTCAGTTGATCACTGGATTCAGCTATCTTTAGGAATTCCACTCTTCTCAGAAACTAAACTGCCTATAATGTACAAGCATGGGAATCCATAGAAGTACTGGATTCCAATCCAAGGGTTAACATGTTGGTGTCAAACAGAAGCATACAGTACCTCAGTACTTATAAGCTTAGCTTTTACAGCAGAAAGCTAAATACCTGTCCTTCTTGTTGAAAACCTCAGTGGTTGCACTGCTGGCACAGGCAAGCAAAGTCCTTCCATTTCAAAACACAGTGCTAAAGATCTAACTAATCCACTTAACTCTATACTTCGTAGAATAAAGATTAAAATAAAAGTAAGGAGAGGGAGGCTCCTCTGCCTGTGAAAAATCGATCCATATTTTATTTATATTTACTTTAGTCTATTAGTATTGAAAAGCCAACACATACCTCAGTCAAAATGACATTTAGTTTGGAAACTAGACTAGAGGCACTGACCTCATACAAAAAGTGTTAAAAATAGATATGTAAGCGCTTGAAAGAGGACAAAACCAGCATCTGTTGGAGACCACACCAAGTCACGAATAGTAAATAAGTAGAGAAGGAAAAGCAAGCGACGCAGGAATATTAGTATAATTAAGCAGAGGTTGATACGCAGGAAGATAATGGTGACAAATAGCAAACAATTCATTGACTACTCAGAGATTGAATCTTATCCTTCTAGGTCTTCACCACCTAATGACCTGGCCTTGTACTACGTAGTGGCTTAAAAAGATAATAATCCTTGTCAGAACCCCGTTTAGAGGGCCACGGGGCACGCAGAGGTTACTGGGCCCAACCGTGGTGGCTGAGGCCTTTTACTCCTGGTGTCCTGGATCCCAGCCTACTGTGGATCCTGAGTAACTGGGCCAAGTTATTCTTTTGCTCTGGACTCTCAGCGGTAGCTGTGGATGAGCAGTCAGACTCCAATCGGGTGGGGGGGGAGGGGGGAATGTAGATACAAGTTGAGCATGACTCGTAACTCAAAGTGCACTCAGCAATGTCAATATATCAGTGTCCAGTCAAATACTTGCTTTATATTAAAAAAAAGTATTTTATTTCTAATTGTAAGCGTTTAAAGAAACAGCAAAATTTTTAAGCAACAATACAATCCCCTTGAGGTTGATGCCTAGTGTTTATCTGGAAGTCTCCTGTCCCCCTCTCTTCCTTGCAATGTGGTTAGGTTATTCCCTATTTACTGGTGGCTGCATAAAGGGAATGCTCACTAGTAGGCCGTGCTCCAGAGTTCCTCTTTGACTCTTTAGGAATTAGTCAAAAGTGTCTGTGGTGCTTCAGCACCTTCAGCAGTGAGCCCCAAAGGTCCCAACAGTCCTTATTCCACTCTTGCCCACTCCTGCAGCATGAAAGCATTCGGCGTTTCAGCGGGTGCCCTGACCACGAGCACACTCGCATGTTCTGGGCCTGTTTGGAGGAATTGGGCTGCTAGTGGTAATCACCGCAGCACCCGGCAGGCACAAGCTTTCTGCTAATCCCCAGTGATGGGAGATCCTCCAGTCTGTGACAATGCAGTATGTCAGTCTTCCCAACACAGAGGGTGGGGGTGGGAGGAGGGGGTAGAAATGGGATTCAATCTACAATCTCTCTACAGGAGCCCTACAATGGTTGGATGTCTTCCTTGGCATACTTCAGTCCTTGAGGGTTGGTCAGGTACAAACCTTGTTGTGCGGGCTCGGCTGCTGATCGCAGCTTCTATCTTTTCCCAGGCAACAGGCTTCACTCTTAGCAAAGTTGAACCAGCAGGCCCTCCTGGCATACAGTTGCTGTGGCATTTAAGAACACAGCTTACACTTCACTGCCTAGTCCACGGTGGCTTCTCCTGGCATACAGGATCCCCACATCGATGGGGTATGTCCTTGGCACATCCCGCATGGCACTTGATGCATGGCCCAGTCCAAGGCTGCCCTTTGCTGGCACACAGGGGTCCCTGTAACAATCCTGCACACAGGCAATGACCCCATCAGTGCACAGCCGTATTCTTACACAGCAAGTCCTCCCGGTGAGCCTCCCCCCCCCCCCCCCCACTGGATGTCACTCCCTCCAGCGCTCTCCTCTTCCTCACGGTGCACACTGGTTTTGGTGCTCTAGGGCAGTTGGTACTTGTTGCCCTGGGTGATGCCCCCTCACCAGCAGGGAGACTAACAGACCTTGGCCCCTTGTCCTGGTCACAGGCTGGAGTCTTGAAGAGCATCCCCCTTTTTCACACAGCCCATCTGCCAGCTTGGCTGATTACACATTTTGGGGTCTCAACCTGCGCTGCTTATGGTCAATTTCCAGATACCAAATGTGATTTTAGGGTCAGATTCTTTGAAGTTTTATGTTGGGGTTCTGCTTCTTTTTAAATGTAAAGTTTTCTTTCCTATTGAAAGACCGTCACAGTAGGAGAGCTGATAGGCCATAGGAGTGACTAGAGTTCACACCTAGATGTCGTCCTCAGTGATATGTGCATTAAAAGGTTAATCCCAGGCTCCCAACCCTTTTCTTTATCAGCCCAATTTCCTTCCTAGGATGTCCAGGCACCTTACTTGTTATGTAACACTACATCAAAGTGCACCATTTTGAAGTGCAAAGGGGGAGATCTTCCTTTCTCAAGTGTGTTCCAACTAGCTCACTGGAATACAGCAATACACAGATCTGTCTGGTGGGGATTCCTCTAGTCCTCATGTCTCAGGCCTGGGCATACCAAAGTGGAACTCTGGATCCTCAATGTAGTGTACCATTGCAGGCACACTTGCACTTAGTGTACATACACCACACACATGTTGTCACCTCCATGTATTGTGCCATCACAGGCACACACATATTCAGCACATACATATATTCAGCTCACACATTCTCACACTGCACTATTCAGTACTGTAGCCTTTCTGTATTGTACCAGGGGGTGCTATTTGCAAACATGCTGCCAGCACACACACTTCACTTGTGTGCGCTTGACAACACTTCACCCTTCATGTACTGTACTTGCAAGCACACATACACCCAGCACATGCTTTTCATTGCAGAAGCACTGTGCATCCCTCATGTAATATATTGCTCACAGGCATACATACACTCAGTACATGCACTAACCATGCATGTACTGCACAGCACTGCTCTGTTTCTGTACTGTACCCTTCCCAGGTACAAATACTTCAGCGTAGAGTCACTGCTCCTGAGTTGCGCAGCTCTCTACATCTAACAAATGTAGGCCAAGTGTGAGTGAAGCACACAGCAGCAGAACTTTTAAAAAGGTGAGTGAGCCCATAGGCCTCACTCCAGTGACACATGATAAAAAGGACCTGCTCACTCCTACTGATCACTACATGGTATGCTGCCACCACTGCTCTCGTGCAACTTAACTCTTGGTGAAGGCAGTAGCCTTTCACAAATATGAGGGTAGCACCTTTGGGTGTTCCTTTCGGTCCAACAAGACCTCAATCAGTAAAACAGGCCTATGTCATGTTTGTGTCTGTGGCAACAACACTCCGCATTAGTGATGGAACTGTCACCCTTAGGATGGTCTTCAATCCGCTTATTTTTGCCGGTCTCGTTTTTGTTGGTCTTAGGACTCTGTGCACTTTACCATTGCTGACCAGTGTTAGTGCTTCTGATCTTTCCTCCTAAACATGGTTGAATTGGCTTATACCCAATTGGCATATTTTAATTTATTTGTCCCTAGTAATGTCGATCCATGTACCCAGAGCCTGTACACTTAATGCTACTAGTGGGCCTGCAGCACTGATTGTGCCACCCCATTAAGTAGCCCTGTAAAACATGTCTCAGGCCTGCCATTGTAGCCCGTTTGTGCAGTTCAAAACTGCTATTTCGACCTGGCAAAATAAACCATTTGCCATGCCTAAACCTTCCTTTTTAGGTTGAGCTTCGACAGTGCTTGCACTGTCAGCAAGACCTGTTGTATCATCTATGGGCTATGGCACACCCACCAATTGCCATTGGTTGTTACCTGTGTCATTTACAAATGCTGGCTTGTTATTGGTGCATTTGTTTAAATGTCTTTCCTTTGTGTGATTAGCTCCTTCCCTGGCTATTTCACTATGAGAACGGTTTTCTGGCCATCACACTGGTATAGCGTGATGGCCACTCCTCCCTCCTCCTGTATGGGCATTGCAGCCTTATACATAGCTTTTCCCTTCCATGTCTCTGCTCCCGGCTGCCCTGGTCTTCTTCGTAAGTGCTCCTTGCGGCGTGTTTTTGTTGGGCTGCTTTGCAGTGAAAATCTCATGTTTGGTTTACTTATCTTAATTTGCTGTGTGCTTGATTTTACATTTCCAGAGTAGGAAAGTGTTTGTGCAGTGCACAGATAAACAGGATTTGTTTTTTACAATAGATTGCCATTATTTACTCCAAAGAACACACTTTAGCTCTATTGCTTTTAAAATGTTCAAATTACACAAGCCGGATCTGGAAGAGATTGCTCCTTGCTCCCAGCGCAGCACCGCCCTTGCTGAGCTCTTAAAGAGGCACGGGCCAAGTATAACAGCACTGGCCACGGTATGCACAGAGGCCCTCTGGTGCCTGGCTCAGAGGTGAGGTTTGCAGCCTCATTTTACTTTCAGCCGAGAATGCAGAGCAACCAGTGTCCTGCCAGTGTGGTCACGTGGTGCTGTGTGGCGCCGTCTGACGAGACCATCGGCGACACCGTCCACGAGGATACAGTCAACGACAGGATTTTCAACTGCTCTAGCCAGAAACCCGTTGACTATGATTAGGGTGACAAAATATTTTCATCCTGAAATGTCAGCTTATAGTAAAATCTACCCTTTTCACCTTTTGGATCTTCAGGAGGATGAAGAGGAAGATGATGGTATGTACGGAACAGCACCCAGTACTTTGAAGCTGCATGTAAAGTGCTAGGATCTTGAAGATATGAGGACCAGCCATAACAGGCACCGCCGCGTCATTATCTACGCTACGAATATCAAGAACATCGCCCTAGAGAGATGGCTCATCTGCCGCCAACTTTAATTCAAGATCTTCAAGCTATGCTAGCAGATTACAAGCAAAGATTTCCATTTTAAGATGTTCCCAAGGAACTACCGGCACAAACGCAAGCCATTGAGAAACCCAGTTCACCAGCAACATCTACAGTGCCACGACCTTTTACACAAGAGGCTGATCCGGTCGACCCTTCCTCTTTGGACGAAGAGTGAGAAGAAGGCGAAATCCCAGACCCAGCTGCTGACCCTTGGGAGGACTACATTATTCCTACTTCTTCCCCTCCTTCACACCATCCAGCGGATTCCCCGCCAGAAGACATGGGGAGTTTCCACAAGTTAATGGAGAGGGCTTCTAAGAGATTCCATCTCCCCATTGAAATCAAACATACAGAATGCTTCCTGTATGACTTTAAAGAGGAAGCTGGAAAGTCAATTCGCACAATTCCAATTATTTACTACATTTGGCAGGATGTAAAGATAATAATGACCCTGGCAACAATACCACCAGTGCTTTCTCACATAGAGAAAAAGTACAGAGCCCCAGAAAATTCCCCTTTTTGTCTGACAGGCCATCCGAAACCGGATTCTGTTATTTCACAGGCGTACAAGGGAGATCTAAGAACCCAGCCACCCCGATCTCCACTCCGCCGGACAAAGAAGGGCGTAAGCATGACATTATGGGAAAGCGTTTCTCCACCATGGCTTCGACTACTATTAAGGCGGCCAATGCTTTGGCTATCATCGGATGCTACGATAGACAAATGTGGTGTGATATGGCTTCTCTATTAGACCTTATTCCTGAGGATAGAAAGCAGGAAGACAGATTCTCATAGAAGGTGAACGGGCAGCCTCGGAGACAATTTAGACTGGCGGTCCAGTCAAAGGTTCTGGATATGGCATTTGATGGGGAAGCCTTATTTGGCAAACATATAGATGACGCACTTCTAACCATCAAAAAGGACACAGATACATCTAAATCCTTAGGTTCCCTCCAACACATGAAGATACCGTTCAGAGGGGCAAGCGGATGTGGTTTTCCACTGACAGAGGAAGCTACCAAAGGGTGCAACAATACCAGCCCTACCAGACAAAATATAGGCAATCCTACCAACCTGCTACCTACCCTCAACCGACTACGGCTGGTTTCTGTCGCCAAAGGGGCCGAAAGAGAACATAGACCCAAGGCAGGGTCAATGGAAGAAATAGTGATTTTACCAGGATACCTGCTTCCCCCTCACTTTACCCTCCTGTGGGTGCAAAGATATTAAGTTTCCTCTAGCAATGGGAGAGTATAACATCGGACCGTTGTGTACTGGTTTTGATTGCCTTCTGTTTCACACTGGAGTTTGTACAAAAATCTCCAACTACGCCACCCAGGGGAACCCCTACCCCTCGTCTTCACTTATTGCAGAAGGAAACTAAACTAATGCTTGCAAAAGGAGCCATAGAGAAAGTTCCAGCTCTGCAAAGTGGGCAAGGTTTCTACTTCCTTTTCTTCTTGATTATGAAAGTCAGGAGAATGGAGACCAATTTTTTGGTCTCAAAGTTAAACAAGTTCCTGAGGAAACAAACTTTCAGGATGGTAATTTTGAGATCTCTCGACGTCTCCACAACGGAGATTTCATGACCTCCCTCGATTTGGAAGATGCATATATCCACATCCCCATTCATCAGAAGCATCAAAAATTCCTCAGATTCGCGATGGCTGATACCCCCTACCAATTCAAGGTTCTCCCTTTCGGCCTCAAATCGGCACCCAGGATATTTACAAAATGCCTGGCGCCTGTCGTGGCAGCTCTACGTTCTCAAGGACATCAAGTATTCCCATACTTGGACGACTGGCTGTTAAGGCTTCAACGGCAAAGCAAACGTCCAGAACTACCAACTCTTGTTTATGGCTGTTCAACAAACTGGGGTTGACAGTCAACGTCACAAAGTCCTCTTTTATTCCCAATAAAATTGCACCATTCCTGGGAGCCAGATTGGACACAATCCAATGCAAAGCTTTCTTGTCGGAGGAACGTCAAACCTGACTAAGTCTTTTGGCTATGGCCATATCAAGAAAACGACTGTTTCAGTAAGAAAATACAAGTGGCTTCTAGAGATGTGCTCTTCAGAGATCGACTTGGTTCCCTTGGCCAGACTCAAAATTAGATCTCTTGAGGAAGAATGACAAAAACAATGACTTTAAACATCGGGATCTTTCGAAGAAATCATTTGCGTTACTCCGAAGAAGATAGCAATGAAATGGTGGTAGCACACCCCAAACCTTTCAAAAGGGTTGAATTTCTTACAAGACATACCAGATTTGATCCTGATTACGGATGCCTCCATGGACGGCTTGGTAGGCCAGTTGCAGGACCTTCAAATTCAAGGCAAATGGTCCAATTTTCAAAAACAGTCATATCAAGAGCCTGGAGTTGAAGGCCAGATTCCTCTCCTTGCAAGCTTTCCTGCCGAGGATAGCAGGCGCCTCCGTACTGGTCCATACAGACAACACGACCAGTATGTTCTACATAAACCGGGAGGAACAAAATCTCTCACGCTTTCTCTAGCAGCACAGTAACTGTGGAGCTTGGCAACAGACAATTGCCACGAATGAAAACTCAATTCCAGTTGAATGGAGTATTTGCTCTACGGGGAAACCAGCTCTGGGGCTGTTTGCAACGAATAAACACCTAATGCCGGTCCTATGCCAGCAGGTACCCCCTCCTGAGGTCTCGGCGCAATGCCTTTTCGATGCGATGGTCAGGGATATATGCCTACGCTTTACTCCCATCCCATTGATTGCCAGAGTACTGACCAAAATGAAGCTGGAAGAATGTTTACCAATTACCATCACGCCCAGGTGGCCCAGGCAACATTGGTTTCCGGAACGTCTTCACCTCTCAGAAACAAGATCTATTCGTCTGCAGCGGTTTCCTCCTCTTTTGTCCAGAGACAAGAGTCAACAGATGTTACCATATCTTCCCTCTTTGGCAAAATCAGGTTTAGCCTTCTCTTCGGTTAAGGTGCATTTGGATTCCATCTCTCGCTATAGAAGAGCTTCCAGTGGCACTTCTTTGTGCCTCAAGCCTTACCAAACAATTCATGAAGGGGCTGTTCTGTGCTTTTCCTCCGGTGCAAGCACCTCCACCGGAATGGAACTTAAGTGGTTCTTGCACAAATTATGAAAAGACAGTTTGAACCCATTCATAAATCTGAACTGAAATACCTCACATGGAAAGTCGCCCTTATTCTAGCCCTCACCTCAGCCAGGAGGGTAAACTAAATCCAGGCATTCACAATTGGGGAAACCTTTTTTAATATTAGAGGAGAATGCTGTGACTAATCCCACGTTTATCCCTTAAGCGCCTTCTCAGTTCTACCTCAATAAGCCATTATATTCCGGTCCTATTTTCCGCAACCATCAACGCCTGTAGAGCAGGAGCCACATACACTTGATGTCAAACGCTGCCTCAAGTTCTTTCTTCAGAGAACAAAGGACATTCGAAAAACTGATCAATTACTTGTTGCCTAAGCCAAGGCAGAGAAGGGACTGCAATAACAACCACTACCACAAGATGGATATCGGCTGCGATCCATTTGTCATATCAAAGCCAACAATCCTTTGAAAAGGACAGCAAAAGCTCACTCTACCAGAGTGGTTGCAACTTCTGTGGCCCTCTTAGCAGGGGTGGACCCTCGGACTCAACTCTTCAGTAGACAACTGGGCCTATGGAAGACTCAGACAGGAGGAGTGCTGTGCTGCTTTTCTGCAAGAAGTACTGCCACTCTGCTGTCGGAGTGAAGGACTGGACCTGCATCCTAAACCCAAGACTTCCAGAGTGACTCCAAGCATAGTTGTCTGACCTCCTGATCAGAGCCTCAGGGACAGAACAGGCTCAAACAACCTTGTACCCAGCCCCAGGACTCTGCCAACTGTGAGCCCTGCCAAGTGGTTCCACCCAAGTCCTGGACCCTTTTAAGTGGCCCTGAAGGTGCTCTGCCACCCCAGCTTTGGTCCCAGCGAAACAGACGCAGCGAGGCACAGTCTCCCAAAACTCCACATCGTAACTACAGTGCAACATTTCCCCTCCCAAAACTAAGCATCAGAACTGCTGTGTGATGCATCCCTGATTCAGGACCTTGCATCGTAGCCTCTTTGGAACTGCCGCTGAGCAAGACGTCCTAGACACCGGTTCTTGCATTGCAAGCCCCTTGTTGACTGCATCGTCGACAACTATGCAGGACTCCACATCACAGCCTCGGACTTGCTGCTGCACAAAGCATCCTCGTTAGGGAATTTTGAAACCGTCTGCAACCAGGGTTTGAGGTAGTTTGATCAGCGTGTGTAACTGAGTCCCTGTAACCGTCCTGTGATGTATCTCTCTCAGCCTGAACTTGTGACTTTTGTCCTGGTCTAAAGCAACCAGATAACACAGTTGGCGCTTTGTGCTTTTTGGTGCTATTTTTAACTTGCATCTTTAAAATTGCATATCTCTGGTTCCAATGTTTAGATTTATGTTTATTTTTTACTTTACTTTTCTAAATTGGTGTGGGATTTTTCTTGTGTTGTATTTTCACTTTATTACTGTCTGAAGTGCTGCACATATACTTTTCACATTGCCTGGAAGTGTTAAGCCTAACAGCTGTGTGCCATGCCACCAAAGGGTTGAGAACAGGTTAATTTGGGGTTTGCTTATGACTTCACCCTGGCAAGTATTGTGGTTGCTGCTTGAGTAGGGTTTCACCCACTCAACCAACAACCCAATTTCTTGCAATTAAGGATCCAGACATCAGTACATTTGGAAACTTAGGGCAGGACTACACACATTTTACCATGCCGAGGACTTTAACGTCCCACCAACACTTATGGAGTGTAGTAGGAAGAGGACCAGGAGCAATCTGCTACTTACGGAAGACTATAAACCCTTCTGAAGAAAATACATTTCTCCTTTTGTTATGGAGCGTCTTGCAACAAGGTAAAGGTGTTAAAACACAGCAACTGGAATCGCTGTAGTAACTTGGTTTCAGAAAATATACAAGTCAGCATCACAAGATCCTTTCTGTATTCAAAATCATTTGGAAGATAACTTATGGCTTTGGAACATTCTGGTAAGCCTCATGTAACTGTTAATTCATTATCCGATGGAGAACCCACAAATTCATTTTCTGTAAAAGATGTTTATTAGAAATGCACCTAAGAAAGGGCAGAATTCATGTTACAGGTGTGGGTCCAGGTCTCATTTAGGCAGCAATGTATATTATCCAGCTTCTTTTTTAAGCATAAGTGCAGGAAATGCAGTAATTAGCAAAAGTGGTAAAGTGCTGCTTAATGATAGCAGTGTGGATTTTGATGTGGATGAATGTACAAATGATTTATCCAGAGTCCTGCTCACCATTGAGAGAGATGTTGTTCCATCTGGTAAAGTGACAGGTCCATGGTGTTAAGTGGTGGTAGGTGATGTTACTTTGAACATGCCAGATTCTGGTACCCCATCACTATTTTCTCTGATTTGATTTTCCATTAATATTGGGGTTAGAATTTTTGTCTTGAAATACAGATGTGCATAACCAGGCATTTGAGGAACAGGACATTAGTAGGATATTATGTAGATGCATTACCATGTCTTGGTAGAACAACTGTTACAGAGGTAAATGTGATGATTAGGGGAGAAGCATAGTGGGGTAGTAAGATTTTGCCAAACCAAGTTTAATGCTGATACCAGGCTGCTGATACCTGGCTGTGGGACACCTTTTGTGGTGGCTAATATGCCTGTTTCTCTACTTTAAACTACTTCAATGTAATGTAAGTGTGCATTTATAAAGCGCAAACTGTCACTCCGCAAGGAGCCTCCTGGCGCTGAGGGAACAAGGTAGGAGAAGCTGGAAAAGAAGAGAACAAGATGACGGAGAAAATTAGATTAGTGCTAAACAGCGGTCATCCGGGAAGTTATAGATCCAAGTTTTTAGTGCTGTCCTGAAAAGTGATTCAGATTCCTGCATGCGTAGGCCAATAGGGAGCACGTTCCATGCCTTACAACCGAGGTAGGCCACGGTTTTTCCTCCTTTAGAGGTGAGTTTCTAATGGGGTGTTTTTAAAAGATGGGCTGAGGAAGATCTAAGAGTCCTGGTGGTGGTATAGGGGGAGAAGCCTGCTGAAAGGTACCTGGGCCCTGCATTGTGTGTGGCCTTGTGGGTGATCAGTAGGATCTTGAAAAGGATACGGTTATGGATGGGAAGCCAATGCAGGGTATTGAGTGCCGAAGATGCGGAGGATCTGCGTGGAAGCCTTAAGACCAGACAGGCTGCCGCATTTTGAGCCACTTGCGTTCTTTTTATTGTGGACTTGTTAGACCCTGCCAGAAGGCTGTTGCAGTAGTCCAAGCGCGATAGGATCAGAGCAACTGTAACTGATTTCTTGGCCGCCAGCGGAATGAGCTCAAAGAATTTCTTCAGAGATCTCAATAAGCTAAAGCAGGTACCTGCCGTGGCAAGAGCATGGGGGAGGAAAGATAGGGCAGAGTCAAACTTGACCCCCAAGTTTCTAGCTACTTTAACCATTTCTGGTGGCGGGGAGGTGCCTTCCGGCCTCCATCTATCAGGGATGAAGGTTACATTTGTACCGATGGGTAGAATTTCGGTTTTGTCAGTTTTGCATTGCAGATGGTTGGTCTTCATCCACTGTAAAATTTGGGAAAGACAAGTTTTGAAGTTGGTTTCGGCCTCTGTTATTTTTGTCCAGGGAGATGATCATTTGAGTATCGTCAGCGTATGAGGAGACTTCAATTCCAAAAGATTTTATAAGGAAGATAAGAGGGGCCATGTAAATGTTAAATAATGGGGGGCTCAAGGAGGAGCCCTGAGGGACCCCTGTAGTAATGGCCTTCTCTGTGGAGAGGAAGGGGCCAAGCGAGACGGTTTGTCTATGGTTGGTAAGAAAGGATCTGATCCATGCTAGGGCGGTGCCCGTGATGCCTCCGCGTTCGAGCCTGGCCAAAAGGATGTCATGAGAAATGGTATCGAACGCGGCGGAAAGGTCCAAGAGGATCAGAATCGCTTTCCTTCCTGAGTCGGCGAGTGTTTTTAGCACCTCTGTGATCTCTAAGAGAGATGACTCCGTTGAATGTCTAGGACGGAAGCCAGATTGTTGAGGGTGGAGGATATTATTGGATTCAATGTAGTCGGAAAGTTCTTTAAGCACGAACCTCTCCGTGATTTTGCCCGGCACCGGAAGCAGCGAAATGGGCCGTAAGTTTGAGAGGACCGAAATGTCCACATTTTCTTTATTTTTGAGGGGTTTAACCAGTGCGAGTTTCCAATCATCTGGGACAATGCCTGTATTTAACGAGGAATTGACTATTTGGTTTATGACTGGATTAATTATGTCAATAAGTTTGTGTAGGATCATGGGGGACCGGCATCCAATGGGGAGCCTGATTTGAAGGTCCTTATAGCCCTGAAGGTAGAGTCAAGAGGAACAGGTGTGAAGGTAGAAAAACCCAATAGATAACACTGCTAAGAATCTTCTGAAAATTTCTGAAATATTTAAGAATAACATTGGCTTTATTAAGATTTTTTAACACAGAATAAAACTTAAAACCAACGTGGTATCGGTTAAACAAAGTGAGACCTATCTCAATGAGTGTGAAGGGTGATCTTAATATGTTACTACAGATGTTGACCTCTCAGGGCATCATAGAAGACATGGGCAAGTTCCATAGTCCTTGTACGGAAACAGTTTGGTGAAAGTGGGTTGTGTGCAGAACTTCACACACTTTATAAAAAATATCGTTGTTGATTGTCACCCTTTACCCAAGGTCCATGAATTTATAGTACATTAGGGGCAAGTCAGTTTATCTTCACTCCTTGACTTAAGCACTGCGTATCAGCAGATCCCATTGGCTGTGGAGCTGTAGGTTTCGACCACCTTCATAACACCATTTAGTGCATTTAAACTCTTGTGCTTACCTTTTAGACTGACCTTTGATGCTAGTGTTCAGAAATTTGTGGACCCCATATTGGGTGATACTCCTGGAGTCCAAGCATTTCAGAGTGACAAATTAATCTCTGCTGGAAAGCATTGAGAAACCCAGCCAGATTTAGGCATTGCCCTAAGAAACCAGTGCAAATTTTGGTACAGAGTTTACTTATCAAGCACATAGCATTACAGCTAAAAGAATCAAACCTAAACTTTCTCTATTTCAAGCCATTCAGGATACTATTGCCCCAAGAACAGACGTGCTTCACACATGTCTAGGTCTGAGTGAGAACTGCTCCTGGTTCACCAGGCTTCGAAAGATCAATAAAATGTTAATAGATCTGCAGGTTTAGTAACTTGAATAATCTACTTGACGTAACTGTAATGTAGTTGACTCATAAACTTGCAGAGCCACCTTTTTAGGTTTTGCCTGCACAGCGCTTTTCTCCATTTCTATTGGCTTTAGCATATTTTCCTGCATTTACCAATGCTTGTTCCTCGTTTGCTTCTCATCAGTTTCCCGTAGCCGAACTACTGTTAACATCCGCTTTGGTAGAAGTATTGTTTTCATGAAGTTCTACCTCTTTCAGCTTTTGATACTTTAAATTAGCAGATTTATATAGTGCAATTTATCACCGGGCAAGATTAAGTGATTTGCTCAGAATCACAGGATGTTGCGCTCAGACTCAAACCGGTATCCCCAGCTCCCGAGTCAGCAACTCTGGCCACTACACCACATCCTCTCCTCTTCAGTGATACTTGTCAGGGAGCTCTTTCCTTCGCCCCAACATTTTTTCATAAAGTTGAGCCTCTTTTTTTTTTTTTCGCCATGCATTACACTATAATTAGAAGATTTATACAGCCCTATTTATGATCCGGAGAGATTAAGTGATTTGGATCTTGGGCTGCTGAGACTCGAACCGGGATCCCCAGTTTCTGATTCAGCAGCTCTGGCTGCTGCGCCACATCCTCTCCTGTGATACTTGTCATGCAACTCTTTTCTTCGTCCTAGACGGTGATTGAATAGTGTTATTAAATGTACATCTTTCCCCTCATCGCCAACCCCGTTTCAGATTACCCTCCACCCACCCCATCCCACCTCTAACACCCATCATGCTGCTTACTACTATACAGCGAGGCGCAGTACTTCACATCAAGAACATTACACAGCGGATTATTACTTCTCTTCCAGTG
The DNA here is from genome assembly GCF_964204655.1 of Triturus cristatus. NCBI lineage: Eukaryota > Metazoa > Chordata > Amphibia > Caudata > Salamandridae > Triturus > Triturus cristatus. The sequence continues at coordinate 472,504,615 of NC_140584.1, read as the reverse complement.
ATGTACACAAGTGTCCGCTACTATACCGGCAATTCAGAACTGTTCTTAGCCGTGGTGAGGCCAAAGTCTGCAGTCTGGCACACAGGAAAGTAGTGGCAGAGCAGAGTTTGTGGGCTGCACCTGCCTAGATGCATAGTCTCAAGTGAACCACGGTCGGGTATATCACCATTTTTTTGATAAATGCATCTGAGCAGAAGGCCATGCTGAACAGAAGGGACTCAGTTCGGAAAAACAGTTATCAGTCATATCAGTGATGTTTTGGGTGGAGGGATCTTGAATGCCACAAATTAAGTGCCTGAAGAGGAACCCTCGATCTTCTCCCAACTTACCTGGATTTCTGAATGCGCTCATAGATGGACCCAGCAGAGCTCCAAGCACCAAACATCACCACAGCTTTGTAAGATCAGTACTTACAAGCACAGTGGTGTCTGTCTGTGGTGTCCGGTGTAACCAGGGTAGGAGCACATGTTGTCCTGGATGGAGATATTTATTTTGGTATTAAAATTGCATAGTGCAAGGACATCAGTTAGTATGGTGTAATAGCTGACTGAATCCTCATACATAAGAGTTATCCTCATACATAAGAGTTTGGAATAAACTGTGGTCCCCATGGTGACATTCCCCCTACGTAAGCAAATAACCTTGCTCTCTCCTTATTTCCTTTTCATAACAATCCGTCTAGTATGTTACTACATTTATAGAAAATGTGGCATTCTGTCCAAAGCTGTATTCTTTGGAACTGCTTACCAGGTTAGAGTGTCAGCGGTGGCTCAACATCCTGGGATTCTGGGCACCTAATATCCCCGTGCCTACAAAAAACAATGAATGTGACCTTGTGTAATATACGTGATGCTCATCTAAAGTGCTCCAATATCTTTGGGTAGATATAAAACTGCAAAATATGTAAATAAATTGGGATAGTTCAGAGTTAAAAAATTATTGTTGCTCAGAATAATTAAAATCATAATTATTTATCAGTTCTTAAAAAGAAGAAAGAGTAGTTAACATGGACATGCATGTTTAAGATTAGCAATCCAACAAGAGATGGACCTAGCAATAAACAAACTAAAAAAAGGTTAAATATCATGTTTTTAAGCCTACAAGTTAAGAAAATAGCTGTTTTAAAGCATAGGTATTTTATCAGGCCAAGCACAAGCGAAGTCAAACCTGACTCATTCTCAGATTTAGGCCACTAAATGCTAATATAGTTGCTTAACCACTTTGGTACCTTTGAACAGCCGGGGGGAGTCTGACGCAACAGTGCTCATGTGCGTCGGATGGCTCCCGGCCGTCTGCGCACATGGCACAGGAAATCCCTCTGGATCGGGCACCAGAGGGATTTCCATTGCACCAAAACAGCCTCGGGAGCTGGGGAAGATCTTCCCCAGCTCCCGAGGCTGTTCTGTTTCACTGAAATGATCAGCGGGCACGTCACGCTGGTGTAATTTCAGTGAAACTGAAACGAGCTGATCGGCTTGTTTCAGTTTCTCTGCCTGAGCACTGAGGCAGACAGGAGAGGTACAATTGGAAGGGGGAAAATTTCCCCTTTCCAATAGTACCCCTCCCTAGTGGATCCCTGCTTGGGATCGCCACAGGAGGGCGATCCCCAAGCAGGGATCCACCCACTAGGCACCAGGGATGGTGGAACGACCCGTTGGGCAAAGGCTTTGCTCCCCCCCCAACGTTTAATACACAATTCAGTCTTTCTGCCCCCTTGGGGTCAGATGAGGCAATAGCTCCCAATCAGCCCCCCGAGGGGAGCAGAAAGCACACTAGACACCAGGGATTTTTTCTATATGCAAATGTAGGGGTGGGGGCTGCCCAAAATGGGCATGCCTATGCACCCACCATCCCCAAAAAACACTGGACACTCTTTCTGCCCCACCTGGGGGCAGATGGGGGTATTATCCCTGATCTGTCCCCCAGGGCATAAAGCCCACTAGATACCAGGGATATAGAAGAAGGTTGGGGCTGCCCACAATGGGCAAGACTATGCAACCACCCACATCTAATTAAAGTAGTCCCTATTTGCCCCATCCCCCCCAGGAACCAGGGATTTTTTTAAATGTAAATTTAGGGGTGGGGCCGGCCCAAAATGGGCATGCCTATGCCCCCCCCCCCAATGCAGTCTTTTTGCCCCCCCCAGGAGGCAGATGGGGGCAATCGCACCAGAGATCCAGGACCTGCCAATCCAGAGGGGCCCAACCACGGGAAAACAGCAGTAAGTGTTTGAGGGGGACTCGCGAGCGATCACGGAAGGAGGCTAGAGAGCGCTGCGAGACCACCGGAGGTGGTGGGAATATCCCCATGTTGGTACCCCTCTGGAGGATCCAGGCTGCGGACCCCGGCCTGGGAGGAAGGGACGCTTTGCAACGGCGGCAGAAACCATAGCGCAGGCCCTGATAGTACGCATTCGAGAGAGAGCCCACACGGGACGAAGAGCCCACCTGGTGAGGAGGGAGTGCTGGTGACCGATACAGGAGGCAGTGGACGGCGTGTGTTTTTCTGTGTTGCTGCTCCTGCGGAGACCTGCGGCCGTGGGCCCCCATCCTGAGAGGGGGGCTCACCTTGTGACTGCCTTGGACGACACAACATAGCGCAGGCCCCGGATATACGCACCGGAGAGGGGGGTACCTACCTGGAGAGGACAGCGTGCTGGTGACAGGCAGGAGCGACAGTGAGACACCCCAGGGAGCGGCCTCCTACCCCACAGGCTGATAAGTGCTGGCTAACCCAAAGGCGTGAGAAAAAAGCTTGGCCTGCGGTTGGGGACCCCAGATGGGAGCGCTGAGGCCCAGTCATGACGAGCCTCTAGGCCCCCAGTCAACCAGTAACACAAGAGAAGGGAACCCCTGCCCAGTGAAAAAGGTCCAACACACGGAAGAGCCGGAGGATACGGACGTTGGACCACATTTGTGACTGGCAGGCAAGACAGTGGGGCGCGACGTAATCCAGGATTATGCAGAGGAGAACTGCTCCCACTGAGGTACGGGCAGGCTCTAGCTACGGCTACCTGCCTGGAGACAGCTGTTATATGCAAGGGACCCAAAGGGAAAAAACGCAGACCGAGTGAGGCCCCATGAAGAGAAGGGAATGAACGAGTCAGTGGCCGGGTGAACTGGAGAGAGGGCCAACGGGTAGCCGAACATAGTCATCACCTTGCGAGCTGCCTAGAAGAGGTCCCTTAATAAGAGGCGGAAACACAGTTCCTCTCACAGCCTACCAGGGATCCCGGTCGAGGATTATACCATGGCAAGAGACAAGGATCCTAAACCCACGAAACAGGGGAAAATGGACATATATGCCAAAGTGGTGCCCCAGCCGCAGGGTGCAGAGGGTGAGGCCACTGCCCTGCCGGACAACGCAGCCATACTACAGGCTATACATGCTTTGAGATAGGCTCTTGGGGGAAGATGTCAGAGGTGCATATGGAGGTGACCCTGTTTCTCCAGGACCTGCATAAAGTCTCAAAGAATGACCCAAACTGAAACCTGCATCTCCTAAGTGGAAGATATATCCCATGACATGCGGAAAGAGGCCACGGGACTGGCCACCTCATTTAAGGAGGTGGCTTGGAAGGTGGACGATGCGGCAAACTGGGCCCGCAGGAATAACCTATGCTTCATTGGTTTTACAGAGTGAGTGGAAGGAAAGGACTCTGGACACTGCCTGATGACATGGCTCAGACTGTCTCCTACACGCACAGTTTTCAACTTGCTTTATATTTGAAAGGAGCCCATAGGATGCCAGGCTTCCAGCCACCTCCGGGTGCCCCCCCACGACCCTTGATTGCACACGTCCTTAACTAACAGGACGGCTACCGAATACTCTGTGAAATAAGACAAAAGGGTGAAATAAAACACGCCAAAACCAGAATAATGGTGTTTCCGGACTATTCCTGTGAAGTACGAAGTCAACGGTGGAACTTTGACTCAGTCAAGGTTAAACTAAGAACTCTTAAGATTCAATGCATGCTGTTGTTCCTGGCAAAACTCAGTTATATTCCAGGGCACATATCATTTTTTCGAAACGCCAGAAGAGGCATGCGCCTGGCTTGAGGAGCGGCCTCCTATAAGACGCCGACTGGAAATGAAGGAAACCTCCCCCGTGGGCCTGCCAGGGAGCTCAGACTCTGGAAAACATAAGGGGAAAAGACTGCGCAGATTGACTGAGTTGCGCAGGGTATACACTGGGACACCGTTCAGTGCCAAACGACTCAAACACAAGAAGACACAGATATCGGACTCAGACAAAGAAACCACACGTGGCACAGATTGCTCCATCCGATAGAGAATACTCGACAGACACAGATCGTGACCACCCAATCCTACAAAATATCCATCAGCTGGAATATCCAGGTCCGGAATCCGCTACCACTGAGATCCAGCAGCAGCAGTTATCCAAAAGTGGCGAAGAAGGTTGAGATGTTGGGGCTGGGCAGCCACTGAAAGACAGTAACTTGTTCAGTGCCAATAGACACTGCACTTTAAGCTCCTCCAGTGTCAAGATTTAGACTTAACCCCTGTTCAGTATCTAGTTATTATTGGTTATGGGGGAAGGGGGGGGGGCGGTGACCGGCTTCTCAAGCTTCACCTGTGCCTCACTTGTCATGTTGACGAGTTGGGGAGTGGTGTGGGTAGAGGGAGAGTGTGGGGAGGGAGGGTTACACTGAGAGTGAAGAGATGCCAAGAATTAAGTTTGGGGTTTGTTCTATTGTGTATTAAAAATATCCACAGAAATACCGAGATCAGGGCCAAAGATGGGAGTGACAAAACACCTCAAAACGTTTGTGAAAAATGTAAACGAATGCAATGGGCGAGGGAAATTACTTCGTGTTGACATGGAATGTCAACGGATTAGTCAACAAAATTAAAAGCGACTGGTTACCTAATATATTAAAAGGCTCAAACCGGACATCTTTCTCCTACAAGAAATGCATTTAATGGGCTCACACTGTTCCTTCCTGGGGAGGGGCAAAAGCCGGCAAGGTGCACTTGCACATGCAGGCTTTTGCTCGGGGTCTATGGGAGTTGCCATTCTGATTAGGAAATCACCACCCTTCCATACCTCCAAAAGATGGGCGGACCCAAACGACATGCTTGTAGCCGTGAAGGGGCCATGGGGCCGTAGAGAACTCACATGGATCAGTGTTTATTCTCCCCCAAAACTACAGTAGCAGACACTAGATAAAATTGCTAGGATACTCCTAGATTCAGACCCTTCACGCATAGAATAGGCGACGAACTCAATGACATCACAAATCCACACTTGGACCACACACACGTAGGTCCTGAACAGGTTCTCCAGCCCACCTAGAACAATTACAAAACACACTTGGTCTGCCTGATCTCTGGCGTCGACACAATGTTATTATGTTATGTTATTTTCATTTATACAGCGCACAGCTACTCGGAAGTGTCCCGGCGCTATAGACCGCTGGGGAACCCGTCCTGGCTATCCCTGTGAGATGGTCCCTTTCTGGGTATCTCCAAGGTGAAACCAGGCATCCCCGGCGTCTGTGGGGGGCCGTTGTAGAGATGAGGCAAGCTTAATGCCCAGAGTTGCCGAGTGTGTTCCTGGTTAGAGTAGGTACTGAGGCGAGAATTATCGAGTCCGTTTTGACCCTGGTCCACGACCCTGCCGCGTCAGGAATTGAACCCTGGTCCCTGCCCGATTCTCTGCTTACGGATCTGCCACCTCTAACCGGTGAGCCACACCTCTCCACAATCCAGTCGACCTCACATAATCTTACTTCTTGGGAGCTCATAAGGTCTGCTCTAGACTATACTCGTTATTTGCCCCGGCAGGAGAAGTGGAGACAGTTGAAAAGGTAGAATATCTGGCAAGGGGCATATGTGACCACTCACCTCTGGTTAACAGTGGGTGGGAGAGCTACAGGGAACGGATGGCAGTGTAGGTTACAGGCTTGGGCTCTACAGGACAAGGAGATTACCAAAGAGATCCGAATAGATTCGGATCTCTACTTTCAAGAAAATGAGGACTTCGTGTCCTCCGCAGGAACTTTATGGGAGGCGTACAAAACAGTCCTACGAGACAGGGCCCATTATATCATAGCTCACAAGAAAAGGGAAGAGAATCCAGAAACTGAGACCCTGGAACTTAGGCTTTTAGAGCTAGAAGAACAAATGGCGTCTAATGTTAACCAACACAGGTTACGTCAGATGGAGAGAACACTGGAGAGTATAGAACTCTGGTAAATCAAGAAGTGAAATCTCAAATTCTAGCCCACAACACCATCAATACGAGACAGGAGACAGAGCAAGAAAACTACTAGCCTGATTGAGCAGGAAGGAAAGTAAGACGAGATGGATGGATTTCATACACGAACAAGACGAGGCACACATTACATCCCCAAGCATAGCGAGCGCCTTTACCCACTATTACACGGCTGTACAGGGCCAGGCCACTGGTGGATAGTGCCCAAATTGACTCCTATATACATACCATATAGGTCCCCACCCTTTCTCAAGAGGACAGTGAAATTTTAGAGAAGGAACTGACCCTGGAGGAAGTGATGGATGCAATTGGCAGACAGAAGGCGGGGAAGGCGCCAGTCCCAAACGGACTTCCTGCAGAATTTTTCAAGCGTAATGCCAACCTGCTGGCTTCACACCTTTTGAATGTGTTTCGGGCTTCCCAGGAAGAGGGGACACTCACCTGATCTTCGAAATGCCACAGGAGTGGTTATACATAAACCAGGGAAACACTTATTTTGTTAAACTTTGTTAGGTCGCACCTAGCGCAACGCGCATTCTGCTGCTCTATGGGAAGCTTCATGTAATCAGAACAAACTTCTCTGTGTGGGTCAGATTCCTCCCACACATTTGATTGGCCTTTACATGTGTCTTTCAGAAGTGAGAGCACGCAAATGGCCAAATGCAGGTGTATTTCCCACCTTTTCAATAAAGGTTCCCTCCCATGGAGTTTGGGTCTCGAGAGCGAGCAGAGACGCGCATTGTGCCAGCTGCATTCCTCCCTTATCGTGACTTGTATTACTAAATAAACACAGCGAGGTCGCTTTCACTTTGGCGGTCGCGTTTGTTTAATGTTTTTTTTAGTTGATAAGCTCCCGCCCCCCCACCCGCTTTTACCAAGCCTTCACCAGGTTTATTTATGATGTTTTAGTTAAATAAATAGTCTCAGACCCGCCCTGTAAAGCAGTTGTAGAAGAAAAGTAATAAACACCGGTTTTCCACACGCGCTGGCTGAGCAGCAGTCGTTTGCTTAATTCACAAATTCATATGCACATGACAACAAAAAATATATATAATTATCTTAACCAGTGGTTTCCCTGTTCTACATTGTAATTCTTTACATGGCTTAACATGTCACAATCCATGTCCAGATTTAGAAGGCACCTGTGTGAACATTTGATGATTTCACAGCCTGTCCTCCTTGCGATACTATTGGTTTACGACCATTTTTTGATGTGATGCGTTCTAGGATGGAAGTCCTTATTTGAAACATTCAAAACTACTGCCTGGCCCGAAAAATATTTCCGAACACTGCTCCGCTTCTTCTCTCCCCTCAACACCGTGGGCCCCTTTCTGTGCCCCCTTCTTTGCTTAACATACACTCTCTCTCCAGGCCCTGACACGCCCTCTAATCTTATTTACCCTCAGCCTGTACCTTTTTTTTAAACCGTTTTTCTCTGGTCCTCCTCTCCCCCTCTACCTCTCCTCTCTCCCACCACCCCATGTATTATAGCTCCTTTTAGTGTGTTTATATGTGTGTACTGTAGACACACATTGCCAGAACTAGATGAACCGGCATAAACTCCAGAAAGGCCAATTCAGGCCTTACACTTGATTGAACCGTGGACACGGTTGACAACCTTGAAGAATATCTCTCCCTAGCCGATCGGCAGCTAATTTCCATGCGTCCCAGGCATTGACCAGGGCCCTTCACGGAAAAATGAACTTTTTTCTAGCCCCACACCGGCTCTCTCACGGCCCCTGCATTGACGTCTCACCAGCGGATCTCCGCTCGACTGCTCACTATTCTAGAAGGTTTCCGGTATCCATCCTGGACCTTATATCGCTTGTTTCCTCCCTGTAGGCATTTCCACCACCTGACTAGCGCTTTGCTCTCAGCGTCAGGGAATTTAATACCTCTTGAGCAGCCACTATGTGCACTTCTAACTGTGCCATATATTCAGGCATGTAAATATTAAAATGTCCTGATGATGATGCCACATATGTTGTAAAGGAATCGAAACGTCGTCGACCTATAAGTACACCCTATACACTTGCATACTGAATACTTTTTGTGTGTATTGGTGTCTACTAAACATTCTAGTTTGTTCTATTTCAATGTTACCTGCAAACAAATGAGACTGCCTGAACCGCCCGCTTTTCCCTTTCCTTTTCCTTACTGTTAATGTGTACGGTTTGTCATTTTGTCTGGTAGGACGCAGGCTTATGTCCTACCTTATGTTCTTGTTAATCATTTAATCCTATTTAAATTAAACCATCTTGTCCGGCTGGACATCACTTAATATAGCACTGATTCTGAGTCTATATTCATTAGCGCCCTTCATTCATACATGTCTGGGGACCACAGTGTTCTAAACGGATTGTGATTGACAGCAATGCCCCGGCCCCTGTGCTCATATGCGCCAGCTATCTTTATTTGTGTGGTACGCCCGTAGATATGCCAAGGAGATGTAGTCTGGGGGATGTTGTTCCCTCACGTGCACTGGCATTGTTCAAAGGAACATGGGCTTGGGAGGTGGGTCTAAGGGGGGGCAGGGGAGAGATGGACGTAATGTTTTAACTTGATACAAGCTTGTATACCTGCATCATCGCCCAATAATATATCTGCCATTCCCTCTCTACCTTAAAAATTAGGAGAAGTGTACCTATAGTGAATTCGGTGGGCGTAATTATGGTGGGAAATAGGTAAATAACAGTGGACTATGTGAACGCCCTGATCTTTAACTATGGGACATATTGTGCTAGACCAGAGGTCTTAAAACTTTTTTAAGCCAAGACCCCCCTGTCCAATTTATTGGGCGTACCGACCCCCTTCTGACAAATTTTTAGAACTTGGTACTCCTCATAATGGACAATTATCAGCAACCATAAACGTCCCCAATTCCCACGGCAAATCATTTTTACATTGGGGAAATAAGTTAAACAGTGTTTAGCAAATGAAAGGTCAGTGAGCCTGGGAGCGTGGTCAAAGGTGTGGCTAAAAACAGAGCATCATTTATGAGGCATCGGCATAGGGCAGAGCACAAGGCTTCTTGCTGCACTGCCCTATGCCACTGTGAAATGGCAGGACCACACCATATATATGAAAAATGCAGCACACATGGAAAGATGAAAAAACTAGGAGAAATTAAAACATTTCTCCTTGTTACGCCTGCTGGGGGGAGGCTTAAGGTTTTGGCGCTGCCCTAGGTTTACATGGTTTTGCAAATCTGGGGCAGCGTCAAAAACCACGGGTCTTGCGTGGGAACACCCACATAACGCCCAAGCAATGCCTCCTTGACGCAGAGTAAGGCAACGCAGTGACTTGCCCTGCCTTGCATTACTCCATATCTATGAGGCCATGCAAAGCCACGCAGGGTGACTTTGAGTTGTGTCATAGATATGATTGAGATGATTGTGCCTCTGGAGCTTCAAAATAAGTGACAATCCAGTGGTGCAAGCCTCTCATAAATCTACCCAAAAATATTTTGCTCTTTTTTTTGGTCTTTCACCATCAGGTAGCTAGATACAAAATAATGGGTAGTTTAAGTGAAAAATAAACCTAAAAAGTTGTTACTCAGTGGGAAATGCACTATAGTACATTATGAAACCCCTATTTAATGCACTGCACCTTGTAGCACTAAAAGTGATTTCAATCTCCATGGTTTGCCTGTTTGTTTGGTAATTGCGCATGCAACGAAGTTCCGGCATGGGTAGAGTCCAACCAGGGCTTGGTTACCTCAGAGTGTGATTTGTTGTGGTATTGGTGTACTACTGGCATTGGTGTGTACCAGCATATCTTATCTGCTGGTGTTACTTTTGTAGGCAAACAGAGTGACCATTGTTTCCTCTGCTCAGTGTCCTCCAGTGTTGTCGTACAATATTTTGTACTTTGTTTGAGACAGGGTTGTACATGGTCACACGCTGTTCTGTGCGCTTGATTTTGGATTTGTCTCCAGAAGAGCCTGTTCTAAGCCCTTTTACGAGCTCTTTGAGATCTTGGGGTATTTACGTGCAACCAACTTTTCTTCCAGGATTTCTGCTTGTGTTTCAAAGGTTTCAAGGGTGGAGAAGTTACGTCTAACACTAAGGAACTGTCCTAGCAGGAGATTTTCACAGAGAGCTTCGGGTGGAAACTATCGAACAGTAACAAGCTGTTGTCTGTTACCTTATTATGTACCTTAGTTTCTATGCATGTGTCATGAATGTTAATGATCAGGTATAGGAAAACTACTTCATTTTTATTATTACAGATGTAAAATGAGGTCTATCTCTTGTGCTGACCCACTTACCGAATTTGTTGGCCCGCTTGTCATTGCCATGCCATATCACCAAGATGTCGTCAATACACCGGTGCCAGAGTTTATTATCATCTTTATATGGGATTTGGAGACAAAGATATGATCAGTTTCGAATTGGTGTACATACAGGCAGACCACACTCGGGGTAAAAGTACTGCCCATCGAGGTGCCCTGTATCTGATTTTAAAGTACATCCTCAAATTCTAAGAAGTTCTCCATGAGGGCTAGTTCAGCGTATTCTATCACGAACAGTCTAGGGATTATGAAATCCTACTCTTGAGTGTTCAAGGATCCCTTCAATCACCTCAATGGAAGACCACCAAGTCTGTCGGGTTTAACACAACGTGGGTACTAATGCCAAGGCCCCGGCTGTTTGCTTCCAAATCAGGGCGTAGGGGCGGGGACTCCGCAATACCTGCCCATATTATGATTATGCTACCCTCTTTCTTTCAAAACTTTCAGATACAACAACTGAAAAGGATATACATACGTTACATGCCAGGTGCACACTTGTGTATTACCAAGAAGGCATTCAGAGGTAAAACTTGGCAGTTCTTTTGATCATGATTCACAAGTCGGAGTAGTTAAATCAAAGGACAAGGGCAAAAATAGTGCACAAACTTCCCTGGCCCTTTGACTGCCCCTGCTGGACCCCTTACTTACTCTGTGGACCTCTGTTGCAGCTCGTGCAGTCCTCTCCCTCCCGCCACCGCGAGTCCTTCGTGGACGCAGTGTGGAGGTGAGGGCGAGAACGGACTCAATTACCCAGGCCCCCCGGATCCCGGAAGTAACGTCACCCCGCCCGGAGGCGCTTTAAAATCGGCCCAATGCCCCGCGTCGCGGGCTCGCGCGCGGGCTAAGCCCGGGCAAAGTGCGGGCCGTCTGTGGCCGTCCGGGGCTGGCCGCGGCTGGGCTGGGCCAGACCCTGTTCAAGTGTCCTTACAAAGGACTGATTTTATTCTTATCTGGGCCCTACTGCATATTCGCACCTGGTATTATTTGTGTTAATTGTATCACGGACAGTTGTTTGTCGTGTATCATTGTAGTGATATAGCGACCTGGTTGACCCAGATTAAGGCTGTTCAGAGTGTATAGTTTTAATATTTGTTGTTTGTATACCTAGTGAGTTAACCATGTCTGCAGCTAACAAGGAGATTGTTCGTTCCAACATTGCCACCCTCGACAATTACCTTGTGAAAGTAGTTGATAAAATTAACAAAGAGCGACGACTTTCTTTAGGCCGGGGGTGTACTTTGGATTCTTTACCCAGTACTCCCAACCCACCCATTGTATCGCCTATATTATTAGGGGACGGCTGTGTCAATTTAGAATGTCTTGAACCCCCTATAATGGTTTCCGTATTAGAACCAGCTTCTACTTTGATTACGCCAGAACCGCTATTAGCTTTATGCTCTCCGGCTCCGAGAGTGCAGAGAGTGTTAAGATCGGGGAAGGGTGTTGCTAGGTCAACCATTCAAAAACGAGGGGGGAACCATAATTAAAAAAAATTGGACCCCACATTTAAGTGTGTTGTGAGTAACCCATCTATAGAAACTGAAAATACCCAAGTAACATTAGACTCCAAGCAATTAGAGTTTCTAGTTAGTATAATAGATACAAAGTTTGATAAGATCATTTTGCCCTTAATGGATAAACTGGATACTCTTTCAGAAGAAATTAAGAGGCTGGGGGGGGCTTCTAAAATCCCACTTAGGGACAAAGTCAAATATTGAAGACTCAGTAACAGTTATGGCATTAGAACCGAAAACTCTTAACATTCCTAATGGGGGGTTACAGTTGTATCGAACTTAGCGGCGGGTTCAAATACACTACCTCAACCAATGGCAGTGGATAAACCAGGGAATATTACCGTTAAGCCTAAAAGTTTTCAGCTTTTGGGGGGCGTGGCTTGGCTGCCGAGCGGAATGGCTGCCTGAAACCGCAGCTCCGCCGATCGAGCACAGAAATCCTTCAATTATTAGCTGAACTGGGGTGCGAGCTCGGTCCTCCCCGCCCGAGACGGTAGTCCTGGGTGTCCGCCCTGTGCTCTGGCTTTTCTGACCCCGTCGGCGGCTTGTGGACGGAGAGCGGCCCGCGGGCGGCGCGGAGTCGTGGCGGCCTACACCATTCGCTAGAGCCGGGGCCTTGCGTGTGGAGTGCCCGAAACCTATCCGAGGGGTGAGGCAGAGGCTGTTCGCTCGCCCAAAGAAAAGCGCACCCCGGCGAAGGTCTCACCCCCTACGGCTGTCGGAGTGAAGCTGAGGAGGCGGCGGCTGGTGTGGAAGACCGCCGAACGTCCGCCCCTGGATTGCACGACGGCGCACGGCGACGGGCCCGGGCGGCTGATCGCAGTGGCGGCCATTTTGCCTGAAGCAGAAGTCCCATGGTCGAAGGTTCCAGGGAGACGATCGGAGAGACGAGGCCGGCTGCCGTACATGCCCCGACAATACTGTGGTGAGGTTGGAGCGTTGACCTGTCATGTGGAAAGTGCACGGCTGTACTAGGGTTGTCCTGCTCCGGCGGCCTGCGCTGTGACTCTCCCCGCCTGCTCTGCTTAGGGTGCGCGCCCCGCTATTGGAGGCCCAGCCATTCAGCCTACCTACTGGGACTAACCGACCTGCTGCCCTCGGTGAGACGCTGAGGGTCGGCGACTGGCGGCGACTGGTCGCGGCCGCCAGGGCATACTCGCGGCGCCGGGTGGCGGCTGGGGAGTGGCCATGGGCAAACCGGACACGCGGCAGCCGAAAATCACTTTCGACAAGTCCAAGCAGAAGCCGCCGGACCCAGACCCAGACCTCCGTGAGGCCGAATCTACTCGAGCGGACCAGAGGGGTGCTCAGGAGGCGGACATTAAGGCCATGTTTCAGGAACTGAAAACAAGCTTACATGGCATCGATGGCAAAATGGATGCGCTGGCTGCCCGCATGGACGGTATCACGTCCCGCATGGACAAACAAGAGGGGAGAGTGGAATCGCTCGAAACACGTGTGGCCGACACGGAGGAAAATCAGACCGGCCTTGCCGGCCAACTTCGGGGCATGGAGAAGATCCTAACACTCATTCAGCAGAAAAATGAGGATTTGGAGGCGCGCTCGCGGCGCAACAACGTCCGCATCACGGGTGTGGCGGAAACGACGGACATAACCAGCATGGAGCTCTTTGTCGAACAAATGTGTAAGGATCTGTTTGGGTCGGGATTGTCTCCGATGTTCCTGGTCGAGAGGGCTCACAGATCACTGGGGCCCAGGCCTAAACCCGGTGCACCGCCCCGGCCTATTATTGCACGAATCTTGAATTATAGGGACCGGGACGTGATCTTACGAATGGCAAGGGACATATCGGACTTGCAATACAGGGGCAACCACATTGCACTATACCCGGACTATACGATGCAGGTTCAAGCCGCTCGAAGGGAATTTTTGCCGGCGAAGAAACTTTTTCAACAGGCGGGCACCAAATACTCCCTCATCTACCCTGCTAAACTCCGGGTCCAAGGTCCCGGTAAGCCATCCTTTTTTGTTGACGCTAAGGCGGCTATGAAATATGCCAAACAACTGTTAAAGGACCAAAAGGCTCAGACACCGGCAGTTGACCCGGACCAGCGGGACAGGCTAAGTGACGTTGAATGACTACTCCTGTTTGCTTCTTGTTAAATCGCTGGGTGTCGCCTGGCTACGCTGTGCTGGGCCATATTGAGAATGTTTAATTCCCTGGAGTTCCAATTTCAGATGCTATGAGGGAGCTGAGCAGGGCTGCGGGATTGGGGGGGGATGGTCCTTGAGCTGGTACACTAGTATCGCGCTCGATCGCCCTGTCACAAGTACAGGGCCTGTAGGTGGCCAACCTGCGTACCTCAAGGGATGATTCCCATTCACTGTTCACATTTAGAGACTGTAGTTACAGTTGTTGTAGTTGGGAGGGGGTCCAGGGAGTTCATTGCACAACCTGATTGGGGGGTTGGAGCGGGAGGGTTAGGGGTTTGGCTGGGGCTGGGGGTTTTTGTTGTGTTTTATTTAAGTTTCAGAGCCGGGTCGGAGGTGGCGAAAACTGCTATTGAATCACACGTTGTGCGCAGCGCGCTGTCATGTCGACAGTCACCTAGCAAGAGGTGTACTGGCATTTACCGGGCAGGCTGCCCAGCTGGCCGGGTGGGATATGTGTTGTCTGACAGGGACGGGCTGCAGGAATTGATGCAACGAGGAACGGGTCCGTGGCCTGCTCGAGTTCTATTTCCCTGCTTGGTGCCTGGTGGAGGTTCCCTGCCCTGTTGGCGGGCGTGCGGATTGCTGTGGCATTGCCGCCCTCATATATTGGGACCCGCTGGATTGAAAATGCGTGCTTCGAGAGTTGGTGTGACTTGGCCGGGTGACTGGGGGGTAGGTGTATGCTTGAGGCTTGCCCGAACTCTGTTAACACGTATGGTGCGGTGAATAGCATAAAGTGTATTACCTGGAATGTACGGGGCATGAATGATAGGCGGAAAGTGAGACTGATACAGGCCTTTCTGATTAGGAAGGGTGCGGACATTTGCCTTCTGCAGGAGACGCACCTGACGGACAATGCTGCGCAGCTGCTCAGACACAACCGATGGGGTGAGGTAGTTCACGCTCACTACTCTAACTACTCTAGAGGGGTGGCGATACTTATCAGAAAAGGGCTTCACTGGAGGACGCACGAGGAAATCAGGGACGCGGGGGGCAGGTTTGTTCTGTTGGTAGGTTCGCTGTGCGGCGCGAGAGTGATTCTGGTGAATGTTTATGGCCCGAATGACGATAATCCAGATTTCTACGAGGGATTGTGGCATAAGGTGCGGAACTGTGGACCTGCTGCGATACTGTGGGGAGGAGACTATAATGTGGTACTGTCAGATACTGCAGATAGGCAGGGCACCACTCGGGAACATCACCCTAGGGCGTCGGAGGCGCTTGGCCATATTATGCAAGAGGCAGGACTGGTGGACTCCTGGAGGACACTGCACCCTGAGACCCGCGCCGGTACGTGTATCACAGCTCATCGTGCGGCCTGGTCCAGATTGGATTTCTGGCTGCTGTCCAGAGATCTGCACTCATCGGTGTTAGAGGTGACTCACTTGTCGCGGTCACTTTCTGATCATGCCCCGGTTTGCTTAACGATATCCACCCCGCCGCAGTACATTCAGCCGTTTAGTTGGAGATTCCCGTCCCGGGCTCTGCGCGACCAGGTCTTCCAGCACTCTTTGCGGGAAAAACTGGAGGAATACTTCGCACTAAACGAGGGCTCAGTAGATTCACCTGGCGTGCTCTGGGAGGCCTGTAAAGCTGTGACAAGAGGCCACTGCATGGCGCTAAAAACTGGGGTTTTACGCTCCATTAGAGCTACTCTCGGCAGGTTGGAGTCTGAACTGGCTCGGCTTGAAGCTGCGATGGTGGCTACCCCGTCTGGTGGTGCGAGTGCAGACTTCAGGACGAAACTGACCGAGTATCAAGAGGAGGCTGAGAGGGAGGTCAGGTTCTTGTCCAAAGATTCTCAGGCCAGGCGTTACGGAGAGGGTGATAGAGCTGGCCGAACACTAGCAAATCTGCTGCGCCCGCCACGCGGGTCGGAGCATATTCTTGAGATACAGGAGTCGGGGGGGTGCAGTAATTCGAGATCCTCCGGCTATACTGGCGGTGATGACAGACTACTATAAGGACTTGTACACCTCTAAGGTGTCCCCTGACGACACCATTATTAGTGATTACCTGGACACCATAGCTCTTGCGTGGTTCAGTAATAGTGCCCGACAATATATGGACCTCCCCTTCACGCAGGAGGACATTCGAGCGGTTATAGCCGCTATGCCGCTCAGCAAGGCACCAGGCCCAGACGGGCTGACGGCAGCCTTCTACAAGGAATACGCAGACCTACTGGTCCCTCGCTTGCATAATGTTTTTGAGGAAGCGATGGAGGTTGGCATCCTCCCTGCCTCGATGCGAGAGGCCCTCATCATTACGCTGCTTAAACCTGGCAAGAATCCTGTTACCCCGGACTCATATCGCCCACTCTCGCTAATTAATCTTGACGCCAAAATCTACGCGAAACTACTCGCTGACCGCCTGAAACTTATGCTGCCTCAGATAGCGTTGTCCGATCAGTCGGGCTTTGTGATGGGGCGGTCCACTTCCCACAATCTTAGAGTGCTGTTTGGGCTCCTGCATTATTTGGATCCCAAGGTACAAGCCGCGGCCGCATTGCTTGACGCCACTAAGGCGTTCGACTCACTAGAGTGGAAATTCCTACGGGCGTTATTCACTCGCATGGGTTTCAGCCCCTCCTTTGCCAGGCGTATTGGAATAATCTATAATCACCCGACGGCTAGGGTACGGGTTAATGGTCAGACGTCTTCCCCGATCCCCATAACAAGAGGCACTCGGCAGGGCTGCCCCTTGTCGCCACTGCTGTTCGCTATTGCGACGGAGCCGCTGGCGGCTCGTTTGCGCCAACACCACACTCATCGCAGTATCGGCTTCACGTCGCGTGGCCTGCTGGTCTCTATGTACGCCGACGACATAACCATATATTTGATGAATCCATCGGAAAACTTCGACCCACTGATGCGTGAGGTGACGAGGTACAGCGGCCTCACGGGTATCGATATCAACTGGTCAAAGTCGGCGATGTTCCCGCTGACGGACGGCACGAGTCAATGCCACACGGAATTCCCGATCGACTGGGTCACTGATGAGATTAAATACCTGGGCATACGGTTTAGCCGATCGATAGAGGACATATGGCTGGCCAATTTTGGGGTGGCCGTGGAATGGCTGGAGTGCAAAGTGAAGCGCTGGAAAGCGCTGCCACTATCTCTGATGGGCCGCATAGCAATTGCTAAAATGGTGGCCGTTCCTAAATTTCTTTACTTATTCGTAAACATCCCCGTGCCACTCACTAAGTCGTTCTTTCGCCGGCTCCGCTCCGCCTTGATTGAACTGGTCTGGGCGGGTAAGCAGCCCAGAGTGGCCTGGAACCTCCTCACACTTCCCTTCCGTCAGGGGGGACTCGCGGCCCCGGACATGGAGCTATATGCGTACAGTGCTCAGGCCCAATATCTGCACTACTGGCAGCACCCGATCCCTTACCAGCCGCATGTGGCCATCGAGATGGATGTTGCGGCCCCCTGCCCCCTTCGTGCAGCGGCATATCAGAGATACAGACGCTCCAGGGACGACATTGACACTGTTGAGATGGTACGCTGGGCCTGGTCAAGCATTGCCAAACGTGCAGGCGTAGATGACTTATATGCGCCGAGTATGCCCCTCGCGGATAATCCACTATTGGGGCCATTGACGGACGCGGCAGTGGCGCGGCGGGCGCGGGCCTGCGGACTGAAGGTGGCGGGAGACTTGTACCCGGACGATACCTTCCTCACAGTGCGGGACATGGCGGCAGCGCCGGAACCGACGGCCTCGGAGCTCCTTCTCTACTATCAACTGCGGTCCGCCTGCAAGGGCAGGTACCCTATGTTTCCAG
Organism: Triturus cristatus; assembly: GCF_964204655.1. NCBI lineage: Eukaryota > Metazoa > Chordata > Amphibia > Caudata > Salamandridae > Triturus > Triturus cristatus. The sequence continues at coordinate 472,486,611 of NC_140584.1, read as the reverse complement.
AGGCTCCGCCGACGATTGCGGCCTTGGAGGACGTACTCTCGAACTCCTCCGCGCGCAAACTGATCACACGGATCTATAGAGCTACTCAAAGCACGGCTCCGGTTGCGCACACTGACTCCAGATCCGCGTGGGAACTCGAAGCGGGTATATCTATTACCGAGAAGCAGTGGGAGTACTGTTGCTCCCAACTTGAAAACCTATCCCCTAATTATAGGCTGCGGTTGGTACACTTCAACTATCTGCACCGGACCTACCGGACGCCCATTCAATTGTGTAGGATGGGTCTGCGGTCTGATGCGTGCTGTTGGAGATGCGGTGCGCAGGATGCCGCGTTCTATCACCTTGTCTGGGTGTGTGGCCCCATACGCGACTTCTGGATAGCAGTCTTCAATGCCGTGGGGCAGATCGTGGGGATGGTGCTGGGGCCGGACCCACTTGTGGCCCTATTGGGATTCGTTAGAAATGTGCCCAAGACCTCACGTAGGCTTGTGGCCATTTTATTATTACTTGCTAAGCGTCAGGTAGCGCTACACTGGAAGAAGACAATGCCGCCAAGCGTGAAGGCCTGGATAAGATCGGCGGTGTACTGTAGGGAGCAGCTGACCTCATACTGGGACCAGCTGCCGCAGCGCTCGCGGCCTGTAGATATCTGGCAGCCACTGGTAGACTGGTTGGCTAGTACGACAGCGTTGGAAGATGACCAAGCGGGCTGATCGTGGCTTAAATGACGTGGAGAGGTTGGAGTTCGACTGTGGGGTGCTGTAAGTGGTGATCCGCCTGGCATAAGTGATCTGGGATATGGGGTTCGTTCTCTGAGAGGGGTTGTCTGTCGCTTGCTCTGTCTGGGCGGGCTGTGGGCGCAGCGTGAAGATGATTATGTCATATCGATCATTTACTGTTTGCTTTCCTTCGACTCGGGCTCTTTATTAGTTCTGTTTTGTTTGTTCCATTGTAAGATGCTGTATTGCCATTTGAAAGTACGATCTCACATGCTTGGGCGGAGTTCCGCCTCGTATACTAGCTGCCTGCCTCCGGGTTGTTGGCTGAATAGCGGTGTACTCTTCGATGGAACAATAAAGGTTTTTGAAAAACAAAAAAAAAAAAAAAAAGCCTAAAAGTTATTGTCACTCCAGCCCTAATTTACCTCCGGAATGTGCACCTTATGTGGTGGTTTTAACAAATGTCCCACCACTTCTGGATAATGGGTCTCGTGGTAATCCTGAAAGCCACGAGTCCCTTAAGAACAAAACGGTGGCTTGGCTAAACCGAGAGTGCGGTTACCCAGTAACATTGTCTAATCAAATTTTAACTACTACTAGAGCTAATTGGATAGGGAATTCTTCAAAAAGTATTGGTGGCGATTGTGTGATCGTTAACTTCAGCGATCCACAATTAGCTACTACTACTTTGCTCAGAGCCACCTCTCGACCTTTGAACAGGGTATTTCACTTAGACCGCTGGGGTTTTTCTATCAACATGTTATCAGCAAAACTTCTAATGTTTTATAAAAGGGGTTGTGGCAGTGCCTCTAATGTGTCCAATAGGTTTGAGGTAGTTACATCCAATCGATTTCAATGCTTGAGTGGTCTAGATTGTAATGACTGACTGGTCCCTGATGTAGCGCCCTGCGAAGAAGGGGTAGAACTCTGTGGCATAGCGTTAGGAGTTATTCCCGGGATGGTAAGTAATGTTATTTCCCCCCTTGACCTCCGCCTGTTAACCGGTTCTGCTGATGATATTGAGGGGGTTAAAGGAGTAGTTCATTTATCTGACAATCACAGCATGAGTTCATGCATTCCTCCCCCGGCTGAAGGTATTGAATTATCCTCTGGTTCTACAAGAAGCTTTTTTGTCAGTTGGTATATTGCTGGCCTAACTTCGAAAGAAGCGAGTTTGGGGTGGCTAGAGTTTATTAATCTCTTTGATATCTGCTGTTTTCAGGAAACTTGGTGTAAACATTTTTTGGGGTATAATGGTTTTGTTTCTTATCAGTTACCTGCAACTGCATCCACTTCTGGTAGAGCCAAGGGAGGGCTTTTGGTCTTGATTTCCATCAAAATCCCCATTATTGTTAAGAAGCATGTTTTAGTGGGGGCCCATGCACAAATTTTGTGGCTTTGAGAAGGATGTAAGAAACATTCTTTTAATTAATTTTTATAATAATATTTTCGATAGCACTGGGTATGTGGTGGTAGATGCACTATATAGTGCACTAGAAGATATTACCAATGGCTCTAAAGCTGTTTTTGAATTTATTTTTGCAGGGGATTTTAACACCGTAGCTTGCCCCCTCTCTAGTCAATGTCCATGTGGGATTACCGACCGCTTTGGGAATGTGGATCTCCATTTTCCCCATAATAAATATGGGGATTCTTTGAACCATTTTTTAGCGGCTTTTGACATGGAAATATTGGTTACCAATAAAAATGACCAAGAATAAAGTATTCCGACATTTACAGGGAGGGGGGCAAATACTGTCATTGATTTTATATGTATGTCTTCAAGCCTTGTCCCATGGAGTTTGGCACCTAAGGTCGTGGACATCGTGCTGAGCGATCATAATTGTATTATTCTAGAGGCTGTTCTGTGGAACAAAAAATCTGTAGTTACATCAGGGATTATAGATAGTATTGAACCACATAGACCTAACGGTATAAGGTTGAGATGGAAAGGTGACAAATCGGTAATGACGTCCGATTTTATTATCAATAGCTGCTTACCTGAAATTACAGAGATCCTTGAGCAGGATGACGTCACTGCCGATCTTGTCCAACATTTTGTCCGAATTAATTCCATTATAGACCGAAAATTTACTAAATCAATGGATGGTAAGCCTAAACAGCAAAGAGGTTGGTTTGATCGTGCCTGTACCTGCGCTCTCAAAGAGCTTAAAGACGCTCTGGCAACCAAACCTAGAGATAGGGACCAGGTGTGTCAACTCAGATCTAACTATAAGAACATAGTCAAGCGCAGGAAGATAGAATTACAACACGAGGCCTGGGACATATTGACACAGGCTGCCGAACTGAATGATTGCTCACTATTTTGGGCCACGGTTAACTATCCTTTTTTTAAAGACAAGGAGGTGCCGGAATTAACCTCTATGGTTGGCATGGATACTTGGATTTCCCATTTTTCTACCATTTTTGATTCAGCCAATTCATTGCTAAATCAAAACGATCACTGGCCCATAGTGCCCCTAAATATCAGTTTCTCGGAGGTTTTAGATAGTATTGCCATAAGTAAAGGTGGTAAGGCCCAGGGCCCCGATGGGGTGCCCATTGATGTCTACAAACTAGTTCCGGAGATTTGGGGCCCTATACTGGTTAAAGTTTTTAATGCCGCAGTCTGCTTCGGGGTGCCCCCAACATGGGAGGAATCAATTATCATACCTATTCATAAGAAAGGAGACAGGGGGGATGTGAAGAACTACCGCCCCATTTCCCTGCTGGACTCCTCTGTAAAAATGAGTAGGGTACTCCTGGTCAGGTTGGAAGAATGGGCAGAAACCAATGGCATTCTGGCTAACTGCCAGTATGGGTTTAGAAAGGGCCGTGGGACGATCGAGCAATGCCTGAATCTTGAACTTCTGATTGGGAAATATACCCAGGCCAGAAAGGGCTCTATCTATCTCTGCTTTGCAGATTTAAGTAGTGCCTTTGATCTGGTGGATCATGCTATTCTCTGGGTCAAACTGATTGAAATGGGGGCCCCTGAGGGTATTATTTTTTTCCTGGCCCGTCTTTATGAAAAACTTCGAACTAGTGTTAGATATGGTTCTAATGGGGAGTGTACCACTAAATTTAGGATTGGGCGGGGCATAAGGCAGGGTTGTGTTCTTGCCCCCCTGCTTTTTACCCTTTTTATAAATGAAGCGGACACTGTCCTAGTCAGTCGTGGCTGACGCCCCTAGAGTCAATAACATCACTGTCCCGGTTCTACTCTATGCGGATGATGCCGTCTTATTGTCTAGGACCCCGATAGGCCTCCAACGTTTAATGGACAGGTTTTCACAGTTTATCACATCTAGAAAGCTTGTGATCAACAAAACCAAAACCTATACCATGGAATGCGGTTCCGGTAAGAGTAAGCCTAACTCTTATTATATTGACCAACACAGGGTCAAATTAGTTGATAATTTTAGCTATCTCGGAATTAACTTCTCTGAGAATTGTACGTGGGCTAGCGAACATACTAGTGTTAGAGCCAAGATGATTAGAAGCTCTAATGGGGTGTTCACCTTAGCAACTAAATTAGGTGATAAGCGAATAAGCGATATGCTCAAGATCTTCCAGTCACGATGCCTCTCTACCGCGCTTTATGGGGCGGCGATCTGGGGCTTCACCCGGGTTGGGTGTTTACAGGTGGAGGAGAACATCTTTTTGAAAAAATTGCTGAACTTACCTAAATCTGCCTCCAACGACTTAGTCCACAGCGAACTTGGTATCCCATTTCTAAATGACTTGATTCTTTTAAGGCCATTATTGTTGTGGCGGTCAATTTGGCTGAAAGATGAGACGTCACTAAATAGAGCCATTATTAACGACTGTCTCTCTGTTGACAATCATTTAAAGATACCATGGATTAAGTATATCGTTAACAGTTTCCAAGAGTTCTATGGTATTGATATTAAATCTGATAGATATGGGGCTGCAGTAATAACGAAGTCAGAAATGAAGCATATCTTTTTGCTGTGTAAATCTGAGTGTCGGATTGGTAATTATGGTACTCTCTCTACTTGTGTGCAATATAACACCATGAATGAACTGGAGGGATATCAGCCGTATCTCACCATGGTGAACAGAATCTCCCATAAGTTTGTTTTAATTAGATTCAGAATGGGGATTATGCATAAATTGGTCGCCTTCCCTTCTGTAAATAAGCAGCCCATTGGTTTTTGCCCCTGTGACAATTTGACTGCACAAAGCACGATGCACTTTCTTTTGATGTGCCCACTGTATGGGAATCTACGCGTAGCTTTTTTAAAACCTATTTTTATAAAATTTGGTGTTAGGACAGTACATGATTCTTTTAAATTGCTTTTTAATCTGCATCATCCTGATATTTGCTTTTTTACTGCAACATTTTTTCTAAAAGCGATTAATTTCAGGAAAACTATGAGTTTTTAAGTATTTTATTTTCCCCTTGTCTGTAATACATGTTTGTTTCCAATTGTATGCTGACCATTGTGGTAATCTGTAATGCTATCTTTTTTTATGTATGTGCTTATATGGACATTATTCTTTGCTCTGAATAAAGCCTTATGAAATGAAATAGTGCACAAACAATTCTACAGTGCAACTCATTAGCTTGTAAACTATTTGACATGAAACCAGGTGCACGGTCTATGAGAAAGAAGGATCCATGTTAGTTTATTCTAGCAATGTCTCCATTAAGAAAGTTTTTGCAAAGACAGTGTGGCCTCCAATATGTGGAATGAAAGACATTGTGTATTTTGCCTCCTCATTATCTGCGCACCTCCTCGCACAGCTGATCGAACAGTTCCAGCGATGTTTAAATCCACTTCTGGCTGGCAATTAAATTCCACATCAACTCATGCATCAGCTGTTAGCTGAAATGGATGAGAGAGTGTCCTCTACTGCGCAGGAATGTGTTGTCATTTTGGTGCAGTTGGGATCAGCGCTTGTCTCAATCGACTGAAAGCCGAACAAAGGTGATTAAACGCTGCCCACGCTCAAAAGAAGTTATCTGGCAGTTGTGTTTTTAGGTCTCGCCTGCCCCAGCGCATGCACTGGTCTGGCGAGACTTTTAGTGAGAGCTCAAAAAATGCTACCATGGCCAGCCTAGAACTACAGTGCATGTGCACAGGCGCGCGCGCACTTAGGAGCAGAGGCACCATATGGCAAACCTCATCATGCTCATTAAGCGCCCGCGATCAATTTCACTTTTGCCCGCAATCACTTTCACGGCGCCCCTTTGATGTTCTCGTTCAAAGAACATCAAACATCAAAGAACATGTTGTGTTAATGCTTTGCTGCGCCTGTTTGACTTACAACGTGCTTTCTCTTTCCACAAACTCTGTTTGTGTTCCTTTATTTTGATATGCTTTTAGTATTACTGTCACACAGACAACCACACAGACAACCACACAGACAACCACACAGACAACCACACAGACAACCACACAGACAACCACACAGACGACCACACAGACGACCACACAGACGACCACACAGACGACCACACAGACGACCACACAGACGACCACACAGACGACCACACAGACGACCACACAGACGACCACACAGACGACCACACAGACGACCACACAGACGACCACACAGACGACCACACAGACGACCACACAGACGACCACACAGACGACCACACAGACGACCACACAGACGACCACACAGACGACCACACAGACGACCACACAGACGACCACACAGACGACCACACAGACGACCACACAGACGACCACACAGACGACCACACAGACGACCACACAGACGACCACACAGACGACCACACAGACGACCACACAGACGACCACACAGACGACCACACAGACGACCACACAGACGACCACACAGACGACCACACAGACGACCACACAGACGACCACACAGACGACCACACAGACGACCACACAGACGACCACACAGACGACCACACAGACGACCACACAGACGACCACACAGACGACCACACAGACGACCACACAGACGACCACACAGACGACCACACAGACGACCACACAGACGACCACACAGACGACCACACAGACGACCACACAGACGACCACACAGACGACCACACAGACGACCACACAGACGACCACACAGACGACCACACAGACGACCACACAGACGACCACACAGACGACCACACAGACGACCACACAGACGACCACACAGACGACCACACAGACGACCACACAGACGACCACACAGACGACCACACAGACGACCACACAGACGACCACACAGACGACCACACAGACGACCACACAGACGACCACACAGACGACCACACAGACGACCACACAGACGACCACACAGACGACCACACAGACGACCACACAGACGACCACACAGACGACCACACAGACGACCACACAGACGACCACACAGACGACCACACAGACGACCACACAGACGACCACACAGACGACCACACAGACGACCACACAGACGACCACACAGACGACCACACAGACGACCACACAGACGACCACACAGACGACCACACAGACGACCACACAGACGACCACACAGACGACCACACAGACGACCACACAGACGACCACACAGACGACCACACAGACGACCACACAGACGACCACACAGACGACCACACAGACGACCACACAGACGACCACACAGACGACCACACAGACGACCACACAGACGACCACACAGACGACCACACAGACGACCACACAGACGACCACACAGACGACCACACAGACGACCACACAGACGACCACACAGACAACCCCCCCACACAACCCCCCCACACAACCCCCCCACACAACCCCCCCACACAACCCCCCCACACAACCCCCCCACACAACCCCCCCACACAACCCCCCCACACAACCCCCCCACACAACCCCCCCACACAACCCCCCCACACAACCCCCCCACACAACCCCCCCACACAACCCCCCCACACAACCCCCCCACACAACCACACAGACAACCCCCCCACACAACCACACAGACAACCCCCCCACACAACCACACAGACAACCCCCCCACACAACCACACAGACAACCCCCCCACACAACCACACAGACAACCCCCCCACACAACCACACAGACAACCCCCCCACACAACCACACACACAACCCCCCCACACAACCACACACACAACCCCCCCACACCCACAACCCCCCCCACACCCACAACCCCCCCCACACCCACACACAACCCCCCCACACCCACACACAACCCCCCCACACCCACACACAACCCCCCCACACCCACACACAACCCCCCCACACCCACACACAACCCCCCCACACCCACACACAACCCCCCCACACCCACACACAACCCCCCCACACCCACCCACAACCACACACACCCACAACCACACACAACCCCACACACAACCCCACACACAACCCCACACACAACCCCACACACAACCCCACACACAACCACACACAACCCCACACACAACCCCACACACACACACAACCCCACACAACCCCACAACCACACACACACACACACAACCCCACAACCACACACACACACACACAACCACACACACACACACACAACCACACACACACACACACAAACACACACACAACCACACACACACACAACCACACACACACACAACCACACACACAACCACACCAAGCATTGGCATAGCCAATAGGGCTCGCCTTTGGGACCTTATAAGTGTTTAGCCACGCAACAGTTGATGTGGTTGCACCAAGGATATTGTACTGCATAACTAAATACTTAGAAGGTCCCAAAAGCGAGACCTATTGGCTATGCCAATGCTTGTTTTTATTCCAGGCATGCTTTCATTCCTCCCAGTCAGTGTGATGTTCAACAGCTTCTAAATACACCGTGCCATATATTTAAAACAAATCTCCAAATAGACCATGAGGTAGATTTCGGAAGAGCCTTTGTTCTAGCATTCCTTGACTGCAGTGACGGCTACACTTGCATACCAAACTACGTTATTCACAGGTTTGAAAGAATACAACATAAATCAACACAAGTGTGTCTGAACTTCCAGAACCGCGGCCATATCACTGGCTGCTGGTGGGTGCAAGCGCCAAGTTCACAATACCACTGCACTGCAGAGACCTGTCCCTGAGTCCAGGATCGCGGGCAGTAGAAAATAATGAACACCGGTGAAAGGCAGAACACTACTCCAGGAAATGTCTCAAAATAGAAACATTTAATTTTAAATCGTTTTTATTAGTATATTTCAACCATAGCAATCACATTTAACTGGTAAACCAGCGCAAGGGGCAGCTGCCAGGCCAAATCTGAACCTTAAATTGGTAAAATTGCATATTGTCCTTCATTTCAAACACTGCAAAATCAACTTCACTGGCCTCCAGAGGTACCCATCTGTGTGTAAAGGAGTGGAGGAGGGCGAGAAACGCAGAGAAGAGACACACATAGTAAGAATTACCTTTATACTGGTCCAGATTTCATATCTTTCAGAGTATTTGTGTCTCATGGTTTAGTAATGAATACCCCATTAGGGTTGTTGGCCTCCTGCTTATTAAAGTTAAGATATCCCTATGCTGGCACTGAATTCAGAAACCAGATTTAGTTTCTTCCTACTCCGGACTTGCAACCTAACATCCAACAATAAGGAAGACTTGACATTTTGCAATGATGTTGGGAAACGATGTATTCCCCTGCTCTGAGACAAGTGATGAACAGAAAGAGCTCTTATGTACTATACGCTGCAGCTGGGTGTGCTCTGGCCACCCTACCAGACCCGCCTGCCTGCTGATGTCGCCATAAGGGAAGTGCTGTTGATTGCCTACCCTTACTTTGCCTCATCCCTTTGTCCTGTGTGCAGGCCTGCCTGGTGCTGCTACAGCTCTCGTGGGCACAGTTCAAGACTCGCAAGAACATTCTGTTGGCTGCTTTCAGATCTGTGTACCGATCACCCCACTTGCAGTACCTGATGGCTGCTGGCACAAACAGTGGGAGATGTTTAGGCTGTGGAATGATCCACGCTGAAAGTATAAAGAAAGTAAAAATGTGGCAAACGGACTGTAAAAACATTTTAAATACTTGGCTCTTTAGTTAATGCTTGGCGATGCATTTGAAGCATCTGGCTGTTTATGGTGCCGCCAAGTACCTTTTAACTAGAATTGGTGTACAGGTGTACAAAGGAGAAATGTTGAAAGCACTTAAGCCAACCGTCCACCTTGAGCAAAAGTAGTAGCCCAAATTCTTTAAACTTATGGCTCCTCAGGTTTGACATGCTGCCTTGGAAATCTTAGAGTGTCTCTTCTACCAAAAGTAAGTTATAACACTTAAATATTTTAAAACGTATTCCATTACTAAATGCTCTAAATCAAATAAAGCTACACTTGCATTGATTCGAAATGTTTCCGTTTCCTTCCTTTCAGATAAAGGTATTTATCTTCCAACATTTTTCCAGGTCAATTTCTTTGTTGTCAGAAATGTTTTTAACCCTTGATTTTTCAGGCTGCACCTCAGATTTACGTCGTTTCACGTCTTGTTACCCATCCATGCAAACGAATGGAAGATCTTTATTTAAAGCTGTGTTGTATCTTGTATTAGAATATCATAAGATGCAATGTTTTCTTCCTGGATACATTGTATCAGAGTGGAATATTTTTTTATAAAAAGATCTGTCACGGATATCAGTGAAGCAGCCATATGAGCAAGTACCTATCGTTTATGTACCGTGGTGATGCACTTTTTTGCAGTTGAAGTACTTAAACAACTCCTTACTTCAACCTTAGAAAGCTGATGTTTCCCCTCTCCCTTTGTTATGTAAATGCCTAGAAGTCAAGTATACAACGTGTGCAAGAATGGAGAAATAAGGTGAATACATTTCTCTGAGTACTGTTTTCTCTTGTTACCATCAGCAAGTCCCCTAGAACCAAGGGTTCTTCATCCATACTTTGCGATTCATCCTGGGTAGTCCCAGGGAAGAGGAAATCTGTGCAGCTGCTTTTGGAGGTAATGTAGTGCCGCAAACACCAGGTAGGTATGTGTGGGTCTTGCTGTGCTTAGTAGAATTTGCTACTTTTACTAGGTGTCCGAACACCCACAGGTAAAGTTAGTAATAGGGAAAGAACAGTAAGATTATGAATATCAGTCACCATCAAGGATGTAATGTATTACAATTATCATTAAATTGATATCATTTTATTTCTTAATGGCAGTTGTGGACGTCAGATTTTAAAGCATGTGCCGACCTCGGAATTGGGAGAGAGCAATTTTGAAATTGATACAGGCCAAGATAGAACCTCAGGTAAGATTATGAAAAGACTTAACCAAACTTTTACACCAAAATAAAAAAAACTGAAATTGTTAAAGTGCCTGTTTTCTGATAGGCATTTGAATCCTAATTGAAGGAGTTTTATAGACTGAAACAATCAGATTAAAATTTGGCCCATAGCTGTGACCAGCAAGAGCAAGGCACTAAAATTGGTTGGTCCAGGTAGGGAAACTGGTTAAATTTGGTACGGTGGGTAGGATGAGTGACCAGAAGCGAGGCTGGAGGGTGACTAGGTGGGCAAAGTTAGTTGTGGGTCGCAGGTATAACAGGAAGAAAGGCATGGTGGAAGTGCAGAACTCGAAGTGCCTGTGTGGAATTTTAAATGTGGTGGCTAATAGAGAAACTAATCATTGGGGCAGGGTGCTGAAAACGTGGATTAAGTTGCCAATATATTTACTGTTTAGCAGGGAAATAACCTAGGAAGTAGATAATTCAGAGGATCCATATCTGGAACAATCAAGCCACTCGTGTATAGACCCGATTAAAAGTACATTTAAAATCTTGTGCTTATGTACTTGTTCCTTTGCCGAAATATGTTGACCTTTATTTACAGCAATATTTTCAGACCAGCATGTGCCACCGTGTTATTGTTTGCTTACTTGTGGCATAACAGAATATAATGGAAGTTTACCACAAGTAAGGAAAGTCCAATATTGGAACTAGTCCTTAAATTGATCCTGTACTCAAACAGTCATTTAACATGTTTTCCATTAAAAAAAAAAAAAAAAAAAAAAAAAAAACTTCAGGAGTGAATTTTATTTACAGACCACAAACACTATGATGATTAGTAACATGACACTGGTGTAAGCTAATGTTTTTATCCATTATTTTGGAAGTACATATTGGAAATTTTGCAGTGGAAAAACAAGATTTTTAGTGGAGATATATATTTTGGTGAATTGCAGCGGTACACACAGTGGAGTTAAAGAAGTCTCTCAATTTCTTTCCACCACCCATTATTTGATTAAATGAATAGTAAAAGTGGTTGAACATGAAGCGAACCTCTTGGATATGATGATTTATCCTAAAGATGATGAATGGCCATTGACTTCTATATTAAAAAGGTACTTGCAACTAGTTTACAAACAAAATAGTTGGTCAATAGTCGACAATGCAGTCAGCACCTATTGCAATCCTTGAGGAAGCTGTAGATAAAATCACTCCGGTTACCCTCCAAGAAACATTTTTGCCATAAGCTAGGCAAACTCCAGATGCTTTCAAGCTAATCATTCCTTATAGCTCTTAAAGTGGAGGCATGATAATTAAATATAAGTTTAAAACACTGGAAAATACTACCCTGAATATTCCCAAAAAATGATAGTAGTATTTTACTGATTAATCTGAAAGACCATTTGAAACAAGGTGATACAAGACTACAAAAGAAGCAATGTTTACAGTATGGACTGACACTTACCCATGTCTTTCATATATGAATTCTAAACATGTTATCAAAGTATCGCGCATAAGATCCTAGAATATGTACCAGTATAACTCTCAGAGAATGTCTGATGTTATTCACAAGCGTTTTATATGCAAATTAATACTCCTGTGTCAAACTGCATGTGGCTCGTTTACATTAACGTTGCAAATGGGGATCCAGGAGCATTAGTTGACAATTAGCAACTGTGATACAAGACTGAGCCTAGCCTAGGATTTTATTGATACAAAAACAGCAAGGTGATGGATGTATTGAATGCTTGCTTAAAACCTTAGCCACTGGAAATTGTTCGGGTGCAACCTAGTCCATTTTTTTTTTGCCCAGCATGCCACCTCAGTTTGTACTCTACCATATGCATAACAGTTTTAACTGTACTCCTCATGGGAACATCAGCCAGGTACCCAGCATGGTTCCAGTGACATTGTGCATGGGACCCTTGTCTGGGCATACCAGTCCCGCTTAGGACGACACACTAAATTGTACAAAAAAGGGATGGATGGTTGTTTGAATTAATCTCAGCCAATGGTAATTATATCACCTTGTTGTTTTTTCATTTGTTGCCCTTAGTGTGCTGGGTATGCCCAGACGTGGGTTCTGGGCTCACTGTGCCACCTGAACCAAGCTATACTTGGCTGAAGAGCCCTAACTCGGGCAAAAACAGTCCCTGGTTTCTTATGTTCCGGTTTAGGGGGCACCTGGCCTGGTAGTTTGGGCTGGCCTGTTCCCATTGGAGCAGGGTCAAGGCAGATTTGCATATAGCTGGGTCCAAACTGAGGTTAGATGGTGTGCAAAATAACGATGGATTGGGATGCGGCCTGGGTAATTTAAAGTGGCTGAGATTAATTCAAGCATTCCATCCATCACTTTTTTGTATACTTTTATTTTTAAACATGTTTTTATTAGCAGTTGGTTCAAAATTAAGGCACTTGGAAGTAGCATGGGCATCATGGAGCCACCCAGGGCGACCACGTGTCTAGTGCATCATTCAACGGATTACAGAATGATCAAAGAATCAAACGCACAACATGAGCAATACAGCAAAAAATCCAACTTCTACTTAGAAATCTTAAAGTAAGCAAATCAGCAGCTCAAAAAAGATGTGGCATTTCACAATGAGAGATTCTCCTGTGTATCCCACGTAGACAAAGTGGGGAGAAGCGGAGAGGGGTGAGGTTCAGAACAGGCCATGGGAATAGGGGGAGGACGGGAGGAGGACAGGGGGGAAATCAACATGGGGGAGAAGGGGGCGGATGCAGCCACAGGACATCCCACACACCATCGCTCAAGCCAATCTCGATGCTTGACACAGCTCTTGAGCCAGTCGTGCGGGGTGTTTCCTGTTCTATGCACCCTGAAACGGTGGAGGGGGGGCGGCATGACAATCAAATCCACTACATCAGCGAGATCAGCAAATAGAGTAGATAGTCTCTACCAGATAAAGCGTTACCGAAGGTAAGTAACTTGTACGTTCGGTCCATCACCCATTGGATTTCACATATGGGTTCCAGCCAACGCAGGGGCAAGAGTCTAGGATAGGGGGCCTGACAATACCCGCACTACCTCCTGCTCTCGTGCCACAGCCACCTGCTGGACAATTAAGAGGTCATTTGTTATTCGCGCCCCCCAGCAGAAGGAAGTGCGGGAAGTCTGCCTCCGCGCCACATGCACCCAGCTGATTCTTCTTCATGTTCGGGCCATCAGAACACCACTGACCAGCATATTTCAAAATACTCGTGAAGCAATACAGTCTGAGGTCTGGTAGTCTTAGACCCCGTCGGTCTGTGTCTAACTTCAGCAGATCCAGCTTAACTCTACGGTGTTTACCCACCCACTCTAGGAGTTTGAGTTTAGTGAAGATAGATGAAAGAGTTTTATACATAGCATTTTGCAGGGCATAGACACAGCGGGGCAGGTGAACCATTTTGCTCAGCTCAACCCTGTCCATCACTGACAGCAGTATGCGTATCCAGAAACAGTTGGGAGTCCTCCGGTCCAAAAGGACTCTTCCCATGTAAAGTTATAGCAGCCTACTAGAGTAGTTGCTATCTGAATCACCAGATACCAAAAGTGAGACCTCTACCATTGAAGGTTAGTTACGGGGAGCTCAGCTGATCGCGCCCTTGCCAGTGCGACCAGTGGGAATAGTACAGTCTATTGTTTATTGATCTGAAGGCCCAACGCTTCTCCGAATTCAGATGTGATGCACAACAGTATCCTCGCCAACTGCTCGGGGCTAGTGACATGCACTATCGCATTGTCTGCGTAGAACGAGACAATGAGGGTATTTCCCTCCCCTCTCAACTCCCCACTCAGCCATGTTGTGGCAAAGGTGTTTTGTCAGCAGCTCCATCGCTAAAGCAGAAAGAAGCGGAGACAGGGGGCATCCCTGTCTAGTACTCCTCTCGATAGGGAAATGCTCGGACACCATGGGGCCTGTTAAAACCCTTGCAACCAGACAAGTATAGAGCAGTTTCAACCCAGTACAGAAATGGCAGTTCTAACTCCAAATTTTACAGGGAACCTCCCAGAGGTACTCCCAATCAAGGGTGACAAATGCTTTTTCGACGTCTAAAGCAATCAACGTTGCTTCGATCTCACTATCGGAGACAGAGTGTAAGACATTGGACAATCGCTGCAGATTCATGTCGGTCCCCCACCCCGGCATTAAGCCACACCGGTCATCGTGTACTAGATAAGTGACCATACTGCGCAGTCTTTTAACAAGAGCATTTACAAGAATTTTTGCATCAACTCTAAGCATGAACAGGGGAACTGGGATTCAAGGGTCCTTACCTGGTTGTAGGGACCATAACTATCTGCTTTTCACGCTTGCTATTCGGCAGTATCCCATGCTCTTGTGCCTCTAGGAGAGCTTCTCGCAGGTGGAGGAGGAATAGAATGTTTTGTAGTACTCCACTGGCAGCCCATCCAGGCCTGGTGCCTTACAATTTGCCATCTCTCGAACCGCCTCACCTAACTCCTCTGTCGAGAGCCCTCCATTGAGACTTTCAGTCTGTTTGGCTGTAATTACCAGTGGCTGTGATTAATTCAAGCATTCCATCCATCACTATTTTTTGTATACTTTGGAATTTTATTGAAGCATAACATAAAACCGCAAAGTTGAGATTTCTGGCCTGTAGAACGATTAAAATTAATTTGCAGGCAGATAATGTACAAAGCTTCTGCAATGTGAATAATTGTGAATGTATTTGGGAAACGATGGCACCCCCCAAGTAGCATTAATTAAGAACATGAATAGTCTTGTGAATTCCTTTGGGGGAACGCCAGACATAGACTGGCATTGGCGAAATTGTACCTACCAACTGACCAGGGGGGTTTGCTGCGCCCTGCTTTGAGCACTACTACTTGGCCGCACAATTACAATGGGTCTCCCGTTGGCTTGCAGACAGGGGCCGAGATGACACGGCGACTACGCTTCCTCCCTACTCGCTGGAGCGAATAACCAGGCTTTTCCACCCGGCCACCAAAACCGCTGGGCCAAAGCCATTACTTCTGGCGGTTGCATATAAATGCTACCGCCACAGCCTCTACTTCACCAGAACGTTCACTCCCTATGTGCCAGCAATACCACTAGAGGGATCCCCTACTGGACCTGGAGTACTAACACGTACAGAGCTCCGGGATTGGCATGCAGCGGACGTGCAGACATTGGGAGATCTGTACCAGGACGGAACCATTATACCATTTGAATCCCTAGCTGAGAACACAGGGCTATCGTCAGGGCAATTCCTGAGACGTAGGTCATTGATCGCGACACTAACTGCTTAATGGGGGGGACATGACTACGGAACCTTACCATACAGTATCTCCATGTTCTGGGACGGGGCCGGCATTTAATCAGCTGGTTCGCGGCGTTACTCTGAACACATGCAGCGATCAGCCTAGACCCGCTCCGCCACAAGTGGGAGACAGATCTGGGGCGCCGATTGGAAGATAGAGAATGGAAAAAAGCGCTGAAGAGCCCAGTCCGCGTACCCAGAAATGTGCGATTTCGACAGATACAGCTGTTTATAGCCCACAGAGCATATCTCACCCCTGAGCTGATTAACAGATACTTCCACCGTGAGGATGCGGTATGACTGCGTTGCTCGGAGCCCGATACGGGATTGATACATATGCTCTGGGACTCTCCCGGGCTGCACACCTATTGGAGGGAAGTCAGTGAGCGGTTGCATACATGCACAGGACGCGACATCCCCTTTGAATGGCCTGCTTACCTCCTACATCAATTCCACAGAACCCTGGCCACAAAAGTCGCATCTAGGTTCCTTGACCTGAGATTGGTGGTTGCCAAGCGCCTTCTCACTAAGCGGTGGAAGGCGTGTGATCCACCACACATATATGCATGGAGATACTCGCTTTTAGCTTGGGCCAAAGCGGAAGAACTTGCAATAGTGAGGGAAGAATCGATGGGACTAAGAAAGGAGCCCATAGCTACCCAGTGGGGGGTATTGCGCCAGACCCTGCGACAGACCGGGGGGGACAGTCTGGGGGGGCAGTCTGGGGGGGCAGCCTGCGGAAAGTTGATGTGAACATGCAGTGGAGGCTTGATAACACGGCAACAGTTGGTAGTAACATCAGGTACTCGCCCATATTCCACTTAACGCCCAAGGTGGGCATAGCTGCAGCCAATGGAGGGGAAATTTCTGTCAGGCTGGTGTCAGGAGATGGGACGAAGGGGGTGGTGGGGGGGCATGGGAAGGGATGATTGCACTGATGCCGGTTAATGCTGCCATGGTTTGTTTAGTTTTGATAGTTCTGATCACAACAACTGTTCAATTGTATCTGTTGCAAGATCAGAAGAGACTCCGTAACACATGCTGATGATACCATGCAATTACTGTGCTGTAACCCTCATTCTCCGTGCCATGGGCGGCTTGAGAGGACTAGACCTCATCCAAAACCTGTGGGGGTATAGCCATGTATATCCTGCTTAACATTCAAATTGAATGATATGCTTATACAATGAATAGACGGAGTAATGTACACATGGTTCTTGATGTGATACGTTGCCTTTCAAGGAGATGTAATGCAAGCAAAAATAAATAAACAGATTTGAACAAAAAATAAAATGAATAGTCTTGTGACTTTTACATGAATGACTTGTGAGGATCATTCATTTATTTGTACTTAATTGATAAATTACAAGGACTCATGAGACTTTTGTCAAATGATACTGAAAGGGAACACATCAATTATGTTACTGTAACAGGTGACTGGTTTGGTTAAGTTAGACATTAATGGCAACATCTTGATGCCTAAAAGATGTTCTGAACATTATGAATGTATAATATATGGACACCTTTTCAAAGCAAGTGTGCATTTTTATTTTGGAGAATGTAAATTTAGTTTTTAAATTTTGAATTTTTTAATTTATTTATGATTTTATCATACATGAAAAAACATCACATGGCATCAAACATGTAGTAGGCTCCACTTGCTGCACGATGAGATCTCGTATGTGTCGTCACAATAGCAATACTTGGAGTAAATGCATTTTGTATAATAGACATTCACTCCTGACCAGCAAGATAAACACAGTGCATCTATAACATAGTTGAGGTACCGAAGACCCAGAAGTATCATTAGATCATAGTATTACAGGCAATTTCTCCCGCAAAATACAGCGGGTGACATTGTTAGACAGACGTGTCATAATTGAGCCATATCGTGTCCTCCTTGTCCCTGGCCACCTGTATACCCAGGTAACGGATATCCGTGTTGCACCACTCCAGCGGGAAGTCGAGCTGGAACCGTGGAACTGCCGGAGTGAGAGGGAAGACTTGGGATTTGCCCCAATTAATTGTGATGCCGGAGAGCCTGCTGTATACAATGAACTCTCGCAGTAAGGGATTCATGTTCTGCTGAGGGTCCCTAATATAGGTCACATCATCCGCTTATAAGGAAATCAAAAGCGGACGCAGACAGCAACGGAAAGCCTTGTTTTGGTGGAATTGACTAAGCCTGGAGGCCAATGGCTCAATCGCAATAGCGAAAAGAAGCTGGGATAATGGGCATCCCTGCCGGGTACCCCTAGAAATGGTGAACGACTGGGAGGAATGGCCATTTATCAAGATCTTGGCAGTAGCCTGATGATACAGTAACTTGATCCAAGATATATAAGGGAGCGGGAAGCCCATACGCTGCAGCACTCCGAACAGGTAGTCCCACTCCACAGAATCAAATGCCTTGGTGGCATCAAGGAATACTGCAGCTAGCAGGAATTCGGGTGCCACTGTTTGAATCGGCGAGAAGAGCGTGCGTAAATTGAGTAGTTGGTCTACCCGGCACAAAGCCTGACTGATCAGGGAGTATGAGTTTGTCAATTAGGAGCGTCAGAAGATTGGCTAGTACTTTAGCCAGGATCTTAGTGTCGCAATTCATCAAGGATAGCGGCCGGTAGGAGTCGCATGATCTAGGGGGTTTGCCTGGCTTCAACAAAGACGTGACTAACGCTTCCCTCATTGAGGGCGGAAGAATCCCAACTTCAAGAGATTCCTCATATACCTCTCGAAGCACTGGTGCCATGATATATATATGTATTGTTTATAAAATTCGACAGGCAACCCATCCGATCCCGGTGCCTTCCCAGTTTTCAATTGCATGATTGCCTCCCTAATTTCGTCCAACTCAAAAGGTAGACTCAAAAAACCCCGCTGCGTATCACTTGGCCACCCTAATGCCACATCCCCCATGAATCTATCCAGCTCCACCTGTCCCTGCCTCTGCGACGTGTATAGCTGCTTGTAGTGGTCAGTGAACGCCTCAAGTATGTTCAGCGAGTCTCTGTGTAGTTCCCCGCTAGGCCCTTCAACCTCTAAAACGTGTGTCGTGAAGCGGGGCCTACGGGTTACCTCAGCCAGCACTTGACCTGGTCGCTCCCCCTCGCCATATCTACGTGCCACCCAATATCGCCCCTTTAAGTTCACCTCCCTCATTGCAGTGTCCGTAAACTCTGACAGCTTATCACGGAAAGCTTGTTGCACCTGACCTGTCTCCCCTCGTCCCATCTGTACCTCCAACGCCCTCAATTCTTGCTCAAGCCTCTTGAGCGTCCTCTGTAGGTCCATAATGATTCTGTGGAAGCGTGCAATAATATTGCACAGTATTTTGCAGGCAAAATCCAGAAAATCTATACTAGTTTCTCTAACCAGACAGATTCGGCCACGGACTTCATAGAAAATGACAAACTTGTAAATACACCTGCATGTTTAAACTCTTTTGTAGTTCCTTCTTATGAAATCTTGTCCAAAATGTGCAACAAAATCAAATCGGGATCTCCTAGAGACCCGGCTCCCCCGAAAATTTTAGCTGAAGCCTTCCCTGTATTAGAATCTCATTTTAGGCACTTATTACACACCTCCTTTACTACCTCCTGCCTTCCGGAGGAATGGAAACAGGCAATAGTATTACCCATTAAGAAAAAATCAAACATCAGCATGGACATAATGGACAACCTGCGACCTATATCCCTGCTACCTTATGTGGCCAAGTTAGCAGAGAAAATCGCTAACAGTCAACTTATGGAACATCTTGAGACCCATAATGTTCTCCATAAATCTCAGTCGGGTTTTAGAACTGGCTTCTCTACGGAGACAGCTCTCCTGAGGGCCACTGAAACCTTACGTGAGGGAGCAGATAAGGGAAAGACAATGGCCCTCATCATGCTTGATCTCAGTGCCGCTTTTGACACTGTAGCACACTCCATCCTGATACAGTGTCTAAATAAAGCGGGAGTTACCAACAAGGCACTGGGGTGGCTGAGGTCTTTCTTGATTAACAGGACCTTCCAAGTCCAAAGAGGAACTTTCCTCTCTGACAGGGTGATGCTGGAACAGGGGGTTCCTCAGGGCTCCGCCCTGAGTCCCACCCTGTTCAATCTTTACATGGCCCCTCTGGAAGAAGTGGTGCAGTCGTTCGGCGTGGAGCTTGTCTCCTACGCCGACGACACGCAACTCCTCATATCGCTGACCCATGCTCCTTCTAAGGAAGCTGATAACTTCAACGCCTGTATGTCCAAACTGGCTATGTGGATGAATGAACACTGTCTGAAACTTAATGGGACAAAAACAGAGGTCCTCATTATGGGAGGCAATGAGGTTAAATGGACGACAGAGTGGTGGCCCAGCTGTCTGGGTCCTCTGCCCTCGCCTACACGAGAGGCGAAGAACCTAGGTGTATGGGTGGACAATAAACTGTCCTTTGACAGCCACGTAAAGAAGACTGTTGGCAAGTGTTTTGGGGTGATGAAAACCCTCAACTGCACCCTCGACCTGTTACCCATTAACTCCAGGCGTACTATGACGCAGGCATTAATAACGTCCCGTATTGATTACGGCAATGTACTACTCATGGGGACATCAGTGAAAAACATAAAAAAGCTACAGGTTCTACAAAACTCGGCAGCTCGCCTGGTGCTTAGGCTTCCCCGTCGAGCTCCTTCACGTCCCACTCTAGCAGCCCTCCACTGGCTACCGATCAGTAAGAGGATTGTTTTTAAAGCTATGCTCTGGTGCCATAAAATAATTCATCACAGAGCTCCGGTATATATGTCTGATTTGGTGTCTGTGTACGAACCTAACAGATCTCTTAGATCCAAAGGAATGGGTCTACTCAAAACTACCTGCCCCAAAAAAGCTAAAATGGGTGGCAGATCATTCCGCACCTTAGCTGCCAAGCAATGGAACCTCCTGCCTCTAGATATCAGGCTGGAGAGTAATGAAATCGTATTCAGGAAGAAACTGAAAACTTGCCTCTTTGCTGTGTGAATTGGTTCCTTCCTCTTTTTTTTCCTCTACTGCTGCATTCTTTCTCCATAGCGCGGGGACACACCGGGAGGTGTTACCAAGCGCTCTACAAACTCCTTTAAACTAAACTAAACTTAAAGCTCTTTGAAATGCAATACCCTCTTATGGTCACTTTGAACGCTTTCCAAATTATCTCGACACTATCCACTGGCCCCTTATTTCTGGAAAAAAAATCTTTTATTTCATCTCCTAATTCAGCTTGAAAAACTGCATCTAATAGCGCAGGAGGTTGCAGCCGCCAGCGTGGCCTAGGTTTATCATATCCTGGTGGGGTAAGGGACACCCTGACGGGGCAATGATCCAAAAACGTCCTGGCTAAATGTGTAACATTACAAAGGGAGGAGCATAGCCCCCGTGAGAGCAGACAGTAATCAAGACGTGCCCATGTGCCACAATAGGACGTGAAATGTGTTCCCTCTCACACCTCTGGGTGCGTGTATTTCCAGCTGTCGATTAACCCCTCCCCCCTCCAATATCCCCTGTAACACCTCTCGTGCATGATTGTAATGGTGCATCGCAGCATTGGACCCATCTTTAGCTGGATTTAGGGCTACGTTGAAATCACCCCCCCCCCCCCCTCCCCCCCAAATTGCGTGAGTGGACCCAACTCAATATTTTGCCCCATACAGTAGTGAAAAACTCTGGAGTGTCCACTTTAGGTCCATAGCAATTCACGATGGTGATCGAGTCCATTCCAAGCCGCCCCCATATAATGACATATCGCTCTTCCTGGTCCTCAATAGCGCCCGCCAGCTCAAAGGGAGTCTGCTTTTCGACTAGTATGGCTGTACCTCTTGCATATGAGGAGTAAGAGGAAAATAATCTATAATTTGCCCATTTACTGGCGAACGCCACCATGGCTCCCGGGCTGAGGTGTGTCTCTTGCAGCAGAGCCACCTGTATCTGCTGTCTATCAAGATAGGCCAGGATTTGCCTGCATTTCTGCGGATCCCCAAGTCCCCTGACATTCCAAGATAACTCTCAATATGGATTTGTCATCCGGTACCATCACTCCAACCTATCAGTACATAACAAGCGCATTTTAAGCTCCCAGTTCGCCACATCCATGCGTATACGAGAGTCAGTATCCTGAAGAGTGCACCGCACGTTATTCTTGCCTTGACATTTATGCCCCCAACTGCCCCCTGCACCTCCCACTGAAGCATCCCAATCATGCCAGTTGACCACACTCCTCCCTCCTCCCTTAACCCCCAGAACGTACTTTCAATAAGCAACAACTCTGCCCCTTTCCAGAGCGACATGGAAAAAAATCAAACAAAAACCAATACTTCCACAGAAACATAATGGAGTACACCCTTTTGAGGGATCTCTGCTGGGTGGCCCACGTGCACCTCGTGCCCGTCCAGAGATCCTGCATCAGTAAGCAAGATCCTGAATAGGTTGCGAGGGTGTTCAGCTGCTTTTCTAATGTTATGTTCCAGTCCTTGTCAGCCTTACCGTCCGGGACGCTCTTCGCACACCCATGGTGGATCATTCCCTACCTATCTAGTTTCCATAGGCTAGCTCTGCATTCATAATGCATAAAAGTGAAAAAGCAACAATGCTAATAAAAAACAGCAAAACTACTTCAGCTGCAATTTGCGTTCCACAACTCCAGTCACTCCATGTCTGATGTCGTTGCTGATAGCGGCCCTTCTATTACAGGCGATTTCTTCTTTTGTTTCTTAAGTTGCTTTAGAAAGTCCTCTGCCTGTTGAGGCTTTGTGCAGAACGTTTGAGTCTCCTGATGCGTGATGCGCAGGCGAGGAGGTTAAAGCAATGCATAGTCAATTTGTGCCTGTCTCAACTTTTGTTTAACTGCCAGGAACTTGCGGCGTTCTTCCTGGACCTGTAGCGTGAAATCCGGGAACATCGTGAAGGACACACCATTGTAATGAAGCTGTTTTTTTCCCCTGGCCACCCTTAGTGCCACATCCCTATCTCTGTAATTCAACAGGCGTGCAATGGTAGGCCTGGGAGCGCTGCCAGGGGGGAGGTCGCGGCCCAAGCGAGCGATGACCCCTCTCCACAATGAAATGAGGTGATAGTAATTCCGGGCGCACCACCGCTACCTACATCTCTTCAATGTACTCCTCCATTTTGCCGGTATTGGTACTCTCCTAGTACGCGAATATTGTTCTTCCTACTTCTCGCCTCTATGTCCTCATTTTTAGCCGCTATGATCTTCAAGAGCTTGTCTAGTTGCGCCGTTGCACCTTGCACCTGACTCGTGGCATCCTCAACCTCCGAGATTCTGTGTTTAGCCTCTGTTATGCGCATCTCATGACCCTCCAGTTTCCGCGCTATGGTATCCATTCGTGATGTCAACGTGTCCATCTTGTCCGCAATTGTTGCGAAGCCCTGCCGCACCTCCGAGAGGATCGACGCCACGTCGGCACCTGGTGATACCTGTGAGCCCATTGGCGATTCTTCCATTTCAGCATCAGCCTCCGCCTGTTGTTGCCGCATGGTTTTTGTGGCCTCAAAAGTCAGCCACGACTAGCACGCATCCACCTTCCCCATCGCAGCACCTGTGTCCACAATATCAGATATGGGGCGATTTAGTGTGACGGCTCGGTCTCCCCCCGAGTTCAAGGTGTGGAACTACTCCCCGAGCCTTCTCCACCATGCATAGCGCAGAATCCGCGACAGGAGATAACACTCTGCCAATAATATCACTCTGAGTCTCTGCTCCCGCGGTGTTATTGCATGCCACACGTACAGCCCACTGGTCAGATACTCACCACAGTGATTATTTAGCCCTCTGCGGTCCTCCTGTTCGCCGTCCGCCCCACAAGAGATACAATGCCTTGACACTTCATGCAAGATTGGCGGCAATGCGGGGCAATGAAGAATCACAGTGAGACAACAAGCCCCCTAGGGCTGCACTATGTCCTCCACATGTCCCATTGGCCAATAATCAATTAAAGTTGCACAGGTTCTCAGTCCATATTAAGAAGGCAGTGCCAAGTTATATTCCCCCCGGCACTTGCCTGTATCTGAGTCCCCAGGCGCCAATCTGCTCCATGTCAGCTTGCGCATTCAGCGCTCCATTCTCGCCGCCACTGTCACCCGGGCATGCACTCCCTACGCACCAAGCAAAAGGGCAGTATCCTCACATAGACCCGTCCACCGCCACTAAGCCGCCGGCTGCATGTGTCAGCCACAGTCTCAAGGCAGCAATAATCTCTTCCTGGCACAGTTCAGGGGCCCTAACTGGAGAGCAGTCGCCCACTCGGCTCAATTGCGTGCCGCCATTCAGCGCCGTCCCGCCACTCGCCTGCCTGATGTGGTCACAGCAGCTCCGGGCACCAGCACACCTCGATCCCGTCCGGCCACGGTGATGGATTACAATCACCTGGCCCGCTAATGGAGCCGTCTGCAGCCAGCCGCCTTCTCACAGCGTTGCTCACCAGCAGTGCCACTCAGCGCCGCACCCCTGCTGCCACCACACTGTAGAGGCCTACCTGCCTCGTGGGCGCCACGGGGATCACGTAGTCTCCGCAGCCCACCAGCAAGCTCCAGTGCGCCGTCTGAACAGTCCGGTTGAAACACCACTGCAGTGCTGGGTGCTTCAAATAGTCTTGGTTGGCCGCAAGACTTACACCGAGTGGTCCGCTTCAGCCAGGCTTCACAATCTCGTGGTGCAGGAGTCGATCCCTTTGATGGAACCAGGATAATTTACGGATTTTTAGCGCCGAATTGCAGGAGCCTCACACGATGGCGGCCATTCCGCGCGTGCGCCACTTAGCGCCGCTCAATTTAGTTTTTCATTATTATTTAAAAGACTCAATAAAATTGTTAACTCGATGGGCTCATTCCCAAAATATGTTGAATATTGTATAAAAATGCAATTTGAGACTATTTTAAGAACATGTTAAAGTTAGTTGAAAATCAGCAAGTTAAAAATCGTTCAAAGAAACAAATTGAATTTCATAAAAGTGTTGAGTTTTCTGTTAAAGGAAGACCTCTGGCATTAAAAATTGAATCGTTTGGAGCACCCATAATCCCCTTGCAGCCTTCCAAACTGCAGAATGGTGGGCCTCAGAGTCACCATTTTTGAGGACCCTGAGAAGGAAACTCTTCAATTAGTCTCTCTGCACCATAATCTCAAGTTATTGTCTCCTCCTCTGCTCATTCTTTGCATTGTGGAAGTTGATTTAAGTTTTTGTGGTGCCTAAACACACCTAGGAGAATTGCTTACTGGGCCCCTGTGTAAATTTAAGGGTTGAGGCTTATAGCAGATGGATCACCCTTTCTGTGTGTGTGTGTGTGTGTGTGTGTGTGTGTGTGTATGTGTGTATATATATATATATATAACACCACACTCCCCACACACCCTTCAGATATGTATAAATGCTGACTCGGGGAAAGCCGCAACATGCAGTGAATTTTTTATTCAACTTGCGACTCAAATGAATGTAGTTCTAGTTGGAAACCCCTTCCCATTGGAAATTGATTTTTGGTGTGCTAACAGCGTTGGTGCAGTTTGATGAATCTTCACAAAAAGTCCCCCAAAAATGTCATCTACCTCCACTTCTTCTTGGAAAGTTTTTGGGTGATCTGTAGAGTGGGTGCTGAGAAAAAGGTGGAGTGGGGGGATGAGGGGGAGAGGACCTAAAAAGTGTTTTCCCCCTTCAGTTTTCCATAGAACAGCTGAATAGAATTAAACAAAATTTGCCAGAAAGCTAGATCTTGATCCAGAAAGTGTCCTTGTCATGATTTAGTGTAAATCCATTAATTAGTTGCTGAGAAATTCATGATCAAAATGTATGGCTATTACATGCTGCGGATTCAGAACTGTGGATCTGCAAGCTCAAGCATGCATTGCGATTGCCTGGCCGTAACCTGAAGGAAAAGTTGCGGCCACCATCTTGGTATGGATGTCTGTTGCTGTGTAGGTTTGGCTGCAGGGCCTGGGCCTGGCAATCTGCCTGCCAAACTCATAGTCAATAATCAATCAATCACAGCATTTGTAAAGCGTGCTACATACCCGAGAGGGTCTCAAGGCGCTGGGGAGGGGGGGGGGGGGTGCTACTGGTCGAAGAGCCAGGTCTTGAGGAGTCTTCTGAAGGCCAGCAGGTCCTAGGTCTGTCATAGGATGGTGGGGAGAGTGTTCCAGGTCTTGACGGCGAGGTAGGAGAAGGATCTGCCGGCGGCGGTGGTTTTTCGGATGCGAGGGACTGTGGCGAGGGCGAGGTTGGCTGAGCGGAGGCTTCTGGTGGGGGTGTGGAAGCCGAGTCGGTTGTTGAGGTAGGTGGGTCTGGTGTTGTGCAGTGCTTTGTGAACGTGGATCAGGAGCTTGAAGGTGATCCTTTTGTTGACGGGGAGCCAGTGCAGGCCTCTCAGGTGGAGTGTGATGTGGCTGCGGGGGGGGGGATGTCGAGGATGAGTTGGGCTGAGGCGTTCTGGATGCGTTGGAGTCGTCTCAGGAGCTTGTTTGTAGTTCTTGAGTAGAGGGCATTCCCGTAGTCGAGTCTGTTGGTGATGAGGGCCTGGGTAATGGTTTTTCTCGTGTTGAGGGGGATCCATTTGAAGATCCTGCGGAGCATATGGAGGGTGTTGAAGCAGGACGCGGAGACGGCGTTGACTTGCCTGGTCATGGAGAGAGTGGAGTCAAGGATGACCCCCAGGTTGCGTGCGTGGTCCATGGGTTCCGGGGCTGTGCCTAGTGACGTGGGCCACCAAGAGTCGTCCCAGGCTGATGGGGTGGGTCCGAGAATGAGGACCTCTGTCTTGTCTGAGTTCAGCTTCAGTCTGCTGTCCTTCATCCAGTCGGCTACGGCCTTCATTCCTCTGTGGAGGTTAGCTTTGGCGGTGTGGGGATCTTCGGTGAGGGATATGATCAGCTGTGTGTCGTCGGCGTAGGAGATGATGTTGAGGTTGTGTTGTCGTGCGACGTGGGCGAGGGGTCCATGTAGATATTGAACAGAGTCGGGCTGAGGGAGGATCCCTGTGGGACGCCGCAGATGATCTTGGTGGTTTTGGAGCGGAAGTGTGGGAGGCGGACGCTCTGGTTTCTGCCGGAGAGGAAGGATGTGGTCCAGGCCAGGGCCTTCTCTTGGATACCGGCGTCATGGAGGCGTGCTGATAGGGTGCGGTGGCAGACCGTGTCAAAGGCTGCTGATAGGTCCAGGAGGATGAGGGCGGCTGTGGAGGCGTGCTGATAGGGTGCGGTGGCAGACCGTGTCAAAGGCTGCTGATAGGTCCAGGAGGATGAGGGCGGCTGTTTCTCCTTTGTCCATCATAGTCCGGATGTCGTCAGTGGCGGCGATGAGGGCGGTCTCGGTGCTGTGGTTGCTACGAAAACCGGATTGGTCCAGGATGTTAACATCGAGGTAGCGGGTCAGCTGTTTGTTGACAATCTTCTCGGTCACTTTTGCCGGGAAAGGGAGCAGGGAGATGGGCCGGAAGTTCTTGAGGTCCTTGGGGTCCGCCTTGGGCTTCTTCAGAAGGGCGTTGATCTCGGCGTGCTTCCAGCTTTCTGGGAAGGTTGCTGTCTCGAAGGAACAGTTGATTGTTTTCCGGAGGTGGGCGCGATGGTTGCGCTAGCTTTGTTGAAGACGTGGTGAGGGCAGGGGTCCGATGGGGATCCGGAGTGGATGGAGTTCATGGTTTTGATGGTGTCTTCGTCGCTGACGCTGGACCTGACGGTCAGGCGACTGGTGCGAGTGGTAGTCGCAGGGTTGGTGGGTGCGGGGGGGGGGTCGGAGTTGAAGCTGTCGTGGATGTCGGTGATCTTGCGGTGGAAGGTGACCAGGGAGTCGCACAGGTCTTGAGATGGCGGGATGTCGTTGGTGTTGGAGCTGGGGTTGGAGAGTTTTTTCACGATGCTGAAGAGCTCTTTGGTGTTGTGTGCGTTGTTGTCTAGGCGGTCCTTGAAGGCGGTCTTCTTGGCGGTCCTGATGAGTTGGTGGTGTCGGCGGGTGACGCTCTTGAGGGCTGTGTGGTTGTCTGGTGTTCGGTCATGGAGCCATTTCTTCTCCAGCTTCCGACAGGTGTGCTTGGAGATCCGGAGGTCCTCGGTGAACCAGGCGGCTTTCTTGTTGGTGTGGTTGGTTGTAGAGGTCTTGAGAGGGGCAAGGGTGTTGGCGCAGTCGTTGATCCACTGTGTGAGGTTGGTCGTGGCGGTGTCTGGGTCGGTGGGTGGTCTCGGTGGGTGGTCTCAGGGCAAGGGCGGTAGTCAGTTGGTCCTCGGTGACATTGCCCCAGCAGCAGCGTGGTAGCTTTTGGGTGCGGTGGTGTGTGGTGGGTTTTCTGAAGGTGAAGTGGACGCATCTGTGGTCAGTCCAGTGTGGTTCGGTGGTGTGGTTGAAGGAGACATGGGGGCTTGCGGAGAAGATGGGGTCGAGCGTGTGTCCAGCGGCGTGAGTAGGTGTCGTTATGAGCTGTTTGAGTCCGAGGTTGGTGAGGTTGTCGATCAGGGCGATGGAGTTGGCGTCGTTGTTCTCGAGGTGGAAGTTCAGGTCCCCGAGGAGGATGTAGTCCGTGGAAGCGAGGGTGTGGGTGCTGATGGGGTCGGCGATGGTGTCACTGAACTGTGGGCGGGGTGCGGGAGGTCTGTCGAAGAGAGTTCCTCTGAGGGTGGTGTTGGGGTCGGTGTGGATCTGGAAGTGCATGTGCTCGGGGGTGGTGAGGGTGTCATCGGTGTTCGTTGAGATTTTGATGGAGTCTTTGTGGAGGATGGCGATTCCTCCTCCCACTCCGTTGGAGCGGTCTCTGCGGGAGATCTTGTAGCTCTGTGGGATGGCTATGGCGATGTCTGGTGCTGAGGTGGCGTTCAGCCAGGTCTCCGTCAGGAAGGCGACGTCGGGGGGCTGTGGAGTCTAGGAGGTCACAGAGTTCGATGGCGTGCTAGCGAGCGGAGCAGGTGTTGAGGAGGATGCAGCAGAGGTGGTTGGGTTCTCTGGCTGGTGGTGTGGAGGGTTGGATGCTGGTGAATCTGCCGTTCCGGCAGGTGAAGGCCCCTGGGTGTGTTTCGGGGTGGCCCGGTAGCAGGGGTGGTCTCGTCTGGTGTTGAGTGCGTGGAGGGTGCTTGCGTCGTAGTGCAGTCTGGCGTTGCAGGGGGTGCGGGGTCCAGGGGTTCTGGCGCTGGGTGCAGTCCAGGCGGGAACGGGCGCAGATGGGCTTGCCTTAGGCGTGCCAGCGGCCTCCATATGAGGGCAGAGGGAGGGAGGAGCAGCTGGGAGGTGGGAGCGGGGCGGCCAATGGGAGTGAAGGGGGCAGGGCCGCAGGGGCTCAGCGGCGGGGGAGGAGCCGGGGGGAAACCCGGGGAAAAAACGGCGGGAAAAGACGGCGGGAGAGGCACAACAGAGCAGAGGGGTACAGAAAGCAAAACACAGGGGCACAGAATGAAAAAGGGAGCGAGCAGTCAGGCGGCAAAAGCGGCAACGGAGGTTCAACCCACAGGGGGCTGCGTGGCGGATGGGGGGAGCGACCTGCCTGGTGACAGGGTAATAAGGTTGGCTAGTTGATTGTATAATTTCTGTTAATCATGCTTCCAAATCATCACATTCACTTGCAAGCTATCGTATATCCTAGAAATGAGTGTCCCTATATGGTCATTACACTAGCATCTAATATCTGTTTGTTTGCCCTTCAAGAAGTCTTCACTTCGTTTCTGAGATCTGCAGTCAGGAGCACCTCTGCCCATTCCGGATGTCAAAACAAATATTTCCCCTTTAATTAGGTCAGTGGATGAAGTATCACCGTTTAATGGAGTTCAATTTAATCCCTTTCCTTATTGTATCACAGGCACGTCAGGAAAAATAAAGATGTTAGTTACATGCTATATCAGCCAGATTCTGTACGGCCCTAAATGCCTCCAGTTTCTTCTCTCAATGTTCATTATCAGTATCTTCCACCAGGAATGTGGTCCCTACTGGATCTTCTTGACTGCCAGATCTGAGAGGTTGTTTTAAGTGATTAACTTTTCATCTGAAGGGGTCATCATGCTCATTGATGCTTTTGATTTTGACCTGTCACCATGCCATGAACCTATGTGGGTCATCCTCTTTTTCCCTTTTATGGCCCATTCCAGAACACTATGTTGGTGCTATACCACACAGTTTGAATTCTAGGGAACCCTTGTTTTCTGTGACTTACGTTTTGTACTGTGTGCACTACGAGCCATTTAAAAAACAAAATGTATGTTCACAAGTGAGTCGCATGCTACTAGTATACCTTTAGTTATAGTTACCCATAGCTGTTCCTGACCATTTACATTAATGTATGAAAAAAGATAGACTGAGTAATACTCAGAATACTAACGTGTTTTACTCTGTATGGCCCTCCCTGGGATCCCCTCCACTGCTTAAAGGAGTCTGTGATGGATTCTATTGCAGAGACTTCCTTGAGGAAACTAGGCCAAAGCCTAATTGGCTGACTTTGAACTTGAGTCAGTGGACACTGATTGTCAGTGGGTCGAATTGTCCAGCTTTAAAGCTTCCCTTCAACACACTGTACATTCTTTGGGCTTGCAGCTAAATGGGCTCTTTGCTTTTGCTGTATCCGAAGTGTGGTGCTGAAAGCTGCCCACTAACTTCTGCCTACGACAATGCCTCAAAGCCCTGATAAAGATGTTCTGGACTGCCCTGCTTCTGCTGGCTTGTATTTAAACACCTGCAAGCCCAAGGAGAGCAAAGCATCTTCTCTCCACCTCGACGTCTGCTCCAGCCCTGTACACAAGACTTGAGACAGGCAGCTTAAGAATCAACATGTCATACAAATGATATTTGTGAATATCTGCTATGGTCCTTGAACCCCTCGCCAGATATCAAGACTAGCTACATAAGGTTAACTGCTTTATGCCCAGGTGAAGAAGAGTGTAAAGACTCCCGTTTGGCAAGCACACCGCTCACTTCATTGTCGATTTAAATTGTAGTACTTTTCCTTGCTTCAGCAACCCAATTAGTCAGGAAGGCGATAATGGAAACCTATGAACTGTAGGTGCCATTTTCTCTTGGCATGTGGTCGCCTGCATCCATCTCTATATCCCAGGCTCAGTGGGCTTCCCAAGTTCCGTAAGAAGCACACACAAACTTTGAAACATGCCTGCCTTTATTTACAGAAATGGTGGAATCAGATGTTGAGTTTACTTGGTAGGTTGATTTGTTATGTATTAATGTTAGATTATCAAAAACAATTAGTGTTTCTAGCAAAAGTAGCCTGCTGTCCGTCATCAATGTAGATTCAAGTATCTTTTCTGATCTTCACAAACCTTAGCGGTTTGCAAGCACCCTACCAGTTCCTGTCTCTGTACAGTATTGCATTCAAAATGTCCTTCAAGCTTTGTGAACAATAGAGCTTCTTGTAAATTATTCTTTATCTTCAGGCCTGATTTTATTGCTTTATGAGGTGATTACCGTCATTTTTTTTTTATTTAACGGGTTCTGCTCCGCATTACATTTTCATTGTCATTCCTGTTAAATGTGCGTATTAGGTGGTTTCTGCTGACAGTTTATATTAAACTATAAGAGTTTGCTAGTGTTGTGTAAAACACAAGCTGGACGTTCATGCTTTATTGAAATAGTGATAATTGTATTTTATAACTAGATTCACCCCGCACCGCGCATGACCTAAACCTTGGCTAATTACTTACATCCATCCATGCAGGCATAAGTCAGGTCCATTTGTTGTGGACCTGCTGTCCAGAGCTTTGGTTATTTGGGTGATCACAACACAGTGACCCTATGGTTGAAGTTCTGCGGTAGCTCAGAAATCACAGCAATCTAGCAGTGGCAGTATAGAATGTCTATATTGTGAAATAAGTGTGCAGGAAGGTGCTATTGCTGAAGTTCAGTTAAGCGAAAACCAGAACCACTATGGAAAGTACTTCAAGTTAAAAACTTAAGTAGGGGAAATCACCTCAGTGCTAAGCAAATGAAAAAGGCAAAACTTATCTGGAACCTAGATCTAGGAGGCTAGCATTGTGATTATTAGATTTTAACTCTCTGAACAGGTACCCTACATGGGCCAAGCTGTAGGGGACACATAATTAGGCTCCAATATGACCGTTGTGTCTGTTTTTTGTGGGGTTTCTTCAAGAAGTTACTGCTAACCTACTCCTCGCTAGTCTGTAGGAATGTATTAAAAATACCTTTTTCTGTTGGGAAAGGAGTTTGAATGGATGCTCCGTGCCAGATGCACAGAATTAAAAGTTGATGCTGAAGGAGCAGATGTGTGTGGTGGGTGAAAGAGTGTAAGCATTGAAGAGGAAGGGCAACAGCACTGAACCTTGTGAAACCCTTGCGATTGTGAAGAGAACTGAAACAGTGGGAGTAATTGCATGTGTTCGCCAGATATAAGGGATTTTATCCAATCTAAATTTTCACAAACGCCAAGTCTCATTAGTGTGGTATAGTCATTGGTGTGCAGTGCAGCCAATAAATCCGAAAGGAGTATATTGTGAGATAGCTGCCATCCATTTTAACACAGAGGACATCTACTAGAGAAGTTATCTGTTCAGTCCCACATTCACATTGAATATCACATGGTTAGTGTCTGTGTCCATTGATATTCTCAGATGCGGCTCTGTAGATTGCCACATCTGTTGAATTAACTTTTGGTTTTATCAGTAGACGACTTTAAGGTGGTGTGGATTAGGCTTGTAAGCAACAGATTAATGCCATTCATGTCATTAACTGGCTCTGTTGCAACAAGTGGGAATAATGTAAGAGCCTTAAACATTTGACGGGAAGTTAACCAGCGGCAAAACCACCCCTTCTGTACTGTTGTTTAGCATGTTACATTGCTCTGCAGTAGTAGGGTAAAAATTGTTGCTGGACGGAGATGGTTGTGTAGTGAAAAGTCAGTAGTATCGTGTTGAGCAACGATTAAAGTTCAACGGGCGTGTTCACAAAGTGCCCCGGGGACACAACAGGCATTTGAGCCCCCCTTGCACACCCCCGGGGCACTTTGGTTTCAAAGAAGGGGCAGCAGATGCTTTCACTGTAATACCCAAAGCGATGGCGCACATACAGTGCCAGAGCTTTCTCAAGAGGGTGTTCCCTCATTTGCATGAGGGCGTGCCCCATGCAAATGAGGTAATCCCTTTGCGTCTTGACCTGTGCCGTAATATAGACGTGGGCGCAGAGACAAAGAAGGTCTCAGGTGGCGCACTGATAGCCCTCTGGAGGAGGGAAAGGGGGTCTTATGGACCCACCCCCAGACATCCCCTTGCAGGTGGGCGCAGTCACTCACTGCACCTACCTGCAAGGGATCTCTAATCCCCTTTAAAGGTACAATCAAGTTGCCAAGTATTTCACTTGAATGTGACGCCCCCAGGGCAGCACGAGTTCGCGACTGCCCTGGGGGCAGCGCATTATATGTAATAGAGCTCACTTTCCCTGTTTGCGCCCCGCGCACCTGTTTTAAGGTGTGCCAGGCCGCAAACTGCGAAAGTGAGCCCTATACATAATAGGGCCTCAAGTCTGTTAGTTCTGGAGTCAATGTTAATTTTATCTTCTAAGAAGTTAGTAATGTCGCCACAAAACTCTATTGATGGAATAGTAATATCAGCGTTATTGCATTTTTTAAACATGTCGCAAATCAGCAGCCTTTTCTCTTTTGTTTACAGAGGTAACATTGCACTCCCATACATTATACAGATCCTAAACATGACAAACATCAATCAAATGCATACCTACATGTTTCAGGGCATCTTAAGGTCATGATTTCAAGATTCACTATCCGTCAGTATTTAAAACATTTAATAGAAGACTTATTAACTGTATAATTGCAGCATGTTTTTTCCCTGTTCCCTGAACTTTGTTCGGGGGTTATGGCTCGTTGGGTACTTGTGTTCATTAATTACTGACCCGTTTCTTCACCATATTTTTAGGATTTAGTGTTGACCAAGTATGATTTTAATGGACATTAGAAGTCTAGAAACACAAAACTTGGACAGTGGACCAACCAAAATCACTTGAGGCACCAATCGCAAAGAAATCACCAATCACATCAAAAATCTTGAAATATCTAGTGTGCAAGCCTCTAGAAGTGCCCCCTGTCCAAGAGCACCCACCTATCGCCAGGGGCAATTGTACAAATAAGCTAGATCAGAGCTGCATCACTTAAGAAGTAATCAAGTCCATACAGGTAGTTATTGCTCAATGAGGCGTGGAGTAAGAACATTTCTTCTTTATTATTTCATTCTTAAAGAGCAACAGCCAGCGCGTTTCGTCCTATAACATAGGACTTCTTCAGGGCTGTAAATTTAAAAACATATAAAAACGACATTCATAAAACATAAAATGTACAGCACTAATATATATATGATGTTTAAAAAAACATCAAATAGATCACATATATAAAAAAATTTATCACTGCAAGAAAACTCTTATCAAACATTGATAAAAGACCATAGCCAAAATCCATCTCATGTAAGGATATTAATCCGAGACTAAAAGACAGATAGCAGAGATCTTCATAGCATTAATGCATTTGCAACAGTACAGGAAGAAGAATAAATGGACAGCAGCACAAAAAGTGAGACTATCTGAGAGGTGTTGTAACCAAGATGGAATCCAGAGAGGACAGCCCAAGTGAAAACTTGCTTTAGCGTCAATAAACGTCCTTGTCTAGATCGTCTACACTGGATCTGTTGCCTCAAACTCAAACATTGCAAGTCACGCACAGGTCCAACAAATGTGATCCGCATTATGTCAATATTGAGGCCGGTTTGTAGTCAGGACTAAAGTCAAATAAAAACCAACATCAGAATTGACAGAGTACACCATATCTAAAGTACAAAGGTGCCATTTGGTGCCCCCTTAAACATAAAAAAAAATAAAGAACCCCAAATGTGCCCAATCATTCATGACAATAATAATCCATAACAACTTGTATGACTTTACACAATGCGTATTTGTATAATGAAACTAAGCCTACCTCATCCGTATAGCAAGTAGAAGATCCAAGATAAGAATCAATAACGTTATGTAATAAATTCCAGTTTCCAAAAGTCATAAAGAGTTCTGTAAATGATGTTGTATGATAACCACTGTTATATAGGAAACGTACTGGTACATTAGGACCTGCACATCCTTAGAAACACTCTAATACAGGCAGCCGTGGATATAATCAGATTCACATAAAGTAACCAAATTAATCCCAAAAGCGCGACCGTAATGCTGTAGTAAATTATAAAATGGTCCAGCCTCAAAAGGAAGACGTCCGGTACCATTTGCATTTGAACCAAAGACCAGGACAGGAGGTCAGATGGAAAAAGAACATAAATGTGACCCAGTATCTCTATATTAAAAGCTATGACTCAAATGAGCTTCTAAGCAAGGCAAATTTATAGCCAAAGGGGACATCGTGCCTAACAATTCGCCCTCCCCATAAATGCAAATGGATATAAGTAAAATCCACATTGTGATGCTTAAGTCTCTAATCCTTGATAGCGGTATGTAACAACATAGCAACTGATGTGACTATCGCCAATGATTGAAACCGTGATAACGCAGCATCCTGGTGGGTCTTGAGACCCGATCATAATGCACCCGAGCGTCGGAGCAAATTCTCGGCAAAGCGGGACATAAGGCATGGCATACAACCCTGACCCCAACTAAAACGCCCCAATCAATAACTTACTTTGAAATTAGAAGTGTAGTCCAGCAAAATATCTGGCGTGCTCCTCCCGCCTGTGTTTCAAACTGCGATGGTAGCGCAGCGTCTAAAAGCAACGTCATCACGTGGCGCACAGATCCCCTTATGAACCTGAATGGTTGGTTTGACGAAGAAACCAGAGCCGCCATATTTGAGAGGGTTTTATAAAATACATGAAGTCATCCGGATTTTTTAAGTCCTTGGGTAGAGAAAATACATATAAGGCGCAAATTCATAAAGAAAGCAGAACCCTTAGAGTCCTGCTTATATATATTTTACTTGGGACGGGGCATAAAGCGGATATACCATGAGAACATTAAAAGTTTAAAGACACTACGATAATGATCGTAATTGAATAACGCGAGCGACCATATCTCATTTGCAACAGTCTAGTGTGGAATCGGGAGTGTCCATATAAATCACAAATGCATGCCTGCACATGAATAGCATAAAGAAAACAGCCATCTTATAATAAAGTCTGTAAGGTCAAAATACAAGGGAGGAAAATTGTGATGCACGCATATAAAAGGGCAAACTTGTGGTGGCAGCATACCGTCCAACAATTATGGCGAGTCAAATTCCACACAGGGCGAAGTAAGGGCTAGATGAATTCAATTTAAAAAATCAAACTGTCATTACGATGGTGCTCCAATAAGCAATATAAATCTCTTGTACCAATATTTATTACTAGATACAGAATCAGTTAGCATAATTGTATACTCGATGCATGTGTACATGTTGGAACCTTTCTATAAACAGCATTCAGCGATCCTAATACAACATGATGCGACAGATGGAACTGGGCATCAAAAACAGCAGTCCCAAAAGTAATCGTCCGATAGATGCTACATATCGCCAATTATTAGTCAATATATTTTCAACAATGACAAAGTCCTCTCACGATGTACTGTTCCATAAAAAAGTTTTAAAAAATGTAGAATGGTCCCAAAGGCAATGGGACCATACAAATGTCAAAGAAAACCAACATGCTCCATCATTTGTCCTGGAAAAGAGAATCAAAAAGTGTGTTAATGGCAAAGTCTGAAGACAGATTTAAGACCAATCTTAAAAGGAAGATGACAATATACATAGGGACACAAATTATGCTAAAGTACATATATTGAAATTTATATACTGTAATACAGACCCTTTGTAGACTACAGAAACCTGTAGTCACCGGAATATATTAAATACAGATATTGCAACGGCGAGTTACATTGACAAAACAGGAATTGTGGTATGGCAGCACCCATCCCTTTATAAATGGTAATGCATTTCATCATCTGTGTTATGTCCCATTTGGATACATCTTAAACAGCATATCTAGACAGCCTCTCTACGGCGTGGAGCTAATTCCCGATTCCCACCACATGGGTGTATTGGAGTATGGTCAATCCCGTGGAACCACACTTTGCAATCATTACCATGATGTTCCCTCATGTGATAAGTCATAGGGTACTTTAGATCATTGTTCTTAATAGCTCGTACATGTTCCTGTATACGTTGCTTGAGTGACCTAACAGTGCTCCCCACATATATCTACTCGCATTCACAGCCCAATATATAAATCACATGTTTTGTTTTGCAGTTTATAAAATGTCATCTCATATCTCTTAGTTGTATTATATCAGATTTTTTTTTACCTTATATCTCCCAAAGGGGCACATATTACAGTTCAGGCATGTGACAAAGCCATTGGGAGAGGAAGCCAAGTTTTGTTAGTTATGTTATACTGATTTATAAAGCGCACAGCTGTCCCAGCCAAGAGGCGTCCCAGCGCTGCAGCATCAGAGAGCGAAACCAAATCACTAAAACAGAAAGGCGTCAAAAGGAGTGGAATAAGAAGGAAGAACGCTAAGTAGAGGGAAAAAGAAAAGTTCTAATCGCCTTCCTAAACCCGGATGAACAGGTCATGCTGCGGATCTGGGCAGGCAGAGAATTCCAAAGCTTTGCTGCCAAGCAGCGGAAAGACCACCCCCCCGCACGAAGGCGTTTAATGCGGGGAACAGTAACCAAATGTTGCCCCAAGGAGCGCAGATGACGCGCAGGAACATATGGAACGAGTAAATTACTAAGTAGACTAGGAGTAGCCAGCTTCAAAATCCTAAATGAAAGACCGAGCGTCTTAAATTGAATGCGCTCCGTCATGGGAAGCCAGTGGAGTTTACGAATAGCACTGGCAGAGGAACAGAATCGCGGGAGCCCTAGTAAGGCTCTAGCAGCAGCATTTTGAACGCGCTGTAGATGTGTTATTTCTGCCTGGTTAGCCCCTAAAAGTACAGAACTAGCATAGTCCAGACGGGATAAAATAGCTGACTGGACAGTCAGCTGGCGTGTTTGGGGAATCAAAAAATTTAAGAAGAGGCTTAAGACCCCGTAGGAGACCAAAACAAGTACCGGCCACTTTCTTTGTGTGGTCTTGAAAAGTGAGGGAGGAATCCATCCAGACCCCCAAATTCTTAAACACAGGCTTGGGATTAGGAGCGCTGCGCAAGACACTCGGCCACCAGCTCTCACTCGAGAGGCTAGCGTTCTTCCCTACTAACAAAACCTTGGTTTTGTTAGCATTCAGCTGTAAACAATTGGAGGTCATCCAATCTGTGACGGCCGCCAGGCCATCCCTGAACCTAGAGGCGCTCAGTGTGGAACCGTCTGCCAGGGTCACCACCAGCTGCGTATCGTCCGCATAGGAGACCATGTTGAGGCCCCACTGCCTGGTGACCGCCGTAAGAGGCTGAACATAGATTGAATAATGACAGACTGAGTGCGAGCCCTGAGGCACCCCCTGATCGATGGAATGGGTCCGAGAAAGAAAGGGGGGGGCTGATACTCAAAGATCTGTCAGTTAGAAAAGATCTGAACCAATTTGTGAGTATGTTATTCACATGTGTTTCTGTAATCTTAGCCACCCAAGGGAGGAGAGAAATAGGCTAAAAATGTTCTGGTTTGGTAGTGTCAAGTGATGATTTTTTAAGAATGGGGGAAACCCATGCCTGCTTCCATAATACAGGGACAGTGGCAGAGGAGAGGGAGAGATTAATAATCTGACATAACGGAGTCAAGAAAAAGGAAAAAGATTCCCTAAACTGAGCCGGCTTTAAAGGGTCAGCCGGAGAGCCAGATTTAACTTTCCGGCTCAACTGAATGAATTTATCCGGCGAGATACTAGGTATGACTGTTAAGGAAGGCCAAGACAAGGATCTAGAAAGAGTGGTAGATGGAGAGGTCCCTTGTGGAAAAGACCGGTAGATGGTACGGACTTTCTCAATAAAAAAAGTAGCCAGGTCTTCACATTGCCGATCGGATGAAATGACGGCCACCGAGTTGTTATTGGCCCAAAGATCTTTAAGAATCTTATAAATGCATTTAGCTGGATTGGGACTGAGCTTGATTTCATTGGCAAAATATGCCGCTCGAACCCTACAGATAGATCTGTGGTATTGTTTAACCATAGCCAAATAACATGCTTTTTTTTCTGGGATCATAATCCTTTCTCCATTCACGTTCTGATTTTTTACAAGCCTTCCTTAAGATAGTCAATGAATCATTCTACCAGGGACTAATATTCGAAGAACGGCCCCTAGACCACTTAGCCGGAATAAGAGAGTCTAGCCCGTGGGTGATCCAGTCACAAAGCAGGCTATATCCCGTTTCAGCGTGGTTAAATGGTCCCATCGGATCCATGTCAAAGCATGAAAATCCTCCAGCCTCAATTTATGCCATGGACGTTTAAAAACAAGCGGTCAAATGGTGTTATTAATAGGTTCTGAGGTCAAAAAGAACATTGTTGGCAACGAGTGGTCAGTCCAACCCATAGGTTAAGGAGTCTCCACAGTTGCAGACAAAATGTTGGAAAAAATAGGATCCAGCAAATGCCCAACAGAATGGGTAGGCCCGGGAATCAGTTGGTTAAGTTGGTACGCAGCCAGGTCCGCAAGCAAGCAACAAATCTCACTATCTTGCAAGAGATCAAAATGCAGATTAAAATCACCCAGAACACTAAAATTAGCAGTGCCCATGGCGAGCGTGCAGACAGCCTCCAGCAAAGCAGATTTAAACTTAGTAGCAGGCCCAGGTGGCCGATAGATCAGCAGGCCAGATAGGGTCAGATGCGTACTCAGTGATACCAAAGCGAGAACACTCACAGCCCTCAATAGCTTCTTTCACGAAGAGACGGGTGTAGCAAGATTTAAAAATCACCGCAATGCCCCCACCCCTAGAACCTCTAAGCATACAGATGGAATATCCGGCAGGTAATGCAAGATTCGGTTCAACCACTGTGTCCTCATTAAGCCAGGTCTCAGTCAGGAAAAATATATCTGGGGCTTCCTCAGAGACGAAATCAAAAATTGCTAAATGGTGTTTAACCAAAGAGCGAACATTCAGCGGAAGAATTTTCAGCTTTTGCTGAGGCTGAACAGTGAGGGAGTTACAGGGGAAAATGATATGAAAGAGACATATCTACAACATCTGCAGCTAAATGGTCCTTCTAAACAATTTGATGGAGAAAAATTACACACCTTAACCGAGGGATTAACCGCCAGTAGCTCTTCCCTTGAATAGCTATACAGCTGAGACATCCCTGGACCAGCGTTTCTGGCGAGAGGCGACGTACAGGCGCGGACGGACGCACACTGGCTTGCCTTTAGCGCGCCGGCGACGCGCCCTCTGCGCTCGCCCGCTGCGCATCCGCCCCTCGCACATTTTATGTAGCTTGAGCCTGACGACTAGACTGCGCCTAAACACAAGATGGCGCTCTAGAATGTCCCCCCAGAGATCGATGCGTGTGTACTGAAGATGTGGAGGTAAGCGCACATTAAAATTCCCCGTAAGGTAAAAGATATATTAATATGATAGCAGCAATCCAGGATCCCAACAGTCTTTCAATAAAAATAGCAGCAATCTTTCTAAATGTAAGGCAATATTAAAAAACAGGAGAAGCAGCCTGGGAGCAGCAAACAGTGCCACCACTCACCCCTGAGCCGCTGCGTGCCCGCCCCTCGCGCAAGTTATGTAGCCTGAGCCTGACTTGACCGCGCCTAAACACAAGATGGCGGTCTAGGATGTGTGTCCCCCCCCCCCCAGAGATCGATGCATGTGTGCTGAAGATGTGGAGGTAAGCGCACATTAAAATTCCCTGTAAGGAGAAAGATATATTAATATGATAGCAGCAATCCAGGATCCCAACAGTCTTTCAATAAAAATAGCAGCAATCTTTCTAAATGCAAGACAATATTTAAAAAAGCAGGAGAAGCAGCCTGGGAGCAGCAAACAGTGCCACCACTCACCCCTGAGCCGCCGTAACACTAAACATCTGATAGAAACACGTTAGTTAGATTCCTCAACAGGGCCGGACTGGCCGTAGCGGGCATCAGGCAATCCCCCGTTGCGCCGCACGGGTGGGGATGGTTTTGGGCCCCTGCGGGCCGTTTGTGTTACAGGGCTGTTTTTGCAGCAAAATCGGCCCTGTAACAAAATCGGCCGAAAACCGGCCCTGGCAAAGAGCTCGGCTGCCCCCCCCAAACCTGGGGGGGGGGGGGGCGGCCGGCCGAGCACTTTGCCAGGGCCGGTTTTGTATCCACCAGAAAAAGCGTTACCGAAGGGAAGTAACTTGTTCATTAGAAGTCTGGCGGCAGGGTGCTGTGTAGTCTTTGACTTCATCTTATTGCAGTAAACCTGATCTCTAACCCGGTCCCCATTTTAGGGAGCGCAGTTTACCCCACCATATCATGGCCTCCTCCCCTTTAGTAAGCAACACGACTATTCAGTTAATTTCCTGTTGGGTTTCAGAATTTATTTTGTATGCCCCAGCAGGGCCACCAACATGGTTCTGGGTAAGTTCTCCCCCATCATCCTTTTTATAGTTTCAAATAGTTTACCCTAAAAGCGTGAAATCTGTGGGCATGTCCATACAAGATGTAAGAAGGGTAAGTCATTGACTTTTCATCTACGACTGGCACTGGAGGTTGCGTCATGGCTATTAGTTGTGGTATGTGTGTATTTAAAGTGTATTAGTTTGTACCATGTGTTAAATGGCATGTTAGGCTTTCCATTTGTTTGCTTTTTCTCTCTTTTTCAAAGAGAAATTTGACCTAATAATTTCACTCTCTTGTATTTAAGATTTGTTTACACTTTAAGTTGTTTAACTGATTTTCATTTGTACAGTACGTTGCAGTAAAAGACTGGTCAATGGAAAACCCATGGGAGCAGAAAAGTGAAGAGAAATATGGAGAGTAGATGATTTTGGAATCACTGAGGCACAATGGTCAACAACTACTGAACTCCAAAAATGTACTATAATGTGCATGATTTGCGGAAAATGTTTCAAAGTGCCTAT
Source organism: Triturus cristatus (assembly GCF_964204655.1). Taxonomy (NCBI): domain Eukaryota; kingdom Metazoa; phylum Chordata; class Amphibia; order Caudata; family Salamandridae; genus Triturus; species Triturus cristatus. The sequence goes on along the minus strand of NC_140584.1, from coordinate 472,444,401 downwards.
TGTAAATGTGTTTGTGATAGATTAGGTTTGTGATAGATTAGGTTAAGAGTTTCCCTTCTATTTAATCAATATTGATTAACGTGCCTTACTAGTTTGTTTTACTAAATGGTGATGACTGAATAATTGAATTTGATAAAATTACTTTTTACAGAGAAACACAAAGACAGTGGTACAGAATGTACAGATTTAAGGCGAAAACTAACAGAACTGAATGATCAACGTTCAGGTTGGCCACAAAGTAAACAACTTCATGGGGTAAGATATGCTCATCTTGTTCAATTTGTTTTTGTATAATTTTTTTTTAATCTTGGCTGACTACTATTCAGTCAGAAATAAATGTATTCAAGAGCCCCGGGATATGTAAGCCATTGGCAGTTAACTCTTTTGCATAAATATCCACAAACTTCCAACATTTTGGTGTCTTAGGGGTGTACAGGATAGGCCATCCTTGCAGGATGACTAGAGAGGGGTTGTGCCCAGCCCCACACACACTTTAAAGGAACCAGACACCAGTCCTTCATTTTCCTGACCAGGGAAAGTAAAAGAACATTCCAGAGCCAGTGTTGGGGGATGTCAGAGAATCCCCCATACAAAAACTGGTTCCAAGCATAAATATTGGACCTAAAGAGCCAATCATCAGAACACCCCTTGACCTGTGGAAGATTCAGAATGACTTCCCTACTGCTTCGAAGGACTTCCCTACTGTCTAAGACCGAAGACTAGACCTGCTTCCATTGCTTCCGGATTACCCAGAGTGACTCCAAGGGTCAGTTGGCTGACATCTTGTGTGAGGTTACAGGGACACACCAAGGTTTAGAAGCCTCCCCACAACTGTCCAGCTCAAACTGGTCCTGCCTAGACCTACCTGAAGGCCTGCTTCTGACCTGTGCTGGAGTGAGTTCTGATCCTCAAGAGGTACCTCCCATGTCCTGGACTAGGGGCTGGCATCAGTGGAAGATCCTCCAAGAAGAAAAGTTAATTTTGAGCTCCTCGCGACTGCAAATGGGCCCGTTTGCGACGAAACTCTACCGCTCGCACAAACAGTTAATATCTGGTAAGATCTGCTGTTTATGATGGCAGAAACAGTCTTGGGTGACCGGCAACGGGAGATCTGCAGCAACAGCCTGCAACGATCTCCAGTGCAAAGCTCCAATGAACACCAGATCTTCGTGCTACAGCAAGGACCGTTGAAAAGGCTTGACCTGCTCTTAGCATCAAACTCCTCCTCCTCCTCGCGGCCTCCTCCAATTCAAATGGAACTCTTAGTGGCAGACTTAAGAGGGTAACCTTTCAGCAGGACTAACCTGGTCCCTGTACCTGGTCTGTGCTCTATCACCGTCAGCCTGAACCTTTGACTTTCCCAAGTATAGCTCGACCATGGGTGGCACTTTGTGCTTTTAGGTGCTATTTTCTCTAAAAACCTTTCAATTGAATATCTCCGGTTCTATTGATTGGATTTTTTTCGTTCTGGTATCATTTATTAATTTTTCTAAATTGGTGTGGGATTTTTCTTGCCATGTTTTCACTTAATTACTGTTGGCGTGCTGCATAAATACTTATCACATTGCCTCCAAGTAAAGCCTGACTGCTTTTTGCCGAGCTACCAGAGGATTAAGCACAGGTTAATTTTGTGACTCTTGTGGTGCACCCTGACCAGAACTGTGGTTGTTGCTTGAATGGGGCTTCCACTCCCTCAACCAATAACCCAGTTTCTTACAGTTTCAGAGAGCAAACTTAAAGCTAAAACGGGACAGTGTGGTGTCACACAGTGTATGTGCTGCATTGCGCTTTTGTATGTTGAATCTATAACTGGAACTGTTTGTATTCTTCACACATGGGGGAAAAAAGGAAAAGACTCGGTACCGCCTGCTGCTTCAAAGAATTGGTAGACATTCAAGGTTTTTATTTTTTACACCAACTTTTGAAATGTATCGTATCATATTTCCATAAAAAAACAAACTGTAAAACAAAGCAAGATGCAAAGGAGGCCTGCCACTTTCCTCAGATTCTGAGCGGGATGCTTTTGTGACATGGGAAAGGAAATGGCAAGTAAGTATTTGAGGTGTGCGATTCAACAAATTAACAGGGTGAGCGGAGGGTCTGGCTCGGTTCTAGGAGCCCATGCACTAGCTGAGCCCTGAAAATGTTTGGCACGTAAACTGTGCAACAAACACCATAGAAAAATATGATGAAGAAAATTCTTCAGAATCACCCAAACATATTTCGTTAATGTGCAGAATAGTTCAACTTAGTATTTCAAATAGTGTCCCTCTATTGAGAGGCATTTACAAAAAGTGACAGTTTTTAAAGATGGACTTTAAAATAGTCATGCAACCTGCATGACCGTGCCATTAGTGAATTAAGAGACCAATCAGCTGTCCTGTACACCCTATATGGGACCTAAATATTTACATGGAGCAACATTAGGTTATATTTAAATCGGACACAAGACAGGTGCTTGTATAGCACTCATGTAACGCAAGATGTTCTCAAATCCAATAAGGAACAAGCACTGAAAATGCAATGGGTCTCACTTTTTTTATTTGTTAGAACTATTGGCATTGTAAATGGCAATGTCTTTTGTTATGGAGTGTATGTATTTGGTGTGTAACGAAATTATGTAGGTTGGATAGTATTAGTTGCGGAATTGTGGGGTGTGGTGTGAATTTGTGTAGTGTAATTGTGGCCTTGTTTGCTGTAGAATTATGTGGATAGATTTGGGAGTAGAGGTGGGGCAGTCCTCATCAGCTGAGGAGCACCAATTTTCCATACCCAGAGACAGGCTTCATTTCTTCCTGCTGGGGCATCTTCTTGTTGTAGACTTACGTAGATGTTCTGAGGTCACAGCCAATGGAGTTGCCACTACAGTTCATCAGATGGGTGTGAATTATTGAGCATCTGAGTGATTGTGGGCCTGTTTGCCCTCTCCCCATCCCTGGGTAATCTGAAATGAGGAGAATTACACGAGCAGGTCACTCACAGCCCTGTTCAGTTCATCTGAGTCCGACTCTGGAGTGGATGGTAGCCACACAGGTGATCCTCTCCCACTAGTGGGGTAGGGGGAGAGCTGGACCAGCCGGACACAGCCTACATCCGAAAGAGGCCATGGAGACAGAGTGCCACTGCCTGGGGCTCTGCTGTGGTGGAGGGAAGCCCTGTTTCATCTTCCCACATCCGGTGTGCTTTGCCAGACCATGCAGAGGCGCGACTTGAGGACTGTGTTTACAATTTCACCTAGGATATCCGCTATATAGGTATCTATTGAGAACATTTTCTGGCCATTAGTGCAAAGGTGTAAATATAAGCAAGGTTACAAATGAGTCCCAGTCAATCAGTGAAATAAGCACCAGCAGACCCAATCATTTTGAACTGCAGTCCTGAGAGAAAACAATTGCCCGAGAGGCTGAAACAACAGGTTAATGTGCGTGTACCAACCAAAGAGACCTGGACATTTAGGGCCTTTAATACAAGTGGCCCATAATTTGATTTTTCAAATTGCACACCAGGTAAATGCCAAAAAGGACTAAAAGACAGAGAGGGTATCAGATTGAAAGGTCTGATACTTGATATGAGGTCAGAAGAAGATTAAGATCTACCTCTTGTCCTGCTTCTATAAAAATTCATCAATCTGACGGAGATGTACATATTACAGATAAAATATCACCTTCAAGACAGTCATTGACACTGATCGTTGACGTCAAAGCAAGCACCATTGAGGGGTTAGGCGGTGACATGCTTCCCTCAAAAGAACAGTCAACGTCTGCTTATCAATGTCAGAATTGGCTTTTAGACGATCAGCGTCTCTGAAGCCAAAGATCATGACGGCAGCTGACCGTGTCCATGTTAACACAAATGTTGTCTAAGGAATCAATCACTATCTCAGCTAGCACCGTTGGTAAAAACAAAAAGCCCTCTACGCAGTCAGATCCTTCTCCCTCGACATCCAGAATTTCCAAGTGGTACTCTTCTTCACCAGGGTGGTCTGGATCGCCTTCTGCCAGTGGAAGCTTCCTTCACCATTTAAGTCCACACCACCCAGAGCTTTCTGTGACCAAAGGGATGCATCCTGTTCCTGATGCACATTGATATTATTTATACTGATTTGACGCATATGTCCTACACTCAGTTGCTACCACAGTCACCATCTAGAGTATCTCCTTTAGATATTCTTACCTTTCAGGACGCTTTAATTAGAAGACTGACTACATTGAGCATCAGTTTAAATGTGCCACAGCCAACTGTTTGTCATCCTTGAAACTCCGCAGCCAAGGGCAGCTCTAAAGCCTTTTCTGCCAGGTCTGTTGGACATTGTGGTAGAAACGTTTCTTAACCCAGTCTCCCTTAAAGTCCAAGACAACTTAAGAAATATAAGCCACCCCAACAAGAGCCTGATTTTCTTAAAATGGATCTGAAACCGGACTCAATCATAGCTACAGCTGTTAGACGTTAGCATGTTTCTGCTCCAGAATAGACCGCTCCTCCTGTTAGAGCAAAATAATAGATGCTACAAGGAAATAGATCTGTGGTAAGGCTTTCACTCACCTAAAGAATGTCAATGCAACAGTTCTATTGGGGAAATATCCGAGAGAGATGAGTTGGTATGACATCTTTTGTTTCTGATCTACCATCAGAGTCAACAAGATTATTTAGAAATGGTTAAAGAAGGCTCTTCAATCTCAACCATTCAATCAGTGCTGCTGTTGATTCAGTTGAGATCTCCGCTACATAGTTCTGTCGTGGGATTTCATTAAGAAGATAGGGACTTCAATTTGCTGCAGAATGTCTCAAGGCCATCCATATTTCTTAACAGTATGTAAGATAATAAAGTGTTGTGGAATAACCTTGTATCCCCCTCCTCAACGGGTACTTTAAAACATCCTCTAGCCTTGAATATATACTGAATGTTTTTTGATAAAATAAATAAATGTGTTGCAGATGAAATACAAAAAGAGGTTCCTTTGACCTCCGAGGCAGAAACATTTGACCTAAAGACAGCCTTTAAAGCTTCATATTTAAATGCTCCTGCAGACCCAGTATCCTACCCATTTTGCAAACTTTTTATACATTAGCTTCAACTCATCAAACCCTTATGGCATAGTGCACTTTTTCTAAAGATTTTGATCTGGCATGCTGATGTTTTTAAGATGGTTTTTGGGCTGATTTTTCAATTTTACATTCACAGTTACCAAGTCTGTTTGGCAGATTCCCTAAACTGTTGATCATTGGCTGTGGCATTTTGATTTTTCTTCTAAGGAAAAGCCAGTGCCACCAAAAACATGGAGTTTGGTTATCCAGCTGTACAAAAATGCTATGAGACCGTGGTATTTTATTTCCGCGTTGATTGGTTGTCTGTAGTGAGCGAGTACTGGACTCTATCCTTTCGCAAAATGAGTGCTCTGCAAGTGAGACCGGTCTCCTGGTGCTTTAAACTGTTTGCAATGGACAGTGCTTGAATTGCCACTGGCATTACCCCTTATGACATTCATCAATATAAAACCACTTCAGCGATCACTGAAGTTGCATCAAACCTTTTGCAGAGCACTGCCTCTGCCAATCGTGAAGTATGCTCAAAATGATGGACAAATGTCAACAGCTTCAATGCTAGAAGCATCTGATATGACTGGAATTGATGTCGCCATCCTTGGGTACCTTGAAAATACAGCATCTCCATCGCCTTCATCAACAGGTGCTGCTAAGTCAAGAGAACAGTCTGCTTATTCTTCGAACATTCTTATGCAAAAGCTCCAAGTACAGCGGTAAAGACTCCCAGATATTATGGCAATTACATGACACCATCACCAATTGGGAAAAACTCATCCACGTGCCCGGGGATTTCTTTGTCTAACGAGAGAGAACTGTTCATGCATTTCTGAAATTAAAAGAAGAGTATAATAAATTGGACAGTTCTACCTTTTTATATGTTTTATGTTTTGCACCTGGCTGCGTTAATTGTATACCAAATTATATTGCCTAGTTTCCCTTTTATCAACACACATATATTTTTAAAGTGTAATCATATGCAATGCTTTTGTTTATTCATATATCTTCCAAATGCTTTTATATACTGTTTTATTAACACTTTATTTGCAATGTTTTCTATGATCGTTCATAAATTTTAGATTGTGTGAAATGTATATATGCTTTTTTAATGGGATACATGGCTGCAAAAATAGTCTTTCAACCAACAATCCGGGGATTGTTCTCGATACAGAGACCGTTCTCATTTAGGCTGCTTGTTTTGCTTTCTTAACTGCAGTTAGTTTTCCTTTATTTCTATCAAAGTGTGAAACTCCTAGAGCATATGTGAAAAACGCTGATATCATCATGCCTGACAACCATGTAGGCTGACATGCTTTTTAGGTTTCGCGCCTAGCGTTGCAGTGTGGAGAATTGCTCGCGCAGCTAGAGACCTCTTGTACGGGGTTTGAAAACTGAGTCAGGAATCGCACACGCTTGTGCTTTTGGCTTCCCCTATTGGGCTTCGACTGCGTGTTTTTTTACAAACTGAGCACACAATAGGCCAAAGGCGGGTGCATTGCTCCGCCCATGGCCTGTTGGTGTCTGTTACGCGCACCAATGCCATGTGGTTTCAATTATCATGCCCACTCACGGGCGCGATAATGGAAACCAGATGGCTCGCTGTGGCGAACACACCACTTGTTTTTTAGCACAAAAAAAGGGGGTGGGGGATATACAAAACCTGGTTCACGTATTGTAGAAGAGAGCGGGGTGATTTGTATTCTAGTCTCTAGGACTGAGTTCGCGTCAAATGGGAAATAAGCAGTTAAATTCATTTAATGGAGCTGTACGAGCTTTTGATTACAATTATCAGTGGCCGTACTCGATTATTGTGAAAATAACGAAAACAAGAAGATAACACGGAAGCAGCTCCAGAGGCAATACTTCATGAGAGTTAACTTTATAAAGGGTGTGACGTGCACCCACCATTAGGCATTTGGAGGCTACGATTTTTAAATGACTGATTTGTCAATCCAAAGTGGTGGGAGGAGGCAGACTCGGCAAAGTAAATTGCAATAGATCATCCTGCAGTGCACGTGCTGTAGGATCGACCTACAAGATATCAAACCCAGCGATAAGTGTTTTTGTTTATTCTTAGATACCAGTTCTTCTTCAAATGCATACATTCAGGATGCATTCATTTAACAAAAGTCTTATTTTTGATTTAATATATACCTTTTTGATTCTTCTTAATTCAGGAGGCACACCGTGCTTGCTGATATGGGGGGGAGGGGGAGAAGTTTTTCGTCATAGGTACGCTGCTGCTTGTCTCGCAGAAGTGACGCAAATAACTTGTTGTTTTTAAAATGCACATTTATGTAGCGGGAACTCGAAACCACAGTATTTCATCGCTTTACATGAGCACCAGTTACGTGACAGACAGACACATTTATCTTTTTTGATAGGCACGGGAAGATAAAGTGATTTGCCCAGGACTCTGAGCTGGGAAACCACGGTGGGTAATAATTTGCCCAGAAACACAGGGCATTGAGACGATGCTGAGTTTAGAACCAGTCTCCTCATTTGCCCCATCAGCAGCTCTGGTCGCTAACCACATCCTCTCTCCCCGGGAGAGTTACGTGTAGGGACCGCCTGCTCCATATTCCCGTTTGTCAGGAAATCCCTATGTATTCTTCCATAGACACGTGTGATCCTGAACGTACAGCCAGTGCTAGGCTCAAGTCAGGATACAACAGAATTTCCAGGCGTTGGTGGGGGGTATGTCTTCCCAGTCCGTTCGAAGATGGCGCAGCCCAACAATATCAAAACGTGGGACCCTGTACCGCCTGCTATTGGTTGTGACTTTACTTACAAATGGGAGATGGAGGGGCAAGTGCATAGATTCTCCTTATATTGCATATGAAGGAGTCTAATCACATTGTGGTTATTGGGACCACCTATGTCCCCTACTGCTTTTATTTATCCTGTTCTAAGATGGCGCCTACGTAGATGTGAAAATAAAGTTAAACGTCCATAAAATTTGGGGAGGGGGCGTGAGACTTCATCTCACTGTAGTAGACAATCGAACCCCAGGTGTGACTTGGACTCCTTGATAAAAATGAATGGATGGAAACTGGCTGCATGCATAGGCGTTACATGTCTCATGGAGATCCGAAGCACGCCACCCTGTCTTGCTCAGCAGCAGGTGCGGCTGGACTGCAAGCAAGTTAGAACAAGCATTTGCAATTTTGCAATGTAATGGGTCTCGCATTTGCGAGAGAAGCTATTAGTATTGCAAATGACAATGCTTTTTATTTATGTTTTAAAACCCAAAACATAAATAAGACATTGTCATTTACAATGCCAACAGCTCAAACTTGTGTGAATGCGAGACCTTTTGCATTGCAAATGCTTGTTGTTTAATGGGTTCAGCCATTACAAGATGCCCCGTAGAGTGCAAGCTTATTGTTTACAAAGATGGTGGCTTAATAGCATGTGGACAGAGCTGACCTATTTTGTGCCATGTTAGTTTATTCTTAGAGAAGATTTACTGTCTCCAAACCCTGTTTTGTTTTGTAAATATGAGGTAACATCTGTGGCAAATGAAATATAGACCCCAGAATTTGACCATTGATTAGGAGAGGCCTACATGCTAACATTATTGTCTCACCCGATTGCCGACGAGCACCTTACTGTCAGAGATTTGTTTCCAGAAGCAATGCAGGTGTCCTTTACCAAGAGCAAACTGTCTCTTCGACAGTGCTCTGATAAGGATTAGCTGAAGTAAACTATTCAGATGTATGCTGTGCGAGATAACCTAAAAAAGTTTAAAATTCAGAGAGGCTGGTTTGTTATTTGTGGCTTCAGTTAAGGTTTAGCATAGCGCTTAGAAATAGCTTTATGGTATTAGGGTGTCAGAGCCTCAGTAAAAATGTTAGATACATTAATCTTTTTTTCACGGACCATTACATGCTGAACACAATTTGTTTTTCCATTCTGTTTGGTAATCGTACATATTTTATGCAGTAGGCTAAGTATTTTAAAATAAACATTTAAAACCACATGTACCCGTTTCTAGTGTTTTCTTTGAGTATTTTAATCATAAAGGTGAGACTCTTTGTATTGACACTGTGTCCCTGAATTCATCTAGGGTGACTGAGAATAACCTTAACACTGCCTGTGCAAGGTTCCACCGTGGGTTTGTGTTAGGTCTGCGGACCAACCGGCTGTCCAATTCAATGTTGATTTATTGAACTTTATCCTTGCATGAGGGGTTTAGAAATTCACCTCCTGCGGCTCTAGAGACGACTCCCCACATTTCATATCGGGTGTTCTCTGCATAGATGTCTGGCCCATTGTTATTGGATTCCCGATGCAGAATTCTTGTGTGACTTAACAGTAGATGACAAAGACTTTAGAGTGCGATGTGCACAGCTTAATGGGGTTGGGTTGCATTCTCCTACTTGTTTGAAAATGTCACGTGATTGAGAAGCTCCCATTTGTTTTTAGAAGCTCCTGAAAGTTCAAGGAGTATGAGTGCACATGCCAGGCTATAAGCTGAATCAGCCCTCTGACTGGAATGTTGGGAGCTTGTCAGACAATCGTTGTAGGTCTACTCAAGGAGCATCTCCCATGGCTGCGTTCTCCTAGTTCGTCCCTTCTGTGCTGTTGTGCTGAACTGTCCCTCGAAGCCCCTCTTCCCAACACATTCCTCGGCTGTTCTCAGCACTGTATTATGAATAGCTTCTCAAGTATGTCTTGCGATTTCATTAAGAGAAGATTCTCCACCTGCTCATTGGATACGTTTTTGCTGAAAGTAACCAGTTTCTGTCACTTGTTTGTGATCCATATACTGGTCCGTTATATGTTTTACCATAAGGCTCCAACTGACCCTTTTCTGGGTGAGAGCTTTGGTTAGTTGAAAGGACAATTGTCTTTTGATTATTTGCGATGTTGCTTGCTATTTTGCATGTTCTGCAAGTTAGATTTTGGGTTGTCCGACATGCTGTCTTATTTTTAACAGATGGTGCATGGGAGAGGAATTGCTTCAACCGAAAGAAGACAGGGAAGTGTTGGACCGGGCTCCGCACGACTACCCCAAGGACCAGAGGTAAGGGAGACATTTTTCCAGGGGTGCTAAGGTGGAGAACGGCCCAGTGCTGGACCTGATGAATTGGTTGAAAGTGTGACAGTAAATTGAACAAAAACTTTAGGTAAAGTATAAGTGTCTAAGTGCGCTTAGTCTGTTTTGCTTGCTTGCTTCCATGGCTTACATTTTTTTGTGGTTAATGCATTGACAAAAAGGATGTTCATAGATGTCGTGGAAGGAGATGACTGAACATATAACAAACCTTGACAAAGTCAGTATGCTTCGCCTATGAGAGGTATTGGCTTTGGCATCGATTTGTAGCCATATTGTACAACAGCACAGATACTGTGCAGCATGGCTAAGAATATTTGTAGAAAAAAATCATCTGGCCATATTGCTGTAAAAAAATATATTTATAACCATGAGGTGATGCTCTGTGGATGAGGCAACATAGATAGAGGGAAGGAGGTCAGGAAAGAAGGACATGTGGGGGAGAGGACAGGGAAGAGGGGATAGGCAAGTACACAGGCAAAGGATCTAAGGGGAGCACACAGACAACAGAAGGTGGGCAAGAGTAAGCAAATGGACAACGGAGGATGGGTGTGAGGGGCAGCACTCTGGCAACAGGGTATGAAGCATACAGACAATGGAGGGTGACCTGAGGGGCTGGGGAAGCATATGGACAATGGAAGGTGGGCTACAGTGGCTAGGGGAAGTACTCAAACATAGGGATTGAGGGTGAAAAACAGGGAGGAGTATACAAGAAAGGCAGCTGGAATACACATGCCCTCTTGTAGAGTGCTTAAACAAAAAGAAAGAAATAGCTCCTGAAAAGTGAGCAGGGTAAAAAAATAAACAACCATTGGCATAACCAATAGGCCTCGCCTTTGGGACCTTATAAGTGTTTAGTTATCCAGCACAGTATCCGTGGTGCAACAACATCAAGTGTTGCATGGCTAAACACTTATAAGGTCCGAAAGGCGAGACCTATTGGCTATGCCAGTGCTTGTTACTTTCACTATCTTGTACTTGCAATTTCTTGTCTGTTTGGCATGTAGGGATGGAGAATGGCAGTGGATTCTTCCAGACAATGTCCTAACACCAAAAAGGCTGCCTGTTGCTCCCTGTTGTGTTTTGGGGCAAACAGAGGTATGGGCTTATAAAATATTTAAAGGGAAGGTCCACTTCCAAGAACTTAGTAAAGAAATGTTTGTAGGCAGTTTTTCTGCTCATGTCTGTCCATCATATGGCTGTTTCCAGTACTCTCACGTCATGTGCACATATAGAGTTGTTCTTGTGCAATAAAAGTAGATATGTGCTCTGTGCATGTGCAAATGTACATGCACTAACTGCACAGACTCTAAATGTGATGTACGGGTAATGCAAACAAGGCATAATGTCGTCTGAAATATGCACAAAGGCCATGCATTAGCGCAATATACGTCATTTAACTGGCACCCGCTTTAAACCCTTCTTCATAATCGATGCCTACATTGCTAGATAAATATAGACTAAAACATAGAAACAACGGACACAAATCAGTCAACAGATAACTTATTTGAGCAATAAATAAAAAACCGACGGCCCAGCTTTTATTATGCCCTTTTACACCATGGAATCAGGTAGCCGTCTTTGTTGCACGTGTTATTTCGAAATAGTTTAACTGGTGTGAAAACCAATTTTCATTTTTTGCATTTAGCTGAAAGCTTGAACGAGTTCACCTTCATTTAAAACTCAGAAGTTAAACAACCGAGAGGAGCAGCTACATTCTTGCAAAGTGAAAGAGTCAGCAACTAAAGCATATCAAAATAGCCTTCGAGAAGTTTCTGAATTCGAGAATACAGAGGTCGTGTTTTGAAGCATGATTATTCTAAATGCAAGGCACCATTAACAGCAATGGAAAGATGCAGTCTCTGCACGATATATGCAAATCACAGGGATAACTAGGTTTAATTTCAGCACAGCATCTTCTTGCAATGTACTCTTATGCACGCTGTTGCAGTGCTGCTTCTGGAAAGTGGGGCGAATACAGTATCTCAGATCAGGAGGTACCGCACCGTCATAAGGCACTGCTGAAATGTCCAATGTGACTGAATCACAGACCTTTTCTTTTCTCCAATACCCACGAGTAATTTTGTGACAACAAGAGAACGGGGAGGGCAGGTACCTGTTCTCGTCTACCAAACCTACCCACCACTCACTGCACAGTGAATTACTGAACGCCACTGATTAACCACACTGGTGAGTGAATATGGGCAGGCCCCAACCTTCCACTTGGAATCTGATTGGGCGGATTTGCAGTCAAGCCTACAGCCAGGCGCGCAACAACCATTGGACTCAAAGGGCTTCAGCCCCCCCCCCGTCGTGTGTGGCAGCCCGGGATGAGACACCTTCCTGGGCAAAAAAGCAGCCGCACCCGAGCACTTCACAGGTCTTTAAAAGACCATTTGCATGTTAATGAGGCCTTTCTGTTGTTTCACCTCTTCTAAGAGCCCCTGCAGCTCCACTCTGCCTATTGCTTAAAGTTCAGCCCTCCCCCCCCCCCCCCGAAATTTTTGCTCAGCCCCCCTGAAATTTGGCTCTAGTTGCGCCTCTGCCTACAGCAGTGTGAAAGTGGTGAAGTGAAGAGATGCAGCTCTCAGAATATTACTCCTTTGATGAGGACTTGTCAGAACTTGTAAGTACAAGAAGCAAAGATCAGATGGTAAACAAGCATTGGCCGCGCGATCGTAAACGCGCGGCCGAGAAAGTGATCGCGTTCGCGATCAAGCGCGGCGAGAGATGCGCTTAATGAGCATAAGGAGGAAAGCCTCTGCTCGTAAGCGCGCGCACATGCACTGTAGCTCTAGGCCGGCCATGGCAGCATTTTTTAAGCCCTCACAAAAAAGCTCGCTAGACCAGCGCATGCGCTGGGTCAGGCGAGACCTAAAAAGGGATAAACCCAAGTAAGGAAAGCTGATGAATTAGATGAAAGCAAATGAGAGCAACAGTGAAGCCAAGCAATTGTAAGTAACGGGTGGGCTCTAAGTAAGGTTAAACAATATCTTGCAGCAGACTGCGCATGCACTGTCCAAGTAAAGACCCAAGAATTGGTTTGGAAGGTTGGACTTGGAGGAGTCCAGATAATAGAAAATGAGTAAGAGTTTGAGTGTATGGTATAGAGTGGTAATTGGGAAGCTAGGCATGAGTGCCAAGACTCAAAACAACAGGCCCTTGAAGGTTGAACATGTTGGAGAAAGAGACCCTCTGATGTATCCACATGACCCCTTTACAAGTCCCTCCGAGCATTGACTGAAGGTCGGTCGAATACAAGGAGGCCTTTGAGTGTGAGTGCTTGATAACTCCCTGCCTCCCTCCACAAGATCAGTAGAAGACACTTAACGGTCATGTTTGCTTCCTTAGCTCCCTTATCAGAATGATCTGTGGGTACAAGGGCTGCAGACCCTTTTCCTCTGGTGTGAGTGAAGTGTAAAGGGTGATAGGTGCTGTGCAACTAAACATAGTGAGCCCCGTCGAAAGGGTCTCTGGCCCCTACTGTGTACCAACAATATGGTAAAGGCACTTGCAAATAATTAGGAGAGTGGAGTTCACTAATGACGGGCAAAAAGAAGACCTTTCTTAAGCATGGTTGCTTTGATGCAGAAAGATTTACTAATTTACAGAAGAAACTGAAGGAGCCTAGAAAAAAAGATAGATGCTGAACAATGGCCTCCATTCTTACAATGGCATGACGAGGCCTACAAATGTAGGGATAAATCTCAATTTGAGACATGAGAGATAAAGAAGAAAATTAAATACCGAATTAGTCACCTTAGGAACAGAGTTGGGCCTTATGCTCCATCTGCTCTACATCTCCCATATCTATTCCCCCAGATCACTGCACCACAGGACATGGAGAAAGAGTGAAAGCACAAAGCAGGAAGATCTGTTAGTCTTGTTCCCTATTTCTGCTGATGGGGCTAGGGTGTGCAATTTTTGATGTGCCTGGAAACTGAGGAACATCTGTGGGACCATCAGCGGCTGGAGCAGAAGAGGTAATGCACAAGCAAGTGCTGCAATGCACTGCGCTAGCAGTACAGCAGCCAGTTCAGATGATGATTGCACCACTGTGGATCGGCATAGAGTGTGTGCCCATTTCCTCCTCGAAAGTAGAGACCAACAAGATCGAAGTCCCACTTTTACCCTTTAAATCTTGACACAAGCTGCAAAATGGCAGTCCAGCAGGCATCCCCTTTCTCCCGATCCAAATGATGCTGATGACTCCCTGTGGGACTACCCACACAGCCTGAGTTAGATTCAGTCCCCATGTGGTGGACTTCCTGGACTTCCTCTGATTTCATGAGTATTGAGACACAATTCTGCAATATTTGAGAAAATCCCAAACAGTTCCTGTCTCTTCGAAATACTCTGAGGGAACACTCACCTACCCACATGCTCAAGCGCCTGAATGCCCTCACGGGTGATCACTGGCGGCCGCTATTTAATGGAAGTGGCAGGGGAGGGAATTAGGGGAGGTAAATAAAATAATGAAAAAATACCACATACCTGCACTCCGGCCTGGCGCAGCCTCTCAGTCCTCTTCGTCACTCCAGGAGCAGGAGGGGAGCAGGAAGCACCCAGACTCCCCTGACCAATCACAACACTGCCTTACAGCAGCGTTGTGATTGGTTTGAGTGTCGTGGTTCGGTGCTCAGAGAGGGCCTGGGCATGTTCTCCACCCTGGCTTAGTACAGCCTGGGTGGAGAACATGCAAATTAAGCATGACTGTGTAGCCTGCCATAGAGGGCCAACCAAACATTTATGTGCACTAAAGAAATTGCCACCACTATCCCTGTGACATTCTGCCAACCCCTAACCAGCTGGGCCACAGACTGAAAAATAAAAAAAATTATAACATTAGTTATTTTCTTTTTCAACTGCTCACAAAGCATTGGAGTTCTGTGAGCTCCTTAGCAGAGGAGCCGAGCCTGTGGGTGATTGTGCTATACAAATTGCCATAATAGTTTTGAGAAAAACTACCAAGTGTGTTTGAGGTGTACCAATCCAGTTGGGCGAATGTGAATTCACTGTTGCGATTTGGTTTTGATGAGTGAGGTGAGAGTCTGGTGGAGAAAGCGCATTGGTTGAGAGTGGGCACACGACGAGAATAATGCTTTGTTGAATGCGGGCTTGAATGTGTGTGCGATAAAAACCGATTAGACTAAGATCTGGAATTATAAACAAAATAAGGGTGAGGCACTTGCTGATTATTTTGATAGACTGAATGATGTTTGAAAGGTATTCGGGCATAACCCGCCATACAGAACAGGCTCATATAGCCATAGGTGTTGCTTTTGTGCAGGTATTACTACTGAAGGTTGGGAGCTCGTTAACGACAATCTGCACTGAGTGGCAGACTAAGAAGCTGGCTGAACTGAGGACGGCTGCAAATGATTTGCCTCGCAAGAGAAAAGTAAAGAAATACTGAATCGAAATTGTTATTAAAACTAAACTATTCAGGATGAGACGTGGAGCCCCACAAAAAGGGGTTGCAAGGGAAGGAAAGGGATGCAGGAGAGGGAACGGAAGAGGCTCTGGGAGCAAATGGTTCTTGTTTCACTAGTGGTCATCTGGGGCTTTGAAAACAAGACTGTCCCAATTCTGCGATTAATGCACTAGGCCTCCCCAATCAGTCTGGTTTCCATCAAGTTGTCCAAAACCCCTACTTTCCAGTTTAGGAAAGCCCAAGAGGTTATAACTGTTATGTGTCACCTAATGCCAGTAAACCAGAAGGGCTTTAAGTGAATTGGTGCTAAAGATACTACATGCCTTATTGAGGTGGGAAAGTTGCTCGGCTCTAAACATTTTAAAGTTACCTCTTTACCTCTTTCTGGCATGTCCAAACACATAGTTGGTATTTCCAACAACAAGCTCCACATTATATTACTTTTTTCATATCCGTTTCTGTGGGACCCATTAGTGATGAGCATTCCTTTTTGCTTAGCGTTACCTCCCCAAATAATTTGTTAAGCAGGAACATCTTATGCAAGTACAATTGAACTGTGCTTTGTACCTAGGAAGGGGTGTTCTGTAATAAGCCTCATCCACCGGATAAACAGGTATTTGCACTATTTTGCAAGATCTTAAGTTTCATGTTTATTTTTTATTTTTTACGAAACTCCTAAGAGGTCCACATAAAATTCTCAAAAGCATATATTCACAAAATGTGCAATAAAATAACAAAAGTTAGTTTACTCCTGAATACATACAAACTACTCCAATATTAGATCCAGTGATCCGATTCGAAGTGTCCAGATTTTAAAATGCATGTTAAACAATTTCACATTTTACAGCGAGATATTACACCTAGTACATAAAGTGGCAATAATGCTTCTAGTGTAAAATGTGCAAAAAACTGTATATGGAATAAGCCTCCTGCAGTTGTAGTAACAAGACAGAATGGAAAACAAGTGAAACTAATTTCTAGCTTAGGTCATCCTCAATAACCTTCAAACCAGACCATCATTAATATAGCATTAAGAAACACTTTAAAAAAAAAAAAAAAGGCTAGAAACATATAGGCCATAGCGACATTCAACGACATAATAGAGCAGGGCAGACAAATAGCACATGGTTAAGATCCTGAGGACCATTTTGGCACAGATTACAGACCAACGAAGAGCAACACCATTTGGCTAAAAAAGGATTTAACTGGAGCAAACCCTGCCTCGGGAGTAACCAAAAATTGGGCAAATTCAAAGAAATATAAGACTGTGCTTTATTTATCATATAGGAGTCTATAGAGATATGACATCCCCTCTTTTTAGTGCAAGCCTCCCTGTCCAGTCAAACTCAAGGCCCTTGTGGCCTGTTTCAAACTATTACTTGTTGAACTGTTAAAGTGAGACTCGAAGATGTATCAAGTTGTAGCAAATCTTCTGCATCCATAACATTTCTATGAATTGGAGAATTCTCTTTTAGGCCACCCAAAGTTTTTCTTTATGCAGGACCTTGACCAGCCATCGTCCCTCTTCTCAAGGCACACAACCAACCCAGCGACCCACCCCTACCAGAACCTGGACGAAGGCACTTCTCAGACCAAATGGTAGCCTTAAAGCTGCCTCTGGAAAAGCTGTATTGACTGAAGCTAAACTTTTAGGGACTCTAACTTCCATCATATTTTAAAAAAATAATTTAGATGCATCAGTCAATTCTAATCCATACAACAGAGAAGCAGGGATTTTGGCTTGCTACACCTCTAATAAAAGTGAAAATGTCTTCGCCCAGTGGCCCTATAGAAGCCACCCAAACATTTTGCCTGAGAATTGGCTTTATTCATGTTGTTTTCCATATGGGCTTTTCCACTTCAATTGCCACATATCTTCTCCAAAAAGGTGTATGGTTTCACAGTTTCTAACTTTTGAGCACCTATCGACCATGTGCAGGTTTTGTATTTCAGCAGCTTCCTCCCATGAAAGCATTTGTATTGGTCTTAAAATAATGTGTCGGTGAAATGTTGCAATGCTTGCAGACAGCTATTTAACCCCTTTGGGGGAAAGGTAAAATATTAAGTTGTCCGCGTATAGTAAGCAAACAATAGTCTTGACCCAAATTAACTCGGATACCCTCCCTCTGGGTCAAATAGTAAGGTAGATCCTGGGGAGAAAAGAAAAAGGGCTAGCAGGCACCCATGTTTTAACCTGTTTGAAGAAAGGATGGATTGGGACAGTCCCCTATCTCCACCCAGGAGAACTCTGCACCAAGTATTGAAGTGGAAGGAGAAAACTAAATCAAAAAGAGTACCACGCATACCCAATCTTAATAGCTTACTCCACAGCAAAGGTCAATCTACTTTGTTGAAAGCTGTGGAGAACTCTATAAAAACTGTGTATACCACTCCACCTCTTGTTAAAACATATATTTTGTTTATCACCTGAAGGGCATTTATATTGTCTGTCGTTCCATGTTTACTTCTAAACCTTGTTTGCTCCATGGGGATTATTTTATGTTCTCCTGCCCATTCATTGATCTGGATTAATAAACATTTAACAAAGACTGGCTCTGGCTCTAGTGTGTCACGGGTGCCGTTGTTAGAGAGGCTGTGAATGGCAGGCATCTTAATCCTCCAAAAACACAGGTAACAGGTTTCCAAGTGCGCTTTAGGAACAACGTTTCCTCATCACCGGTAACACGGACTCTTGTGAACCGGCACCAAGAAACAGAAATTATTCAAGCAAATACACTCTACGATCGGAGTGGTTTACACAAAGCGCACCACTCATGAAGTGCTTTGAATTGGGTCGCTACTGACTGCTGGCGGCCCCCTCGGATTGATCTGCCTGCCGGGCTGCGCTGTGTTCTAATGGCGGCCCTGGGCTCGGCGCCCTGCCCCCCGGCGCACTGACCTACCTTGGCGGGCTGCGCTGGGCTGCATCCTGATCGTGAGCGCCTATTGCCCGGCCGTGGTCGCTGCTGAGGGGAGCGACGTCCGATGGTGGTTTGGCCCGGGCTCTGAGGTGTCGCATTCATCGGCTGTGCTGGGCGGATCTCCGAATCGAGGACCTGCTGAGCGGTGAGTTTCCCGCTTGCGCCGCTGCGCTGTTGTGTGGCGGGGCGCCGGCTGCTGGAACTCCCTCTTCGATCTGCCGGAGCTGGGCAAACGTGATGACTCTGCGTGACTGAACATCGGCATTGTGACCCCTTGAGAGCACCGGCGCAGCCCTGTTGGGACTGTGGGGTGGCCTGGGATCTGGGCGGCCAGCTGCAGCTGCTGCATCGGGGAGCTTGACTCCTGCCACCGGAGGGCCCTGTTTGCTGGGACAATTGTGGAGTGTGGCGACGGTGAAGCGCTGAGGGCCTTGGGGCCTAGGTAGGTGCCTGGGCCTGTCGTGACCTGTGTGGGGGCGGGGCGCAACTCAGCCCGTGTTGGGCCTGCCAGGTGGACATATCGTCGTTGTGAGACGCCTTGCTTCCCCCTCCCACCCCGGCTGGCACGCCGATTGCTTCCCTGGCGCCTCTGGGTGTTGGCCGACATCAATGCCTGTAGCCTGTAGCCTTAAGTCTACATTAAGTGCTCATTTCACTGTACCAGATACCGCCTTACGTCCTAGGCTTATACCTGCGTTGGGGGAGCCACTGCCCACTTATCCTATCTTTCCTGTGCCCAAGGGTGGACTTGATACTTTTGGGGAACTTTTGAACCTGGAGAGACGTTGCCTACCTGCTGGGCTTCTTTATTTGTTGACTGCTCCCTCTTCGCTGGTGCTCTTACCGCGCTCTGGGTCCCTGCTTGCTGTGTGTCTCTGGCCGCCGCCATCACCACCTTCGTGGCCAAAGACTACAGCCCCCACACTGCCTAGCGCCACACACGCGCACGAACACGCATAAAGGTCCGGCGCTCCTCCCGCGTCGCGGGACGCGCGCGGGCTAAGCCCGGGCAAAGGGCGGGCCGTCTGTGGTCGTCCAAGGTCGGGTTGGGCCACCCCCTTGATATCTAGCTACGTGCCATCAGATAAGTAGACTGCATTAGCACCATTCATCATTTGTTGTCGTGGGACTGTGCTGGGTGTATTGGTACCCGTTCTGGACTGAGTTTGCTCCTGTTATGTCTACCCGTTCTGGCAAAAGCCTGAGGGGGGGTGGAGGGGGAGGTGAGGGAGATGGTGGGAGCATGATTGGCACCATGAACCGTTTTATTACCCGCGTGGCCAATGTGATTGATAAGGAAATTGGCATGGCCGAGCGCCGACTATCGCGAGGGCCCTCTGGCCTTCGACGTTCATCGCTGGGCCCGATAGCCTTGGTGCCTACCCCAGAGCGTAGCCAGGAGCCCCCTCTTCCTGTCCTTGATCCCCTGGACCATCCCCGGGTGGTGGCCCTGAGAGCTAGCATAGATGATCTCGAAACACTGACAGGTTCGGCACTCCAAGTTGAACAAAGACTTTACCCACTGTTTAAAGAAGGGCAAACTGATGATCGTTTTATGACAGACTACAGTCTCCCTTTTTGAAAAGTAGGTCTATAACACTTCCTGTGCATGATTTTCTTTTTTTTTGGTTACATAACAGCTTTAAAAAACCGGGCAGGGCGTGGCCAAGATGGCGGAGAGGTGGGACGCTTCCTCCCATCTCTTCTGCTAACCGCCCGAGAAAGCACTGGACCCAGCCCTCTCCCGGCGTCTGACAGAGCTCAGTTTTGCTGCCTGAAGGTGTGTGAACCACGGGAGTCTTCCGTCCGGCCCGGAGTGGCGCTGAAGAGACGGCGCGGGGGCAGCCGGGTTTGCGGCCTGCTGCACGCAGTAAAGCCCCGGCCTGGAGTTTGTCGCGGCGGTTGGCCCTGGCAGCGGCTCTGAGGGAGCAATGCATAGTGCGCCGGGTTGGGTGCCTGGCCCTCATGGCGACAACATGCACATATCCCCATACTGCATCGGCGCTGCACCGTGGGGAGTGGGGGTGCAATGCCTGGAGGCCCCCGCGGCCCAATGTGACTGGCAGAGGTTGACGGACTGAGAGGCGGCTGAGGACGGGGGTGAGCGCGCGCTACCCAGTGGAGGTGGCGGCTTTGGCGAGTGTAATCCACACACGGGGCGGTCGGCGAAAGAAACGTGCCCTTGGCCCTGGCCCTTCCCAGCCATGCTCTTCCTGCACCGAATGCGACACTGACTCTTGGCTCTGCCATTCACCCCCCGCGCTGCCCCCGGGAGGTCTAGAGGGGCGGCACCGGGGAGGGTGGCCTGAGTGAGGTGGGACATCGGCGGGGCCCGGACCCTACGGCCTGTTGCATGCGGTGCGCCCAGGGTCCCCGCATGCTCTGCAGACCGTGGGTGGCATCAGGCGCTTGGGGGCCATGCGGCGTGGCGGGCGGGGTCCACCCCGGCCCTTTCGGCAACTGGTGGCATAGGAGGACGGCGCAGCAGACAGTCTCTACAGGCAGCAAGGGTCGGCCAGAACATCCCGGAGGGCCCAGTGGCTCTAGACGTTGAGGCCTCTGCCACCTGCGGCCTTCCTCTTCGGTGTTTGTGGGCACCGACCAGGTTCTCCGATAGCGGAATACCACCCTGAAGGACCTGCTCCTTCGGTCGGCGCTCCACACGCCAAGGTTGAGACATGGCCTCCACCAGAGGGAAGAAAAGCAAATCCTTGCAAGAGCTCTTCGCACGACCCCAGTGGGGGACTCCAGTGGACCCCGCCAATCAAACAGACCACTCTCCGACCACCAAGAGTGGGCCCTGTAGAGGAGCCAGTCACAAGGGTTTCCTGTAATCCCTGTTTTCGGCCCCACGGGACGACATCCACACGGTGCAGAGAGAATTTGCAGCAGAGGTCAGTCAAGGAGGTCCGTAAAGACATGGATGCCATAGGTGAATGGGTGGCGGTGATGGAGGTGACGCCCGGGACTCCGAGGTCTCCCTCGTGCAGCAGGACCTCATGCGCATACATGAACAACAGGTAGACCTCAAATCCCACCTGGAGGACCTGTAGAATCGCTTCCAGCGCCATAATGTCCGGATCCGGGGTGTGAGCACCAATGCGGAGGCAGGCGATATTGTCACATATGTACGCGAACTCTTAAACCATATTTTGGGCAACCCTCTGGACGCTGAACTTAAGATTGACCGAGCGCACCGGGTGGGACTCCCCTGCTCGGACACTGCCCCCCCAGCGGAAATTCTGGTCTGTGTCCAGGACTTTTGCACCAAAGAGGAAATACTCAGTAAGGCCAGGTCTGTGCATCCCATCTCCTCCCGTGACCAGTCGCCAATTCTCTAACAGGTCTTAGCCGCGCTCACACTCCAAAAGCGCAAAACCTTCATGCCCATCACTGCGGTCCTCCGCCAACAGAATATTACTCCTGGGGTAACCCATTCCGCCTCATCTTTTGCTACGGTGGCAAGCTGTACCAACTACGCTCCTTGGCGGAGCCCAGCAGGCTACTGGGAATTGACGTGCCGGAGGAGCAGGACGGCGGAGACTCCCAGGACCGTGGCACTGACGAGACACACTCGCGATGGAGGCTGCAGAGACTCTGATGCCACTCTGGCCGGCAGCGGCGCCTGGACCCAGCAGAGGTAGCGAAGGGTCAGCGGGAAGCTGTGGAGACGTTGACGGATGCCCTCACCCGGTCTTAGCCTTCCTGAACAGTCCTGGGTCCTGTATCCTTACCTTTCTTCCTTCCAGCTATTCTCTCTACCTCGGGCGGTTCTGTAGGGGGAGGCGGGGGAAGTGCAGGGCCACGACAACCCTACAACGATGTTTAACCATTCTTCTGCAGAAGATGGACTATCTCCAGATATGCGGTTAAGTTTTGCTCTTTGTTGGACTTGGGAAGTTTGTTTATTCTTGGGGCTATCTTTTCTTCCTTTACTCTCTCCTGTCTACTTCCTGTCCCTTTTCCTGGACCTGGCGGCGCACACCTCCTGCCGCACTGGCGCTTTGGTGCTCAAGAGTGGGCCCCCCACCCCAGCAGCGCATGCTCAGCTCGGCATGTTACACTGCACTGTAGATGCCACCCTATAGTCTCAAATTCCTCACACTTAATGTGAGAGGCCTAAACAATCCTATCAAAAGGAGGGTGATCTTGGCCTACCTGGAGTCCTCGGGAGCCGAGGTGTGTTTATTACAAGAGACTCACCTGCTGTCCAGGGACTGCCAGAGGCTCCGCTCATACGCCTTCCCGACGCAGTTCTCTTTCTCTGGTCCCACCAAGACAGCGGAGGTGACTATCTTGCTCTCCAGGGCTTTCAAAGGGAGGGTGGTGCAAAAAAAAGCTGAAATTAAGGGCCGATTATTGACTTACCAATTACAGGTTGTGGGCCACACTCTTATAGGGTCGGTCTATGCCCCGAATGAAGGGCAGGAGAGATTTCTTCAAGAAGCTCTGTACGAGGCCACAGCTACTTCGGAACGCAGGATTCTTTTAGGCGGGGGACCTCAATTTAGTTTTAGATAACGAACTGGACCGTTCAGCGCAACGCTATGGCCAAGTGGGCGCACGCAGGACTCACCAGACTGACTGACCTCGGTCTGACAGACATTTGGAGATATTACCACCCACACTGTAGGGAATACTCTTACTAATATTGTGCCCATAAGACGTACGCCAAGTTAGACTACTTCCTGGGCTCCCAGCTCCTCGGAGACGCCACATCCTCCAGAGACATTCTAGTGGCTGCCCTATCGGGTCACGCCGCGGTGGTACTCAAATTGACCCTCCCCCAATCCGACGGCCTACCCGACAGTGGCGCTTCCGAGATACCCTCCACCGTCGCGGCGACGTCGTTGCACAGATCCAAGATACCCTGGACGACTACCTTTCCCATAATGACAACCCCGACACGTCCCTCTCCACCAGATGGGAGCCCCTGAAGGCAGTTGTGCGGGGGTCCGTTATTGCTATATCTTCGGCGGAGAACGTAGAACGCAAAAGGGAGGATCTCTCCCAGAGGATTCGGGAGTTAGAAGAGATGCACCGCCGTACAGGGGCCCCCAAGTATATGGCGCCAATTAAAGACAGGGTGCAACTGGCTACTTTGGACCGCGACAAGGCAGAATATGTGGCTCTGCGACTGCTTCATTCCTTTTATGTTGGGAGCGATAAATGCGGCCGGCTTTTGGTGCACAAGCTGAGGGAAACCAGGTTGCGGGAAGGGGTACATGAGGTCAAAGACCATGCGGGTCACACCTGCACAGAATACTTTGACATCGCAGAGACTTTTACGCCCAACTTTACGATGCACAGCCCTTAGGGAGCGTGGCTGCGGAGACATACCTGGATCAGATAGCTCTCCCATGTGTCTCCTGGGCCCAAGCTGACCACATCAAAAGAGATCCATCCAGAAGAAGTGATCTCCGCTATCTTCCGCTTGAAATTGGCCAAATCCCCAGGCCCGGACGGGTTCACCGCTGCCTTTTATAAGCAATTTTGTCCCATACTTACCCCTCTTCTCACTCGTCTTTTTATCTCCTTTGCTGTGGCCGGAGCGATCCCTCCCTCTATGTTCAAGGCGGCTCTGGTGGTTATTCACAAACCGGGCAAGGAAAAGTCGCTATGCGAGGCGTATAGGCCCATCTCGCTTTTGAATATGGTCTTAAAGCTCTATACCAGTATTCTGGTGGCACGCCTGGCCCTGAAGAACCAGGGCTTATGGGCCTGGCGGCGCAGGGCACGCCTTAATCTCCTGAGTTCACCTGCTGTGTTGAACAGAGACACAGGACATTCTGTTGAGCGTAGAAGATCGGGTTTATTAGCTGCAGCTAAGTACAGTTGTCCCAGAAGTACACTCAGTATGTTCTTAGGAGACTGCCACTCTACTCCGTGGCGCACAATCTTTTATAGCACATAGATTCACCAAGAACACTCCCAGTGCATACATGGTTATCCAATGAGAAGAGTTTGAAAACAAGATATAACCAATGAGAAAAGTTTGAAAACAAGATATCAAGTAACCCAAATAAACCTCTCTTCCAACTGTTTTTGTCACCCCTCCCCACAAGTTAATCAGTGGTAGTGTCTACAACTCAACTTGCAGGTGGCAGGACATATTTGTATGCTTTGGAGGACAGTTGTGAAATGAGAGAATACAAGTAGAGAATAGCAAAGGCCAGAAGTTAAGATAAAGTCAGGAAAGAATGGTGTGAACCGACAGACAGTTGAGATAGGGTTTAGTCAAACCAGACGAGGATTAGTGGACTCAGCCAGTCCCTGACATCAGTCTTGTAAACGGAGGCAGAAGGGTATTTGACACGTCGCAGTAAGATCAGCAGAAAAACTTCGTTCATTGTGCTGCCTGAGTGAGGGCAACACAAAATGGCGGTGGTTGCTGAATACAAGCGAGATCGAAAATCGAATTTCCTCAGACTCTCCTTTTGCCATAACTCAGGCAAAACACACATTCACGTTAATCTGAATCAATGTCAATAGCCATGAGGTCGTCAAACTGTTGCTGCAACATCATTTTAATGTTCTCTGTTTTCTGTGACTCAGGTCTTGGGACACACAGAGTGGCACAAAGACCGCAGATGGCGGGGCCACACTGCATACAGAGACAACAGGAAAAATGATGGCCAAAACCACTCCAAGGAAGGTTAGTACCTTCCATCCCCATTTAGATAGTAATCCCCCAAACCATCCTAATAAAGACCAATCTCCTTCGTCTTGATGAATCGATTCGGAGATCATGTGTAATTTGGAGATGGCTTGGTATACCGTAGGGGCGTCGTCAGGTATATAAATACAACAGCTAGATCCGATCAATTTACAGACTCCACCACGATCTGCAAGAATAACATCTAGTGCAATCCGGTTCTGCAAAGTCATGAGACGATCCGCCATTGGGCCCCAAAAAGGAAGAAATCCTTTGAGGAAATCACTTCCCTCTTGTCCCTCCGTGTCTTTAGAATCCATAATCCCTCTGCCATATCTGTTTCTATGATGGCCTGAAGGAGCAGTGTATGTAGGAGGGAGAAGAAAAGCTATATAGCATGTTCCTGAAAAATACATTGGTAGCCACGTGTAAGCTCTATCGTGGCAGACAAAATATGTGCCCTGGGATGGCACTAACGGCGGTGAATTCTGAGACGTGTAGATGTATGTATGGGAACAAAAGCTTTTTCTTTGTCCAGTGTCAGTAGTCTGGCCATTCATTTGTAAACAGAAATTACCTTGATGAGGGACAGTCCAAATTGGTGGAGATTTTCCCTGTTTAGTTTTATCTGTAAGGCTAGGAATGTAACGAGTCACATTCCAATTAGTATATGTTTCTCTCGACAACAGGAACCTTATTATTCTCCACAATTTTAGTCATAGCCACCATTCCCTTTATCAGAGAATCATGACTAAAATCTGGCTTACTACCATAGGAACCAACTGGACGTTTAAATCTGCTCTGATATACATTTGAAAATATTACAAACTAGGCCCAAGCGGAACCTTCATAAGAAAATGGAAGGACTAAATATGGCATCCCTTTATCTGTGGTATGAGGCATAAGTCCACACACCAAGAGTCGGTTGTGTTGACTACCAATTGGTGTTGGTACAACAATTGGATAAATGAATTATTAAAATATTCTGTTATCCTGATTAGTTCATGTTTGGGAAGTGTATATAATTGATGTGCGGAGATAGTAGAATGAAGAGGCAAGGAGATAGAATTAGGGACAACTTTTTGCTGCATAGCATGAATAACCCAACCTACACAAGCCAATAAGATACACAAAAATATAGAAACACACAATGTTACGCCACATCAACTGTACAATATTTTACAATATTTCTTTCTCATCTCTTCCTTATTATCCTTCTTTCCTAATTTAACATCCATCCTCTAAAATTGTTGCTCACGGCAATCTTCCTTACTCTCTTGGCTTTGATTATTAGACGTCCTATGACACCAAGTCCTGGGGGCCTAGCCACTATACAGGTCACAAACCAAGACTCCTACCGTGACCCTGCAACCTGGACAGATGATAAATGTAGCAGAAGAGATGGAAATCTCAGGTGTCCTTGACCAATCTAGGTCTTAAATTGTATCTAGTCATTGTTGGTACAGTTTGGTCTTGAAATATGGTCTGTGGCTCTGTAGTGTTTAATCGGAGATGGGAAGGTACGGCTTCTTGTAGAATGTCGTCATCTTCTTTCTCCGATCGAGTTCCATCCAGGTGTGCACTACTGAAAGGTATGAATCGGGGGACTTTTTCTCCTTCAGAATCACCTATACCCTTACGAACCCACTGATCAAAGGGCAAGGGCACTTTCTTGCAGTGCACGCCGTGGATCCAGTTCTTTTTCCCTTTGACTTTTACTGCTGTGCGAGTTGTCAGAAGAACTTGTCGAGGCGTCCTCCAGAGAGGTTCCAAATTCTTTGTCCTCTGAACATTTTTCACACAGATCCAGTCTCCAGGTTGAATAGAATGACCTGGATCCGTGGAGGCTTCTGGTAAAGCGTTTTGAACCTGTTGGTGAAGAACACGTAATTTAGTGATGAGGTCATGTAAATAGTCAATCAGCATTGGATACTGTATATCAGAATACTTTCTAGGGCGAGGGACTCCCCATACATTAGCTGGGCGCCCGAAAACAATCTCGTATAGGCTGAGTCCCAAACGAGAATGTACAGCTGTTCTAGTGGATAGGAGAGCCAAAGGTAAGGCATCGGGCCAATTAAGACCTGTGCTGGCTTGTACTTTTGCAAGCTTAAGTTTGAGAGTGCCGTTATAGCACTCTACCAAACCCGCGGACTGAGGATGATTTGCCGCATGAAACTTCGGCCTTATACCAAGACCGGTACACACCTTTTGCATAATTTGGCCTACAAATTCACTTCCATTGTCACTCCAGACAATGCGCGGCAAACCAAACCTAGGGAAGAACTCTTTTAGAAGAACTTTGGCAGTGGACAAAGCAGTGTTGTCTTTCAGGGGGTAAGCCTCTATCCATCTGGAAAAGGCACATTCCACTACCACAACATATTTAAGATTGTTACATCGATCCATGTGAATGTAGTCGATTTGCAACACATCAAAAGGATATGTTGGGGGAGCAAAATGACCTGCCGGAGTTGGGGTTCCCTTTCCCGGATTGTACATCAGGCAAATGATACAATGCTTCACCACATTATCTGCACATTTTGGAATCCCTTCATTCAGCCACACTGGAGCCAGAAGTTTACATATTCCTTTTGCACTGATGTGGGCTGGTCCATGCGCCATAGTAACTACAGGCAGTACGTAGGCGTCTGGTAACAGCCAACGCTGGTGTTCTGACAATTCTATCCAACATCCTGTTGCGTCTAATATTCCTGTACTCTCTTTCCACTTTCTCAACTCTTTCTCTGTAGCATCTCCCTGAATCGATCTCACACTTTCTATTGTGTCCTCACACATCCCTCTTTCCCTGACCCAATTCACAGGGCCCGCAACATACATGCGACTAGTAGCATCTCTGGCTGTCCTTTTTGCTACCTCATCCGCAAAAGCATTTCCGCGACCAACATCAGTAATCTTCTTATGCGCACTACATTTCACAATTGCTATCTGGGTAGGCAAAACAAGTGACTCAAGAAGATCAGTTACCAATTGACCATGCTGTATTTTAGTACAGTGGGAGGTAAGGAATCCTCTTTCCTTCCACAAACGACCGAAGATATGCGTCACACCGAACGCATACTGGCTGTCGGTATACACATTCACTCTCTTTCCTTTAGATAACACACACGCTCTGGTCAAAGCTATCAGTTCAGCTGCCTGAGCTGAATTATGTCTGATGCGTGCTGTCTCCACGATTGTATACAAGGTGGTAACAGCATAAGCTGAAGTTGTGTCACCATTTGGGAGTTTGAAACAAGACCCATCCACCCATAGGATCCCATCTGGATCCACTAACGGCGTATCATTCAAATCAATCCTGCCTTTTGTCTCCTCCTCAGTACGGAGAAAACAATCATGTTGTTCCTGAATACCTTTCTCTTCTGGAAGAGGTAACAATGTGGCTGGATTTAAAATATTACATCGTTTGATGTGCACATGACTAGCCAAGAGCGTCAGCTCATTTCCAGACAATCGAGCACTTGTAAGATGTTGTGTTTTCGTCCTATTTAGCAAGGTATCCACTGCATGTGGTAACATAACAATGAGAGTATTATCTAGCACCACTCCAGCAGACTGACGAATAGAAATCGCTGCTGCTGCTGTAGCTTTAAGACAACTAGGCAATGCCTTGGCTACTGGGTCTAATGTAGCTGAAAAATCGGCACATGGCCGCTGTTTGTCTCCAAATCGTTGTGTTAAGACTGACAACGCACAACCCACTCTTTCATGGACATGGAGCGTGAAGGGCTTACTGTAATCTGGAGTACCCAACACAGGAGCAGAACACAGAGCAGAACGTAAATCAGAAAAACTCTTCTGGCATTCGTCAGTCCAAGGAAGGGGTTGGGGTGTGTCTTTCAAAGTGAGTGCTAACAAAGGTTTGGCCAACAAAGAAAAATTCGGTATCCATTGTCTACAATAAGAAGTGATGCCCAGAAAGGCACGCACCTCTCTTTGTGTAGATGGCACAGACATTTGCGCAATTGCTTGAATTCATTCTGGGGTTAATCGCCTTCCCTCCTTTGATAAGAGATGACCCAAATGGGTAACCTCTCGACGGACATATTGTAGTTTAGAAGGCGAAACCTTATGATTAAGATCAGACAAGTGACGTAACAGTGCAACAGTCACATTCTTGCGTACATCCTCTGAATCAGCAGCAATCAACAAATCATCCATATATTGAATAAGAGTAGCACCTGGGGGCAAAGGAAAAACATCGAGCTGACATTTCAGAGCTTGACTATAAATGGAGGGGCTTTCACAATAGCCTTGGGGTGTGCGCTTGAACCGGAAACTTCGGCCTCCTAGAGAGAAACCAAAAATATCCCTACTCTCTTTGGCAATGGGAATGCTGAAGAAAGCATTTTTCAGATCAATAACAGAAAACCAAGCCGCTGAGGCAGGTATCATAGTTAACAGGGCAGTGATATCTGGAACAACAGGAAACTGTGGTACAACAATTTTATTGACCTCCCGAAGATCAATCACAAAACGATAAACAGGAGGCTTAGAAGGATCAGTGCGTTTAAGAACAGGAAGAATAGGACTATTACATACATTTCCTCTCGTTTCCTCAATCAAACCCTTCTGAACCAAATCATAAATGATATCCAAAAGCGCTCTTTCACCTTCATTGGAAATTCTGTATTGAGGAATGCGTGGCAATTTAGCATTGGGCTTGAGAGTAACAACATTAGGCGGGATCTCAAGACAACCAACATCATATGGACCCGTAGCCCAGGCGTTGCAGGAAGAGAGAGCAATTCAGGTGGGAATTGATCTTTAGACAAATTTATTGAAGAAGTCAATTTCTGCCCTAAAGTAAGATGCACACCAGAAGGAGAACAATATATTGTTGCATGCATTCTTTTCAATAGATCCAAACCCAACAGATTCTCGCCGCAACCAGTCCTTAAAAGAAGAGGAGCTTCCATATCATAAGGGCCAATTGAAATAGGCAAAGGACAGGAGACCGGGTTACGAACTGGGGCGCCAGAAAATCCTACCGATACATTTGTTAAGCAAGACAAAGGTGCCCCAGGGAGTTTAGAGTGAATGATAGAACTTCTCATCGCACCAGTATCTAAAAGAAATGGCTCTGAAACACCCATTGTAGTGACGTTAACATAAGGTCCATTCTGATCTACTGGAATCGATACAACTCCCTCACTTTGTCTATGGCTGTCGTAGTTAGCGTGAAGGCTTTCATTTTCACCTTCAACATGATAATCATCATTGTAATACTGCATAGACTGAGTATTCTGCTGATCGAAGTAGTTCGTAGAATTTGGAGGGGGTAAGGAACGCTGTTCTTGAGGCATCACACCTCGACCTCTACCCCTGTATATTATCTGGAAACCACCACGGCCTCTTGGAGCAGATAGTTCTCCCTTACGTTGAAATAAAACCGGGCAGCTATTCTTAAAATGACCTTCCTCTCTACAATAGGCACATTGGTTAGGACCTAATAAAGGTCGCGGAATAAAGGGCTCAGGCTTTTGATACACCCTCTGAAACTGTGGAGGCTGTTGAAACTGGCGCTGAGTATAACGAGGAGGATAAGCTTGTTGCATAAGAACCTTTGTTTTTAATACTTTCGTCTTCTTCTCTTGCTTATCTTTCTCCTCTTTATCCCTGTTCTCATAATATTGAGCAGTAGCCAATATCTGGGCAGAAGAAGAAACAGCCCAATAACTCTCGGAGTCTTTCAACTTATGTGACAGTTCGGGAAGCAAATTAAATACGAATTTATCTACAAATAATTGCTGTCCACCCTCCGTAGTCATATCCTGACCACTGTGATCAATAAACGTCTCCTCAAAACGAGTGAAGGAATCAGACCCTCATCTTTCTTCTGCTTACACGCAGCTAATTTATCCCAATTAACTCGCAAGGCGGGCATCATCGTTTTCATTAAAGTAGTAATCCTACCAGGGAGTTCTGAAATCAAAACATCAGGCTTAGCACCACCCACTTGGGCTGCATCCGCGGCAGTTATAGCAGCCCAATCGCCACCCAATGCTTGGGCGTGATCCTCTCTACGAATCCGAGCCCATAATGCTTGTGGGACTACATTTCCCATCAACATATCAATATCGGCTAAATTCATAATATAGGCATCAACAGTCTGGGACAACTCCTTATAATAGCCAGCAGGGTTTTTACGGGGATCCGGTAGAGACTGTTTAAGAGCCAAAACTTCAGATCTCTTCCAGGGGACATGTACCCATATACGCTGGAAGTGCGCGGGAACAGCTGGATTAGCACTACCTACTTGTGCAACCGCTTCTCTCCACACTGGAGGAACCTCTCTCATGGGATAATGTTTGGATGTCAGCCTAACAGCACCATCGGAATCAAAGTCTGTGAGGAAAAGAATGACCTAAAATTGACAAGTGTCCTTACGGCATCCTCAACCATAGAACCCACAATGAGTCCCTTATCGAAATTAGCCTGAACATCTAACAAACCCTGAGGAAGTAAACCCAAATCCATATCCTCCCATTCTTTAGCGAGAGTGTCACACCATGTCAGTGGGCGCCTCCCACTGATGAAAGGTGGTCATGATATCTTTCACACTATACTGGGGACCCATCTCGATCCATTTGCGAGCGAGCAAGTCCAATACCACCCGTTCGTCGGAACCTGGGAGTCGACTACGAGACTGTCTTCGAGAAAAAGCCTGAGACATATTCAAAGTCTCAAAGAAAGGAGACAGAAACCCAGAGACAGTATCTGTGATTCATTTGCGCACAGTAAGAGAATTAGACTTAAGAACAGGGGACAAGGTATTAGGTGAACTAACAGAAGAATTAACAGTTCTAAGGGGAGCCGAAGGCAAATGAGATTGATGTTCAGGAAACGGAGGCAAAGAAGTCGGTGGCGGAAGAGGTGGGGGTGGCACTACCGGAAGGGGCAAATGCGGAAGAGCCGGAGCAGGCGGAGGCGCAACTAATGGCTGAACTGGTTGTAACAATGGGGGTGCATTAGCACCTTGTACATAGGGAGGAGGCAATCTCAATAAGTGAGACATCAAAGGGTCTTCCTCCGGATCCTTACTTTTATCAGAAGGGGAAATAGGCAACACCGGATAGCATTTATCTATCGCCATACGATGCTGTCTCTCTGAAATTTCCATTTCATGATTAATCTCATCTTTAAACTGCTGGGCAGCCTGTATAATCGTCATACTTTGTGTTTTCTTATCTCGTTTTGCCTGTTTAATTTCTCTCTGTTTGGCTTCCTTACGCCAGAGGCGGAAAGAGTCAAACATTGCCGGCCGGGCTTTTCTTTGAAACAAAATTGCTTCCAAATTATCTAATGTCAGGCTCAAAGCTACCATTCTGTGGCCACTGTAGAACACCATCGTTCTTTTTGTATCGGATCCATGCCTCATTAAAGGCAATGGGGCCAACACCATGTTTAGAATAAAGCTCATAAGTGGGAGTTCCAACCGGAGGAATTGGACAAGAGTCCTCCAGCCGGGAATCCCTATCACAACCAAAACAGCAAAACGTTCTAAACTTACTCAGACCAGGCATCGTTATTTCACTGGACTGTTCACAAACATCAAGGGGTTAAATCAAATAATATAGCACAAACGTACTCACCCCTCGGCTTCGGCTTTTGCAATAGCCGAATCAAAGACCCAAATCAAAACAAAAATAGTTGGAGCTACTCACCAATACTTAACTAAGTGTCTTCTTACGCCAACAGAGGCCCGTCTAACGTCTCGCGATACCATACATCACCAAAAGGGGCCAAAGCAAGGCGGCAGTCAGGGCAGCAGTCGTCAGCAGCCGTCAGGAAGGAGAAACCGCACTGAAAAAGACCTTCGGACCACTTCAACATACAGGGGTCGCATGACGTGGTTCGCGATTCCTCCAGAATTTTCTTGCGGGGTTCCTCACGACCCTCGGGCAAAATCGCTACCTCTGAAGCCGCCTCACAGAGGGCACC
Organism: Triturus cristatus; assembly: GCF_964204655.1. Lineage (NCBI taxonomy): Eukaryota > Metazoa > Chordata > Amphibia > Caudata > Salamandridae > Triturus > Triturus cristatus. The sequence continues at coordinate 472,411,327 of NC_140584.1, read as the reverse complement.
AATTGAAGAACCAGGGCCTTATGGGCCTGGCGGCGCAGGGCACGCCTTAATCTCCTGAGTTCACCTGCTTTGTTGAACAGAGACACAGGACATTCTGTTGAGCGTAGAAGATCAGGTTTATTAGCTGCAGCTAAGTACAGTTGTCCCAGAAGTACACTCAGTATGTTCTTAGGAGACTGCCACTTTATTCCGTGGCGCACGATCTTTTATAGCACATAGATTCACCAAGAACACTCCCAGTGCATACATGGTTATCCAATGAGAAGAGTTTGAAAACAAGATATAACCAATGAGAAAAGTTTGAAAACAAGATAACAAGTAACCCAAATAAACCTCTCTTCCAACTGTTTTTGTCACCCCTCCCGACAAGTTAATCAGTGGTAGTGTGTACAACTGAACTTGCAGGTGGCAGGACATATTTGTATGCTTTGGAGGACAGTTGTGAAATGAGAGAATACAAGTAGAGAATAGCGAAGGCCAGAAGATAAGATAGTCAGGAAAGAATGGTGTGAACCGACAGACAGTTGAGATAGGGTTTAGTCAAACCAGACGAGGATTAGTGGACTCGGCCAGTCCCTGACATCAGTCTTGTAAACAGAGGCAGAAGGTTATTTGACACGTCGCAGTAAGATCAGCAGAAAAACTTAGTTCATTGTGCTGCCTGAGTGAGGGCAGCACAAAATGGCGGTGGTAGCTGAATACAAGCGATATCGAAAATCGAATTTCCTCAGCCCCTTATATGCCCGGGTTTGATTGACCCTGATCAAGCCTGGTTCATACAGCAGAGACAAACTGCCGACAACACAAAGAGTCCTCCACCTTATCGAGAAAGCCTCCTGCATCCGGTCGATGGTGAGACGGAGATGTTACTCACCATCGATGCCGAAAAAGCGTTCGACAGGGTCCACTGACCCTACCTGGAGTCGGTGATGGCCCGGTTTGGCCTAGGGGAGAAAATGAGGACCTGGATCCTCAATTGCTATCTGGACTCCTCTGCGACGGTTCGGGAGAATGGGCACGCGTCGAGTCCCTTTTGCAGCCACAGGGGCACCAGACAGGGGTGCCCGTTGTCACCTCTGCTCTTCGCCCTGTACAAGGAGCCCGGGTACACCCACAGATCACGGGCATCCGCTTCGGCAGCGACACACACACACACACACACACCATTTGCCTATACGCAGATGACGTCCTAGTAACCTTGGCGGACCCAGCCATGTCGTTGCCCGCTTTTCTGGAAGAGCTGGTCTCTTTCGGAGGGGCGTCCGGATTCAAAGACAACGTCGCAAAATCCATCGCACTGAATCTCTCTCTACCGCCTGCGCTATTGGCACAACTTCGGGACCGCCACCCCATTCAGTGGTCCTCAACTACGGTCCCGTACCTGGGACTCCAGCTGGTGCCTACGCTACAGGCCACGAGGGCATTTAACTACAGGATCCTGCACTCCCATATCCGCAAGGACTTGAGGCACTGGAAACGCTATCCCATTTCCTGGCTGGGGCAGCCGTGAAAATGTCCATACTCCTGAAACTCCTCTACCTTTTCCAAACCCTTCCCTTACAGCCTCCTACAGGTTGGATCCAACGGGTGCAGTCAGAACTATCACAGTTCATCTGGCAGGGCAGGAAACCGAGAATGAAGAGGTCGGCCAGCTTCCTCCCTCCCAGCGAAGGAGGTCTCAGAATCCCAGACCTGGCACTATATTTCAGAGCTGTCCAGTTGCGGTACTTGGTGGAGTGGAGCCGGGTAGAGTCAGAGAAGCACTGGCTCTTCCAAGATCGCACGGTCGCAGGCACCTCCTTAATGACAATACCATTCCTCCGGAAGCCGCAACGCCCTCCCAACCTCTATGCATCTCAAATAACACGCACCACTCTGATGGCCTGGGACCATGCGAATAGGTGGTATGAGCTTACGACATTCCCCTCCCTGCTTACTCCCCTCTTTGGCAATTCCGACTTCGGGCCAGGGCTGGCGGATAAATCTTTCCCGATCTGGAAACGTACAGGCTGCCGTGCATTGGGTACACTCTATGATTCGAAAGGGGTTATCCCTTTTGAGCAACTGCACGCAGACTACGACCTCCCGAAACTGAACGACTGCATTACCTACAACTCCGCCACTGGGCCTCTCACCCCAACAACCATACACAGGTCCACAGACTTCTCACACCCTACGAGCGTTGGCTGATCACCCGTTCTTCAGATAAGAAGTTGATCACAGACCTATATAGAATGCTTGCTCCTGTCACACCACACCCACACTTTCCATGCTGGTAGGGCTAGGTGAAAGAGGGACCTGGGCCGACGATCTAACGCAGAACGGGAAGGGCTCTGTCACAGAGCGCGACACACTGCAACTCACACAGACCAAGCTTGCATACTATTGGTATTACACCCTGAGCAACTGCACCTCATGGACAGGACACACAACCATGACTGCTGGAGGGGGTGCAGGAGGGTGGGCACACTCGTCCACCTGCTCTGGGACTGTGATCGGTTGACTCCTTACTGGACCCAGGTGCTTGACGAAGTAGACCAATATCTTGACACAGAGATCCCGTGCTTTCCAGCATACGTTCTGTTAGGAGTGCCCAACCCACGTACCTACCCATTAAAGTTTAGACGGGGGAAGCAGATAGCGCTCGCATTGGGTTCTGCCACTCAAAATATTCTCACCCATTGGAAACCCACACAAATCCCGACTCACACGGGGTGGCTACTAACCCTGGGCGTAGTTCGCGAAGTAGCACTTCGCGAAGCTACGCAAAGTGCAGTTCGCACTACGCGAGCTACGCGTAGCACTTCGCGAACTGCGTAGTACCTTGTTCGCACTGTGCCAGATGTCGTTTTCAATGATTGCACAGTGCGGACAAGCAACCGGCACTGTGCAATCATTGAAAATGGCATCTTGCACAGTGCGAGCTGTAGTTTTCTGCTGCTCGAGTAGATTTTTACTCGAGCGGCAGCTTTCTCAACGCGAACTGGTAGTTTCTCATCACGAGCGGTCGCAAGCATACGCGACCACTCGCAATGAGAAACCTGACCTCCTCGCGTTGGGAATCTCGCCGGGAGGTTTATTTTCCATGCTCGCGATCGCCAACTTGATGTTGCTGATCGCGAACAAGGAAAAAGTCTCGCCGTGATGTCATTTTGCTTGCTCGCGGTCGCCAACTTGACGTTGAGGACCGCGAGCAAGCAAAAAATGACTACAGCACTACGCAACACTATGCTACGCGTGTTTGCACTGTGCTACGTGCAGTTCGCGTAGTGCGAAGTAGCGCGAACTTCGCAAACTACGCGAGCGTAGCGTAGTGCTTTGCCCAGGCTTAGTGGCTACACCGACTGTGGCACATATTAGGAATGGAAAAAATCTCACTCACTATGGCGGAAAAAGGTGCGGACTTTAGCAAATTATGGCAACCACTCTTGTCCTTGCTGACCCAGGACTTTAGGGAGGTAACATGCCCCAGCTACTTGCGCTTACTCCACCTAGAGGCGCCTAACGCACCCGCTTGAGAGGGTACCCCTCAGGAACGACTCTACCATTGTCCTGTCTCTGGCCGGGTGAGGGAGCGGGAGGTTCTTTTCCACTTTCTCTTCTTTCCTCTCTGACTTTTCATGGGGCGGGGGTGGGGCGTATCGTTTCTCTTTCCTCGATTCTCCTCCCCCCCCATGTTTCTCTTGTATACCACGCAAGTCAACGAGCCATTATGCGGTCCTGCGTGACCCACATACGCACTGGACTATTGCCCTAAATATCATGACTTGTCCTTCAATAAAAAGATTTAAACCATAAAAACCGGGCAAAAAATTCTACTCCAAGCGGTGCGTATGGTTTTATTACAGAAATTGGGATTTTGTCCTACCCCCATCGTGGCTTAGGTGCACATTCCTCGGATTGCAGACGCTATCTGTTTTTTAGAGGGCGAGCCATACATATGGGAGTCATATTTTACTGTAATCTATTTACCTCTCCCTTATTTGCTGCATATAAGCCCTGAATAAAATGTACCCAACTAGATTCCTGTATAGCTGAGGGGAACGATCTTGCTCGGGTTTCGCAATTAGCTCCCAGAAAGTCCTAATCTGGCCTTTTACTGCTGCTCCCATTAGTTTAATCCAGAGCCTGTCCCACTCTTCTCTCTTTATACAGAACTTCAGTCGACTCCTTTTTAACAACATCACCGTAGTTTCAGGGACATAGTCCACATATTGTTCCCTAACGAGTATTTATTTCCCTGTTAACATAAGAGGAGGGCGCGAAATCACCTTGGGCCTGCCCGCTGGGTTCTATTGATTGTAATTGTAATTGTAATGGTATTTGTAGAGCGCGATTGCTGCCCATGGGCGTCCAAGCGCTAAGCTGACCAGAAGTGACGGAGGAGGTGCTATGGTACAGTGGGTTTGTCAAACAGCCATGTTTTTAAGTTTTTGCAGAATGATAGAAGATTTGAGTTGGACCGGAGTGGGAGGGGAAGGTCGTTCCAGAGCCTGGCGGTATTCAGCGAGAACATTCTTCCCCCTGCTCTGGCTCGCTTTACTCTGGGAATGACGGCAAGGAAGGCCTCCTTTGATCGTAGGTTCCGGTTGGGATGGTAGGGGTTAACAAGATTTCTGTTGATCGCTGGGCTTGTGTTCCAGAAAGTGCGGTGCGCCAGGCACAGTGCTTTGAAGGCTATCCTCTGCCTCACTGGCAGCCAGTGGAGAATTTTTAGGGCAGGTTTAGCAGACTGAGTGCGCGGGATTTCTAGCAAGGAACGAGCTGCACAGTTCTGGACAACCTGCAGTTTTCGAAGTGTAAACTCAGGTGCCCCCATGTATAGGGCATTGTTCGAGTCAAGGCGAGACTGGATTAGCCCTTGGACCGCAACCTTTTTGGCTTCTAGTGGCAGCAGTGGAAGAACCTTCCTCAAGGTTCTTAGAAGGCCAAAGCATGTGGCAGATAGTTTAGTGGCCTGGGTGGAGAAGGAGAGTTTGCTGTCCAACCATACTCCCAGGCTCTTCACGCTTTCCTTTGGGGTGGGGGGGGGACCCAGTGCATTAGGCCACAGGGAGGTGAATGGAACTGGAGAAGGTGGGCCTAGGAGCATGAGTTCCGTCTTATCTCCATTTAATTTAAGGGAGGAGTTGGTCATCCAACCCTTTATGTCCTCTAGGCAGTGTAGCAGATCGGCAGGGGAGCACTTACTGTTCTCGGTGGCCAGCGAGACCACCAGCTGGGTGTCGTCGGCGTATGACACGATTTTGATGCCATGTGGTTCGACGACACTTGCCAGCGGCCTCATGTAGACGTTGAACAGCACAGGGCTCAGGGAAGAGCCCTGTGGTACTCCGCAGCTCAGGGGTTTGCTTGAGGATACTGTTACACCGTCGAAGATCTGAAACGACCTCCCAGACAGAAAGGATTCCAGCCACCTTAAAGCGTCACCTGAAACTCCGATGTTATGGAGACGGTCCAGCAAGGTGGAGTAGCTGACCGTATCGAATGCGGCGCTTAGATCAAGGAGGATCACTGCCACTGATCCTCCTTGGTCCAGAATCCTTCTAGTATCTTCGGTGACTGCTAACAAGGCGGTTTCTGTCCCGTGTTGAGGTCTAAAACCTGTCTGAGATGTGTGTAACAGCGAGTGATCCTCCAGGTACTGCACCAGCTGGGCATTTATGTGCTTCTCTAGCACCTTGCTCGTCCAAGGAAGGAGTGAGATGGGACGGTAACTTGACAGATCGTTTGGGTCTAGGCTCGGTTTCTTTAGCAGTGCCCGTACCATGGCCTGCTTCCAGGCAGTGGGGACAGAGCATGCAGAGATGGACGAGTTCAAGAGATCCAAGATTACAGGCAGGATGGTTTTACTTGCCTGCATCAGGATATCTGGAGGGGCAGGGTCACGGGGAGATCCCGACTTGACCGCACGGGCCACTTTGCCTAAAGTGTCGAGGTCAAGGGGGAGAAAGTGCTCGAGCGACGGCTGGCCTGGACGGGGGGGTGGTCTGAGGCGAGATGGTTTGAATGCTTCCGGGGGGGTAGCTGCAGGTGGAAAGGTGGAATAAATTTTTGAAACTTTGTTATGGAAAAAATCTGCAAGCTCGTTACATTGCTTCTGGGATTTGATAGGGGGGGGAGCCGTGGTGGCGCTAGAGCATTGTTTTATAATTTGGAAGATTTCCTTAGGTTTGGACTTCGCTTCCATTATTTTCTCTGAAAAGTAGGTAGCCTGGGCTGCTCTAATCCCTTCTTTATATACCTTGATGGCCTCTTTATAAGAGGTCTTCTTTTCTGGGAGGAAATCTAGGCGCCAAGCTCTCTCTTTTTGTCTGCAAGTGCGTTTTAGCTGTTTTAGAGAGTCAGAAAACCATGGGGCAGATTTCTGAAGTCTCTTAGAGGAGGATTTACGCATCGGGAGAGTGGAGTCTAATGAACGGGTGATCCAGTCTCTATAGATGTCATTTCCCACATTAGGATCCGAGCAGGGGGAGGGGCAAGTGGAATCCAGTTGGTGCAGCCAGGATTCCAACGGGAGTTTTGACCAGTTCCTCCTGATTATCACTTGAGGGGGTACTTGGGGATTTTTATAAGTGGCCCACGAGAAGGGGACCAGAAAATGGTCTGACCACGGAAGGGGGATGGGTGGATCAACCGTTAGGTCCAGGCAGTTGCTGAAAATGGGGTCTAGCAAATTGCCTTTTCCATGGGTCGGAGCCGCCACCAGCTGGGTGAGTTGGAGGGCCTCCAGATCTTCTAGTAAGTTCCGTGCGATGTGATCAGTAGGGGAATTAAAATGAAGATTGAGGTCCCCCAGAATCGTGTGGTTGGCTGATGTGAGGGTTCTTTCCGCAATGATTTCTGGCAGGGACCTGTGGAACATGTTTGCAGGTTCCGGGGGGCGATAAATCAGGGTGCCTGAGAAGGAGTTGTTTGCATCGAACTCTAAGCAGAAAGTTGCGCTTTCACAGTCAGGGATAGTGTCTGCCGAGAAACGGCATTGGTACTGGCTTTTCAAGATGATCGCCAGACCTCCGCCTCTGCCGACCGGTCTATCCACTCTGAGAATGTGATAACCTACGGGTAGTGCTCGCACCACGTCTGGATCGGAGTGGGCAGTGAGCCATGTTTCTGTCAGGAAGATTGCGTCAGGCTTTTTCTCCTCGAGCAACATGGCAATCTCCGTATGGTGTTTCGGCAGAGAGCGGCAGTTTAATGCAAACATATGGAACACCTGTACCTTTGCCGACGGAGTTTTGCGGAAGAGGTGCTTGCATCCCTGACATGAGCTGGGTAGTTCGGTGGGGACATATATAAGAGGGCATTGGGAAGTACAGAACCTACCTATTTTGTGTAGGGCCGCCGAGTTATAAATCCTGCTCTGGGCGGGGAAGGGGCCAGGGGTTGTGGCCCTGGGTCCCGGCTGGTCGCGGACGGGCGCAGACGGGCTTGCCTTTGGCGCGCCTTCGGCGCGCAGACGGCGCTCCCGCTGCGCTCGTCCGCTGCGCTTCCTGTAGATGCACATTTGTAGGGCGAGGGGGCGTGGCCTCTAGTGGGCGTGTCCGGCGAGCGCGCCTGCTCTGATGGCGGCCGCTTTGTTATTGTAGTAGCGCTACAGCGTATGAACCGCTGAGTGCTTCAGGGGGTCTTTTGGCAATTCAATTGGTTTAAAAAACAGATTTAACAAGTGACACCACACAAGATTTAAAACTTGGATTAAGTAAGAGATGCCGTCAACATTTCAAGTCCTACATATTATCTATGGAAAAATGGCAGGCTTTAGACCGTGTACTAGCTACCAAAAACCCAGCAGTGAATGGAGTTAACGGACAATTTTCATTTTTATATTTTACATGTATTGTACTTTTGTATATCTTTTTTATGCTTTACTGGATACCAGAAACAATATTTTTCTACCTCAGATGTACAGCTTTTAGGATAAAAAAATATATATGTCTGTTATTTATAGCTTTTGTATGCCAAAAATAAAAATACATTTTTTACGGCTTTCTGGTTGTACATGTCACTGAGTTGTACTTAATATAACCTTCACTCTGTATACTTTTTGATATTTATATTGTTTTGGCTAGAGCCATATATTAGTTGCATTGTCCATCTGCCACTTCTGCTTTGTGCTACTTCTTAATAATAAATATTTAAAATATTTGATCTTGTTTCATTGCATACTAACTGCTTCATAAAGGTATTAAAACATTCTATTTCATTTCCTGGCCAACCATCGCTTTTATCAAGGATAACATCTAGATTACCACTGCGGCCCGTAATCTATTAACAGTCCCAGTGTGTTTTCTCTGTCTTCTTGTCAAACTTGGAAGAGGCTCCATCAATCTTCCAAGTGCTAATTGGAGTCATATTAAAACCCAAGGAAGAAATTAACAGGCTATGATCATTAAGTAGCGGGTCTATAACCTTTGTCACCCAGCAAGCTAAAAGACATGCATCCCACCATTACATAATCCAAAAATTGTCTCTCCTCCTAGGGCATTGAGAATAAGTTGCGGGCAAATCAGTGGGGTAACCTACCTTTAGATATAACACAGTCCACTTTTTTCAGCTCTGTGGATACCACTTTCCCCTCTCTTATTTGTTCTTATCTTTGGAGGAAAAAGAGCTTGAAGAATCCACAAGGCTTCCTCTTTTTCCACCTCACGTTGTTAGGGAAATACTGTGCACCCTCCCAGGAGCAAATGAATGAAACTCACCGGACACAGCAGGTTGCTTAGAAACAGAGTGAAATTTATTTATTGGTACCCATGCATGCATCATTTCTGATCAACAAGGAAGAAGTCCGGTCCTCCTGCCTTAGGGGCTCTCAGCCTGCTTCTTCCTTGAGTGACTGGTTTCTGGGTGTTATATACATTTTAGTAATGCCATGTCAGCAGAACTAGAATAAGGCACCAAGCCAAATATGGCTAACAGGGATGTGCAAGCTCGGCACCATGCCAATTATAAACGGCTAGATATGGGCAGACCATGAAAGGCTGGCTCGGCCCTGTGTAAGCAAATTGCACAACCAGATAAGGAAACTATCAGGAAGTCAGGACAAGCAAAGTGACCTCTGAGGTGATCTGAATAGCTGTTGAAGCTTGTTCAGTCAAGGTCAGCTAGGAAGCCCTTTGGAGCTCCGGGCCTCATGTTATTGTGCTATATCGAAGTATGTTGTTTTTGTAGTGCATACATATGAATTTATATGGATATATATTTTTCAACATTCCTCTCTTTAGGATAGCTCTATCCTTCATTAGTGTAAAACTAAAATATATATAATATATGTATGTGTGTATGTATATATATATATATATATATATATGTGTGTGTGTGTGTGTGTGTGTATATATATATTCACTTAAAAAAACCATAGGTTTCACACATGTTATAGTTAGGTGGATATTTCACTCGTAAAAAAACAATGATATTCCCCCGTTATAGTTAGTTGAGATAACTATAACTCGCGCACCCGCAATCCTCTGCTCATGACGTCACATATTACATCACTCATGACATGGTCAGTGGCATCACTCATGACATCATCGATGACATCATCCTTGTGACAGAGTGGCGGTCGCGCGAGTTATAGTTATCTCAACTAACTAACTATAAAGGGGGAATTTCATTGGTTTTTTACGAGTGAAATATCCACCTAACTATAACGTGTGAAACCTATGGTTTTTTAAGTGAATTTGCAAGGTTTTTTAAATGCTAATTCCTAACTATAACGTGTGTGAAACCTATGGTTTTTTCAGTGAATTTGTACGTTTTTTTAAATGCTAAGTTATGTATTATTATTTTTTTATATATTTATTTTACAATAAACTACGTATTAAAAAAATTTCAAAATTTTTGTTGTTTTTTTTGTTTTTTCACAGTGCGCGCACCCCCGTGATTTAAAAAAATAAATACATTAAAATGTTTTTTTCTGCCTTCGGGGTCCTTCAGGGACCCCCTGACAAAGGCTATGGGGTCAGGAACTCTCTACCCTGCCCCCTTTTCACGTTCGCCACCTTCCTTTTTCACTCTCGCACTGAAAACAAACAAAATGGCGGCGGACACATCCTGATTTCGACCGATTCGAACGTTGACTAACATGTAACCACCAATCAGAATTACGCTCGCGCACGTTAGGGTGCGCGCACGGTGCGAGCACGGTGCGCGGCTATAGATATGTACGTGCTTTTAACTGCAATTTTCTCAGGAACTACTGAACAGATTGACTCCATATATGCAAAAGGCACATTTCTGAGCTGAGGACTACCTCTCTGCCAAATTTCAAGTAATTTTGTTCAGCCGTTCGGGCTGTACCTTGGACTAAAAGTCCCTATGGAAAATTGCATGGGGAAAACGCGTTTTGGGACCCCCCTTTTTTCTCAGCCCCCGCTTGACGAATCCCCCCCGAGACTTTCAGGGTAGGAGCGGAGCGCCCCAACTATAACTATCTACTGGCGACCGCCAGTAGATAATATATATATATATATATATATATATCTCCTAGTTACATATATTTGGATGGCATTATACAGTGTTTGCATAAAATGCATATATTGTCACATTGATACATCCTGATGAGATAAATATTTTTTGAACATGGACACAATGATATGCTAGTGTTCAATTCATACTACTTCCTGTGCACATTATTTTATCAGCAGGCTGTTGTGATACCGGCAGCATACTCCTAATTAAGTGTCCAACAAATATTGTTTGCTCTATTCAATGCATATTGCTACAGTGTCACTTAGTCACTCAGTTCCAACTTTCTGTAAGTGTCAGTAATTTAAAGGCGCGCAGTGAGTTGTCATCTGCTTTTCCTCCTGGTCCCAGTCCTCTTGTTCAGGGGCGGTTTCACAGACCTGGCCTGTGTTGTCCTCTTCAGTCTATTTTGCTGCAGGTGCAGACCATCACCTTTCTTTGAGAGGACTTTGCATATTTAACTCAACTGCATCAGTTGGTGTCACGTCTCTGACACTTTATGATGGGCCCTCATGGGTCATAGAAATGGTCAGTCCTGTCCTCTACTTGACTGTTGTGTTGCGCAGGTCCTCTGGTGACAGATGTTCATCAGTTTCTGGTACCGTCCTCTTGGGCGTTGGGGTGCTGCCCTGCATCTTGTCTCCTTAATCCATTTATGGCGTTCGTTCACCGTCTGCGGTCCAGTCTACCTAAAACTAAGAGAAACAGCTTTTTTTTTTATCGCCATGACAGTGTCTCCATAGTTGCTTTAGAAGTCCTTTCCCAATTGCAGGCAGTACTAAAGGCAGAGCATCAGGCCATTTGAGGCCTGTTTCAGCACTTGCCTTTACTAATAATCTTTGTTAACATTTTATTTTGAAGCTCATCTTCTCCTCCTGGACTCAAAGTTGGGGGTGGTATGGGGTATGCATGTTATGCCTTATTACCCAAAACATTTTGTGCATAAATGCAGTCACTAAGTGATCTCCTCTATCGCTATTTATGCCCTGGTGTACCCCAAACCTAGGTGAGATGGCTTTTCTGAAGCACTGCATACCTGTTGCTGCATCATTCTAACCTGTTGAACATCCCTCCGTTCATTTTGAGAACGTATCGACCCACACTAACCAATATTTCAATCCATTTACTTGGAAGAAAAATGCATCTGCGCATTCATCACCACTTGTGCAATATCAGAGGGTCCATGCTCCATTCTTGTAAAGGAAAGGAACATACTGCATGGGGCCACAGGCCTCTCATCCCAGTAGGCCCACACTCTTTATTATTCGACTCACATCCAGCATCATCCCACCCTCTGTTTATCTGGTGTTGCAGACCATTGTGCTTCCTTTACATTAGTTTGCAACAATTGTGTCTGAATGAACTTGTATTTATTTGTTTGGAATGCTTTTAATCATTAGTTCCATCTGCACTGGCTCTAACATGCTCTATTTTTCTGCTGTGTCAGCCATGGCATTGCCTTTGACTATTTTAGTAACAGCTCATGTGTGGGCTTCACATTTTATTACAGCTATCCTGTTGTGTAGTATTATTGCTTTTAACAAGTTCCTTAATAAAGGGCCATTTTCAATAAGGAGCCCTGCTTCTGTTATGAATCTGTGATACTTCCCAGTTGGCCAAAAATAAGAACTGCAAAGCATAACGTTAGTAAGTGTGAATGTTAGCAATTGTCCCCTTGTGTAGGGTGTATGCTATTGTTACAGCATACAGATCTTCTTTTTGGGTAGAGGGCAGAGCTGCACATTCAAGTATTGTCTGCTATTGCTATAGCATACCCTGCTCTATAATTAGTGTCTGTCAGTCTGCTGAAAGAACCATCAGTGCACCACAACATGCTGCCGTCATAACCTGTGTGCCTGCCAGCAGAAAAATGTTGTCGCTCCAGATGACGACAACCATACCGAATGTGGCACCTAGATAATACAAGTATAGTCCAACACAATATGAGCCGTCCTCTTCCCCCAATCACTGCAGAAAGCAAAGTCACATAGTAGTGTCCCACAGGCCTATGTCAGCACACCATTGTCCTTTTGCTCTGAAACCGAGCTGGAAAGGCAGTTTGTAGTCAGGCAGTCCCCATGATGGCACATTGCACAATGTATTTTTCAATTTCTTGAAACAGTTTGCAAGTTAATTAGTCATAGCATCTGCATTCAGGGACCCATTGGTGGCAGTAGTTCATTGTCCCCAGGAAGGACAGCATTCTTTTCTTGGTGGACAGGAGCTGACTGGCCTGAACCAATGTTTTTCTGTCAGGTGGCATGCGGCGTGTACCTTGGAAGATCTCATAACCCAGGTAACTCTCCTCGTTTTGGCAGCACTGGCATTTTGACAATGAGGCTTTGTGTCTTCTCTTCTGGAGGTAGTTAAGCAGAGCTACAGTGTCTTTTTCACAGGCCTCAAGTAATGAAGATGTCACAAGGAGGTCATCAGCATACTGCAAAACGATGCTACCACCTTCCAGGCATAGGTGGTCCAAGTATCTCTTTAGTGCCTGCACATTGAAATTGGGACTCGCAGTTTAGGAAGTGCACTGGTTATCTTATAGCGGGACAGCAAAGAGTCTTTCACTCCGTGGATGGACTTAAGTGCTAAAACCCACTGAGGAGAGAAAAATACTCTCGCTCTACAGGTATAAATGATATAGTACTGGTGTCCGGCTCCAAGGGAACCACAAATTCATGAGGTAATTACGTTATGGGGACAGCATGTTTTCACCATCCCCCCTTTTTTTTTTTTTAATATCACTTTATGGGGAGGGCATTTTTCCAAATCTCTGTTCCCTGGTTCTAGATCCTTATTGGTAGTGATCTGTACAGCCATTTCCCTTTAATATTATTCAAACTGCAGTCTAACAGCATCATTCATAATCTCTCCACACATCCACAAGTGCGCTACAGGGGGGTCCATACAACAGCGAATCCTTACTGAAGCTGCAAGCAGCAAGTGCCCTGTTCTAACCTATCCTTACTGTTCTAGGACAAAATTATATATTTTGCAGTTTAGGTCCCGTACCACAATTATGTGTCCGATACTTTTTTAATATAAGAAAAAATCTCACATAGAAGCACATCATAGGTGACCTCTGGAGGGATATAGACATTTACTAACAGTAAAGGGGGTGTCCCTTGTTCTCTGCCAGAGTTAACCTCTTCAGTGCCCCGCCCTTTCCACGCCCTGTGCCGGGCGTTTCATTAGCGGGCGGGGTTCATGACGAGATAGTCTCGTCATGGGCACAGCGCAACCGTGGCCCATGACGAGACCATCTCGTCATGGGCACTGAAGGGGTTAAACAAGGTTACTGCCATAAATAAGTGGCTTCGATCTTGGGAACACTCGTATCTCCACTTAAGTGTATTAGACAACAAAACTGCCAACACCCCCTTTGGTATGCTCCCTCATCGATGGTGTTGGTTTACAATTTAAAGTGATGTAATCATCACACGCCAGCTCTACCATACACCCTGTCTCCTGGAGACAAATCACATCTACTCTTAGTGAGCTGAAGTAATGCAGCTTCACCCTACTGTTTTTTTTTATTCCTGCTGCATTCCAGGAGATAATCTTTAGCTCATTGCTAATTTAGAGGTCGCTGTAAATGGCTACTGTGGGAGAGACTGGATAGTGCACTGGGTAACCAATTCCATCTGAGGGAGTCGTCTTAATGGGTTACTTGGGCAGGGGAGACTGGTGATTCCTTAATAGATACCGGTCTACCATGTTTGCCTAGATGGATTGTTATCCCCCTGTATTCAGTCGAGGTCCCCGCTTTTACGAGACAGTCACAGGGGGCAACTGCCCATTACTCTCAACATGCATTCCATACCCTTCTAAATTTGGAATGACATCAATCCCCCTACATTGCAGGCATTCTGAGAATTTTAAAATACTATTTTCCTTGAGTTTAGATCAAAAAGTTGCCCTTGATTCTAACCCAGACCCTGAGGGCAGTAACAAAATAAAATTAAGGTTGATACCTTGGATTAGTTTCAAATTTTCAATCTCCGAAAGACACTTAAGTAACAAGGACCTATTTAAAATTCTACAAAAAATAGAGAAATAAAGTCCAACATATAAGTATCCACATTACACCATATAGAGTTTGTCCTTTTAGACTGCAAAGTGCCCCTTTTTATGCCGGAGTCCCAAAATGGAGCATCCATTGGATTAAGCGAAGATGGTAAAGCAGAAGGATGATCCGCATGATCATCTACTGTTAACCCTGCGGACCTGGGCCTCGAAAAATCCTAAAAATTTTACTAGACCTGTATGCCTATTGACATGAATAATCTACTCGACCTAATTAAAATGCTCTTAACCCTTAAACTGATTTCAAATTGTGTGATCCTGGGCAAGTATTTTAATTCACTGAAACTGCCTTTTCTTTATCACATATGAGCGCACCATCAAATACGCAATTTCTGCATGTCTGCTGTACAGAAAACTCTTGTTTATGTTTAATAGACTAAACTTTTGCTTCATATATAATACAAATCTAGCCACATATAGGATACACATGACTGCTGACTTGCCTCAGTTTATTAACCACATTGTCATCAGGGGAGCCGCAGGAATGTTTCTGAACTCATGTTTAAAATCTGTCTCTTTTTAATAAATACATAACTAAAGCATAAAGTAGCAGCACACTGTCATTTGCAATCAGCAGATTTTACATTGAATTGTCCACAATTTCCCACTGACATGTGGTTTTAAAACTATATAGCGCACAATGTCTGGAAATCGAGTTTCTGCAAATATTTGTCATTTGCACATCAAGTAGTGTTGTTTTGTTTTGCTCCTATGTTAACTTTTTTTGCATCGCACTTCTGAATTACAAAAATAGTTGTTTCTTAATTCCGGATATATTTTGAAATAATTGTACTATCCATTTACAAGCTGTTTAAATATCCTATTTGAAAAAAAGCGTGACATTTGACAGCTTTTATGTTTAACAATTGTTAGATAAATCAATTGACAGAAAGCGCTAGCTATAATAAGAGAAAGTAAAGTAAAACATAATTTCCATGAATAGATAAGCAACAATTAGTAAAAAGACAAACTGAGATTTGACATCTGTCCTTGAACAGCCAGCAAATGTGTCAAGAGAAAAAGATTTAAAGGCGTCTTTATTGCTCATTCACTTTCTGAATGAGCAAAACACCTGTTTCGTCCAGTTTAAATTAACTCGCCAGCACGTAAATGCTAAAAATAGCTCTACCTGCTAAAATCTCCCTCGACATTGCGAGTGGATTTTTTCGAGGCCTGGGACCTCCTGGCCAGTGGGTTAGCTGAACTACAGTCAGTCCATAGGTTGTTGGGTTGGTTGAAGAATCCGTATTGCGCCCTCTGTGCTTTGTGATGTTTCAATGCTCTCTCTAAAGCGTAACCTCTTTTGGCCCTTCTTCAAAAATCTGCAGTGAAATTTTTCTTCCCTCTACGATTTTTGTACCTCTCTACAACCATTGCCTGAAAGGTACTTGGTTCACCAACACCTAACTCCTGCTTAGACCGGGTGTTGGACCTGGCCCTTTTGGCAGGTTCACCCCTAAACTTTTTGCAATTATCCTGGCCTTTTTCCCTATGTAGTGTTTTAGGCCTCTAGGCACTTTAGCACTGTGTCCCAGTGTAAAGTGCGTGCGCTCTGTTACATGTAGTGAGACTGGCCTGCCCTCCCATAGGAATGCATGGGGGATATGTGTGTCCATGGTAGTTCCTGATGTGAGAGGAGTGCAGGGGCGAGTTTGGTATGTGCGAACTCGTGAGAATAAATGCTACCCAAGGATGTGCGCGGATTTATTATAACTATAGGAGAAGTGCCACTTCTAGAGGTTGGCATGTCTGTGTGCTGTATGATGTGAATTGCCTGTCTGGAGTTTGAGTGACAGGGCTGGGGAATTCCAGTAGCCAGGGTGAGTCTGCCCAGTGGTGAATGGAGAGATCTGCATGTAGATGGGAGGGAGGAGTTGCACCTGGGACCTGAATAGGGCTGGGCCTTCCCTCCACAATGCTGGCTCCACCCCCGTGGTGCGTCTGATGTTCCTGGCCTGTTCTGTGTATAGAAGAGAGGGGCTGAGCAAAACAAAGTGCTCAAGTGCTCCTTAATAGTTGTATCTGGTTCCCCCCTTACCTGTGCCACAAAGGGAAATGTGTGTATAAAAGAAGGGGCTGTGACCCCAAGAAAATGTTCTTGGACTCGAATCTGCCAGGGGGGTGCTGCTGCTGGGTCCCAGCCCCTGAATGCCTGATGGACTTCTGGGACCTTTTTGGATTTATTCTCTTTACCCCAGGACCTTTGCATGCTTCTAGCGCCTGGGAGTGCTTTAACTTAATTGGCCCCCTTTGATTTGAGAGGGAGCCTGTGCCTTGTCTCTGCAGCGCTGGGCTGCGATCTTCTGAGGGAATCCAGACGTTGGGATTCCCCCGCACTGTGTCCTGTTGCGGGTGCCCACCCCGCTTAGCCCGCTTATTTTTGCTTTAAATAGCAGGAGCCCACCCTGCTTTATATTCTAAATTTGGAGGGAGCCTACCCCTCATTGTGACATTATTTTCGCTTTATCAACGAAGCGGGTGCCCACCCCGCGTTCACCGCCGCCGGCCCGATCAAAACCCGAAAGTCAGGCATCCCTACCCGGGACATGGACTGGGCCTGTGAAGCGGCCGGAAGAGGCCGGTGCGGTTCGTTGATGCGAAGCTCCCATGAGGACGGGAGAGCCCCGCGGTAGCAGCCCAAGTCCTGCATGTGTGCATGAAGTCCCGGGCACCAGGAGGGGGCCGGGGAGAAGCGGCTGGAGAAGGCCGCGACCAAGCAGCATTGCAGGCGGGGCTCCCGTGATGAAGAGGGAGCCCCGCGGCAGCCGCAGTGAGACAGAAGAAGCTGCCAGCCTGCGTGTTGCAGCCCGGTGAGTGAGGGCTGGGTGGGATACATGGCCGGCACCTATCTTCCATGAGTGGACCCACCGTAGCGGGCCGCTCCAACGTGAGGGTGCCATTATTGTTTTAGATCCCAGAGTGGCTCCAACGCTTGGGGGAGATATTCATTTACAGAGCCAGTGCGCTCCAAGGGAGCACAGTTGCTTCCTGAGCCTACGTGGCTCCAACGTTTGGCTAATAGTTTTCAGAGCCCTGTGTGGCGCCGACGTGGGCGCCAGTTCTTTTTAGGACATGGTTTTGTTTTAGGAGCCAGCCTGCTCCACCGTGGCCATATTTGCTTCAAGGGCCAGAGGGGCCCGTGTTTGATCCACCATGTCCGCAGATGTTTGGTGACAAGTTCTTTTCCTTGATTGTGGCCTATTTATTTCAGGAGCCAGTGTGCTCCATGGGACATGTTTATTTTCAGAGCCCGATGGGTCCAATGGTTGGCACATTTATTTCAAGGGCCAGTGAAAGCCCATGCCGCATTTTGACTTTCACAGCTGCCCAGCAAGTAGTGGGCAGCTGCAACGTTTAGGTCTTTCTTTTGCTTTGGGGGACATGCCTGAGTTAGGAGTGAGATGCACTCCTTTACCCCTGACATTCACAGCTGCGCAGCACTTAGTGCCAGCTGCAACGTTTAGGTTTTGCGCAGTGGCGCACCCTTGACCTTCGCTGCCTAGGCAGCAGCCCTGACCTGGTGGACATAGGGCATTTGAGCCCCCTTTCTGAGATGGCCAGTTGGCTAGGGGGGGGATGGTTAGATTTATAGGGCGCCTGGCCCTAATATGATTTATGTTCATGTGATTATGCCTACTGTGAGTTATGATTAGGATGTTAGTGTCTAATGCGTTAGACTTCTAATGTGAGTGTGGTGCTAGGAAATGTTATCCATTTAGTATGATTTACGCACCTGTGTTGATACCTCTAAATTGTGCGTCATGATTATGAGGTTGGTTTGCATATAATGGTTTATGCTATTGAAAGTTATTCCCTAAGATGAGTTATGCTTAGGAGGTTAGGGTCTAGTGTGTTTAGACTTTTGAGAGAATTGTATAATGTGGTTATGCTGATGAGGTTGGCGTACAATGCGTTTGCCGCCTAATGTAAGACTGAGCCTAATGTAGTTGATGTTACAGGCTGATGCTAAGTGCCGTGATTACCAGTAGTACTGGTTGTGTTCTATGTTTACGTTAAATTCTACCTCTACTAAGTTCACTTTGTGATGGTTCTGACAGTGGTCCAGGTGGCCCTGTCATGTGTACATAATCCCTTGTAAATATTGCCCAGTGCCAGTTGGCACAGTGTATAATATGTGCATACTACTCAAATGTATTATGATAATACAAAGGCTATTTTTTATATACATAACCTTGTGTGGAGTTTCCTTTGTGGTGGGCCTGGGATGTTGTTGCTGTGTGCGTGCGCAAATGCTTTACACATTGCCTCCAGGATAAGCCTGACTGCTCGTGCCAAGCTACCAAGGGGGTGAGCAGGGGTTACCTTTGGCATGTAACTTCCTTGCCCTGACTAGAGTGGTGGTTTCTGCCTGGCTTAGGCGCACGCCTTAGCCAGCCAGAAATCCCATTTCTAACACCGGGTTTAAAGATCAGGAACACGTCCGGTATTACCATTTGGGATCTTTGTGTTGGAGGTAGAGTCAGATACATTTTATAGAATCAACTGGACTATTGGTATGAAGGCTTTCTTGGTAAGTGTCTTACATTGTGGTTTTTCCTGCCTGGGATCCAAAGTCAGATTGACGACGGGTATCATTCTGCTGATTAATTCTGCCAGACATCAAGGCCTCTTCCATTTCAACTAGCTCTCTGAGGCTTGTGTATTTGTCCTTCTTGCTGCTTACCATTTCCTTCAATATTGCCATCGGAGTGTCAAAGATGCAATCCGATCCACCAACAAATTTTTCTAACAACTATAAAATTCAGGATAGAACTCTTTCCAAACCTAGTAGTTAGGCCGACACATTTACCTTTTGGTCAGGGGGATTGCAAGGTTGTTTACCGCTTACAATTAAGGTCAGACGTTACGGACATATGAGGTAACAAAGAAGGATGATTTGATGGAGTACAGCTTAAGAGCTTTAGTCCCGTGGGGGAGATTGCAGGTGGTGTCCCCACAGACTGAAAATTCTTGATCATGTATTGTAAACCATATCTCCTGCATAAATCTAGATCCAGGTCTGGCAGAGTATAATATTCATCCCAGACTTTTTCAACTATTTGATTGGGAGAGTCCTCTCTGACGGTTATGTGGTTATTGTCCTTCCTCTGAGACTGATAGTGGGCTCTGATAGGGGCGCGGACATGTTGGAAGTAGACATGCAGGCCCCCGCCCCAAGAAGCTCTGAGGCATCCTTATGTGGAGAGACCACATCAGGTCTTGGGCTTGACTTTGCCCTCTCCGACCGCCGCCAGGACGGTCCTTCCACCTTGGAGCCAGACCCACCAGAGCCCTGGGGATACACATTCTCTCTGAGGTACAAAGAGGCCAGCTGTCTGGTTCATGTCCTCTATAGTACCTGTAAAGGTGAACGTCTACCCTTAAAAAAATTAATTTAATAAAGACCCAAAATACTCTAGGTAATAAGCTGCTCAGACCAGAAGCGGAGGAAGGAATCCTCACTGTAACAGCAACTTTCATTAAGCAAGGAGTTCCCCAATTCTTTGAATACACAAAGCCAGTGTGTACGGACTGGTACAGGACCTCAGGGTCATTAATAAAATGCCTTCTTTCTTTTTTGTATCCCCACAAATGCCCAATAGTTTACAGGTTTTGACCCTGTGTTTCGCTTACTTCTCCATCTCCATACACGAGTCAGTATCTTTACTTACATTTCAAGGCTCTCAGCTGTTTATGAGAATGATGTGGAAAGTGACAAAATGTAAAAAAGGAAGCAATGAGAGTCTTTTCTGTTGAACTGTTATAGAAAGATTTCCCTCCTTGGAAAAAGGAGGTTGTTGCAAAAACGTAATTAATTTATGCCGTGGTATTGAAGTTTGAGTGTGTGTGTGTGTGTGTGTTTGTGTGTGTATATCTATCTATCTATCTATCTATCTATCTATCTATCTATCTATATCCACACACAAATGCAATCCACTGTAGCGCGCACTCAGATCAAAGATAAAGGAGACGGTTCAACAAAAAGGGGATTTATTACTGGCGTAAATTCTCCGTGACGCGTTTCGAGCGGAAACCGGTCTTGATCACACGCCGGAGTGCATAGTCTAGAGTCAATACATAATTTGTTTGGAAATCAACAAACGACTACTAGATTCATGGTAAAGGCAGTGGCCATGTTGGAATAGGTGCATGTATGCATATGAATGCTCATTGCATATGCAGCATGCTTTGGTTTGCACAGATTTTTGGCATGCATAAGAAAGCACAATTTGCACCTGTGTACATATAATAATCAGGTTAAATCCATGCATGCAACTAATAAGAACAGACATGGTGCTGCTGATTGAGATAAAGGCAAAATGTCTAAAGCAGCCATGTTGGAACATGTTCACCGGTGGACAGCGTCTGGTTATGTTCTGTGTAGGTCATGGTGTAAATGCGTTAGACAAACAGTGTCAAAATACTGCACAAATACCTTGAAAACATCCTATTGATAGACATGATACCAGAAAAAAAAATACAATGTGGGTTAGCTGTTAGCCCAGTGCTTTCATGTTACTGAAAGGTGGGTGTGCCACGTTTTCCATCGGTTTAGACTTGGCAAGTGCCTTAAAAATCCTAGTGTGCTGTGGTATGTTTGGCTAGTGCCATGGAGGACCAAAATCACATGAGTGTCCAAGTCCCTGACTGAACTACTGATGGGAACATGTGCAAAGACTACAGGACAACGCTACAGTGATGTCACACCCTACAAAAACCCAAATACAGTGCACGTTGTATTTAGTGTTATTCCGTCTACCGGTTCGGGCTGTAGTAGTGTTCAAAACCCCTATGGAAATTAACATGGATAACATGCTTTTCATTTTGCCCCCCCCACCCCCCCTGTTTTTTCTCTCTGCTCCCACTTGACAGATTGCCCCGAAACGTTCCATGCACAACTAGTCACCAGGGCACTTTTTTGGGGATGCCAAGCCATAGCAAACAAGCGCGCTGATTTCCGCAAACTAGAGCAGAAAATGCTCTTGCTTGCTGAAAGCAGAGCAAGTGTCTGTTTCCCTGCCCTCTGTGAAGCAAGCAGGGAACAAACATTGCTTTGACACCCAGGTAGCTGCATGTTTGTATTTCACTCATACAAAACCAGAGACATTCTGCTGTTAGTGAGTTAACTATAACTTGCACCCCTGCAATACACCGCTTATGACCTCACATATTACATCCCTCATGGTCAATGACATCACTGATGCCATCTCAAGTGACATCACTGATATCCCTGGTGAATCTGATCCACTCACTCCAACTTCCCCAGTACCATTCTCAAACCTATTCACTCGCCCATACCGCTCACTCACCCTTAGACATATCCACTTGTATGCCTGTACAGCCACTCACACACTGAGCTAGTCACCCATAGAGCTACTCACACATCTACTCACTCACCCATACAGTCAATCACACAGCCACCTACTCACCCATACAGTTACACTCACACAGAGAGAGAGAGAGAGAGATTCACTTAAAAAACCATAGGTTTCACACACGTTATAGTCAGTTCAGATAACTATAACTCGCGCGCCCGCAATCCACTGCTCATGACGTCACATATTACATCACTCATGACATGGTCAGTGGCATCACGCATGACAGCATACTTGTGATAGAGTGGCGGTCGCGCGAGTTATAGTTATCTGAACTAACTAACGTGGGAATTTCAATTGTTTTTTACGAGTGAAATGTCCAGCTAACTAGAACATGTGTGAAACCTTTGGTTTTTTTAAGTGAATTTGCAAGGTTTTTTAAATGCTAATTCCTAACTATAACGTGTGTGAAACCTATGGTTTTTTAAGTGAATTTGTAAGGTTTTTTAAATGCTAAGTTATGTATGTTTTATTATATTTTTTTTATATATATATTTTTTTAAAGGTTTTTGACCGTGCGCTCACCCCGCGATTTTTTGAAAAAAAAAATGTTTTTTTCACCCTTCGGGGTCCTTCAGGGACCCCCTGACAAAGACTACGGGGTCAGGAACTCTCTACCCTGCCCCCTTTTCACGTTCTCCACCTTTCTTTTTCACTGTCACACACAAAACACACAAAATGGCGGCCGACACTTTCTGATTTCGACCGATTCGAACGTTGACTGACATGTAACCACCAATCAGAATTACGCTCGCGCACATTATGGTGCGCGCACCGTGCACGCACGGTGCGCGCCTATAGATAATTATGTACTTTTAACTGCAATTTTCTCAGGAATTACTTAACAGATTGACTCCATATATGCAAAAGGCACATCCCTGACCTGAGGACTACCTCTTTGCCAAATTTCAAGTAATTCTGTTAAGCTGTTCGGACTGTACCTTCGACTAAAGGTCCTATGGGAAAATGCATGGGGAAAACGCGTTTTGGGACCCCCCTTTTTTCTCAGCCCCCGCTTGACGAATCCCCCCCGAGACTTTCAGGGTAGGAGCTGAGCGGAGCGCCCCATTAGTTTTGACAATTTCGCGAGGATTCGTCAATCGGCGCCAAAGTTATTCAAAATAGAATTTTCAGATTTCCTATGGGAACTCGGTCCTAACTATAACTATCTACTGGCGACCGCCAGTAGATAATATATATATATATATATATAGATTTAAAAAACTGTTACTTTGAGTTGCGGCATGTTTCCTGTTTCGCATTAGCCAGATTACCTGTGACCAAGGGCGAGTATGCCCGAAACGCTTAAGGACTTGAATGCTGGCAAAGGAAATTCTGTGCTCTTGTCGATGTCAAGTAGGGCTGCCTTGCAGGAATAAAGTATTACTCAACGTGTGTGGCCTCCAAGTCTGGTGCTTTGTTTGGTGGAATTGAATGGAGGCCGATCCAGGGTCGCGGAAGGCCCCTCCCCCCGCGAAGGAAGCGGTGTCCAGCGACATCACTGAACGGTGCAATATTGAGCGTTGTGGTTTCTGCAACAAGGGTGAGAACAGTACTGCTATACTCGCAGCCGTGCAGAAACCCACTGTGGCAATATAATTTAATTTGGAACTGGCAACCGCTATTATCAAAAACTTACCTTGTGAAAGAACTCTAAGTTCCAGGATGCAATGCGCAGACACGCCCAGTGGGCGAGATTTAAAAAACTGTTACTTTGAGTTGCGGCATGTTTCCTGTTTCGCATTAGTCAGATTACCTGTTACCAAGGGCGAGGATGCACGAATCGCGTAAGGACTTAAATCCTGGCAAAGGAAATTCTGTGCGCTTGCCGATGTCAAGCAGGGCTGCCTTGCAGGAATAATTTAAATGAAGTATCTCAATGTGTGTGGCCTCCAACTCCGGTGCTTTGTTTGGAATATATATATATATATATATATATATATATATATATATATATATATCTCTCTCTCTCATGACATAGTGTGTAGTGATATATTTTATAATCAAACTGGATGCCATTTATTGATTTAAGGTATCCCTAAGCCTCAGACATGGTTGATACATTTCATAGCTTTAGTAGACTCAGAAGCCATTTTGTTGAGGGTAGTACATTTGGACATTTCTGCAGAGCGTAACCTTGTTTTCAATAAGGCCAACTGGAAGCTGGATTTTGTGAGAATTAGCTTTATTGGATTCATGAACGATATGTTCTCCAAGAATATTTTGTACTTTCGCTAGGAGAAGATTCTGTAAGGTTCGGTCACGTGCTTAGGTTGAATAGACTTGCATTGAGAGAGAACCTGTATGTGTCCTAAATTAATGTTTTTGAGCTTCTGCTTGTACTGACCCTTTTCTAGTGAGAGCTCTAGTCAAATTGAAATGAAAATTGTCTTTTAATGAGGTGTGGATAAACAGGTGCCCAAGATGGCCCCGTGGGGTTGAAGCTCCAGGGCAGAGTGCCCCATCCACTGGCATTGTTATGCTGCTGACACCGTGTACATAGAGCAATCCTTCCTCCAGGGATGACTGCGTTCCCGATGATGCAACCTGCGGCCTACCATCAGCGGCTGACTACTGCGGCCTGATGTGGGCCTTGGAGGTCCTGCAGCTGAGGGTGGGGCCACAGAACATACTGGCCTTACACACAGCCTGCTGAGCCTACACCGCGGCTGCCACTGGGACTGGAGATCCTTGGCATCGACATGTGTTGCAACACCCATTATGGTAAGACTTTGGGCCTAAGCTTAAAATACTATTGGGCCGCGTGGCCATGTGAGGAGCGAATTGCGTGTCAGACCGCATCTGCAACAGGACTACAGCGCACAAATTCCCATTGCTACATGCCAGAGGCTGTCTTCACGCTGGGCGGCGAAGATCGTGCCTCTGTGTGCTAACCTCAGTACGCTGTGCCCATGAATGCTGCCCTCGTCAATATGATGGGGGGAGGTAGCTGTGAACTAGCCATAGCGCGATCACGCTTCACAATTAAACCAGGCCTCACATTAGCAAGCGCTCTCCACCTGCTGATGGGACCCAGTATTTAAGAAGCCAGTGGCTGCGCAGATGACAGCGGGGGGGATAGTAAACTGCACTTCCCAGCATATTGCACCCAACGCAACACCTTACAGCACCCTGTCTGAAAAGAAAACCTACCCCAATGGCTGCTTGACAAGCCGTAGGAACAGCACAGACTATCCACGAACCTGGAGTGATCTATCCTCCACTTAACACCCACGAACCCGCTATTACATTGCCACTGCCGTGCACATGATGGGGCGTGGTGACCCCAAGCAAAAGAAACTCTCCTTCAATCCGGCAATTCCCTATTATGACAGAGAGGAGCCCCCACACGATGACCCTGCCCCATTGCCAGTAGATAGCGCGGCCAGCATTATGGCAGAGCTTGGTGCCAGATTGAGATCAATTGGCGCCGGCTTTGACACCCTTGCAGTTGACTAGATCATATGGCAGAGCAAACATATCACCACATGGCCTGCCTGGCCGGGCGGAACAGAGAATCTCCGTGATGAAGGACGCCTCCTCCAACCTTATGACACGCCTAGACAAGGTAGATCGCTTACACAAATCAACAGTAGCCAAAAAGTAAGGCCTAGAGGCGCATTTTTGTATAAATAATCTGCGGATCATGAGAGTGGCCAAAACCACAAACAATGGACTCCCTGACATGTTTATGGGATTTGTAACGCGCGCAGCTACTCAAAGTGCGCCCAGGCGCAAGCCTTAGGATTACAAAGCTGAGAGTGCCTCAGAGAAAAGAATAGGGATTAGATAAAAAGGAAGGTCTTAAGCCTCTTCCTAAAGAGCCAAGTATTCTAAATACTGTTTAATTCCAGAGGGAGTTGGATCCATGCCACAGTAGCTCTATAAGCAAGGGAGCCACCGCACACCATTTTAAGTCGAGAAGCTACTTACAGAGCAGATAAGACCTCACCAAAACTTTTGTAGTGTAGAGAGCTCACAGATCAATGGGCCCACTCCCTCCTCCTCCTGATGCACCACCCTGTCCGATCATAGCTCGTCGTCTCAACTACAGAGGAAGTAACACAGCGCTGCACCTGGCCAGGGACCTCAGGCCCCCTCCATTATCAGGGCTCGAAATTCCCTTGTCCCAGACTTCACATTAGTCATACAGGAGGTGCAGCGTAAATTCTCAGTTGTAAAAAGCACCCTCTGAAATCAAGGACTCAAGTACAGCATGCTCTACCCTGCACGTCTGTGTGAATGTCAAAGGACAAGTGATTTTCAACACCCCTGCCGATGCTGCTCCATACTGCAAGCAACACTACAGAGGAAACGGATTCTCGCACCACACCACAGCCGGCAACAGGTTTTTGTGCCTATTACAGCTCATTCTTATGGCCAGGTCTGTATCTGATTCACAGGTGTGTCCCATTTATTTGTCAAGACCAATCATCGACAATGGCAGATATGTACTGATGGCTGGCAATCTAGCCTGCCAAACAGTGTTGCTAATTAATGTCTATGCACCCATTACCAATTTCCCTGAATGCTATAAGGCCCTTTCCGCATTGATGGAGCGTACACAGGTAGAACTGATTTTAATGGGGGGTGGGGGGAGGCGGGGTTGATTTTAACGAATATGACTCTTTACTGCGCGAGTCATTACATCGCGTGCCTTGACATCAAGGTCGTTACAAAGACCGCATTGTTACCACGCAATGCCATTACTACGCAAGTCAATACATTGACTTGTAATAGATGGCGCTGTAACATTAGGAATGTATGATTTACTATTCCAACTCCAGCCTACGCAACAGTAGGCAAGGTGTTTGAAAACTATACTATTCCTTATGTTAAAGCGTCATCTACTGCAAGTCGATGTAATGACTTTCTTAGTAATGGCATTGCGTGATAACGCGGTCGTTGTTATGACTGTGTTGTGAAGGTATTGTGGTATAATGTCCGTGATGTAAAGGTTGTTTCCCAATTTTAATGACTTGCAAACCCTTCCTGGACTCCACCAGCTCGATAACTAGTGCCAAACCCTGCTCCTTGTGCATTCTTCATGACATTGATACTTTCCAACTTACAGACATCTGGCGCACCCGCCACTCCCACATCAAAGATTATACGTTCTATTCCACTCCACATGGTATGTGAACCTGGATAGATTACTGGTTCATATCTCACGCAGCCCTTTT
Source organism: Triturus cristatus (assembly GCF_964204655.1). Lineage (NCBI taxonomy): Eukaryota > Metazoa > Chordata > Amphibia > Caudata > Salamandridae > Triturus > Triturus cristatus. The sequence goes on along the minus strand of NC_140584.1, from coordinate 472,384,209 downwards.
GCGGCTAGTGGATATCACACACATGGCCGTGACCTTTCGGACCATGCCCTAGTTAAGGTAGCTCTAAACATCCCATACCCAGGCCCCACAGCTCTGCAATGGCGCCTCCCAGAAAATGCATTACATGACTGTTCAAATCAGAACTCTGGGACACCATAAATGAATACTTTGAACTAAATTCCAGGTCTATCACCAAGAATGCCACTCTGTGGGAGACCTTCTAGGCATACATCCAGAGTATGCATTGCTAAACATGCAGGGATCCTTAATGTATTTGCAATTACTTATCCTGAGTGAAGTGGGAATTGTGGGACATTGCCTCAATGCACAGCACCGAGAACACCCAACTACATAGGCGTTCGATATTAGTAACTAAATTTCAAGACCGAGCTGAGCGAGAAGTGGGTGAGCTTGGCAAATATGCATACGCGCAACAGTATGGCGAGTGAGACGAGGGCACACATTAGTGCAGCTCTTGCGTCCTAATTTTCCTAGCACTTGAGTGACTAGCCTCCTCACTGAGGAGGGTACGCCTGTTGAAGACAACTCTTGTGTTGCCCAAGCACTCCTGACTGATTATCATCAACTATATACTATGTGTACTTCAGATGACCCAGGTGTGATGGCTACATACTTAGCTGAGGTGGCATTGGTATTGCTAATAGGGGGACAACAGCAATTTTTCGCAGCACCTATGTTACGTGCAATCGATGACCTAGATGGCTGCAAGGCCTGGGTCTTGACAGACTTGAGAGTAATTTTTTGCAAAGTCTACAAGCACATCTTGGCACCACACTGCTGGAGGTCTAAGCAGAAGCACTGGAGGATGGTATTTTCTCCCACTCTTCGGGAAGCCGTGATCACCCCGTTGTTGAAGCCTGGCAAGCTTGCACACCTATGCACTTCGTATAGGCCATTATCGCTCCTCCGTTACGATAACAAAATACGGGCTAAGATCATTGCCACACTCCTACCTGCTAATCGAGCAGATAATCTCACCCATTCAGACAGGCTTCGTACCACAACGGTCGATTACATCAACCTCCGCACCACATTTGCTGCTCTGAATCAAATCTCCCAAACTCTTCTGGCAGCAGTCACACTTTTAGATGCTGAGAGGGCATTTGATTTGCTTGAATGGTCTTTTCTGAAGGCAACCTTATCCAAACTAGGACTATCCTGCGGCTTCAATGATCCCATTATGCTACTATATGCTGGACCCACGGCCCGCCTGAGAGTGGGTGGCTCACTCACAGATGCCTTCCCGATGACTAGGGTAACCCGCTAAGGATGTCCCCCCTATCGCCTTTACTTTTTAATATCGCTCTGGACGCCTTAGTCTGACAACTACAGGAACCTCCTCTACATAGAGGACTGCGGTTTTGGAATAGGCCGCTCTTGGTATGTATGACTGCAGACCATATTCTGCTACTTGTCCAAGACACCCCATGCATTTCCCCCCCATCATACGAGCGATAATACAATTTAGGCTTCTATCCGGACTATCTATAAACTGGAGCAAATCTGAACTTTTTCCATTCACAGTTACAACCATCCCATGTGACCTAGAATACCCCCTCCACTGGTGCAGGAAGTCTCTCCACCCCACCACCCCCCGGATACCTCTGTATCACTCTCCACTGGTAGAAAGAGAAAGTGAACACCAGAACTATGGCCCCTCCATCCACAGACTCACTGCCCAGATAGACATATGGATTAAACTACCGCTGTCCATCACAGGGCGGATTACCATGATCAAAATCATGGTGTTCCTGTGCTTCTTATACTTGTTCTTAAACATACCAGTTACGTTAACCAATAACTTTTTGCCACCTTGCGAAGTCTCTTAACTCTCCTAACCTGGGTGGGCTGAAACCCCAAATGAGTTGGGAGACTGACTTTCATGTGACCGAGGTGGCTTTGGTGTCCTGGATTTTCAACTATACTATTAAGTAGTGCAATGTCGCTTTTCTTATTACTGGTATCAACCCGACATCAGGCTCTCCCAGTCCCACCTGAAACTAGGACAAGACTAGGCAGAGGAACTCCCTCTATCCTCCATCCTACCAGTGGGACTCCCACACGACCCGGCAGATATACAAACACACACCATGCTCTGCTGGGCATGGTCCAAACTATGGAGATACCTGGGTGGCAGGTTACTATATTTTCTCAACCTACCACTCACCAATAACCCATGGCTGCTCGGACTCATGACTACTTGTACAGCGTACTTTGACAGCTTATCAACTACACACAGTGGGGATCTCTTTACGAACAGTAAGATGAACATACATGCTCATGGCCACTGGGGCTCCACACCCATACACTGCTTTATCTTCCTCCAAATGCACGGCACACTACCTGATAAACTGCCCACATATCACGAACAACTGCCCCTCCCCTTGTCATTGGTCATTTCGACCACGGAAATTAGCATATTAGTCTCCAGACTATTCCAATCAAGCCTAACATTGAAGTCAACAGGAACTGAAAGATCCTGTGTGGCATGGGAGCATGAGTAGTGGCACTAATGCTAGACAAAACCTGACATTATTGCTGCACATAAACGCAGATGATCTCTACCAACCATAGGCATAAACAGCTTCATTACAAGTATACACTGCATATACACTACAGCAAAGGCCCTGGCGAAGATAGATTCCTCGATCACACCAACGCCCCAAATGCTCAGCCGATTATGATGATTTTGTTCAATAGGTTTGGAATTGCACTGTCATCTATACGTACTGTTGGGCAAGGGGGGAGTTTTCGCATTAATTTCAACCATGATGGACATACCATTGACCAACACCCAATGATGGCACTGCTGGAATATGTCAAACAACTAAGTACAGGACTAAGATGCTTCACTGTCCTCACACTGGTAATGGCAAACAGATGGATAGCATTTTACTGAGGGGGCAGCAGCAGTGTCCTCACCAGAGATGATTGGCTGAAAGACCTGATCTACTAGGACACCACTAGCTAAATGTATGCTTCATTGCAGCCACCAACCTACAGACCCAAAGACACTTGGCAGCACCTCTGAGCCTAGCTATTAACTTTAGAAACCATTGGCACTGATGATTCCGCAGACTAAACTTGGTAATCCATATCACTTGTAATCCCTGTAGCAGAATACTCCCTGGGCTTTGTATGTACAGGTCACCCTCTTCATCATCTGTACCCCATGTATGGCTTCGTATTGACTCATATAAGCATGATGCCTTCAATCTCACTTGTTAAATTACACATTTTTCTGATTCTGCTTGATCGCAGATGTACGCTATATGACCTGTGCAGTATTATTTATTTGTCCTTGCAAAATTGAAAAATAAAGTTGAATTATTTTTTAAAAAAATCATTTGCGATGCTGCTTGCTATTTTGTTGTAAACATAAGTTACTTTGGGTTTCATCGCTGTGTTCTATTTTTAACATGTCCTGTCACTGAGTAAGGATATTTGACACCTGTGATCCTCGGGAGCGAAGCCAGGTCTCACCTTCCCCGAGGATACCATAGGTTTCCCAGGAGGAGATACCAGGGAACCTATTGATAACCCCAGGGATCGATGAGTAATTTGGAACTTCCACGAGTTTTGATACCAGAGGACTCAAGGGGCGAGGAAACAGCTAGACGATACTGTAAGACAAAAAGGACAAAAAGGACATTCAACATTAATACCCTCAATTAATGTATGTACCCAAGATGACGTGCTATGGCGTGTTATCCCCATCATTGAAACTGTGCATGGTCTCAACTCACCTTTAGATGTGAACCAACAAAGGCCTCTTAATAAGCTTAAGGCAATCTGGTCTCGCTGTTAGTATCTCGTCGTGTTCACAAGACTTGTGGGAGTTCTAGTTTAGTAGGTGGAAGTTCCTTAAAGCAGATGAATAGTGATCGATAAAGTTTTGGCAGTCTTGAATAGTGATCGATAAAGTTTTGACAGTCTTGAATATTTACTTTTCAGTGGAGAAACTATATCGCATTTGTGTACAAGTTGCCTTACTACAATGTTAATTCACTAGTTTGTTTTTTTGGTGATACTTGATAGCCGTTGTGAAGTAAATTCACCTGAGACTCAGGAGTTAGTTCAGGTGCGGTAGAAAAAGGGCGAGATAAAGATGTCTAAATCCAACCTCAATTTCATTAAAAAAAAAAAATGTTGCTCCCTTTAGAGAATAAGTGCAGAGGAATCTTCAGCGCGCTAAACGTTCTTTTATGAGACGTCCTTGTAGTTGTTGTGAAGCAGAGCGTCTGTTATGGCGTGCACAGAATCGCCGTGGACGGCGCGCTGGAAAAAAAAAACACCTCTGCTGGCATGAAGTTGAACGCCGAAAGGACGTGCACCAGAATGCTGACTGAGGCGTTCGGGGATCACCTCCGCCGAGTTGAAGCAAAGCGCAGCAATGTCGAGCCAAGGAACGTCGTGAGTGACGTGCAAGGGAACACCTTAGTCGGGTTGTAGCAGGGCGTCGTACTGTTGCGCAGAGAAACGCCGGGATTGGCGTGCAGATAAACACAGTTGATTGTAAGCAGGAAAAAGTTCCAAGTTGTGCCAGGAAACGCCGCGGAAGGCGAGCGTCAGTCCAAGAGTAGAACTAGAGCTAAATTAATTGCCGTAGCAACCGGGATCGGCAGGGATTCCAAAACAAATTGGAGAAGCCAAGCAAGGAAGGAGAGGGGCGGTTCTTATTTCAAAGGACACAAGAATTCTGATTTGTTTATCCGATATCACGTGACTAAGTTCCTGAGCAATTGGATTCGTTGCCAAGGTATGTAGAGACCACACACAATTACCCTCTCATCCTAGTGCATTATGGTACTAGTAGTGAAAACGGGGGGGGGGGGGGGGGGGGAAGTATGGTCGTTCTAGGTGCGTGACGGTTTGCGGGTAACATGTCCCTTCCTTGATGTAGAACCTCTTACTTTCAACACTACTTCAGTGACAGTATTGAACACTCAAAAAAGCTATCACTGTGTTAAGTAAGAGGTCTGTATGAGCCTATGATGGTCAGATGGCCAAAGTGAGTGGCAGACCCAGTGATGAAGCATTCCACTTATGTGAAGTGTGTGTTACCTTTTGTTTGTAACAGAACCCTGTTCGACAAGAGAGACCTAACTCAGGCAAGATGAAATGGTCTCACAAACCTACGTGTACAAGAAAGTATCTTTATTGTGTTTTGGTACTACAACACCATGTCAGCCTGGTTATGGTTGAATGGGTAGGTTCCGTTAAAGTCCCTTTATAATATCTTATTCCCCCTTCTTTGTGGTTTTCCAGTTAGATAGAAACCAAAAGCAGCATTGGAATGCATCTTCACAGCATAGCAGATGGTTGTGGTTTATTATTGCAATATCATGTGTTAAAATAAAAATGTACTTGTTTATTGGTCCTGTGGAGCATCAATGATTATGAAGAAAAATAGATATATTAAAGACATTTTGTTTATTTTTTTCAGATCATTGAGGATTTTTCTTTAGAACTAATGCCAGCAGAAGATCATGAGTCATTAATAAGCAAATTGAACAACTGGAATTTTCCAATTTTCGATCTTGTGGATAAGACGGGTGGCAAATCTGGAAGCATCCTTAGCCAGGTAATTTGGGTGTTTTTCACACATTTTCCAAATCTTCTGCCAACCTGAAACCCTTCAGAAGGTTATTCAAATTTCCCAAAATGCCTTCATTACACTATGATCTTTCTAATTTCCTATGCCTCAAATAAATATTTCCTGTGTATTTTCTAACCATTTTTGTGGCCTTACCTATCAGCATTACATACCACGTTTAGAAGAATCATGTTGTTCTCAGACTTTTTATCTTTTCTCAATGTTGCAAACTTTGCTCAATATGGAATATGCTTCCAACAGGGATCCTCCATAGGTTCCTATTACAATTCTTAACTGAGAATGCAGAGGAATTCAGACCACATTTTACACCAGTGTGTGCAAAATATAACATTTAATCCACTAACAAATAGCATTTATGTACACAAACATTGTAAGTGCATAATTGCCAATGACAGTTAATGATATACACTCTTTAAAAGAAGCGGTCCAAGAATGCATATCATCAAATTAGGTCCCCTAATGCTGATTTTTTTTTTTTTTTTCTTTCAGATTCCTGTTATTTAAAGTGCCTCAAAAGTATGTCAGGATTAGCATAGAGGTGCCAGTTTGTCTCCTGTTGTATGATGTGATGAGCTGCCCAAGTAGTGTATGTTCCATTAGTCCCAAGGGTGTGTGCATTCTACATTGGATAAGCAGCAATATTCATAAATTGTGAAACATTCTTATGAACAAGTTTCTTCTTCTGGTGGCACGGTCAGTCACATTTGCTGTCCACTGGTGCTCCTATCTATTTGAGTCCATATTGGTGATGTCAGTTCACTGCTTTCTGGTACTGATGACCTTGTGTATATGAAGTATACAAAATAGTGATGGATGTAATGGTTGAATTAATCTCAGGCCAGAGAAGATTGATTTGCATATGGCTGGATCCAAACTGCGATAGTATACATGAGTGCAATGCCCTGGGTGGGATGGCAATTCCCAGATGTGGGCTCCGTGTGCACTGTAACAATCTATACCTGACTGAGGTGTCCTAATAAGGGTGAAACCAGTCTTGGGTTGCTTGTGTTCTGATTCAGGAAGGAACTGGCCTGGCAGTTAGGGTGGAAATGTTTCTACTTGAGGAGGATCAAGACTGATTTGCGTATTGCTGGGTCCAAACTGAGGCAGCATTGTTCAAAATAGCTTTAGTCTGGGATGCGGCCCCAAGTAGTTACCAGTGGCTGAGATTAATTCAAGCATTCCACCCCTCACTTATTTGTATACTTCGAATCTTATGCATATGGCATTTCCCCAATTCTTAACTTGATTTGTGAGTACTTCAGAATAGCCAAGTCGCAATTAAAGTTTGACATATGGAGACTAGAAGATGTATGAGGGCCTGGAGTCCCTTCATTGTGGGAGCAGGGAAGACAATGGTCTTTATTGACCATTTACGTCTGCAGACCTGTGAAACAGATGTATTTGCAGATGTATCCCTGAATACATAGGATGTTCATGTATGACTATTTTAAATGTGATGCCATTAATCCAGGGACTCTAAATTGCATACAATTGTTCTGGAAATTTTCAGTAGCAGTGGTTTCACACAGACAAATCTTGCAGGGAAGATGTAATGTGTTCTATTGAAAGGGCTGCCATTGCAAGCATTGTTGCTGGTAAATGTATTCCATTCTTTTAGCTAAGCCTAAAGCTGGTCGATTAAACATGGAGGCAGAAAGTTATTAGGCAAACTTCAGAAGACCAGCAATCAGAACTGCACCAAAACTCCAAGACCCCTCTCCCCCCAAAGTCTGCCTTTTCCTTGGAACAGAAATAGTCTGGTGCTGGGGAGTGGAGCACAATGCCAAGACAGGTCTAAGCCCTTGCCCCTTACCCTCCCCCCCCTCCCCCCCTGTTTTCCCCTGGGGGAGGGAGGAGTGCAATTAGGATGTTTACCACTGATCTGCCAGCCCAGGGAGTCAGAAAGCACACTAGGCCATCATTGGGGAAAAGTAAAAAACAAAACGGGTTGCAAGATTTGCCCATCCTAGCACTACACTGCATCCCCAGTCTATCTGCCATCCGTGAGAGGCAGAGTGCAGTTTTGTTTTCTCAAAATTAAAACCAAAACAATCCAAATTTCCTCTTTTTCCAGGGGTGAGAGAAAGACTGTTAGGCCCATAAAAGGTGTGGATCGAGCCTGATGTTTGAGCAGGGTGGCACCCAGCCAATGTATTTTTTTTATTTTCTTTACCCAATCTTAAAATCTCTGGCTAGTGGATGTATCCCTGCTTGGGATAATCATTCTGTGACAATCTCCAAGCAAGGATTCTCTAGGGAGTGGTACCATTGGAAAGAAGATATTCACCCCTTAAGGTTACTCAATTTTGTAATTCGGACATTGGAACTCCAGCCCATTAGTTAATTTCATTGCCCTCGCTGCCTAACATCCCAGGCACTCCTTTCTTGCACAATGCACTGCTCGTACCTTCTGTTTGTTTAAAGTGAGAACATAGAAGATGAAACAAATAATTAATGAAAAGTGCATCAGTTAAGGATTGCACAGACTCCAATCAAATTCACGAAGAAATGATATTTCTTCATAGTTATTTATTCATGTTGTACACAATGTTCAGCAAATGTAGACAACTGTTTTGTCCCTTTCCAGAGACATAACTCCTGTAGATGGTGTGAAATGTCAGCTGTTGCTACCAAGATTCAACTGCCGACTTGGGCGAAGACTATAATTTTGCAACCGCAAACATTCCTCTAAAATTACGGAGACTCCGAGCTTACTGATTAAGGTCTACCTTTAAATTGGAAAATTGTAATACTAATAGATGTTATGAGGGAAATAACGTTATAAGGACCAAGCCCTGAAGAAGTCTCTGGAAAGTCTCTTCTGGGAAACCAGCCCAGGGGTTCATGATCTACAGAACAGTATAAAGATTTTAACTGTCTTGCACACCTACAAGCACTACTGTTAATTCCTCTGTAGATTACCAGCTCGGCTGTAGGGTACTCAGCTTGCTCTCTTTGCCAGCCTATTCCTCTCCTGAGCTGGGGTCTTCCATAGCAGGCTCAATTCATTGTCTACACTCCTTATCCACCAAGGCTCGTTCCTCTTTCTGGGTGACTGAGCAACAGCATCTACAGTGCCCCTTTTCCAGTCACCACCCCAAGCCCAGTCCAGCAAAAGTTAATTGTACCCCCTTCATTGTCAAATGTATGTCATCCCTCTTGTTCTGGAATTGTGTTGGGGAACTGGTGTTGCAAGCCTTGGGTGTTGAAATCAGAAATTCGTGCCCCCCTAGAATCCTACCAGGGCTTCCACACCTATTCGGTTCTGTCCTCTACTCTTTCCAAACTCCATATCAGCTTGTCATGCCTGAACAGGGACTTTCAGATGGAGGTAGATATTTCTGTGAATGGCGAGCCATTTACCCAACCCCAGAAGCGCCACATCTTTTCTTTACTCTGGCACACAAAGATCCAGCTCACTGCTTATCATACTCCTGTGCAACTTTCTGGGTACAATACAAAGGGCAGCTCTTTTCAAATCTAGAGCACATTTTTCTGTTAATTGTTCTTCGGTCACCACGGCTTGGCACTAGCCTACAAAAATTTAAAAAGCAAATATAGAAATCTGAGCCTGGTCCATGGTCACCAGTGGGAAGGTTCCTCTGCTTTTCACGCAGTTTCTGCTGACTACTGTGGAAAGTTCAACCCCACCCTCCTCCTCAAATAGGGAATTCTGAATCCTCCCTGAATTATACCATTGTCTACACTTAACTTTGATCTACCATCTTGTGCATCTCAGTAATTATCTCACACCAGGTAGCACCAGGGGCACATTTCATGTATATGAATTCCAGGGATGACACTCATAACTAGACAGCAACTGAGTCTTTTTTTTTTTTCAAATCTTTTTTATTGAGTAAACAAAGACCAAAACAATAAGGGACAGAGTGCAGTGCAATTCCCATAATTTCCAACAATTCCCGTGCATTGGTACATTATTCGACATAACGTTACATTGAATCGTATGTCCGGTGTATTGAGTATTTTATGTTATGTCAATGAAATAGCCTTTTCCTGGAGATAATGTCTAGAAGTCTATCCTCAAGGGGCGAGGAGACCGGCAGTTCCGTGACCTTGGGTATCGCCCTTTGTAGCGCATTCTGGGCTTGGAGGTATATAAAAGTTTCTCAGCTCTGCAATTGATAATCCCGATGGAGATCACTGAAAGGGACCACCCCACCCCTCGCCCACAGGTCGCCAAACGTTGAGAGACTTATCAAGTCCTACGTGTCGAAGCCAGGATGCTTCGATAACATTCCCAGTTGGTGTGTGTCAAGCAGTGGGTTGACTTGTGTGATTCTAGCTTTCCACCCCCACGCGGTTGTCGCCGCGTGCCATATGTCAATTGTGGTGGAAGTTGGGGTGTGTTTAGGCACATGGTTCCTCTCTCCATAGATTGCCCTGGGATAATTACCAGGGCACATATTGTGTCTATCCATCTTGTAAGCAGGATCTGTCCCTGGTCGGTGCACCCAGTGATTAACGACCACTAGCTGGGAGGCCCAATAATAGCTTTTGATTGCGGGCAGGGTGATACCGCCGTCATACCAGCTTTTCATACATTTAGTCATTGCTATTCGGGGGCCCCTTTGTTCCAAAGCAAAGAGCGTACCTCCGCTTCAATGATATTGAAGTACTGTGCTGGGACCAAATAGGGTGTGTTTTGCATGGCGTTGATTAAACGGGGGAGCGCCATCATCTTCTAAAGGGTGGCCTTGCCCAATAGGGTAAGGGGCACGGTTTTCCAATGTTGGACGTCTGCTAGGAAGCTACACAGAGGAGGAGCCAAATTATGGTCGTAAAAAGCTGCAGGGTTGGTCGTGGCGTGAATTCCCAAGTATAAAAAAAGTCTGTAACTATCTTGGCCCCGCAGTCCCTAGGCAGGGATGGACGGTCCCCACTTAGAACGTAAACTAGAGATTTGTCCCAGTTAATGGTATAACCAGAGTACTTCTGAAACAGAGCAAATATATGTAGGACACGGTGAATGGAAAAGTAGGGTCTGGCCAAGTAAAGCAGAATATAGTCAGCGTAAAGGGAGATTTTATCCATCCAGTCCGCTGACCAGTTTAGGCCCCTAATGAGGGGGTCCCCCATGATCTATTTTTCCAGGGACTCCAAGGCCAAAGCAAAGAGTAAGGGGGAAAGTGGAAAGGGGACATCCCTGCCTCATTCCCTTCTGCAGTGTGAAAGTTGCAGATTGACCCCCATTGACTGTAATTCGGGCTAACGGCTCCGAATAAAGAAGTTGCACCCAGGATAGAAATCTCTCCCCGAACCATGTCTTTCAAGTGCGGCAAATAAAAAGGGCCACTTGATCATGTTGAATGCCATCTTGGCGTCCAGAGACACGATTACTGCCTCTTCTCGAATTGTAGCTGCCCTGCCCAGAACTCCATGGAGGCTTCAAAGCGGTATTTCTAGCTGGCATAAAACCATATTGGTCTGGGTGGATCAATTCATGGAGAGGAGGTGAGACGCCGTGCCAGGATTTTAGCTAGTATTTTGACTTCTGGGTCTAAGAGGGAGATAGGCCTGTACGAGCCACAGGGCCCGGGAGGTGGAGGGGGGCTTTACCCTGTTTGTGAATAACGACAGCGTTGGCCAATCTGCGTTTCGGGCAGAACCCCCCTGTTCACACTTTCCTCATACATTCGCATAAGGTATGGGGCAATTGTGGATGCTTTTGATTTATGGAGTTTAATAGGAAGGCGAATGTGGCCCATGGCTTTTCCGGACTGCAGGGCGCCAATCGCTTTGGACACCTCATTGGTCAAGATGGAGTCCAAGTCCTCTACACCTTGGATCAAGAACGGGCAGTCCCAAGGTGTCTAATTCTTTTGCTGCCTCGTGGGTGGAGGCCTGAGTAGAAGTATAGACCTGTTTGAAGGGATCTGCGAACGCCTCCGCAATCCCAGATCTATTGTGTATTCTCGTACTGTCCTGGCCTACAATCTCAGCCACCCATCTGTTGGCTGTATCCAGTTTGTCTAACCAGGCTAATAGTTCGCTTGCCTTGTCGCCGATATCATTTTTGTGCTGCTGGGTGGCCAGGTATTGGGCCCTCGCTGCATCTACAGCAATATTTCTATAATCTTGTTGTTTCATGAGCAATTTGGGTTTGGTGTCTGGAGTGTCCGACGCCACTAGACCACGCTCGAAGGGCAATCTCACCCTCTATCGTCTAAGTGCTTTCCTTTCTCTGTCCTGTGCCCTGCTATTGCTGCCACTGCGCTACCTCACACCACCGTCTTGTATGCTGCCCACGATATGATGTCTGAACATACCGATCCCTCGTTTTCAATAAAGTACTAGGTGGTCGTCTAAGTAACTTTATCTCTAATTGCCGGCATCTTGAGGTACCAAGGGTTGAGAACCATTTCGTGGCGTGTGGGGGAAGGGGCGCTGCCATAGATCGCTACGAACGGGGAATGCCCTTGGGAAGAAAGGAGACCTATAGAGCGCATGGAGGAATGGTGCTCTATAGAAAGATTATTAACAGATCAGTTGGTTTCCCTCCTAACAATCCACAAAGATCATTCCATTTTTGATAACCTCATTCTGAAACATACTTTCGCATAATCTATAAACAGGTTTAGTTAGGGTTTGCAAAGTTCCTCCACGTATAATATGTAGAATTGGGCAATGAGGATGACTGGCCCAGGGTTATTTTCACACCTTGCGGGATTTAATGGTGGATTGCAGTTCCAGATCTGTAATGGCCTGATTTAAAATGGCTTTGTGTTGGGTATCAAGTTTGGGAATGTTGAGTTTGAGGTATGCTGGGCTATCTGAGGTGTTAATGGCAGAGTTTTCATCGTATAAAGACCTGAGGAAATCCAGGAAGACATTAGATATTTTCTGAGGATCTAAGTGTAGTTGTCCATCTTGGTCAAGGATAGGAGTCATTTGGGAGCTATATTGTCTGTGTTTTAGGTAACAGGCTAAAAATTTTCCCGCAGTGTTGCTACACAGAATTGTTACATTTGGTAACCCACTGTGCAGAGGTTTGTTATATTCATATATTTTTCTTGTTTAATGTATCCAGGAGGACTGTGCCTTTCTCATAGTGGAGCTTGAATTCTAACTGATTCTTATTATTGCATGCTTTGAAGGCGTCCCATTGTATCCGTGGGGAACAGTCATTGTGGGGATTTGTGGTAAAGACCTTTTTTTATATTTTGGCAGATAGTCTCCGGATTGTTTCTATCTTGAAGGATTTCAGAGTTTAATCTCCAGGACTTTTCATTTGGAGTAGTTGAGGCCCAGTCCAATGAAGCTAAGATGGTTGAGTATGCTGAAATTAGTCTAGATTCGATGGAAGAGTCAGATTGTTCTTGCCAGATCAGTTCTGGAAAATAATTAATGGAGGGGGAGTAAAATGTATAAGCTCTATCGTGTGGGTGCTGAATGTGACAAGTGTCTACCAGAGAATACTTGGAACACATTTTATGTGAAGTGGAAGGCCTACATTTGACATTCAATCTGAGATATATCGTAGGATCTAGTGGAAGGTTGAAATCGCCTGCAAGTTTCTCACTGGTATCATTTGGGAGAGCTGCAATCAATCTTCATCAGTCTGATTCCAGACGTTTATATCACTAGTTTTAGGCACATAGATCTTCAGCAAATAGAATTCTTTACCAGATTTTTAGAGCTTAATTATCCACCTCCCATTGTGATCTGTAAGTTTATCTAATGTCGTGATCCTTGCTTGTTTGGTGATAATGGTAAGCACTCCATTTTACTTTTTGTGCGCAGGAGAGCCTAGGACCACTGACAACCAAGGGGCGTTAAAGGAGGAGGTGTTTGAGGAGGAGAGTTTAGATTCTTGAACTAGTAGTAGCTCACATCTAAGTTTGTATGTGTATTCGATCATTATCCTCTTCTTGACCGGGTGGGTCAACCCTTTTGTGTTAAGTGAAAGAATTTTCAAAGAATTAATGTTCGACTTGTGTGGTGCAATAGGGCATTGGTGGTAAATGTGAAGTCTGAGGTATCCTATTATGCTGTGCGACTATATTGTACTTTTTCCCATGTGGAATTAAGTTGTCTTAAGTTCCTACAGGTCCTATTTTCCTACTGAACTTGAAAATGTGAATGTGGGTCATGCAAAGCAGAGCCGGTCCAGAAATGAGGAGGAAACTGATAAAATCAGAAGAAGGGTAGAGGATAGAAGAGAAAAAATAAATAGTGCAAACAAGCAGAGCTCACCAACTGCAGGACCCCATCCACCGACCTACCCTGCCCAACCTGAAAAAGGAATTGCATGGCACCCAAAGAAGAGGACCGATAGTCTCCTGGGCGCCACATCGTAGGCTCGACAAAATGTATGAACCCATCCATAAATGTGTTAATGCAACATTGTTTCATAACGATCATATAACTAAAACAGAGAGCATAGGTAGTAGTTCCAACAATAAAAGCATTCCAAGTCTAGAACAGGTGAGTGGACCCATGGGTCCGAATATTGGTCTGAGTATTGCGAGGTGAGTAACTGATTTAGGACAGGTACGTAGACCTATCGGTCTGAAAATTGGTAAGGCAGTTGATATTACATGTAATTCTCAGCATTCTTAGCCACAATTATCAACAACTAGGGTATAGGAGTGCCAAGCTGAACTCTATAATGTATAGTGCGGTGACCACCAGGTGTGTAATTTGGATATGAAAGGATTCAACAGGTGAAAGGATTCGATCTCAAGTCTTATTTAGAAGGGATATGGGGCAGTTTCATGAAGTTGAGTCTAGCTAATGGAGTCATAGAGATAAAGATTCAGCTTAATATTAACAGATATTCCTGTTGCAACACTTTCTTTGCATGAATATTCTTCATATATTTTTGTTAGATAGTTCAATTCTTTCTCCTAATAGATGCAGAAGTAACATTAATGCGTAGTGTCAATTTATTGAAGTCTATTTATATTGGACACAATTCAAGTCCTGTCCCTATCCATTTCCCCGCACTCAGGTTAGTCCAAGAAGAAGTACAAGGACAAATCTTAGTGCAAACACAAGAAGCTCAGACAGGAGTCCTTTTACAATCACCCCAAGCCCTTGGAGGGTGTGTAATCTGAACACAAAGACCCGATATTGACCCCATTCCACAGTTGGAACTGGGGAGCATTGAGTTACTCATGCCATATGTCTCTGCAGCAGGTAGGGACCATCAAGAAGGCAATGGTACAACTTTTCTGGAGGATTTTATGTCTCTCTGGATCCCCTTTGAGCCTGATGGATTCACAGGGCCGGACTTCTGCCAGGCGGTCCTTCCCAAATGCTGACTGACCCCCGTTAGGCCTTCAACACCAGCATCAGGCCATGCCTCCACTCCCTTGCCTGAGACTACATCAGTCCTTATCTGGCTGATGTCGGCCCTGACATTAGATATGCCATCCAAAATCTTTCAGATCCGGCGCAGAGTTCAGCTACATCTCGACCTCTATCTCGCTGTCAGATCACTAAGGCATTGGTAGCTGTTTTGGAAAGTTTCATGGCAATGCCTTTGCCTTAATGCCAGTACCTTCAGTGCCTGAATTTTTTGTTACTTAGACTCACGTACAGTAAATTTATGATGCGTGCATGGTGGGTTGAAGTGGAAGGGGCTGACAACGTGCACCCTCAGTATACTGATGTCGGACTTTATCTCGACCTCCAGATGGCAAATGGTCTTGATACCTCACTGCAAATGGAATTGAACTCCCCTTTCTAACCCTAACACGCCCCCCCCCCCCACACCCCCGCCCTTCCTCGAGGAAAGTGCCTCTTGTTCTGTAGTGGTACATAGTGCAGTGAAGGCTATTTATGTATAACTGCCTACTGGTGAAACTAAGGCTAATCTGACTGAAATTATGCAACCTGGCTCATCAATTAAGCTCTTACGAACACTCTGGCTGCGGCATGGATGAAGCCTGGCTCATTGCTGCTGGTAAGCCACCCATAGCTGGGTGCCACAGACCTGCGCTGCGTGACTCAGCCTTTTCTTTTTTTTTTTTGCTGAATATCCTTTACTGAAATGCTTTGTAGTGCAGGCTTCAGCTAACAAAGTGAATCTGAACGTCTTTCCCACTGCTCTGCCTGATAGAGATTCTAAATGCATTGCTGCATGAGGGTGTTCTCTGCCAGCTTAGCTTTATACTGTAAATGCTGACTGCTTCCTAGGCAGATAGAACAGCACCATCTGGCAATGGAGTTTAAATCTGTGTTTGCCCAGTTGGTCCACAATGGGTAGGATCCAACAAAGTACATCTTCCTGGCTAAACTGTACACCAGAGGCTTTGTAGGCCGTGCTATGGGCACTAGCGAGTTTTTTTTGGTCTCGCATGGATGGGTGCCACAGGTTTCCCAGGACCGCGCAGCCAGGCATCAATCATGGACATAACCTTTGATGGCTCCAGGCTGCTTGGAGACACGCAAATTCACATCTGGAGTAAATTTAAAGTCAGCTCTGCTCACCACACACCTTGGGTTTACTCTTTTAGACTCAATTGTACCAGCAAATCCAGACGTTCGGAGTTACTCACAGGACCTGGCTTATCAGCTGAGGCAGCCATCTCAGCCCATGCCATAGCCTGCCCTACCCTTGTGGTGCCCCAGTTTGTTGTTGTGTTGACCGAGGACAAATACTACACTCACATGGTCAGTCCTAATTTTCCACTTGCCCTATCAAACCGCTTTGAATTCTCTTTAGAAAGTAAGTAGCTGGTAGGGTGGAGGAGCATGGAGCCGGTGGGGTAGAATACATTACCTGCCCAGATGGCAAGCAATTTTCTCTGGCCTGTGGACCCTGCAGGTTATCCGACCAGGTTAAACCCTTCTGTGTTTTTAATCAATCCTGTATTCAGTTCCTCCTGCTTGTACCCAGACTTTGGCAGCACATGTCTGCATTTTTGTTAGAAAGATTCAGACATTACATACCAAAGGGCCAATCGAGAGGGTGTCAAAGAAGGAGAGAGGCAACTGTTGTTAATTTCCCTATTTTTCTGGTTCCCAAAAAGGATGGTGGGTCAGGCTGATATTGACTCTTTAGTTCCTGAATACTTTCCTTCAGAAGACCAAATTTAGGATGCTAATCTTGGCCAGGTTCTATCTGTTCTAGAGCCAGAGAACTTGATGGTGTCCTTGCACTACCAGGACACATACTTTCATGTTCATATCCTGCAGGCTTACTGATGTTTCCACTGATTCACAGTGGGGAAGGAACAGGATAAGTTTGCTATTCTGTCTCTTGGACTCACTATGACCCCGTGTCTTCACAAAGGTAATAGTTTCTGTTCATCGACGCAGTTCAGGGATGAACGCCTTTTTGTACTTCAACAACTGGCTGCTGTTGCAGTCAGTCACTGATCACCTGCAAATTACCATTTATAACTTTCTTCCCTGTACTTCTCCCTCACAGAGCCCATATCCCACCTCCAGCCAGTGTAGAGGATTTCCTTTATATAGACAATTCTAGACATGTTGACGTTCAAAGCGTTTATGCCCCTGATGAAAATCTGGACATTAAGTATATGATTTTGATGTTTAACACTCCTAATTAGGTTACGACTTGGACGGTTCTCTGGCTTGTTGGCCTCTTGGCCTCGTGTATTCTTCTCGTACCTCACGCCCATCGGCACATGTGGGCTGTTCAATAGAACTTTTACACTTTGCAGTACTCCACTATTATTCTTATCATTATATTTATTATAAGAAAGAGAGGGAATAAGGGACAGGTATTTTGGAAAATCCCTATGTGAAGCTATCACTAGTGAAGTGGAATGGGGAAAAACCTTGTTTTTATTTATTTTCCCTCACACACCCTAGTGGTGTCAAGCTTCATCATCGGGACACCGCGACCCCTATAAGTCGTGGTGGGCTCTACCAATATTCCAGGTAGCGCTTAAATCATATAACAGGCCAGGGGATAAAGATTAAAAATTCACTGTTGGACCCCAGTTTCCCTTTATTCGTGGGTACAACAGGAATATTAAAATTAAAGACAGTAGGGTCGTATGGAGAAATTATGGTCCTAAGACCCTAGGGCCAACATGTTTCAGTCCTCGTGTGCCCAAAGATTTTGGTGCTTGGACTTTCTTCAGGGCTGTCATCCCCTGGTATGAACTGGAGCTGGGAATTACCCTATCCTATTTAAATAAAGGGCAGATAGCTGCTCCTTTGTGTAACGTCAATATTTTTGAAAGTTACGTTACTCCATCTGAAAGGAGAAATAAACATAACAAAAGAGAAAAAGAACAAAAGTGTATGTGTTAGCGTGCAATAGTCTTTTAACACTGAACAACACCATAGTGTAAGAGATTCCCTCATGTTGTCTCAGGCTATGCTCTTGTGAATATTATGTCAATTAAAAATTGAGTTTTATCAAGAGCATTGCCTTTCTTTCATCATTTGCAACTTGCCATTATACCGTGTGCCTATAGCCCCAGTGACGAAAACAGGTGCTAAGATCGTACACTACACACTCGTCTTTGTATAGATCGCTTTTTAGAACAATAAAGTTTTAGTAAAAAAAACTCTGGTGAAATGATCTTACCCTGTTCAAAGGATGGCAATGGTCCGCGTATATTGTATATTGCTCCAGCAATACATTTGTAGCATTTTTTGCGGGTTGTTTATGAACACGTGGACAAACGAGAGAACAAAACAAACAAAAGAAACACAGAAGACCTGTTTTAGGCTGCCTACCGTAACTGCTGTCTTTCTATTTAAAGTACGCAGTGATCGTAACGTTTGCGTCAAGGCTTTTTAAGAGGTACTCACGGTTTTACTGGTCTCACCCCTCTACAGACCTATGTGGTGCACAGTCCATCGGCTTGAATGATGAGACTCCCGTGCACTGCCACTTTTAAATGACCAAGCCGGCAGAAAACATTTTTTTTTTTTTTTTCTTTTAACTACCGGGACACTATGGCGAAGCTCGGAAGCTCGCTGGCTTAGTTAACATAATCGTTTAAAGTGAATGTATATCTGAGGGATTTATTTTGGTTCTTTATAATATAATGATGGTGCTATACGGAGAGGTTCCGTGATGTTTTAAGATGTCTAGGATGTCGCCCCACCCCTATCGTTAGAAGTGGAATACGCATGGCTTCCATTTAAAAGGGATTGTGGGACATTTAGTCTGTTTCACTAAAAGCGGTAGAGAGAAATTGTCTCATATGTACAACTTGCAATTATGGAAACATATTATTTTTAACCTCAGTAGTGTATGGTAAGCTTTACCTATCATACAACGAGGTATGATGTTAATAGAACTACTGGTGTAAGTTTCTTCAAGTTTGGACATGCATTGTATATGATGTATACAGTGTGAAGAAAGTGGGGGGGAGGGAGGAGTGTTTTGGGGAATTTTTGTCATGGAACTGGATGATTTTCCATGCAGTCATTCAATTTGGGTGCATCTACTCTGATACCACAATGTTTTTGAGGGGTAAAAAAATATACGTTCTCTTTTGGTCGAATGTTAGGAGAAAACGTATATCGTAATATGTTGATTCGTTAGCTCTTTTTATGTATTTGATTCCAAGGAATGGAATCGTTGAGTCCATGGATATGTGTCTTTAGACGATACACCCACCATTGTTCTCTTTCAAGTAGTTTCTTTGTCATATCTCCTTCTCCTCTGATTTTCTCGATAACGGTCCATTGTATGTCCATATCGGTGTGCTGCGTTTCGACATAGTGAGATGTTAATCTGGTGGCAGTTATGGCTCTCCTGATGGTGCTTCTGTGTTCGCTGATGCGAACCTTCACTTTTCTTCCCGTCATGCCGATGTACATTAGTTGGCATGAGCATTTGATCATATAGATGACTGTCGCTGTTGCAATTCGTATGGGTTCTTTGCTCCCATGCATGGTGCATGCCCAACTCAATCTCTTTTGTGTGTTTGGTAAAGGGACATACCACACATGTTCCGCATGGATAGTGACCGCTGACCGATGGTTTTTCACGCAGTGTGAGTTGTTTGGAAGACTAGGCAAGCAGCATCACATCAACTATAAATGGCCTCTGCATTCAAAGTTTGTTCAAGACATCTTCGTTCAGTGGGGCTTGACTTGGGTTTATCGGTTTGCTGCCGACAAGTTTGCAGACTGTCGAGCCTTTTGTGTCTTTGGAGTTTCCACCTAAAGGCAATGGGGGAATAGTCTGCTGTGGGTGTGCTGTCTCCTCTAAGTATTGCCATCTCTGCTGCTTCTTTCCTGAATTCTGTAGAAGTTCAGGAGAGACCAGTCTCCTGTCCTCTTGATAGCCCCAGACTGGGCTCGGAAAGCATGGTAACCCAAGGTGCTAAACTAGAACATTTGTCCTCTGCTCAGTCTACCTTTGTGAGAGGACTTGCTGCGCTATCAACTGGGCAGGGTTCTTTATCCAAATCTCCACAACCTATACATCCATGTGTGAAAATTTAGCTTTACCAGTTTTGACCTGCGCGTCGAGGTGGTTGACCTATTCTTTGTGGTGTGCTATCCATCCACAAAGTCTGTTTACTGCGAATATTGGGCAAAGCTTGAGGCCTGCTGTGAGGACATCTAGTCGACATGTTACAGACTCAACTTTCCGATAGGCTTCTAGCTTAGCAAGGTCTTGGCGTGGGCACTGTTAAAGGTTATTCAGCGTCCATCTCATCCTTTCTCTGTTTGCCTCATCATCCCTCTTTAAGTCTCCGGTTGTGATGTTTTTATTAAGGGGTTTACATAAGTTTTCTCCTGCATCTTTTCATGCCACATTGAGACAATATCTTGGTTCTAAAGTTCATAATGTGTGTTCCTTTCAAACCTATAAACGGCTGTTCCTTGAGACTTCTGACACCTAAGACCGTGTTCATAAATCCAATTACTTCTGCATGCTGTCAGTACAACCACTATTTAACAACTTCTTTCCAGACAAGATGGTGCTTCAACCTAGGCTTTTCTCTGTGTGAAAGGTGGTGTCACTCTTCCATGTGGGCACGGGCATAGCTTCAGGGGGAGAGGTGTTACACCCCCTGAGTAAATATACTTTTTGATAAATAGTTGGGTACAGGTGTTTTCAGTCAGGTATTTTGAGTTGTTTGATTGCACCCAGGATTTTTATATGCACACAGACAAATACACACACTCCCTCTCTATTTTGAAAGTCCTAAAAATTGTTGGTTATGGCAGAATAATGCGTTTTCTTTATTAGAACACCTACCAGTCTGCGTTCTTCTCCCTTTCCACTGACCCTTAGGCCCCTCTCATGAATGCTGTTTGGTGTATAATGTATTTTAACATTATATGCCGGCCTAATTGTTGGAAAATCTGAAGCTCACCCCCCCAATATTACTGACCAAGCTATGCCCCTCAAGTGGGGCAGTCTATTGTGCTCCCCACTATTCTCTCTGCTACATCCCTCTAAGGAGGAAAAGAGTCTTCATTGATTACACCCAAAGAGAACCCTTCACTTTTACATCAATTAAGCAAAGGAGCACAGAGTGGATGACCAAGAAGGGGCAGGCAGTCAAGAAACTGACTTTATTATTCTCTGCATAAACTGGTCTATTTCTTGGCTAGGAAGGAACTACCTTGGGGCGTTCAAACACATTCTGCTAGAGCTGAGGCTGCCACTACAGCCTTAGGTAATGGTTTTCTGGTGGTAGACATCTACCAGGCCACACCTTCACCAGGCATTAGGGCCTTGATTCACAGTTTTGCATAAAGGGCCATTTTGCCTGCTTGGACCTGCAGGGTTTCCTAGTGTTAAGCCAACTCCACACAACCTCTACCTTTTGGGAAGTACTGCTTTATTTCAAAAGGGGAGGAATATGTGGTTAAAAGTATCCAAGTTACTTTCCTTGGTAAGAGGACTTCTGAACACAAATACTCTAAACACAAATTCCTCACAGCCTTCCTCCCCAAAGCCGCCTCCACCTGCTGTGTATGGCATATACTTCTAGGTGTTTGTAAGCTCCCATGTGAGATTCTGCAAACTGTCTCGGTTCACAATCCATTATTGATGGTCTTCGTCCCTTTAAGGTAAAATGATATCCACGGTCAAGGTGGTTCCTATATACTGCTCGGCACGATCACTATAGCGACACCACCTATCGATCATATTAACGGTAGGATAACTGTGGTGGTTAATGCAGTTCTGGACGAGTTCTTTTTTTATGTCCAATCACAGTTTTGACTTACAAAGTAGCATAGAAGATTAATGTGGCCACGACTAATCACATCGTGTAACGTGCCTAACGCATATTTGTATTTTATATAGATAGGTAAACTGGCTACTGCTTTTGACAAGGAGAACATTTTGTTTCTTTGAGTTCATAAGTTGTAATCCTAATATAGCTCAGTGATCTTTTTACCGGCAT
The DNA here is from genome assembly GCF_964204655.1 of Triturus cristatus. Taxonomy (NCBI): domain Eukaryota; kingdom Metazoa; phylum Chordata; class Amphibia; order Caudata; family Salamandridae; genus Triturus; species Triturus cristatus. The sequence continues at coordinate 472,362,237 of NC_140584.1, read as the reverse complement.
CAGGGAAATGCATGCAAACTGGAAGTCTTATGGTTTTGGATCCTTATTCATTTTTTCTCAATCTGTTATTCTAAGGTTGAGATTACAAAGAGGGCTCTTCTGGAAATAAAATCTTGTTATGACAGACAACCCCAAACACTTACGTTTTATACCCTTACTTTGTGACTCTACCGACTGTTCAGGCTTAACATATGATGTCTTCAAGTATGGAGGATATGTGATTACTTCACCATAATAATACCCTCTTTGTCTTAAGTATAATTTTCTGCACATTGATTTACACACTTGTATGATTTACTGTTTGTGTGTGATGAAAAGCACTCTGACAGCGTACACTGGGATGAGTAGTGCAATAAAAACAAAATAAATAGGGTCCATTTAAATAATTATTAGTGTATTTACCCATACACACATCCATAGGCATTTAGGCGTTAGGCTCCTGATTGCTCCCAGCCAGGATTATACTTGAACAAAAGGGATGATGGCCCTTTTTATCAGACTTGAGTTTGTGCCTGGCGAGAAATTAAAACAAGAAAGACCCCCTAGCTGCCTGTTGGATGCAGCACCAATCAGAATGCAGACAACTTGTGGGTGATTCTGAATTGTATCCCAGTGTTGGAAAATGGCATCAGGAGAAATTCAGTCTATTTTCCTGGGTCGTTGGGATCCCAGATCCAGCCCAGAAATAGCTGCCAGAACCAGTATCTGGCGCAATGCATGTACTTTCTAGCATCACATATAATATACCCAGATATCACTGGCTAATGCATTGAGCGGAGATATTCTCACAAGGTCCGGGTGCCAGGATTATGTATTTTTGTCATATAGAAAGTCAGGTGTTGGTTGTCAAGAACTTCCATTGCACACACACATTTTTGGTCCGCTTAGACCAGAGGATCTTTTTACAGCATGCTTATACTTCGTAGGCAGTTTGAGATATAAGGGTTATTTTTAAAGCATTGAACTGGTGAGATCAAGCCGTGTACAATAATAATTGTAGTACCAATCTCCATTTAATCTGGCTATACCACAGTACACTTTGGTCGAATATTATCCTATCCACCTCCTAACAGTATGAATACTACTTGGCATTATGTTCAGCTGCTGTGGTTACATGGTGGGAACTTAATAGTAAAGAGCAAAGTTTTTATCTACTGATTTTAGTACTTAATATGTATTTTACGACTAGATTTAAAGCTTTCCTCCACCCTAAGAGTTGATCCCTATATTCCATCCTCTAAACATCAAGCCCAAAATTATCATGTCATCAGAAACTGCATCATGATGTATGAGTCCTACGTTCAATAAGATGCTTTACCCTCAGACACATCACCTTGCATTTTTTAGCTTTTTGTGACGGTACAGGTACCCTTTCCATGGCAGGTGTAAGGGGAAAAAAAATGACTACATCATTTTGTGGAAGGTGAGAAAACCTATTTATATTTAAATCATTTACTTTGGTGTATGTGTCTGTTAGAAATGGGGTTTCTGGTTGTCTAGGGTATGCACCTAAGCCAGGCAGAACCCGCCACTCTAGTCTTGGCATGTCAGTTACACATCAAAGATGGCCTATGCTCACCCTCTGGTAGCGTGGAGCAGAACAGACAGGCTTATCATCTAAGGCAATGTGTAAAGCTTTTGTGCAGCACACTCACACAGCAACACAATAAATACACCACAAAAAGAGGCTCAACACAGAATTATGTAAAAACAAACTATGTTGTACCCATCACAAGATCAAATGTCGTGAGACGTAGATGCTTTACACACAATGCAGTTCCTCCGATTGTACCTGTTGTCCTGAACAAGGCACGATCAAAATGAAATAAATCACATAAATACTTCTGGAGATGGGCTCGTTTTATTGAATATCACGTTAAATGTATACGAAACACATATCGGCCTCAGAAGCAATGTGCTTCTATCCGGCTCTTTATGGTAAGTCTGGAGTGCAAATGCAATGATCATATGATGTAGCAGTAGGGCACAGAGTACCTGCGTTCCCATTTATTACTTCATGGTAATTGCCCCCTGGCAGGGATCCAACAGGTAGACTTCTCCTGCTTTGGAACAGAGAACAAGCAATGCTCCTTGATTCCAGGAACCTTTGTGGCCGCTTGGACTTGCAACATTTGTCAAAATAGAACATAGCCACCTGCTATGTAGCGTGGGGATGGTTGCACTGCTCACCCCGATCACTCACTCACCCATGGTGCTCCTTGTGGCGACTGGACCTCGGGGATCTGGATCAGAGAGGATGGTACCCTCAAACAGGGCTACAGAGGAGGATGCCGGACGACGGGCCTTGGAAATGGGGCCCGAATCCTTAGAATCCAGCCTTCACTTGGCTGGTCGCCCACAACCAGGCTCCAGGGGCAGGGCCGTAGTGCTGATCCTTGTGCCTTGCCCACCTCTGGTTGCTGGTTGAGGGGAAAGGGTCACTTGTGCCAGGTTTCCCTTCAGCCGACCGCGTCAGTGACCACAACCAGGAGCTTCTTGCTGGTTTTCTCGTGCCAGGAAAGCTGGGGTAGGCCGACTCTTAAGCAGTACTAGGCTCTCAGCATGCTGTTCCTGTGCAAGTGAAGCGCTCACCAAGCGCTAACTGAGACTATCTAATGCTTCACAATGCACTGGTCCAGTTTGTGATGGCTGGACTCACTAGTCCCATTGCCCATTCTAGGTTACTTAATGAAATCCCTTGAGATCCCAGAGATCACAAAAGGACTGGGAGGTGGCAAGCCATACAGCCCTGGAGAGCACTGGAGGCACAATGAGCAGGCCAACACAACAAAGCAGATCGTCCAAATGGTGGTTCCTCCTGGCAGTACATCAGTCCTCTGGCAATGTGCAGATTGTAGAGCCAGCAGCGTCTGGTTATGAGTCCCACACAGTGTCTAAAAACATGTGGTCAGAGCCCTAGTATTTATAATCAAAATTGTCCTTGATCAAGGGGTGACTTCAAAGGAACCTTTAGAAGTGCGCAACAATCCGTTTCAACCCAGCCCTGACTCCAGACCATAAGTAGGGGGTAAATCAGTCCTTTGTGTGAGGGAAGGACATAACTTATACAAATTGAAAGTGTGAACCACCTCTCTCAGCCCCGGAAGACTATCAGTATGTAGATGAATGCAGATGTGTCCCCTGTCACACCCAGCCCTTCCTGTGTGGTGGCTATCTGGAAAGTATGTACCAAGTGTAGCTGTCACCTAGCCCAGAAGTGTATTGGAGTCAGGCTCAAAGAGTCATAAACACTGAGCAACACCCACTTTCTAAAAGTAGTGTTTACATAGACCTGGGCAACTCAATATACTGTTGTGGGCTTGGGTAAAGTTAAACAGGTAATGGTGCCTACAAGGGATTTGTTTTATACCTCAAGGTTTATTTCAATCTCTCTCTTGTTTAAGATGTCTCACCATGACTTCGCAATTCAATTAGAGCAGTACATTAATCAATTTGTGATGAAATAAATTCCATTAGCCTGGTGTATCTTTTTTTCAAAACACTAAGCTTAGAAAAGTTCTCACAAGCTTGGATAACAGATATTAGTTATCAAGAGTAAAGATTAACTAGTCATCAATGCACATATACCCATTTCCTCCAATGTCAGATATGGAGTCTGTACTATACATAGGAACTAGATCTCCCAAATTAAATGTAACAATGGCTAAAAGGAAAATTGGGTAATGCAATGTTTCGGTCCCCATTGTAATACATCTGTGAGACCATCATCTGATAGAGACTTTTAGCCTCAAATAACTTACCTTTGAATTTCCCAGGCATACGGCTGGATCCAGAAACTCTTTCTGAGCAATACTTCATCTTCACCTCGACTGTCGACAAAGGAGGTAAGGAGCACTGGTGCTCTAGGCAACATTCCACGAAGCCGGAGCAAGGGTCGACTCCATGCCTCCCTCCTTTTCCATGAGACGGAGCGACCCCTGCTAAGATCAAAGAGTTCTACGAGGCCATGCACCGTGTACCCCGTGACCCCTCTGGTGAGCCTTTGGGCCCCGGGGGGTCGGAAGGGGCCCTGTCTGATTTGACGCAGTCTGCTCCAGCGCCAGTGAGGCCACAGAGATCCGGACTTGGTCAATGCTGGTCGTGCCACCGCGACCTCCCCTGGCGTCCGACCTGAAGTATGTGCCTTTGATGCCACCGATGCCCATTTGTGGTGCCATCCCCATCATAATCCCGGATGGCTTGAAACGAAGTCGCTCTGTGCGGATTCTGACCTCGATTTAACCCAGAGCATTCTATGTTGTTGCCTGAATACTTTGTGGACGTGTTAGGGTCGGGAGAGGAATGGGAGTGGTCTACGGAACCTCGGAAACACCAGGATGAGACTGCAGAGCAGTTGGACTGGTATGGGGAACTTGGAGAAGCCAGTGGACTGGATACTTCTCCAGATACTGGCATGCTCTCTCCACCAATTGTGGCTGCAGAGGAGAGGGCATCTTATGCTATGGTGGTCAATCGGGCAACAGACTGGAGCTGCCCTCAGTGGAGGTCAGGACTAATCTCCTGACTGAAGTGCTTCAGCTTGGGGCTTCTGCCTCCGAACCCATTTTTCCCTTTAATGAAGCACTTACTGATGTCCTTCTAGGCACGTAGACCAAGCCTAGCACAGGGGCTCCTGTGAATAGGACAATTGCACGCCGCCATTGGCCAGATCTAGGTGACCCAAAGTTCCTCAGCCAACACCCCACCCCAGAATGTTAGCTGGTGCAGGCATCTACGTTACAGGGTGCATTCCCTGCCACTCCTCCGGATAGGGAATCCAAGAGGCTGGATTTATTTGGGAAGGAAATGTTTTCTTCCTCCAACTATGTCATTGCGGACGGTGTATACTGCATGCTTATTGGGTTGTTTCTCCCGTTCCCTTTAGGAGACAGTTGTGCAAGTGCTGCCACAAGTGCCAGAGGAGGCCTGGGCTGTGCTCTCTCAGGCAGTGAAGGACAAGAGAGATGCAGCAAAATTCACCATAAAGTGTGACTTTGATGCAACGGATTCGCTGGGTAGATCGATTTCCACAACAGTGGCCTTGAGGCGCCACACCTGGCTTAGGACAACTGGCTTCTCAGGTGATGTCTAGGCAAATGTGATGGACATGCCCTTTGATTGAAGCCACCTTTTTGTGGAAAAGGCAGATACGACCCTAGTAAGGTTCAAGGAATCTCGAGCTACAGCTAGATCCTTGGGCCTCTCTTCTACACCTCGTAGATGGTCTTCCTTTCGCCCCTTACGAGGTAACGGAAAGGGTTTCCAGCCGCATCAGCCCTATCCCAGCCACTGTCCTGCACAGGCTTCCCAAGCCATGCGTGGACGTGGACACGGTTCATTGCGACCTAGGAATGGAAGCCAGAAGTCGGTGAACACCCTACCCTCGTCATGCCGCAGCCTACAAGCACTCTTAGTCTGACTCTGCAAGACCACATCACTGCTGTTGGTGGGAGAATTCATCAACTCCCCCACTAGAGGTCCATAGCATTGGTCAAGTGGGTCTTGCAGATCATTCAGGAGGGCTATTCTCTTCCTTTCCTTTCTTTTCCTCCTCCCATTCTGCCAAATCAGGAATGGCTGACTGAGGATCATTTAAAATTGCTTCAGGAGGAAGTTGCAGTTCTCTTGGCCAAGGGAGCCTTAGAAAGGGTCCCGGGTTCCGAAGTAGACAACAGCTGTTATTTCCGCTGCTTTCTGATTCCGAAGAAGAACAAAGGGTTGCGGCCCGATTTAGATCTTCGGACTGTGAACTTGTTCCTCAGAAGGAGAAATTCAAGATGCTCACTCTAGCTCAAGTCTTGTCTGCCCTAGACCAACAAGACTGGATGGCACCGTTGGACCTGCAGGATCCCTATCTACATGCGTTACCTACGGTTCAAGGTAGCCCGCGAGCACTTTCAGTTTACCATGCTCCCCCTTGACATTACCAGTGCCCCTCTGGTTTTCACCAAGGTGATGGCGGTGGTCGCAGCACAACTGTTAGGGGTTTCAGTCTTCTCCTACCTCGACAACTGGTTGTTTAAGGCGTCCTAGCCCCAGGCTGTCGTCTCACACCTTCAGACTGAGGCAAACTTTCTGCATTCACTGGGGTTCTCTATAAATGTGCCGAAGTCAGACCTGGCTCCTTCTCAGATGCTCCCTTTCATTAGAGCTGTTCTGGACACAGTACAGTTTCAGGTCTATGCTCCTAAACAGCGAGTCCAGGATATTCAGGTTATGATTCTGATGTTTTGGCCTCTATCCTGGATTTCAGTGAGACGGAAGGCTGTTGGACCTCATGGCCTCCTGCACCCTGTTAGTAAAGCATGCCAGGTGGCGTATGCGGGCTCTGCAGTGCGATTTGAAGTTCCAGTGGGCACATCATCAGGGAAATTTCACCAATATGGTTCAGATCTCAGAAGGACTTGCGAAAGATCTGCAGTGGTGGTTGACAAACCCCAATTGGGTCAACGGCAGACTCCTTTCTCTTCCCTAACCAGATCTCACTATTGTGACAGATTCGGCACTGCTGGGATGGGGCAGCCATCTGGGAGAGGTAGAGATCACGTGACACTGGTCTCCAGCAGATGCTCATACCACTTCTGCCCAGGGTTCTAAAGAAGATCAGGAGCGACCAGGCCCAAGTCCTTCTTGTGGCTCTGAACTGGGCGAGGCGAGTCTGGTATCCAGAGCTTCTGAAGAGGAGCACTAGTTACTCTCCCCTGAGGCGGAAGCCGGGGGTTCTACTCTATTCCTTTGCGATATTACTGGGCTAATTTTTAACAATTGTAAATATCTTAATTGTGGCGTTTTAATCCGTAAACTACCGCGCTTAGTGAGGGCAAGATTTGTCAAGCACCGAGGCGCGCTCCTCTCACCTTTCCTCCCGCCGTGGCCGATCAGGGGCTGACGACGCGGGGTAAAGGCGCCATCTTGGAGGGAGAAAGGGTTGGCGGTCCAGTGGCAGGACGCCTCCCACCCTCCTCGGCACAGTATAAAAAAATGGGGTCTTCCCAAAGGCAAGCCCGTCTGCGCCCGTCCGTGCCAGACACGGGCCTAGGGCCACCAACCCTGGCTCTACCGAATCAGCCCGCCCTCCACCCTACACTCGCTCCTCACTAACCGATCTACGTCCACAAGCCATGGAAGGATGTATTAGATACAGTCCGGAATCCATATTTTCCAAGACAATCCTGAAATGTGAGCACTGTCAGGCGGCCATCCCGCTTTTAAATAAATTGGTGGAAAACGGCTATCAAAATCAGTTAACACAAAGTTTTATAACTGCCCTGATCAACGTCCGCTCGTTGGCTAAACACAGGCAAGAAATTGCTGATTTGCTTCTGGACAGGAACATCGATATAATGTTCCTGACAGAGACCTGGATGGATAAAACATCGGACCCAGATCTTGTTATAGCCGTCCCAAAGGGATTCAAAGTATATAGGCTGGACAGAACTAACAAAAGAGGAGGTGGGATAGCAATCATTGCACGAGACACACTCAAAATTCACATCAAGGCAATACCTACTACTACATGTGAGGCGCTTCACTTTAATATCTGTTTATCGCCCTCTTATAACTTCAGAGGCATACTATTATATAGACGACCAGAAACCCGGTTGGGATTTCTCACAGAAATTGCCACCATCTTAGAAACATCTGCTATCGAGAAATCCATAACACTGCTAGGAGATTTTAATTTCCATCTGGACTGTAATGGAGACAAAGACACTATATCCCTACAGTCGGCAATGGAGGTCTTTGGCCTGTCACAATTGGTGACAGGACCTACCCACAATGCTGGGCATACATTAGATGGAATATATACCAATTTAGATAATCTAATCACTGACGTCCTCCCAATGACTTGGACTGACCATCACCTGGTACTAAGTACTATAGAAATTAGTGATACCTCCACTGTTAAAATACCCACTCCCAGACAGGATCCTTTTAAGGTATGGAAAGACATCAATATTCCGAACCTTAAGGTAGCATTAGATAATTCTAAGCCCACCCTGTCTACTGATCCAGAAATAGCCACAAACCAATATCAAGTTTGGCTGGACCAGGCTACTAATAAATTAGTGTTTGAAAAGTAACAACCTAGGCAATTCTTATAGATAACAGCTGTAAGTATATATATGTGGGACACATAGAGATACATTGTTTCAACCATCACTAACAGAGCCCGGTCGACATTGGAAGCGCTTCTAACACGAAGGTAAGCTTGTCCAGCACTCAGCACAACTTCTAGACATCGATGAAGTAAAGATTACGCGGCTGGGCCACCACGAGCCAGCCTGACACCGTTAGCGTTTCTGATATTAAGACAAGCCTTTCCTAATCTTTACATAGTTGTTAAATATCTAATTTGTGTATATATAACGTGACCGTCCCCTTTTGTAAGATACTAACACTGCACCTTATGATAATATTATAAATAGCGCGGTCTACTTTGCAAGCGTCCCTAATATCCAAGTAAGCCTGTTTAGATCTTAGTTCGGCTTATAGACATCCTTTAAATAAATATAACGTGACCATGCCCTGTTGATAATTACAAACGCTGCACCTTATAACAACTTTATAACGATATCTACCCTACACACATGAATCATATTAAAACATCAGATTCATGTATTATTAATAGAGCAGCGTGCTCCACTACGCTATAGTCGACTAGCGGTATCTTTTGCTTTAACAATACAGTAGCTGCTCTGATTTTTACATCTTTCTCTGACATCATAACCTGACTTCATCTCTGTTACCCCCAATTCTCAGGTTACATCATACCTACTACGCTTCTACTGTCAATGTTTTAAGCACCCATCATTTTATCAAGACTCGGCATTCACAAGAATTCACTATTAAACCAGGTAATGCGGTAACTACACTAGCTAAAAACCTAGTCTCATTATTTCGTTTAGATTCATGTAGCAGTTACTTATATATCCCTTTGTCCCTATTTTCCTAGGTTTTACTACTCACATGAGCTCTTCGTAATGAAGTATAAAAGAATTATCATTTATTCGTAAATTACCACCAAACAAGGTAACGCAATAACAGCACTAACTAAAAGCCCAGCTGCATTATTTCATTCGGTTTTATACAGCAGCTACTTATATATTCTTTAATCCTTATCGTCCCAGGTTTTGCTATTTACATGGGCCTATCGAAACGAAAAGTATAAAAGAATAGTCATTCATTCTCAAATCAACTGACTGTAATTGAATGAATAAACATCCATCAAGGTACCAATCATCATTGTCCAATTAGAATTAATAAGATGGCTACTGTTATATGCGGAAAAATATAACCATGTGTTCTACATTACTAGGTGTCCATTTATCAGAAAATCACCTACTTAATTTCCTGGAACCCCAACATTTGCATCTTGGAGTACAGGTAGACATATGATGAAACACATACTAGTTTAGAAAGATTTAGAACACATCTATCCGTTCTGTGCTTTCTCTCTATTCTTTTCTCTTGTAAAACTTCTAACAACCAGAAAAATGATGATAAGTTAGAAAAAAATATACTCTTCCAAATGTTTTATTGTTTCTCTATGATGGTGACGTTATAGACATTGTTCTCTTCTTTATTTTATTAAACTTATTATTTGCTCTAATAAAGAAGTCACTATTATATCTTTATGATTGAAGGCATACCCCATGTATATTGAATCAAATATCCTAGTCAGACTCAAGATATGTTAAACTTAATAATAACGAAAATTGCATCATATATGTATGTAAATAAGCAGTGACGAAATATTATTTAGAATCTTTTTGTTTTTACATTACAGGAATTGTGGCTTTTTCCTGACGAAGGCGTTAACTACGCCGAAACGCGCGTCGAATAGTATACAGTTGTGCCACCGCATTTGTTTACTTTTCATCCCTATGTAGCCTACAACCTATTTTATTGTTTGTCATGATTTTTTACTATGTATATAATAAATTTGTTTTTATCTTTGAATGTACTAAACAATTATAATTAAAAAAGAATTACAATTTTCATTTTTCGTTTCACTGCTTAAATTGTTCTGACTATTGGATAGAAAATACTTTCAGCTGTTATCTATAAGAATTTCCTAGGTTGTTACTTTTCAAACATATATTACCCTGTCCTAGGAATTATCAGGGGGTCCTTACTATTTGCGTTAAATACTAATAAATTAGTACCAGTCAAACGAATGTCCAGTAACAGAAGCTCCCCTTCAGCACCCTGGTACACAAAAGAACTTAGAAAACACACACAGCTATGTAGAAACAAAGAAAGACACTGGAGGAAAAGTTATGACGATGAAAGCAAACATATGTATAAAAAGCTCCAAACTCAGTATAAACTCCTGATCATAGAGGCCAAAAAAAAGTACTACAGCGAGCAAATTGAAAGTGCTAAAACCTCTAATAAAAAGCTCTATAACATAACTAAACAGCTTGTAGGAGGTGTTCCTGACTTGAACCGCCCTTGTTCACAAAGTGTCTGTGACTCACTAGCATCCTTCTTTTTCACTAAAGTGAATGATATCTTCTCAGTATTCAACTCTACTGATACTCAAAACACAGATAACATACTAACACCACATACTGAAAACACCCTTCCACAGTTTGCGGAAATCACAGAAAAACAAATTCAGGACATCATCAAATCCATTAAGTCCGGCTCAGCTCTAGATCCTTGTCCCGTGAAAACTCTCCTCCCATTAATGGACACAGTGGTGCCAGTTATAACTCAAATCTGTAATCTGTTGTTCCGCACAGGTATCTTCCCTTCCCCTTTAAAAAAGACCTTGCTAAAGCCACTTTTGAAAAAAGCTGGCCTGAATAAAACAGAGTTAAAAAATTACAGGCCTATAGCCAACCTCCCGTTTCTAGTCAAAATAGTAGAAAAGGCCATGAATACTCAACTTGCGGAATTTATCGAGCAATACCATCTGCTCGATGAAACCCAATTTGGATTCCGCAAGTTTCATGGAACAGAAACGGCACTGATCAAAGTAGCGGATGATATTCGTCTAATACGAGATCAAGGAGGCTCAGCATAGCTAGTGCTTTTAGATTTATCGGCCGCCTTCGACACGGTCGACCATAAGATCTTGGTCGATCGTGTTGAAGGCATGGGCGTGCGAGGTCTAGCGAAGAAACTACTAACATCATTCTTGACGGATAGATCACAGGCAGTCATCCTGGGACAATTCGCGTCAGCAGAGTTGTCCTTGCCATGTGTGGTACCTCAAGGTTCATCCCTTAGTCCGACACTATTTAACATCTATGTGTCGGACCTTGCTAAGACGATCAAAGCACATGGGATGAACCTTACCTCATATGCGGATGACACCCAGTTGATCCTGTCCATCAGGGACGATGGGGAAACAGTAGCGGAGAGTTTTAGAACAGGTATGCAGGCCATCGGACAGTGGATGTCAGCAAACTGTTTGAAACTGAACTCCGACAAAACCGAGGTGGTAACCTTTGGTCATCTTAACCCTAATTGGTCCTCGGTATGGTGGCCGGTATCTTTTGGAGCCTTGCCTAAACCGACCACGAAGGTGAGAAATTTAGGCGTCATTTTTGACGATAAATTGAATTTTATGGCTCATGCAAACCAGACGGCCTCCACAGCGTTCTATAAATTACGCATGGTAAAAAAGATCCTTCCATTTCTTCCCAAGAGTGTAGGCAAGACTTTAGTAAGTGCCCTAGTCCTGTCTGCATTGGACTACTGCAATGGCCTGTTTATCAATGCTCAAACCAGGGTCATTAAGAAAATGCAGACAGTACAGAACGCAGCGGCCAGACTCCTCTTGGGCATCCCTAAGTTTGAACCCATAACTGATACCTTGAGAAGCCTCCATTGGCTCCCTATCAGGAATAGAATCAAATCTAAAACGTTATGTATAGTTTACAAATCGCTACACTCGCAAGCCCCTCAATTCCTGAAAGATCAGCTTATTCCGTATTGTCCTCCTCGACCACTTCGTTCAGCCAAACTGAACGATATAGTGATACCTCGGACCAGATTAGTCAACTGGGGAGACAGACGTTTCCTGGTGGCCGCCCCGAAACTTTGGAACACACTGCCACAATCCATTAGATCTAGCCCAAATCTCTTGTTGTTTAGAAAAATGCTGAAAACATGGTTGTTTAACCTCTAAGAGCTAGAAGCCAAGCAAAGGAGAGTTCACATAGTACAGCGCCGAGACTCCTGCGGGCATTTGTTCGCGCTTTATGAAATGTTAATAAATAAATAAATCGATCCTCTGATCAGGCTGCCGCTTCGGGAGGATCTTCTGTTGCAACAGGGGAGGTTTCTCTACCCGAACCCGTCAACTCTATGCTTCCATGCGTGGAGATTGAGCAGCGGCAGTTTATGGTTTTTGACCTTTGTCCCAAAGTACGTAACGTTATGTTCGAGGCATATGAGCTGCAGATTACACACTCTTGCATAGATCGCCATCTGGTGTTGGGCCCGGATGTTTGCAGTTTGTTTTTCCTCTTGGAAAGTCTTTGGAAGTCACAAGGTCGGTGACTCCTCCCTTGGTTCGTATTGTGCATGGGCTTCGGCTCCATCCTCAGATAGTTTTTTTTTCCGCCATCGGGCTCGGATGCAATACTTCGCGCTCCGGCTCCGAACATTCCAGTTCGACGATCGAAGCAAATCCTCGCTCTCCGCGGTATTGTTTAGATACTAATCTCCTCAATCACCTTCTTCGACGCACTTTCGATTCCAGTCATCGACGGCGGCCTTCGGGCCTCTCCAGGCTCCGGTCCCGGCTGATGGAAAGAACTCCATTCAAGAAGTGCCCTCGATGTGGGTCCAAATTCCCCCACACTGATCTTCATGAGGTGTGCAACCTCTGCCTCTCCCCTGAACACGAGGCTCGAGACTGTCCCGCCTGCAAGTCTTTTAGGTCTAAAAAGACTATTTCGAGATCGAAGGGCCAGAAAAAAAATGGCGCACTCCTCGACCTCCGTTCCAGTCGACATCTTCGGGGACGACTTCGAAGCTCCGGGACACCAGCACACCGAAGAGGACCTCTTCAGTGCTTCCGAAGCCGACGACTCTGATGTGGAGGACATCACCCTGGCGCAGAGGGTCGTGAGTAAAATACCCCCTCCCACACCCGCACCGACACCCAAAAAGGCTTCGGTCACGCCTTCACCTTCGGGCCTAGGCAAGACCAAAGACACTACTTCGAACACCCCACCTTCGGTCCCGGTGGCGAAGCCAAGCAAGCCTTCCGGCGACTCGGGCTCGAGCCAGCCTGCCAGCAGTGCCGAAAAACACCCTTCGGCACCGAAGAAAAGATCGGCCTCTACCTCGACACCGAGCTCCACACCAAAGCCCTCGGTGTCGAAACCTAGCCTCTCGGTGCCGACCAAATATCATAAGGCCCTCGGCACCGACACTCATGCGCCGAGGCCTGTATCTGCACCGAACAAAAAATCGGAGGTTCCTAAAAAGCACGGCACAGATAAGCCAAAGAAGCCGTCGGCGCCGACCGAACAACCAGTGTCGCAAGAACTTTTTACACCGGATCCTTTACACAAGACACTTACCAAGGATCAAAAAACTGGACATTTGGAACTTTCTTCTAAAAAGAGACTTTTGGACAGACCAGCTCCACCTCCAAAGAGGAAGGACTGGTCTCAGAGTGCCTTCCCCGCCTCCTCCACCTCCTCCACCCTCTACACCTCTGCCCCCTCCACCTTCTCCATCCCTGCCTCATCGCTCTCCGACCCCGTCTCCAGACCATGATGATCAGGGGGACCCATACTACGACCCAGTAGATGTGCCACAAGACCCCACCCCTACAGGATCCCCAGACCCCTGGGATGATTATTATAATCTAGACATTCTAGATGTCCCACAAGATGACCTATATCCATCCAGGCCATCACCACCAGAAGACTCACTAGGTTTTCACCACCTACTTCAGAGGGCGGCACATTATCACGGGGTAGAGCTACACACTGACCCAGTAGAGGAAGATTTCCTCCTAGATACCTTTGATACAGCGCATAGGTCTACTGCTATACTACCTATGCTCAAAGGGGTAATAAAACATGCGCCAGAGGTTTTTAAAGACCCAGTCAGGGCTAGGGTCCTAAACCCACGTATAGAAAAAAAGTACAAAGCTGCCCCTACAGACCCTGCCTACATCAAAGGGCCAGCGCCACTGTATTCCCTAGTGGTATCCACCGCAAGAAAGAGATCAAATTCCCAAGCGTCAGGCGAAGCACCACCACCTGACAAGGAATCAAAGCTCCTGGACGCATCAGGAAAACGCACTGCGTCACCGGCAGCTAACATATGGCGTATCGCCAACACTCACGCGATATTGGCCAGATACGACAGGGCGCATTATGATGAGCTAGAAACCATCATGCACCATCTCCCAGAAAAATATAAAAACAGGGCCAATGAACTAATCCAAGAGGGTAAGACCATAACCAACACCTCTATACGCTGTGCCTTAGACGCAGCAGACACAGCTTCCAGGGCCATTAACACCAGTGTCCTACTCCGTCGGCACGCTTGGCTGAGAGTGTCCGGCTTTAAACCGGAGGTACAAGCCTCTATATTAAACCACCCGTTGGATCAGGAACATTTATTCGGCCCAAAGATAGACGAGGCCCTCGAGAAGGTGAAAAAAGATACAGATACGGCGAAATCTATGGGAGCCCTACAGTCACACCCTCCTAGACGCTCCTTTCGCCGCTCTGTCTTTCGTGGCACGGGCAGAGGCTACTCCTCAGATACCGCGTTCACGTCTTAAAAATCCCCTCCTCAGTCCACCTTCACAAAAGGTTATCATAGGGGCGGCTATAGAGGAAATAACAATTAAGGCAGAGGCAGAACAAGTACTGCCCGCTCTGCCACACCGCCTACCCAATGACTTTCCCCTGCTCCCCCCCAGACCATCCCACTCCGGTCGGGGGCAGACTACAAAATTTCCCTCACGTCTGGGAATCCATCACATCAGACAAGTGGGTGACCCAAATTATTCGTTCAGGGTACTGCCTGGAACTCACATCTACCCCTCCCAACATTCCACCCAGGCAACGCCCAATGTCACAAGAACATTCCACGTTACTAAAGCAGGAGGTGATCTCCCTCCTACAAAAATACGCAATAGAACAGCTCCCCACGATCAGCAAAATGTAGGAGTCTACTCCCTATATTCCCTGATACCGAAAAGAGACGACACTCTACGACCTATCTTAGATCTACGGCCTCTAAACACGTACATACATTCAGACCATTTTCACATGGTAACACTTCAGCAGGTACTTCCGCTCCTCTCCCAGAACGACTTTCTCACCACACTGGACTTGAAAGACGTGTACTTTCACATTCCGGTACATCATGCCCACAGAAAGTACCTCAGATTCGTTGTGGACGGGCAACACTACCAGTTCAAGGTGCTCCCATTCGGGGTCACAACAGCACCAAGGGTATTTACCAAGTGCCTAGCGGTAGTGGCGGCACACCTCAGAAGACAGCACATTCATGTCTTCCTATATTTGGACGACTGGCTAATAAAAGCAGCGTCCTACAACCAATGTGTACACCACACCGCCACTACAATCCAGCTACTGCATCAACTAGGCTTCACGGTGAACCACCAAAAGTCCCAGTTAACACCATCCCACATGAAGCAATACCTCGGTGCCACCATAGACACCTCAAAAGCCATTGCCTACCCCAATCCGGCAAGGATCGCAAGCATTCAAGCTTTGCGTCAAAAATTCATACTTCAACACTCCCTCCCAGCAAGAGTGTTTATGCAACTGATAGGGATGATGGCCTCTTGCATTTTTATAGTACCTCATGCAAGACTCCAGATGCGTCCACTCCAAGAGTGCTCAGCGCGCCAATGGAACCAGGCCCAGGGGCAACTGACAGATCTGGTGTTGGTAGACGGTCGCACCCATCGCTCTCTGCAGTGGTGGAACACCACAAATCTTTCCAGAGGTCGACCGTTCCTGGACCCGGTTCCACAAATAATCCTAACAGACGCGTAGCTCTCCGGCTGGGGAGCTCCTCTACTACACCTCACAGTGCAGGGCACATGGACGCCGCAACAAAAGTTACTCCACATCAATCATCTGGAGTTACTGGCAATCCTTCTAGCCCTAAAATCCTTTCACACACAGATTTTAGGCAAGGCAGTCTTTATCCCCACAGACAATATGACCGCAATGTACTCTCCGCAGCTCTCAGCTAGCACAGAGCATATGAAGATTGGCAATTCCACACAAAATCTTTCTCCTAGCCCAACATGTCCCAGGAGTCCAGAACACCATGGCAGATCTGCTCAGCAGACCGACGCAGCAGATCCACGAGTGGGAACTTCACCCGCAAGTTCTTCACCCGTTCTTTCAGATGTGGGGGCATCCACAAATGGACCTATTCGCCATCCACGAAAACAAAAAATGCCCAAGCTTCGCCGCCAGATACCCACACCCATTGTCCAAAGGCAATGCGATATGGATGAACTGGTCAGGCAAATTTGCATACGCTTTTCCACCTCTCCCACTAATTCCATTAGTGGTGCGAAAGCTACAACAGCACTCCCTCACACTCATTCTAGTAGTTCCAACATGGGCCAGACAACCATGGTACACCACGCTGCTCGAACTCTCAGTAGTGCCACACCAAAAATTACACCTCTCACCATGCCTCCTAACCCATAACCATGGAGAGATCAGACACCCGGACCCAGCTCAACTCAACCTTGCGATCTGGCTCCTGAAATCATAGAGTTCGGATACCTTAACCTTCCTCCCCCGACTGTATGAATGTTTTCGGAGAAGCTAGACGTCCTACCACTAGAGCCTGCTACGCTGCCAAGTGGAAAAGATTTGTTGTTTACTGCCATAACACAATCAACCCTCTAGACGCATCCATACAGCACATCATATGCTACTTACTACATCTACAAAGATGTAACCTAGCATATACATCCATTCGGCTACACCTTGCAGCAATTGCCGCTTACCTACAAAACAGACAGCACCTATCACTTTTCAGAGTGCCTGCCATTAAATCCTTTATGGAAGGCATAAAACGCATAATTCCCCCCAGAGTGCCACCCTCACCTGTGTGGAACTTAAATATAGTGCTCACAAGGCTAATGGGACCGGCTTTTGAACCCTTGCATAAATGCGAACTGCAATTCCTCACATGGAAAACCGCTTTCCTTGTAGGCATCACCTCCCTTAGAAGGGTCAGTGAAATACAAGCACTTACTATACAAGAACCTTTTCTCCAAATGCACCCGAACAAGGTTGTTCTCCGTACCAACCCAAAATTCCTACCCAAAGTCATCTCACCCTTTCATCTAAACCAATCGGTAGAATTACCGTTTTTTCTCGCAATCTCAAACTGTTGCAGAAAGGGCTCTACACACACTGGATGTTAAAAGGGCCTTACTTTACTACATCCAGAGAACACAAACTTTCAGAAAGACAAAGCAACTGTTTGTCTCTTTCTCTCCACCTCATAAAGGCAACCCCATCTCTAAATCGGGGATAGCTAGGTGGATTGTAAAATGCATACAGATTTGCTACCATAAAGCAAAACGCACGCTATCTGTTTACCCTAAAGCCCACTCTACAAGAAAGATAGGGGCTTATATGGCTTTTCTAGGGAACATCCCATTAGATGATATCTGCAAGGCAGCTACATGGTCAACACCGCATACTTTCACTAAACATTACTGTGTAGTTGTGCAAACCAAGCAACAAGCTAGTGTGGGCCAGGCTGTGCTGAAACACTATTTCAAACCACTGCAACAGATACCGGTGGTCGCCGCTAAGGTTGGGAACTGCTATATAGTCTATGCAAAAGTGTGTAATCTGCAGCTCATATGCCTCGAACGGAATATGCTACTTACCAGTATGCATCTGTTCTTGGCATGTAGAGCTGCAGATCTACACACGCCCACCCGCCTCCCCGGCTACCTGTATCTGTTCCAGTCTATCTTATTTAGTCACCGACCTCGTGACTTCCAAAGACTTTCCAAGAGGAAAAACAAACTGCAAACATCCGGGCCCAACACCAGATGGCGATCTATGCAAAAGTGTGTAGATCTGCAGCTCTACATGCCAAGAACAGATGCATACTGGTAAGTAGCATATTCCTTTGGCGGCCAGGTGGCCCTCCACTAAGACGGTACATGCCTGCCATTGGCAGAAATTTTTATTATACTGTACAGAAAGGTCTATTGATCCTTTCTGCTTCTCTTTCCACTGTCCTTTTATTCATTCTGACCCTTGCCCAGCAGGGCTCTGCTTTGGGAACTCTCAAGAGTTACCCTTCTGCTATGTTTCCTTTTTTGCCTTTGCCAGACCAGCTCTTTCTCTTTAAGTCTCAGATTGTACATGGGATTCTAAAAGGGCTGGTTCACTTGTTTCCACCCACGCCCTTTGTTATGCCACAGTGGGCTTTAATGTAGTCCTCACCCTACCTAATGTGTGCTCCCTTCAAGTCTGTTGACCATCAAAACAGCCTTTTTAGTGACGATTACATCTGCCCGGAGGGTGAGTGAGTTGCAAGTGTTATCTTGCTTGCCTCCCTATCTGATGTCTTTTCCAGACAAAGTGGTGCTTCGCACACAGGCTTCCTTTTTACCAAAGGTCGTGACTCCATTTCATCTGGGTCATTCCATCACATTACCCACCTTCTTTACTCCCCTGCATCCCTCTAAAGAGGAGGAGCGTCTCCACCGACTGGATCCAAAAATAGCATTGCCGCTCTACTTTGACAGCACAAAATAGTTCCGGGTGGACGACCAACTCGGTTTGGTACGTGGGAGCTAAGAAGCGGAGGCAAGGGCAGTGCAGAAAAGGATAATCTCTTGCTGGGTCATACTTTGCATTAAGATCTGCTATGCCTTGTCAAAGCAGCCCTGTGAGAAGTTGGCCTGATGTATGATGTCACTAGTTATAGTGTACACCTTATATCAGTCCAAATACCCTTATGGTGATTGGTTGTAAAGTCAACCTTATAGACCAGCTATCCTAGTGGTAGCATGGACAAGAGCAGTCTTAGGCTAAACTCTGAATGGCATGTGAAGCCAGCTGTGATACCATATATAATCCCTTGAATACCAAATGAAAGGACACCACAACAGATATATATATATAAAATAAAGTGTATTTATTCTAAGCAAACCCTCAGCACTCTTTATGAGTTTAGAGGTAAGTACAACACAGTCTTATTAATGCATACAGTAAGTCACACAGGTAAGTAATACAGTTAGGCCCTAGGGGCCACGCAAACCATATACTAAATAAGTGGTATAAGAACCACTGTCACGGAAATAGAATAGGCCTAGGCCTAGGGAATCGCTGGGGCTACACTACACTAGCGTTAGTTAGGGAGTGGGAGGCCCACGGGATTCGTGTGCAGAGTGGAAACACTCACGCGTAATGCGTAAAAGTCAATAGCAATGTTACAGTTTAGAAATAGATAGATTTAGGACACTTCCGGAGTAGCTAGGAAGTTGAGACTTGAAAACTAGACACTAGGATAGTCACTATCCTGATGAGCACCGGAGTACCCAAGTTACCTAGCCCACAGGCTGCGGGTGCATAGGGGTGAAGATGCGTCGTTTTCGTCGTCGACTCCTATGGATGCCTGAAGAAAGATGCTGACAGGCAGTCAGGGGAGAGTGTCCGGTGGATCCCAAGCCTGGGATCAAGAAGAGAAGAAACCTGCAAGCAGAGGGGACAGAGTCAAGGTCACTAGCCAGTGACCACGTGGAACCAGGAAGGAACCAGGCGATGTCGTGAAGAGTTGCAGGGGAAGGTGAAGCTTGTCGCTGGAGCCAGGAGGACCAGGAAGCGTCGAGGACGACCAGGACCAGGAGGCGAGCTGTCCCACGAAGGCTCTTGCTGTCGGCGGCGTCGAAGTTGGACTAGGACTCACCAAGCCTTGGCAAGCGGAACCCACGAAGAACAAGGGACTTGCTTCTGGTGCAGACCAGGAAGGTCTGGGGTGCTTCTTCTTTGCAGAGAAGCGGGAGCCAGTCTGGAGGAGCCAAACCAGCGCAGAAGATTTTAGGGAGCGTCGTCACAAAGGCCACTAGCCAGCGGGCAAGCAACCGGACAGACGCGGCAAGCAGGAAAATGCTGAAGGGCCCCACGCAGGACTCGTGGAGTGTGGGGGGCTGGTCTTCGGTGCAGATGGTGCTTGGGGTTGGGGCTTCTCAATCCCCGGTGCACAACTTCGAGGGTACCTCAGAAGCTGCGCTGTAAGTTACTAGCCACTTTTCCCAGGTAGCCGGTCCCACGTCGCTCGTCGCCTCCACGGATCTCAGCTCTGCTGCAGATGTGGATGAGGGTCGGAGAAGTCTGGAAATCAAGGCTCTGGTCGGGCTCTGCAGTCGGTTCCTCGTCGAACGTTTCACAAAGCAAAGGGTAGTCACTTGATGGTGCCTGTTTGCACAGGGTAGCCACTCCTTGGCTACAAGGGAGATTCTTCAGTCTTCTTCTTTCGTCGAATGTCGAAGGTCCAGAGTTTCTGTTCAGTTTTGCAGGTTCAGGATAATCTAAAGTCTTGAGGCCCAACTCCCACTCTTATACTAATCTGGGGGGCTGGGATACCTGCTAGGTCACGCCTTATGGGTGGGACCTGGGAGGGGGTGGTTACACCCACTTCCCTTTGTCCAGTTTCGCGCCAGAGCTGGGGCTGGAGTGCCCCAGCGCCGGTTTGAACTGGACTATGCAAGGAACACCTTGTGTGCCCCAGGCATGTCTCATTCCTTTCAGCCCACCCTGCCCCAATACACTAAAGGCTGTCTGGGGAGGTGCTAGCACCTCCCCAAGCAGGAAACCTATTGTCCAGGCCTCCCTGGCTGGGATCCCTCCCAGCAGCAGGAGGTCAGACTTGTGTCGTGGCAGCAGCATCCATTTTGTGATGCTGAGGCTTTGGTCAGAGGCTAACAGTTGAAGTATGATTTTAACATGTCTTTCCCTCTAGAAGGGGGGAATAATATTCTCATGTCCAGAAATGGCATGGGGGTATTATTCCCGAGTGTTAGACACCTTACACGACATGCTTTGATAAAGCCAAACCATAGTTACCATAACCGTCTAAGATTATAAGGCACTTTAAGAGTATATGGTAGGCTATATCATAGAACAGCTATAAGGACATGGTTCCGAAAGCTGCAGACAGGCTCAGCTCATGCTAGAGCACCATCTCACATGTTACCAAGCACTCTGCCTCCAGGATTGTCAAGGCCTGCCATAGGAGTGACTGATAGGTACACATGTGTCTATATGTAAGTTAGGTATAGGAATACTACACCTAAGCAAGGGGTGATTACACGACCTTGCCCCAGCTGAGTGATCAGCCAGTTGTGTCAAAATGGAAGGCCAGGCCAGGGGTGGCACAATACATGCTGCAGCCCCTGGTAGGCCTAGGGTACACCTATGCCCTGGGTACCTAGGGTACACTGTACAGGGGCCAATAAGGTGATCCTATCCAAATGGGTTATGCACCTAAAGTACATAGTAGTAATTTAGAGAGAGAACAGCAGGGCTGTGGGTCTGATTAGCAGGCCCACAGCCACATCTAAGTCGTAAACCAGTAAAGCAAAAGCAAAAAGTGGGGGTGAACATAGAAAGCAGACCCTACTCTCCTACACAACCCCCCCCCAAACTTAGGGACATTAAACTAACCTTGACCAGTTGAGTCTTCATGTTCTAAGTGGAAATATCTGGAGAGTCCATCTGCATTGGCATGGTCAGTCCCAGGTCTATGTTCCACTGTGAAGTCCATCCCCTGTAGGGAAATGGACCACCTAAGAAGTTTGGGATTTTCACCCTTCATCTGATTTAGCCACAAGAGGGGCTTATGGTCTGTCTGAATCTTGAAGTGAGTGCCAAACAAGTATGGCCTCAGCTTCTTCAGGGCCCAAACCACAGCAAAGGCCTCCCTCTCAATAGCTGACCAACGTTTCTCTCTAGGGGTCAGCCTTCTACTTATAAAAGCAATGGGCTGGTCTTGACCATCTACATTCAGTTGTGAAAGAACAGCTCCCACACCTAACTCAGAAGCATCTGTCTGGACAATGAACTCTTTGGAGTAGTCTGGACTTTTCAGAATAGGTGCACTGCACATGGCCTGCTTCAGGTCATCAAATGCTTTTTGACAGCTTGCTGTCCACTGAACTTTCTTTGGCATCTTCTTGGAGGTCAAGTCATTAAGTGGTGTCACTATGGACCCATAGTTCTTAACAAACTTTCTGTAGTACCCAGACAGGCCCAAGAAAGCTCTGACCTGAGTCTGGGTAGTTGGAGGAGCCCAGTCCTTTATGGTCTGGATCTTGCTCTCCAGTGGTTGAACCTGACCCCCACCAACTAGGTGGCCCAGGTATACAACCTTGCTCTGCCCTATCTGGCACTTAGTGGCCTTGATAGTGAGGCCTGCCTTTTGCAGGGCCTCTAAAACATTCCTCAGGTGGACCAGGTGATCCTCCCAGGTGGAGCTAAAGACAGCAATATCATCAAGATAAGCTGCACAATAATCATCCAACCCAGTAAGGACTTGATTCACCAGCCTTTGGAAAGTGGCAGGTGCATTCTTCAAACCAAAGGGCATTACCACAAATTGATAATGTCCTCCTGGGGTCGAGAAAGCAGTTTTGGCCTTTGCACTCTCAGCTAGTCTGATTTGCCAGTAGCCTGCTGTTAGGTCAAATGTGCTCAAAAACTTAGCAGCTGCCAGTCTGTCAATGAGCTCATCTGCCCTAGGTATTGGGTGGGCATCTGTCCTAGTGACAGCATTGAGACCTCTGTAATCCACGCAAAACCTCATCTCTCTCTTACCATCTTGGGTGTGAGGTTTTGGCACAAGGACTACAGGACTAGCCCAAGGGCTCTCTGAAGGTTCAATGACTCCCAGCTCCAACATCTTTTGTACCTCAACTTTTATGCAGTCCCTGACATGGTCAGGTTGCCTGTAGATTTTACTCTTCACAGGCAGACTGTCACCAGTGTCCACCTCATGGGTGCACCAGTTTGTCTGACTTGGGGTCAGAGAGAACATATGTCTGTAGGCCTGCAGAACTTGTCTGCAGTCCTGTTGCTGATGGACAGTGAGGCTGTCAGAAAAGACCACACCATCAACTGAGCCATCATCAGGGTTCTGAGTCAACAGGTCTGGGAGAGGGTCACTCTCTTCCTCCTGCCCCTCATCTGTAGCCATGAGTAGCCCCATGTCTGCCCTGTCAACATATGCCTTCAATCTGTTGACATGAAGCACCCTGTGGGGGCTTCTGGGAGTCCCAAGGTCCACCAAGTAGGTGACTTCTCCCTTTTTCTCAACAATAGTGTGGGGTCCAGACCATTTGTCTTGGAGTGCTGCTGGGGCCACTGGCTCCAACACCCACACTTTCTGTCCTGGCTGGTAAACAGTCAGTACAGCCTTTTGGTCATGCCAAGCTTTTTGGAGTTCTTGGCTTGCCTCAAGGTTTTTAGAAGCCTTCTTCATATACTCTGCCATCCTGGAGCGGAGACCAAGTACATAATCCACTATGTCTAGTTTGGGTTGTCTGAGAGGTCTCTCCCATCCTTCCTTCACCAAACACAGGGGTCCTCTTACAGGATGCCCAAACAAAAGCTCAAAAGGGCTGTAGCCAACCCCCTTTTGTGGGACCTCTCTGTAAGCAAACAGAAGGCAGGGTAAAAGGATGTCCCATCTTCGCCTAAGCTTGTCTGGTAATCCTTTTATCATTCCCTTTAGGGTCTTGTTGAATCTCTCAACAAGCCCATTGCACTGTGGGTGATAGGGTGTGGTGAACTTATAGTTAACACCACACTCCTTCCACATTGCAGTCAAGTATCCTGACATAAAGTTGGCACCTCTGTCAGAAATGACCTCCTTTGGAAAGCCCACTCTGGAGAATACTCCAAGCAGGGCCCTTGCCACAACAGGAGCTGTTGTGGTCCTCAGGGGAATTGCTTCTGGGTACCTGGTGGCATGGTCCACTATCACCAGTATGAATCTGTGCCCAGATGCTGTTTGTGGGTCCATTGGTCCTACAATATCTATGCCCACTCTTTCAAAGGGGACCCCCACCACAGGTAGTGGTATGAGGGGGGCCTTTGTGGTGCCACCTGATTTGCCACTGGCTTGGCAGGTGACACAGGAGCGACAAAACTCCTTAGTATCTTCTGACATATGGGGCCAGTGAAAGTGAGGGACAAGCCTGTCCCAAGTCTTGTTCTGGCCTAAATGTCCTGCAAGGGGAATATCATGGGCCAAGGTTAGAAGGAAGCCTCTGAACTTCAGTGGTATGACCAACCTCCTGGATGCACCAGGCTTGGGGTCTCTAGCCTCTGAGTACAGTAGCCCTTCATCCCAATACACTCTATGGGTACCTTGAGCATTCCCTGCAGCCTCAGCAGCAGCCAGCTGTCTGAGGGGTTCAAGAGAGGGGCAGTCTAATTGAGCCTGCCTCAGATCTGCCCTGGAAGGTCCCCCTGTCCCAAGAAACTCAACCTGATCAGGTTCAAGTTCTTCTAGGACAGTTCCTTCAGGGCTCTCAGAACCATCCTCCTGGGAGGGCTGATCCACCACCTGAGGCAGGGGGGAAGGCACAGCCTTAACCCTACTGCTCTTTCTCTTGGATTGTGACTGGTCCATAGTTTCAGGATCCAGCACTTGTTCAGTGTTGCACTTTTTGGCCTGTGACCTGGTCACAGCAAGGACATGTGCATCTATCCCCAGCATTTCTGCATGGGTCCTATACTCCACTTCAGACCAAACTGAAGTTTCAAGATCATTGCCCAGTAAACACTCTACAGGAAGGTCTGAACTAACAACAACTTTCTTGAGGCCAGTTACCCCTCCCCAGGAGAAGTTAACAATAGCCACACTATGGGAGGTAGTGGCATTGCTAGCGTTGGTCACTAGGTAATTCTCACCTAGTATGATCTGTCCAGGGTCCACAAAAGCAGGTGTCACCATTGTGACACTAGCCCCAGTGTCCCTGTAGGCCTGAGCCATTCTTTGGTTGATAAAAGGTGTCTGTCTGTACTTGCCCAGGTTACTGGGGCCTACAGTAGAGGACAAAGCTAAGTCCCCATCACAGATCAGGACAGCCTGAGTAGGCACTCTGACTAGGCCAGAATCCTCCTCAGTTCCCAGGGTTAACCCTACTACACCCTTTTGCTGGGAACCACCACTTACAGCTGAACTAGGGGGTACAGTTGCCTTAGGGGCAATGGTGGCTGGGGGCTTATCCTTTTTGGTGCACTCACTAAACCAATGTGAGGTAGACTTACAATAGTTGCACCATGGTTTCTTTTGGCCTTCTTTCTTCTTATCCTTTTTGGAACCACCCTCCCCCTGAGCCTTTTGGGGGCCTGGTGAAGACTTCTGGTCTTTTTGTTTCTGCTCATTACCCTTCTGGTCTGCCTTTTTCTGATCACCGCCCTGGTTCTGGTTTTTCTGCTTAACTCTAGTCCTGACCCATCTATCTGCCTTCTTTCCCAATTCTTGGGGAGAAGTCAGATCAGAATCAATCAGGTGTTGATGCAATAGCTGGTTTTGACAGTTGTTAAGTATTTGTTCTCTCATGATCAAATTATACAATCCTGTATAGTCCTTAACCTTACTTCCCAATAGCCAGCCTTCCAGAGCCTTAGTGGCACAATCTACAAAGTCAGTCCAGTCCTGAGTCTGTGTCTTCTGGGTATCCCTGAACAACAACCTGTATTGTTCAGTGGTTAGGCCAAACCCATCAATCAGAGCACTCTTCAGGACAGTGTAATTATCTGCATCCTCATCACTAACTGTGAGGAGCTTGTCTCTTCCTTTCTCAGAGAAGGAGAGCCACAAGATAGCTGCCCACTGACTTTGGGGTACCTGCTGTACTTTGCAAGCTCTCTCCAAAGCAGTTATCCATTTGTGGATGTCATCCCCACACTTGTAGGGAGGGACAATCTTGCTCAGGTTTCTATTATCATAGTGCCTGTCTCTATCTCTAGGAATGTTGCTGCCACCAGTGGGTTCTAACCCACTTAACTTTTGTTCTCTAGCCAGAGCAAGCTTCTCTTTGGCAAGGGCAAGTTCTTCCCTCTGAATCCTCAGATTAGCCTCCCTCATTCTGGCTGCATGCTCCTTTCTCTCAGGTGAAGTCATTCCCCTGTGAGAGGAAGCATTAGAGGTGTTAGAGACATGGGAGTGGATGGATTCCCTTGAAGGGGATCTGTCCCTCCTGCTTCTCTGTGAATGTCTACTTGTGGGTCTGTATGGGGGGACCCCATGCAAACTCCCATGTAAACTTAAGTTAGCCTGGCTAAGTCTCCTTACTTGGCTCTGGCTGTCTACCTCCCCATCTGAAGGCCCATCTGACTCCTCTGTGGTGGGTAGACCCTCCTCTGCGCCTAGGGCACCTTCCTGTGATGCCCTCTGAGCATCATACTCCTCTAGGAGTTGTCTTAACTGAAGGAGGGTAGGGTTTGCACCCTGTTTTATTCCTCTGGAGGTACACAATTGTCTCATCTCCTGGAATGTTAAGGTATCATACCTAGAGGGGGTCTTCTGCAGACCTGCCCCTCCTGAGAGAGCATCTACTTGATCTCCTCCCAGAGGCATGATCTAGTGAGGGTGTGGTGTGTGCACCTACCTACACTAGTTGTATCTACTAAACCTTTCTAGTAGTTGTAGTCAGGGTGTGTTATTCCCTTCAACCTACAACTACAAAGTCCAGTAGGACTTAAGTATAATAATCTATGTTATATGTACCTAGACAATATCTGTGTGATCTTTCAATTTAGTATCTCAAGATTACAATGGTATTACAACAGCAAGCTCAGATCCCAACCGCTGCTCACCAATGTGAGAAGTTGGCCTGATGTATGATGTCACTAGTTATAGTGTACACCTTATATCAGTCCAAATACCCTTATGGTGATTGGTTGTAAAGTCAACCTTATAGACCAGCTATCCTAGTGGTAGCATGGACAAGAGCAGTCTTAGGCTAAACTCTGAATGGCATGTGAAGCCAGCTGTGATACCATATATAATCCCTTGAATACCAAATGAAAGGACACCACAACAGATATATATATATAAAATAAAGTGTATTTATTCTAAGCAAACCCTCAGCACTCTTTATGAGTTTAGAGGTAAGTACAACACAGTCTTATTAATGCATACAGTAAGTCACACAGGTAAGTAATACAGTTAGGCCCTAGGGGCCACGCAAACCATATACTAAATAAGTGGTATAAGAACCACTGTCACGGAAATAGAATAGGCCTAGGCCTAGGGAATCGCTGGGGCTACACTACACTAGCGTTAGTTAGGGAGTGGGAGGCCCACGGGATTCGTGTGCAGAGTGGAAACACTCACGCGTAATGCGTAAAAGTCAATAGCAATGTTACAGTTTAGAAATAGATAGATTTAGGACACTTCCGGAGTAGCTAGGAAGTTGAGACTTGAAAACTAGACACTAGGATAGTCACTATCCTGATGAGCACCGGAGTACCCAAGTTACCTAGCCCACAGGCTGCGGGTGCATAGGGGTGAAGATGCGTCGTTTTCGTCGTCGACTCCTATGGATGCCTGAAGAAAGATGCTGACAGGCAGTCAGGGGAGAGTGTCCGGTGGATCCCAAGCCTGGGATCAAGAAGAGAAGAAACCTGCAAGCAGAGGGGACAGAGTCAAGGTCACTAGCCAGTGACCACGTGGAACCAGGAAGGAACCAGGCGATGTCGTGAAGAGTTGCAGGGGAAGGTGAAGCTTGTCGCTGGAGCCAGGAGGACCAGGAAGCGTCGAGGACGACCAGGACCAGGAGGCGAGCTGTCCCACGAAGGCTCTTGCTGTCGGCGGCGTCGAAGTTGGACTAGGACTCACCAAGCCTTGGCAAGCGGAACCCACGAAGAACAAGGGACTTGCTTCTGGTGCAGACCAGGAAGGTCTGGGGTGCTTCTTCTTTGCAGAGAAGCGGGAGCCAGTCTGGAGGAGCCAAACCAGCGCAGAAGATTTTAGGGAGCGTCGTCACAAAGGCCACTAGCCAGCGGGCAAGCAACCGGACAGACGCGGCAAGCAGGAAAATGCTGAAGGGCCCCACGCAGGACTCGTGGAGTGTGGGGGGCTGGTCTTCGGTGCAGATGGTGCTTGGGGTTGGGGCTTCTCAATCCCCGGTGCACAACTTCGAGGGTACCTCAGAAGCTGCGCTGTAAGTTACTAGCCACTTTTCCCAGGTAGCCGGTCCCACGTCGCTCGTCGCCTCCACGGATCTCAGCTCTGCTGCAGATGTGGATGAGGGTCGGAGAAGTCTGGAAATCAAGGCTCTGGTCGGGCTCTGCAGTCGGTTCCTCGTCGAACGTTTCACAAAGCAAAGGGTAGTCACTTGATGGTGCCTGTTTGCACAGGGTAGCCACTCCTTGGCTACAAGGGAGATTCTTCAGTCTTCTTCTTTCGTCGAATGTCGAAGGTCCAGAGTTTCTGTTCAGTTTTGCAGGTTCAGGATAATCTAAAGTCTTGAGGCCCAACTCCCACTCTTATACTAATCTGGGGGGCTGGGATACCTGCTAGGTCACGCCTTATGGGTGGGACCTGGGAGGGGGTGGTTACACCCACTTCCCTTTGTCCAGTTTCGCGCCAGAGCTGGGGCTGGAGTGCCCCAGCGCCGGTTTGAACTGGACTATGCAAGGAACACCTTGTGTGCCCCAGGCATGTCTCATTCCTTTCAGCCCACCCTGCCCCAATACACTAAAGGCTGTCTGGGGAGGTGCTAGCACCTCCCCAAGCAGGAAACCTATTGTCCAGGCCTCCCTGGCTGGGATCCCTCCCAGCAGCAGGAGGTCAGACTTGTGTCGTGGCAGCAGCATCCATTTTGTGATGCTGAGGCTTTGGTCAGAGGCTAACAGTTGAAGTATGATTTTAACATGTCTTTCCCTCTAGAAGGGGGGAATAATATTCTCATGTCCAGAAATGGCATGGGGGTATTATTCCCGAGTGTTAGACACCTTACACGACATGCTTTGATAAAGCCAAACCATAGTTACCATAACCGTCTAAGATTATAAGGCACTTTAAGAGTATATGGTAGGCTATATCATAGAACAGCTATAAGGACATGGTTCCGAAAGCTGCAGACAGGCTCAGCTCATGCTAGAGCACCATCTCACATGTTACCAAGCACTCTGCCTCCAGGATTGTCAAGGCCTGCCATAGGAGTGACTGATAGGTACACATGTGTCTATATGTAAGTTAGGTATAGGAATACTACACCTAAGCAAGGGGTGATTACACGACCTTGCCCCAGCTGAGTGATCAGCCAGTTGTGTCAAAATGGAAGGCCAGGCCAGGGGTGGCACAATACATGCTGCAGCCCCTGGTAGGCCTAGGGTACACCTATGCCCTGGGTACCTAGGGTACACTGTACAGGGGCCAATAAGGTGATCCTATCCAAATGGGTTATGCACCTAAAGTACATAGTAGTAATTTAGAGAGAGAACAGCAGGGCTGTGGGTCTGATTAGCAGGCCCACAGCCACATCTAAGTCGTAAACCAGTAAAGCAAAAGCAAAAAGTGGGGGTGAACATAGAAAGCAGACCCTACTCTCCTACAAGCCCCCTGTGAGATTATGGGCCCATTTCGCCTGGGGAAAGGCTGAGACTACGGCCTTGGCTGGGGTGTCCCAGTCCTGGACATTTGTCAGGCAGCAATGTGGGCATCGATGCACACGTTTGCCAGACCCTACTACCTGGACAGTCAGGTCCGCATGGAGGGGCCTTTTGCCCGTTCGGTCCTGCAGGACTTCCTAGTTTTAGGTATTGGTCTGCATCCCACTGCTGGGCTGGTATAGCTTGGGTATCCAATTCAAAGGTAAGGAATCTGCACCTAGAAGTCTCTATCAGATGAACAAGTTACTTACCTTCTGTAACGCATTATCTGGTAGAGACTCTATCTAGCTGCAGATTGCACACAGACCCACCCATGCTTTGCGGACTATTTTATTAGTTCTAGGGTCACTTCCCTTTTCAGGGCCCTAGTTTTGTACACGACTATGTCAGTTAGTTTGTGGCTCTGTGGTTCTGGCATGGAAAAAACGAAAAGTAATGACGTCCACGCATCTGGGTGGTGCCTGTATAGGTGCCGCAATGTCATAACAGATGCTAACGACTCCGACGTCATACGGAGTCACTCAATGGCGCTTGCAAGGGGTATTGCTCAGCACAAGTTTCTGGATCCAGCCTGATGCCAGGGAAATTCAAAGGTAAAGAATCTGCAGCTAGATAGTCGCTGCCAGATAATGCATTACTGAACGTAAGTAACTTGTTCTTCAGAACACAATTTGTTTGAAGCTCCAAGACCACCTATCTTTTAAGAAACGCCGCATGAGACGCTGGCGGATGCCGCAGCTATGAACTCTAAAAGATAAAGATCTCTACTTGATTCCCTTAAGGGAAGCTAAATATGCTATAATTCAAATTTCCTTCTTGAAAGACGGCTATTGCATTGTATCAGTTTTTGACTCACTGACTAGGGGGTCTTTGAGCTTCACTCGAATGATGTGCCCTGAAGATGGACTAACCGATATATTACAATAGAGACCGAAAGGTCACTATCTTAATAAATCTTTAAGTCATTGTTAAATTTAATTTGGTAGATCTGGTTCCTATGTATAAGACAGACTTCATATATGACATTAGATGAAATAAGTATTTGTGTATTGATGACTAGTTAATGTTTAGTCACAATAACTGTAATATCGGTTATCAGTGTTTGTGAGAACTTTTGTTATGAACCCTTATTGTCATGTGTTTGAATATAAACGTAGAAAGAAGAGTTGCACCTGGCTATTGGAATTTTTCATCAGATAAATCGATGCATGTGCTGCTCTAATGGATTTGCGATGTCATGGTGAGACATCTTGAAAAAGAGACCAATTGAAATAAACCTTTCCATGTAAAATAAATCACTTGTAGGCAGCATTACCTTTTTCACTTTATAAAAGTGGCATTTCTAAAATGGTAATGTAAAATCCAATTACACTAGTAAGTAGGGTTTATCACCACTATTCTAAACATACCAAAAATGGCAACGCCACTCCTTTCTGATCAGGAATTACCACTTAAAAGCATATAACAGAATTTCCAATGCTAGCCTATGAGAGGAGTAGGCCTTGGCAGTGAAAAACGAAATAGGTTGTCACTATTAGGACATGCCACACACAAAGGCACATGTCCTACTTTTACTTACATAGCACCCTGCCCATAGGGCTACCTAGGGCCTTCCTTAGGGCCTTCCTTAGGGGTGACCTATGTGTGATAAAAGGGGAGTTTAAGGCTTGGCAGGTAGTTTGAAATTCCAAGTCAAAGTCGCAGTAAACTGCACACATGGGCCCTGTGGTGGCAGGTCTGAGATAGGTGTGAAAGGCTACTTCTGTGGGTGGCGCAAATAGTGCTACAGGCCCACTGGTAGCATTACATTCACAGGCCCTGGGTATTTGGATACCACTTTACAAGGGGCTTGCAAGGAAATCAAATATGCCAAACAAGTGTAAACCAATCCTACCATGTTTAGAGGAGAGAGCATATGTGCTTTAGCGCAGGTTAGCAGCGGTAAAGTGCCTGGATTCCCAAAGCCAACAAAAAGGTCAGAAAAATAGGTGGGGTACAGCAAAATCTTTGGGGATAACCCTGCAAAAAGGACCAGGTCTAACAGTGTCTGTGACATGTTCAATTTTTAACTGATTGTCTGAGAATTAGACCCTCCATTTATTGAGGTTTGCTCAGTTTGTTTTTACGTTTTGTGTGTTTTAACTACTTGCATTGTCATTAATGTTTTTAAGATTTGTAGATGTGTTCTTAATGAGTAGTTGTGTGATTGTTTGCAAGAGTGTGGTCATGGCAATAATGAAATGTTTGTTTATTCATTTTTCATTTCCTGGCTTAAATTGTGCTGAATAAAGTTGACATGATTTAATTAAAACATTTGTTTTGTGAGATTGTTAAACTGAAAGGGCATTTGAATGGCTAGGATTGAGTATTATTGAGATGAAACTAGATGTGCTTCTAATGACTAACTTCAGTGATATTCTCAAATGTATTTAGGTTACGTATACACTATTTCAAGATGTTGGATTGTTTGAAATCTTCAAAATTCCATCTAAACAATTTATGAACTACTTCCGAGCTCTAGAAAATGGATACCGTGACATCCCCTGTAAGTATGGAGTTTTCTTTTGTGAAACTATAGAAAAAAGTTTAAACATATACAAATTTTCCAGTCCAGTGACATTTGTTAAAATGTAGACCTCGATTTTGGAGATTTGTATTGTTACTCAACCTTTACAACGTAACTCGCTATGCAAAAACATATTTATCATTTTGGGAGGACTTTTTTTTGCCTGTTCCCAAAAGATAAGCACATTTTAGACCATGATATGCAGCTTTGTAACAAGTGCAAAGTTTCATTAGGATGAATTTGATTCCACAGTACAGAAATGAACAACATTGTATGTGCGATACATTTCTCAGTTTCAAAATCGAGCTCTTTGATATGCTCTACAGTTCTTGAAAAATAGTTGAGGACTCCTCTCATGAAGCAACATATTGTTGTATTGTAACCAATTGTTTTATTATCATTTTATTTTTATCCAGTATTAGGGGTGTCTTTCATAGATTCACATGCCTGAATCATTCCCCGTCGTCGAGACGGGAGCCTCCGGTACATAAAAAAGTAATGTCCTATAGACATACATAGAGAAAAATAGGCCTAAGGGCCTCCCCTTAGCCGCCTATCATAGTCCTTATGTAAAAAGGACCAAACTCCTAGAGCCAGCCAATCAGCTATCACCTCCCTCTAGAACCTTCCTGGCAGGAGCCTCAGTCCCTCAGATTTTCTACCGCACGTTGTGCTAGGGAGTCTCCAGCCTGAGTTCTCCTCAGGATTTCTTTCAAACCAGATTATTCACGATTTTTGGTGACTTTCTTCTTCAGGATTTCAACACTGACTACTTCAGGCCTCTTTTTGCTGCAGTGAGTGTTTATTTTATCTACAACTCCTGGCATGTCTGACTCCCAGAAGAAAGCCCTTTTCAGGGCTTGCTCTTCATGTGGGAAGAAGAGGCTTCATGTGGACGACAAGCATGAGCTATGCTTGTATTGCCTTTACCCGGACCACGTCCCTAAGGACTGCAAGATATGTAGGTCTTTTCCACATAAGACCTTGAGAGACAGGGAGGGCCGCCTGCTTATCTGGCTGGACAGGCTCAAGGACAAAGACAGTGTGGTGTCCTCAGAGGCGAGCTTTTCCGGAGCTTCTGAAGTCTCCCTGAAGAGGCCGAGAGTGACATCTCCTGGCCCCTCAGACGCTCCTCCTAAGAAGACGCACAAAAAGTCTTCAGAGGCAAGATCTTCGAAATCCTCAGCGTCTGGTAAAGTCTCTCTCACTTTCAAGAAGCCTATTCTGTCGGCCTCAAAAATTGCGACACCATCCTCTGCGCAAAAAAGGCCATCAGGACACGTCTCCACAGCAACGACGACGGTGTCCACGTCCACAGCGGCGTCGGCCCGCTCGTCGACGACGACGACTCCATCATCATCGTCTGCAGGTACCCCTATCTCGTCTATTATACTTTTGAAACCGTCGTCTAAATCATCGTCGACGACGAAGATAGTCCCGTCGAGGACCTCGTCGACGAGGAGCCCTTCGTCGACGGAAGAGTCGACGACGAGGATATTGATGACGAGCGCGTCGACGACGAAGGCATCGTCGACGAAGATGTTGACGAAGATGTCGACGACCAAGGCATCGTCGACGAAAGCGTCGTCGACGAAAGCGTCGACGACGAAAGCGTCGACGACGAAAGCGTCGACGACGAAAGCGTCGACGACGAAAGCGTCGACGACGAAAGCGTCGACGACGAAAGCGTCGACGACGAAAGCGTCGACGACGAAAGCGTCGACGACGAAAGCGTCGACGACGAAAGCGTCGACGACGAAAGCGTCGACGACGAAAGCGTCGACGACGAAAGCGTCGACGACGAAAGCGTCGACGACGAAAGCGTCGACGACGAAAGCGTCGACGACGAAAGCGTCGACGACGAAAGCGTCGACGACGAAAGCGTCGACGACGAAAGCGTCGACGACGAAAGCGTCGACGACGAAAGCGTCGACGACGAAAGCGTCGACGACGAAAGCGTCGACGACGGAAGCGTCGACGACGGAAGCGTCGACGACGGAAGCGTCGACGACGGAAGCGTCGACGACGACTGAATCGTCTACGACCACATCGTCGACGAGGACTTCGTCGACGAGGAAAATATCGTCGATGGGGACGCCGTTGGTGACACCCGAGCCGTCGACGGGAACGTCGTCGTCGTCCGTGGGACGGAAAACCACGGCGATTTCTGTGCAAGGATCTGCTTCCAGACCACAGATTACCCCGGAAACAACATCTCCAAGCAAGGTCCAAACCAATTTACCTCTGGAGATCCTGCAGAGTGAAGAGTCCGAAGAAGAGTTCTTCCAACAGGCTACTTCCCCTTCCGAGCTGTTTGTCAAATGCCAAAGCACGGACGAGGAGCAGGAAGATTCAGGCGCGCAGGAGCGCCCGGTCCAGGAACAAGTCCGCACGGAGGTCACCCCAATGGTCTGCCTCCCTCTGGCAATAGTTAAGGACCTCAAGTTCCTTATCAGGGATTACAAACAACGTTTCCCGGAACCACCAAGACAGGATACAGGGGTCCCAGTGCCAGCTACAAACACCCCAGCGACAGCCCCAAGGCAATCACGGCCGGTAACGCAGGTCTGCCACGAGCCGCCACCTCAGGTGATAGACTCAACGGATGAGGAGGCTGAGGAGATGGAGGAAGGTGAGGTCCAGGGAGACCTGACGGACCAGGATGACGATGAGCAGGAGGACTATGTAGCATCTTCACCACCTTCCCCACAACCGCGCCAGGCGGATTCACCACCTGTGGATATCGGGGGTTTTCATAAGTTAGTGGAACGGGCTGCGACGCGGTTCCATATGGTCATGGAGTCGACGGAAACCGAATGCTTCCTCCATGACTTTAAGGAGCAGACCAAGAAGACGGCCAAATCCATCCCTATCATTGACTTCCTCTGGGACCAGGGAAAGAAGTTGATGCTGACGCCAGCTTCAGTTCCTGCGGTCGTTCCGCGCCTGGATAAGAAGTATAAAGCACCGTCCACGGCGCCAGCTTGCCTGACTGGCCACCCGAAGCCAGATTCGGTCGTGACCCAAGCGGCCCAGAAAAATTCTCGAAACCCATCCTCGCCTCTGTCAGCACCACCAGACAAGGAGGGCAGAAAGTTAGACACAATAGGCAAAAGGTTTTCAACCACTTCCGCAATGACCATCAAGGTGGCCAATTCCATAGCCCTTTTAGGGCGTTATAACCGCCAACTTTGGGAGGATATTGCCCCATACTTAGCAGAACTTCCGAGTGCTGTACAGGATGAGGTGAAGGCACTCCTTTCCGAAGGCCAGTCTTCTGCGGCAGAGATCATCGACTGCGCCATAGATGTAGCCATGACAGGCTTCCGTCAACTGGCTGGGGCTGCAGTCCTGCGCCGCCAAGGATGGCTCAAAGCAACATCGTTCAGGCAGGAAGTGCAAACGAAGGTGCTAGATATGCCCTTCGATGGGCAGCATCTATTCGGAGATAAAATTGACGAGGCGCTCCAGGCCATTAAAAAGGACACGGACACGGCTAGAGCGCTTGGAACCTTACAGGCGCGGAACCAGTCCTTTCGGGGCAACAAGTCTAGAGGTCAGTCTTCCTACAGAGGATCATTCCAGAATAAGTCCTCATATTCGTTCCAGAATAAGACCCAATACCAGCAAAAGCAACAACAGGGCCGACAATCATCTTACGGAAAATCCAATTTCAGGGGTAAGAACCAGAAAAGGGGCACCGGCGGACGCCAGTGACCGCTTACTCCAGCCAGTCCAGCTACCATCTTCTTCTTCACAAATTGGAGGAAAATTGACCCATTTCCTAAAAAATTGGCGCATCATCACCTCAGATCGTTGGGTGCTCCAACTCCTCAGATTCGGCCATTCCCTAGAATTTACCGCCATCCCGCCTGCAACCCCTCCCCGCAAGTCTCCACACAGACATCTGCGGCTGCTGCTCCCGGAGATATCGGAG
Source organism: Triturus cristatus (assembly GCF_964204655.1). NCBI lineage: Eukaryota > Metazoa > Chordata > Amphibia > Caudata > Salamandridae > Triturus > Triturus cristatus. The sequence continues at coordinate 472,326,083 of NC_140584.1, read as the reverse complement.
ATGTTAAGGAAGGGAGCAATAGAGCGAGTTCCATCAGCTCAGAAGGAGAAGGGTTTCTACTCCCGTTTCTTTCTGATACGCAAGAAAGAAAAGAAGTGGAGGCCCATCCTGGACCTCAGAGCACTCAACTCCTTCCTAAAGAGTCAGTCGTTCAGGATGGTGACGCTCCAAGAAATCCTAGGCATTCTGGAGGAAGGAGACTTCATGACATCCTTGGATCTTCAGGATGCTTACTATCACATCCCGATACTCAAGGGGCACAGAAAGTTTCTACGTTTCGAAGTGGCAGGACAACACTACCAGTTCAAGGTCCTTCCGTTTGGCCTCAAATCCGCTCCGCGGATTTTCACCAAGTGCCTTTCTCCTGTGGCAGCTTTCCTACGTCAAATGGGTCACCAAGTTTTCCCCTACCTGGACGACTGGCTGGTCAAGGCGCCTACGGCCGTAGGCGCAACCAAATCCTTCAACGCTTGTACCAATCTTTTCCAACATCTAGGATTGACGCTCAATCTTCAGAAATCACATATGTCCCCAACGAGAAGCATTACCTTCCTCGGGGCTACCTTGAATACGGAATGCGCAAGAGCATTTCCCTCAGACGAGAGAAAACACAGGATCATATCCCTGGCCAAAACGGTGCAATCAAGGAAATCCCTGAGAGTTCGCACCTTCAAGTCACTCCTGGGGATGATGTCTTCCTGTATACTACTCATCCCTCACTGCAGGCTGCGGATGCGCCCTCTGCAGGAGGCTCTTTCGAACCAGTGGACTCAGAGTGCAGGTTCGTTCGAGGACATCATAAGCATCACACCGCAAATATCCAGGAGTCTCGAGTGGTGGAAGGATACCAGAAACCTCTCGAGAGGACTACCGTTCCTGCTGCCAGCAGCACCACTGGTGATCACCACAGATGCATCTCTAGCGGGTTGGGGAGCTGTCCTTCAGGACCTCAGAGTCAGCGGCAAATGGTCGGATCAGGAGCAACGCCTCCATATAAATCTGCTGGAGTTGAGGGCTGTGTACCTAGCTCTGCAGGCCTTTTTACCACGCATCCAGAACTCTCAGGTGCTCGTCAGAACGGACAACACCACGACGATGCATTACCTGAACAAACAGGGAGGAACGCGTTCGCTCACGCTATCGCGCGAATCGCAGAAGATCTGGAACTGGCTTGTTCTCCAGGGGATTACGCTCAGGGCGGACTACGTCCCGGGAAAGGACAACACCATCGCGGACGCCCTAAGCAGGCAGAAATCTCTCTCCCACGAATGGGAGCTCGACGAGAGTGCACTAACACACGTATTCTCGGAATGGGGAGCCCCAAGAATCGACCTGTTTGCCACCAGGGAGAACGCCAAATGCCCAAGCTACGCAAGCTGGCATCCCCAACCGGAGTCGCTCGGAAATGCCTTTTCCATAGGCTGGTTCAGCGTATTTGCGTACGCTTTTCCACCGTTCCCGATGATTCCCAGGGTCCTCAGGAAAATGAAGGCGGAGCCCTGTACACTAATTCTGATCGCCCCGTACTGGCCGAGGCAGCACTGGTTCTCGGACCTTCATCGCCTCTCCATCAGGACGCCGATTCGTCTAACACAGCTCCCGAACCTACTGACGATGTCCAACGGGCAGGTGCAATACCCGAACCTCCAATCGCTCAGGTTATCGGCCTGGCTCCTGAGCACAGAGAGTTCTGCCATTTGAACATCCCGCAGGACTGCAGGGATGTGCTAGCAAAAGCGAGGGCTGACAGTACCAACAAAACCTACTCCCTCAAATGGAAGCGCTTCTGCGTCTGGTGCTCGGAGAAGGGCCTGAGACCACTCCATATCACACCGGAGCAGATATTGCCATATCTCCTGCACTTGGCACAGTCCGGATTAGCGCATGCATCCATAAAGGTGCATCTAGCGGCGATTTCACGTTTTACCAGGACTTTTCAAGGCCCGTCTCTCTGGTCCAGCAGACTTGTTAAACAGTTCCTTAAGGGTCTTTATAGGTCCTTTCCAAGGCCCCGACGGGTCCCACCGACATGGCACCTCAACTTGGTCCTTAACCAACTCATGAAGCACCCCTTTGAGCCCATCCACCGAGCCTCCATCAAGTACATCTCATGGAAAACGGCTCTATTACTTGCGCTCACATCTGCCAGGAGAGTCAGCGAGTTGCAAGCTCTCTCCATTCAGGAGCCCTTCATGCAGTTCAAACAGGACAGGGTGGTGCTGAGGACAAATCCCAAGTTCATACCGAAAGTGCCTTCAGACTTTCACCTCAACGAGCCGGTGGTCCTACGCTCCTTCTTTGCCAACCCTACCACGGCAGCAGAGAGGACGCTCCATTCTCTGGATCTCAAACGGTGTCTTAAGTTTTATATAGACAAGACAAAAACCTTCAGAAAGTCTTCGCAGCTATTCGTGGCCTACAGCAGACCAAGGCTGGGTATGCCTCTCACAAAACAGAGCATTTCAAGGTGGATTTCTTCTGCAATAGCGTTCTGCCATGAAGGGGCCGGACGGCCGTTGCGAGACAGGGTGGAAGCACACTCCACCAGAGCGATGTCCACATCAGCAGCGCTGTTCGCTGGAGTGCCGATTTTGGACATCTGTAGAGCGGCGACGTGGAAGTCACCGCATACCTTCTCCAGACACTACTGCCTGGATGCCGAGCTTACGAGGGATGCGGCAGTGGGCCAGGCGGTGCTTCGCCATCTATTCCAGTGAGGTGAGCCTTCCAACATCCCGCCATCCTGGTATGCACATTCTTTACTGTTTTACTATTTTGATGTATGCCAATGTTTCGAACTGTTATGATAATGCTGTATTATCTCAAATACCTTTATGGCATGTTACATCAGAAATGTGCATAATGTATTGCTAACTACTCTGATTCAGGCATGTGAATCTATGAAAGACACCCCTAATACTGGATAAGAAACGCGTTACTTACCTGTAACAGCAGTTATCCAGTATTGGTGTCTTTCATAGATTCACATGCAACCCTCCCGCCTCCCCTGGAAGGACTCACACCTCTCTCTAACTATATTACGCCTACCTAGCTTGGTGCGTACGAAAATCTGAGGGACTGAGGCTCCTGCCAGGAAGGTTCTAGAGGGAGGTGATAGCTGATTGGCTGGCTCTAGGAGTTTGGTCCTTTTTACATAAGGACTATGATAGGCGGCTAAGGGGAGGCCCTTAGGCCTATTTTTCTCTATGTATGTCTATAGGACATTACTTTTTTATGTACCGGAGGCTCCCGTCTCGACGACGGGGAATGATTCAGGCATGTGAATCTATGAAAGACACCAATACTGGATAACTGCTGTTACAGGTAAGTAACGCGTTTCTTCTTCTTACCTGCAGGTGAACTGCGTCATAGGGTAGGGCCATGCACTCTTGTGTGCAACAGTGGAGAGGAGGGGTGATGAGCACTAACTACTAAGTGTGCTTGGTTGGCCGTCTAAGGCCATCCTAACTGTCATGCGCACTTAGCATTTCACCACCAGACTGTGTTGTGCAGCCGGGTGGAGAAAAGTCACAGGCTCCCAGGCACTTTCTGAGAGGCAAAGCAGGCCGCTCAGACTAATCCCAGCGCTGCTCTCATGCTGGGAATAGCATTTTCAGCATGAGAGCAGCGTTGGGATTAGCCTCTGGGAGCCTGCGCACTGTGCACCAACTTGGATCGGGAGAGGAAGAATGGGGTGACGTAGTGGCAGGTTAAGTAAAGTTTTATATCTGTATATATTTTTTTCCTGATCCCGAGCAGCCACCCCTACCGTTGGGAACCTTGTCTGACTCTCTTTATTCTTTTCCCGACAAACGCATGCGCTGTGTGCGCCAATCTAGGAATCTTTCGATGGGACACTACCCCTGAGCTGTTGTGGCTCATGTCTTTGCTGAACTTTCCAAAGCTCCTTTTTCACTTTATGGCAAGCCCACACTAATTAGACTGTCCTGCACTATTTAGATTCTAAATGTTTATTAATGATGTATTGGCCCTTTGAATATCTTTGAGAAATTTACCTTTAACTAAACCATAGACTCTATTTTATCATGGCTTGTCTCCTTAAGTTGATTGTGTATTCCAATTGATTAAGGACAGGGAGGAATCAGCATAGATACATTTTCGATCATCCGGTACTAATGTTATTGTATGTATTGCCTTAACAGGGTTATTCGTTGTCATGATTTTAGTCTGGCTAAATTTTTTCAGAAGGTTTGGACTAGCAGTAATTTATATAGTCTGGCGTAGAGTCATTTACACAAATCTAATTACAAATATATGAATCGATTATCCAATTCCCCAGCCTCACTTGATATCCGGGTGTTAGATCTCCAATATCCAACCTCTCAGTGGCACAATACAAGATCCATCGGAGGATCAGGGGAGTGTCGCTTAGCTAAGTCAAATGGAAGAGATAGTAATAATAAGAAACACATTTATCAAAAAGGGCCCAGTATCCACTGCAACAATCTGGTAGCACATTGTATGGTTCTGTGTACTGACATCTGAAAGAAACACGTTAGATTCCTCACCTTAGAATATCCCCAGGCGTCAGGCTGGATCCGGAAAGATTTTTTGTCAGCAATACCCCTTGCACGTCGCTAGGTGTCGTCTGCGGCTCCACGTCCGTTCTTCTTTTTTCTGCGCCAGACAGCGCCGATCCGGGAAGAGCTTACCCCTTTAGTCACTTTTTGACTAAAACTTTTTGGACTCTTTTGTCTACTCGTCGACTCGAACTGGTGCCGGTAGGATGCCTGGTTTTAAAGCCTGTGACTCCTGTCACTGACTGATGTCGGTAACGGACCACCATCGCCGGAGCCTTTACTGCCTTGGGGCCGACCACGATGCGGAGTCGTGCCTCGACTGCCGGGCATTGAAATCGAAGGCTAGGCGGGAGCGGTCACTCAAGCTTCTCGAGCTCCGGCACTCGGCTCCGCACCGTTCACGGTCCCGGTCCCGGAGGAGGTCGCAGGACCGGTCGCGGAGCCGCAGCCACCATCACCGCTCGTCGGGGTTCCAAGTCTTCGGGTAAGTCGAAGCATAGTAAGAAGTCCAAGAGACGACATCGCTCTTCGTACTCCGGTCGCGCGACTTGGTCGAGGGTCTGGGTGGTACCGGCTCCGCAGGAGCCGCGTCCATCCCCATACCCGCCGGTCCCTGGGACTGACGCGACTCCGGCGGAGATCAGTGCCTTCCTCTCGGCCATGAGGGGCCTGGCTCCGCCGGCGCACCTTCGGGCCCCGCGGGCTCGACTGGGGGGCCTAGCGAGCCGGCGGCTCCGGCCCCGGCGCCGTCGTCGACTTCAGTCCCGACGACACAGGTTCCTGTGGGATCCAGGCCTGGATCTCAGTCTATGCCGGTGGACCTCATGACCGGTTCCACCCACGGCGCCGTCTCTGGACGATGCCGTTCCCCGGTTCAGTTTGGGCCCGGCGCCGTCTGGCGCCGCATCCGACGCCGATGGGTAACCATTTCTTCTTCCTCCCGGCTCCGATCATTCCCCCTGTTTATCAGGAATCGGATGATGGTGGCGACTGGGAGGGGTCTGATGTCCCTCTGGCCCGCCAGGGCCAGTTATCACAGGACTGGGCAGATGAGCTGGGGGATGCCAGTGGCCTTGACACCTCCCCTGACACTGGCTTTATCTCTCCTACGACCGTGGCTTCGGAGGAAGGTGCTACCTTTTCTGTGGCGTTGCGTAAGGCGGCTGAAGCCCTCGGGCTGGAGCTACCTACTGTGGCCGTGAGGACTAACCTCACTGAAGTGCTCCAACCATCAGCAAGCTCTTCGGAGCCTCTGCTGCCGTTTAGCGAAGCACTGATGGACGTTCTCAAGGGCACCTGGTCCAAGCCCTACACAGTACCTCCTGTGGATCAGAACGTGGCCCGACGCCACCGCCCTGCACCGGGCGACCCCAGTTTTTTGTCCCAACACCCCACCCCTGAGAGCCTGGTTATCCAGGCCTCTACTTCCCAAACCTCCTTCCCGTCTGCTCCCCCGGATTGGGAATCCAAGAGATTGGAGCAGTTTGGCAAAAAGCTGATCTCCTCCCCTAGTTTAGGTCTGCGGTCGATTGACACCGCTTGTCTCTTGGACCGTTACTCCCACTCTCTGTGGGATACTGTGGAGGACGTGCTGCCCCTGTGCCCGAAGGAGGCCCGGACACGGCTCGCCCATGCTCTTGCCGACGGGCGGGACGCAGCGCGGTATGCCATCCGATGTGGTTTGGACACGACTGACTCGCTTGGCAGGGCAATGTCTCCACGGTGGCGCTTTGTCACGCCTGGTTGCGGTCCACGCCTTTTTCCGGGGATGTCCAGAGCACCCTCATGGACATGCCCTTTGATGGCGATCGCCTCTTTGGCGACAAAACGGACAGTGCGTTGGAGCACTTTAAGGACTCCAGGGCTACGGCCAAGTCCTTGGGTCTCTTGGCCCTGCGCCCGCAATCTTCCGCTTTTCGCCCCTTTCGTGGCCAAGGAAGGGGCGCACCCTCACGTCTGCCTAGCCACAGGCTGCAGAACCATCCTCCACGCGGACGTGGAATCCGCCGAGGCGGTACAGGGGGTCAACGTGCCAGTCCATCCACATCCACCCCAGCAACATCCGCCTCAAAACCTTGCTAGTCCGTGCTTTCAGGCCCATTCCACGCCAGTGGGCAGCAGAGTCTCCCATCACCTGCTCCACTGGCGTTCCATCACTTCGGACAGGTGGGTGCTGCAAATCGTCCGAAGGGGCTACTCCCTCCCCTTCGAGACGACCCCTCCAGCCATGCCAGCGCATGTCGGGGGAATACTTGAATCTTCTACGGGAGGAAGTTTCGGCCCTCTTGGCCAAAGGGGCTATCGAGCGCGTTCCTGGTTCAGAAGTAGGCCTTGGTTGTTATTCCCACTACTTTCTGGTTCCCAAGAAGGGCAAAGGGGGCCTACGCCCTATCTTGGACCTCAGGAGCATCAACGCCTTCCTCCGGAAGGAGAGGTTCAAGATGCTCACCTTAGCTCAGGTTCTGGCTGCCCTAGACCCTGGAGACTGGATGGTAGCGTTGGACTTGCAGGACGCTTAATTTCTCTTCCCTGTGCTGCTGGCCCACCGACGTTATCAGCGGTTCACGGTGGGTCAGGAGCATTTTCAGTTTACTGTGCTCCCCTTCGGCCTCACCAGTGCCCCTCTGGTGTTCACGAAAGTGATGGCGGTGGTCGCAGCTCATCTGCGCAGATCAGGGGTTCCAGTCTTCCCCTATCTCGACAACTGGCTGTTGAAGGCGGGCTCGCCACAGCAAGTCGTCTCCCACCTCCAGACTATGGCCGACCTCCTGCATTTGCTGGGGTTCTCCATCAATGTGCCGAAGTCGCATCGGAGTCCCTCCCAAATGCTCCTCTTTATCGGGGGGTTCTGGACTCTGCGCAGTTCTGGGCTTATCCTCCGGGCCAGCGGGTCCGGGATATTCAGGCTCCGATCCCCATCTTTCAGCCTCTATCCCGGGTTTCGGTCAGGTTGGTGCTGCGGCTTCTGGGTTTGATGGCCTCCTGCATCCTGATAGTGTTTCACGCCAGGTGGCGAATGCGGACTCTGCAGTGGGACCTGAAGTTTCAGTGGGCCCAGCATCGGGGCAACCTGTCCGACCATGTCTTGATCTCGGAGGGCACCGCAAAGCAGTTGCAGTGGTGGCTTACGGACCGCGATTGGGTCAGCGGCAGATCCCTCTCCCTACCCCAACCGGAGCACGTAGTAGTGACAGATGCGTCCCTCCTGGGATGGGGGGAGCACATGGGGGAGGCGGAGATCAGAGGACTCTGGTCTCCGGCGGAGTCTCGGCTCCATATCAACCTTTTGGAGCGGAGAGCGATCCGACTTGCACTGAAGGCATTCCTTCCCGTTGTCTGGGGAAGTGTGGTGCAGGTGTTCACGGACAACACCACCACCATGTGATATTGCAACAAACAGGGCGGGGTGGGGTCGTGGACCCTTTGTCAGGAGTCTCTGCGCCTCTGGACAAGGCTGGCACATCAGGGCATCACCCTGGTGGTTCAACATCTGGTGGGTTCTCTGAACGCAGACAAATTCAGCCGCCGGTGCATGATGGATCACGAATGGAGTCTCAACTCCGACGTGGCGCAAGGCCTCTTTCGGCAGTGAGGAAAGCCTTGGTTAGATCTATTCGCCACCGAAGAGAACGCGCAATGTCAGCAGTTCTGTGCGTTGGAGTTTCCAAGGCGGCAATCGCTCGGGACGCCTTTCGTCGCGAGTGGAGTTGCGGTCTGTTGTACGTCTTTCCGCCTATACCACTTCTGCCCAGAGTGCTGAAGATCAGGCGCGACCGGGCCCAAGTCATCTTGGGGGCTCCGGATTGGGCACGAAGGTACTGGTATCCCGAGCTACTCAGTTTGTCAATCGATCCCCCGATATGACTGCCTCTTCAGGAGGACCTTCTGTCGCAGCAGCAGGGGACGGTCCTCCACCCGAACCTGTCCAGTCTCCACCTCCATGCGTGGAGATTGAGCGGCGGCAGTTGATGCCATTTGACTTGCCTCCTGAAGTCTGCGATGTGATTCTGGCAGCCAGGCGTCCCTCCACAAAATCGGCATACGCCTGCAGGTGGAACAAATTTGTGGCATGGTGCACAGCAAAGGCTGTGGATCCCCTTTCCGCCCCTCTTTCTGAGGTTCTCCTCTTTTTTCTTTCCATGGCCCAGCAGGGCTCTGCTCTGGGCACTCTTAAAAGTTATCTTTCTGCTATTTCTGCTTTCTTACGGCTTTCTGATCAGCCTTCTCTTTAAAAATCCCTTATTGTTTCTCGCTTCTTCAAATTCATTACTCACATGTTTCCTCCAGTCCCTTTCGTAATGCCTCAGTGGGATTTGAACCTGGTCTTGACATATCTGATGTGCGCTGCCTTTGAGCCTCTTCATAATTGTCCCCTTCGACTTTTGACTCTTAAGACTGCTTTCCTGGTTGCCATCACCTCGGCTAGACAGGTGAGTGAGCTCCAGGCTCTCTTCTAAGCCTCCTTTTCTTTCTGTCCATCCGGACATGATTGTCCTCCTGGCTCGTCCTTCCTTTCTTCCTAAAGTGGTGACTGCCTTTCACATCGTTAAATGAAGGGTATACCCAAAATCACTGGGACCTGGGTGTAGGATAATATAGTAAGAAATGGTCCTAGCACACCATGAACAATACAAAACGAACGTTAAGTAAACAAAATTCAAAGCAAAAAGAGAAAGTTCAAGTGTTCTTTAATCACACTGAACATCCAGTTTCATGTGTACAGCTTAAACATTTCAGCAAACAATACTTCACGGAATAGATCAAATGTGCCCAAACAGTGAAGAAGTGGGAAAGGGAGATTCTGTGAATTTGTATGGAATCAGAGGAACATGTGAAGAGGACGGAATGTAATTTAATTTTTCAATCAAATTGACCGGCATGTTTATCTTAATGCCAAATATTATACATAGGACTAATCACGACATATAAAACACCATGCTTATAAGTTGCCATGTAGACTGAGAATCACAGCGCAGCATGCACTGTTGATGTTACTGGTAGGTAGATTATGTCGACGTTTCGACCCCCTGGTTCGTGTAGGTTTTCATCTGGACCTGACAAAATGGGGTCTTCTTCAGGACGTGGGTGGAGGGTGAAAAAGTGGAAGGGCACCTATAGTGAATAATATGGAAAATAAAGTGTCAGTTCTAAACTTGATGTACTGACGTCTAAGGAAACACAAATACATTAAAGTTTCAAGAGATTACCGTTACTGCCTGGGTTGGCAGGATTCTGAGACGCAGGATGTCGTCAGAGAAAAGGGGTCCTAAGTCGCCCAGCGGTACAAGGGTGAGAGTGATGGCCACCTAGAAAATTGAGGGGCTGATTAGTACAGGCCTCTTAAAGATTAGAGGTCCCACTATACAACAAAAGTCGGCGTCAAACTTACTTTAGCCAAGGTGAAATCAATCCCTTATCAATTGGATTACTGTCTGTGTACAGCCACGGAAGAATCAACAAGGACTGCGGCAAAACGAGGGGTGTCGCATCTACTCGATCACCGTGAGAGAATCAATCTAAGAATCAAAGTAGAGGAGAAATAAAATCGATGCTGCGGACCTAGCAGCCAAATCTATCATATGAAAAACTGTTTAACTCTCCACAAAAGCTGTTGCATGTGGTGTAGTGGGAAGCTTACAGGAGTATAAGCGATCTATACGTCAGCCGCTTCACATCCAATGGATGTAAATAACTCACTGTTAAAAAGTGGATGGAGCTCTGAACTCGTAGGGCTTAGTGTGTGGTTAAAAAGAACGCACCGATTAAAAAGCCCAAAGAGGGTGGTAATACGCTACTTAATAAAATCATGACACTTGATAAAGGCATACCACCGCCAGATGGATCAACGGAATAGTAAGGCATGTGTATGCCGTATCTAGTCCCTAATTAACTTTTAAGCAAAAAAACGGGTTCATTATCAACCCGAAACAGGCCAAATACAAAAAGACCTGCGGAACTCGCGAAGTCGTTACTAAATTTATATGCGCGAGGCCTCCAGGTTAGAAATCAGACCGGCACTGCGCCTGATATAATTAAGCCATGTTAAACAAAATCTAGCTATTAACAAAGCAGACTCACCCTCAATGCGTGTTATCGTGCTCTCAGCTGAACCAGAGTGACAGAGCTTGCCGAGGCTTTAAGCGGGGGACGCGGAGCAACACGTGGTCTCCGTTACCGTGCCGCCGCTAAATGCCGGTGTAAGTTATTCATGAGAGGAAGGGAATAAAGACTATTCCCGAAATCACGGACCCGTGTGGAATGTAAGCATACGTATCCTTAATGTCATATCGAGAAGGGGTAACCAAGATGTAATGGTACAGTCAATGATATAGAAATTACACATCAAGGGAAAAAACATTATTTACATGTCCTCAAAGCACATAGCATTCATTTCAAATGAACATAATCAATGGAAAAACGGTCTTGTATAATGTGAGCATATGTGTCCCTACTACATTGCGTAAATGGATGGAAGAAAAAAACCAGCAATGCTGTGATCGTACAGTCCCAGATACATACATAAATTACATACCAAGGGGGAGATCTGTTTAAAAGTAAGCAGTACTAACACGGTATTTCATATACATATTAACAATGATTCGGTTGGTCCACATTGTGTCTATATAAATGATCATAGATGCTGTTGAATTTACACTGGTAAATGCGTTTTGTTAAGAGGACAAACATATCCATGTTATAGTATACATATTATTGATTCATTTAGTCCATATAAATGATCATGGGTACTGTTGAATTCGCACTGGTGAATGCATTTGTTAAGAAGACAATCATATCCATGTATTAATAACAGATAACAAAGGGGAAAAGGACCTACTCGTGATTCAAATGAGGTCACATATCCCGGAGGAACAATCCTATATGGTCTCCCTCTAGTAATTACAACTACCCATGGGTTCTCATGCAGGCTACTCCCAACCTACTGAAAAGGTAGAATAAGGGTAAAATCCAATAGCAGACTCAGGTGTATAAGCATGCTAATTGTGCATTACTGCAGTCAAGTTCGTTTAGCCCATTGGCTATTGTGTCCAAGTGGATCATCCATTTAGATTCCCTCAGGTTCAAGATTGCAGGTAAATTTCCACCTCTCGGTCCCAGAATGACTTTTTCAAGTACCACCCACTGTAGGTCATCTGGATTATGTAGCTTCAGTTTGCAGTGTTCAACCAGTGGATCCTACTGTGATGTTGCAGAATCCTTGCTTTTATCTTCTGTTGCGTTTGGCCTATGTAGAGTAGCCCACAGGGGCAGATGATACCGTAAATCACATTTGCCGAGTTGCAGTTGGTGAATGCCTTCAGAACAATTGTATGTTCCTTGTAGACAAAGGCTTTTAAAACAATGCAGGTATCACATGCCTTGCAATGTCGGCATTTGAAATGTCCCATCACTGATTCAAGATTCGAAAGGGAATGAATCGTTGGTTTCTCTGTAGAGGCTTGTCCTTCTTGTCTCTGGCAGAGCGCAACTCTCTCCTCAGATATAACAGCCATCACCCCCGAGGATTGAGAGATAATCTTCCAGTAGGCCAATTTCTGAGGATTCGAAGAAATTGCACCAAGAAGGAGGACTACATGATTGAATCTGAAGATCTTAGCAACCGCTTGCTATCCAGGGGTTACCCAAGAAGACTGATAAAGAGGGCACGGAAGAGAGCGTGGTTTAATCCCCGTGAGGCATTGCTGACACCCAGAGACAAGATGGACAAGCCTCTACAGAGAATGATCTGCGTCACTACCTTCTCTACAAAAAGCAACGCCATTAAGAAAGTAATCAACAAGCACTGGAACTTGGTAGCTGATATTGACCAGCCCAATCCACCGATGCATTCCTTTAAGAAGGCAATGAGTATTAAAGATCATGTAGTTCATTCCTTCTTAGAGACCACCAAGAAACCAACGATTCATTCCCTTTGGAATCTTGAATCAGTGATGGGACATTTCAAATGCGGACATTGCAAGGCATGTGATACCTGCATTGTTTTAAAAGCCTTTGTCTACAAGGAACATACAATTGTTCTGAAGGCATTCACCAACTGCAACTCGGCAAATGTGATTTACGGTATCATCTGCCCCTGTGGGCTACTCTACATAGGCCAAACGCAACAGAAGATAAAAGCAAGGATCCTGCAACATCACAGTAGGATCCGTTGCACCGTAGTGGGGGCCCCACTGGTTGAACACTGCAAACTGAAGCTACATAATCCAGATGACCTACAGTGGGTGGTACTTGAAAAAGTCATTCTGGGACCGAGAGGTGGAAATTTACCTGCAATCTTGAACCTGAGGGAATCGAAATGGATGATCCGCTTGGGCACAATAGCCAATGGGCTAAACGAACTTGACTGCAGTAATGCACAATTAGCATGCTTATACACCTGAGTCTGCTATTGGATTTTATCCTTATTCTACCTTTTCTGTAGGTTGGGAGTAGCCTGCATGAGAACCCATGGGTAGTTGTAATTACTAGAGGGAGACCATATAGGATTGTTCCTCCGGGATATGTGACCTCATTTGAATCACGAGTAGGTCCTTTTCCCCTTTGTTATCTGTTATTAATACATGGATATGATTGTCTTCTTAACAAATGCATTCACCAGTGCGAATTCAACAGTACCCATGATCATTTATATGGACTAAATGAATCAATAATATGTATACTATAACATGGATATGTTTGTCCTCTTAACAAACGCATTTACCAGTGTAAATTCAACAGCATCTATGATCATTTATATAGACACAATGTGGACCAACCGAATCATTGTTAATATGTATATGAAATACTGTGTTAGTACTGCTTACTTTTAAACAGATCTCCCCCTTGGTATGTAATTTATGTATGCATCTGGGACTGTACGATCACAGCATTGCTGTTTTTTTTCTTCCATCCATTTACACAATGTAGTAGGGACACATATGCTCACATTATACAAGACCGTTTTTCCATTGATTATGTTCATTTGAAATGAATGCTATGTGCTTTGAGGACATGTAAATAATGGTTTTTCCCTTGATGTGTAATTTCTATATCTTTGACTGTACCATTACATCTTGGTTACCCCTTCTCGATATGACATTAAGGATACGTATGCTTACATTCCACACGGGTCCGTGATTTCGGGAATAGTCTTTTTTCCCTTCCTTTCATGAATAACTTACACCGGCATTTAGCGGCGGCACGGTAACTGAGACCACGTGTTGCTCCGCGTCCCCCGCTTAAAGCCTCGGCAAGCTCTGTCACTCTGGTTCAGCTGAGAGCACGATAACACGCATTGAGGGTGAGTCTGCTTTGTTAATAGCTAGATTTTGTTTAACATGGCTTAATTATATCAGGCGCAGTGCCGGTCTGATTTCTAACCTGGAGGCCTCGCGCATATAAATTTAGTAACGACTTCGCGAGTTCCGCAGGTCTTTTTGTATTTGGCCTGTTTCGGGTTGATAATGAACCCGTTTTTTTGCTTAAAAGTTAATTAGGGACTAGATACGGCATACACATGCCTTACTATTCCGTTGATCCATCTGGCGGTGGCATGCCTTTATCAAGTGTCATGATTTTATTAAGTAGCGTATTACCCCCCTCTTTGGGCTTTTTAAGCGGCGCGTTCTTTTTAACCACACACTAAGCCCTACGAGTTCTGACTCCATCCACTTTTTAACAGTGAGTTATTTACATCCATTGGATGTGAAGCGGCTGACGTATAGATCGCTTATACTCCTGTAAGCTTCCCACTGCACCACATGCAACAGCTTTTGTGGAGAGTTAGACAGTTTTTCATATGATAGATTTGGCTGCTAGGTCCGCAGCATCGATTTTATTTCTCCTCTACTTTGATTCTTAGATTGATTCTCTCACGGTGATCGAGTAGATGCGACACCCCTCGTTTTGCCGCAGTCCATGTTGATTTTTCTGTGGCTGTACACAGACAGTAATCCAATTGATAAGGGATTGATTTCACCTTGGCTAAAGTAAGTTTGACGCCGACTTTTGTTGTATAGTGGGACCTCTAATCTTTAAGAGGCCTGTACTAATCAGCCCCTCAATTTTCTAGGTGGCCATCACTCTCACCCTTGTACCGCTGGGCGACTTACGACCCCTTTTCTCTGACGACATCCTGCGTCTCAGAATCCTGCCAACCCAGGCAGTAACGGTAATCTCTTGAAACTTTAATGTATTTGTGTTTCCTTAGACGTCAGTACATCAAGTTTAGAACTGACACTTTATTTTCCATATTATTCACTATAGGTGCCCTTCCACTTTTTCACCCTCCACCCACATCCTGAAGAAGACCCCATTTTGTCAGGTCCAGATGAAAACCTACACGAACCAGGGGGTCGAAACGTCGACATAATCTACCTACCAGTAACATCAACAGTGCATGCTGCACTGTGATTCTCAGTCTACATGGCAACTTATAAGCATAGTGTTTTATATGTCGTGATTAGTCCTATGTATAATATTTGGCATTAAGATAAACATGCCGGTCAATTTGATTGCCAATTACATTACATTCTGTACTCTTCACATGTTCCTCTGATTCCATACTAATTCACAGAATCCCCCTTTCCCACTTCTTCTCTATTTGGGCACATTTGATCTATTCCGTGAAGTATTGTTTGCTGAAATGTTTAAGCTGTACACATGAAACTGGATGTTCAGTGTGATTAAAGAACACTTGAACTTTCTCTTTTTGCTTTGAATTTTGTTTACTTAACGTTCGTTTTGTATTGTTCATGGTGTGCTGGGACCATTTCTTAATATATTTGCCTTTCACATCGGGCAGTCTGTCACGTTGCCCACCTTCTTTCCGCATCCTTCGAAGGAGGAAGAGAGGCTCCACCGTCTGAACCCAAAACGGGCCCTGTCCTTTTATTTGGACCGCACCAAACAGTTCCGGGTGAACGACCAACTCTTTGTTGGCTACGTAGGCGCTAAGAAGGGGTGGGCGGTACACAAGCGAACCATCTCGTGGTGGGTCGTATTGTGTATAACAACTTGTTACTCCTTGGCTAAAAAGGATCCTCCTGTAGGGCTAAGGGCCCATTCCACCTGGGCCACAGCGGCGACCACTGCCCTGGGCAGGGGAGTCCCCTTGCAGGACATCTGTCAGGCAGCAACATGGGCCTCGCTGCACACGTTTGCCAAGCATTATTGCCTGGACACCCAAGTCCGGAGAGACGGCTTCTTTGGCCGTTCTGTTCTCCAGGACTTTCTGGTGTGATCTTGGTTTGCAGACCCACCACTGTGGTTGGTATTGCTGGTTTATCTGTTCTAAGGTGAGGAATCTAACTAACGTGTTTCTTTCAGATGAACAAGTTGCTTACCTTCGGTAACGATGTATCTGTAAGAAACATTAGTTAGTTAGATTCCTCACCGACCCACCCATCCTCCCCGTTCTGCGAACCGACATCTAGGGTTAAGGTTATCCTTGTCAGGGCCCTAGACTTTTTGGCACCAGTGTCGGTCTCTTGCATGGCTCTGCGTTCCTGGCGCGTTAAGCTATGTTCAAGAACTGACCTCAGCGCGCGAGGGCGGCATCTAAGTACTCCGACGTCATTCCGGCGCACGGCGACGGACGCGGAGCCGCAGACGCCTAGCGACGCACAAAGGGTATTGCTGACGAAAAATCTTTCTGGATCCAGCCTGACGCCTGGGGATATTCTAAGGTGAGGAATATAACTAATGTTTCTTACAGATACATCGTTACCGAAGGTAAGTAACTTGTTCATTAGGTTATAGAGAGATCTTTACTGAGATCTGTTAAGATCATGGTTTAGAAAGTGCCCATCCCATCCCAAGTTCAATGCTCTATGTTCAGCCAAAGAAGATAGAGTACCAGTATCAGTGGAGTAAAGACAATTTGAAGCGATGGTGTGACTATCACTAGGGTTGCACATTGCGAATGCCTAAGCTTAGATTGCGGTATTGTGAAATGGCTGTGGGATATTATTGAAAGTGGTTAAAGTCAATGTTTGGGTGATGCGCTTTATGCAAAGAAGTTGAAGTTATCAGGTCCGTCGTGGCTTAAGATCCAGGAATATCCACCTACAGGTGGTCTCAGTGTGGCATACGCTGAGTAAGTTGTCTGCTGTGTTTCAAATGTGCTGTTCGTGCGACGTTGTCAATAATACCACCAAGAGAAGGGATATTTCTTTGAGATTGATGGTTACAGTTGTTACAATTGCTGTCAGTGCAATGGGGAGTAATTTTATCAGCCTAGGTGGGATCGCACCGGTCAAGGTTTCACTTAGTGCATTTATTTATTTATAACGTTTTATATAGTGCAAACATGACCCTAGAGGGTATTATAGCGCTTTACAGAGAATTGTGACACACATAAAGGAAGACAGTTGTGGCAAACAAGCAGCAATAGACAAAAAAGTAAAACAGGTACGTAACTCCATAATAATGGAAGGATCAGAATAGCAACAATGGAAGATATCATAAGTAAGCGGAAGAGCATGACCAGGAAGGCAGAGGAACATTTTAGTCGAAAACAGCAAGAAGAGTCATCGTGACTATAGATGAGGTGATATTACAAAAAGGCTGTGGCTGAACTGTATGTTAAATTAGATTAAGATCATTGTGAATGGTTAGACTTGTGTGAAAAGATCGATCATTTAGTTAGTGGAGCAGACAGAGTTCATTGAATTGCATTGTGTGTGGATTTTTGCTTAAGGGAAGTACACGCTTGAAGGATTGTAAAGGAGGGATAGCTGCTGCAAGGAGTAAAATGGACGTGCCCCCCTGAAATTGGTCGGTTGGTATAACGTCACGCTGAGATAGGTTGTTTACATCACACCACACTGGTATTTGTTTTGAAAGCTAAACGAGAAAGTGTAGAAGAAATTAATTTGTTGACATGGGAAAGACCAGAATTAATTTCAAGAAAATTAGAATCCTGAAGAATATGAAAAGCATGATGCAGGGATATGTGTCTGTAAGCCCGGTCTCAGGAGTGCTTGCATTTTTCTCCCTGAAAATAATTGGGATGAAGCTGATGAAAGTATTATAATCATATACACAGGGTGTTTTGTATTACTATAGGGGTCCCTCTAAAAAACATATTTCTAGTTACACTTCTTTGCCCATGCCTTTTTAGTGTACCCTTTCAATTTTTTTTTATCCCACTAGATAGCACCCCAATGCATGTAGGCCCCATTGCCAAAGTGTTTCTGCGCTTGAGGAATATTTGCATGCATTTCTATTTCTACCCATGATATACATGCCAACACATCTTTCTCAGCAGGGTGACTCATGATGTTTTTTAAACCACATACAGCTTTATTTTTGCTGGCTCCTCCCTAAAACTGCGCCCAAATCAATGCAAGCCAAATAAAATCCTCTGATATATTTTTTTAAACGTCCCTCTTTCATGCTTCCAAATGTTGACATTATGCCATGTATGGTGTTTTACTTCCCTATGGCTCAAGGAGAAAGCAGGCCTGTCTGGAAAATTGTGTGTGCTGAAAGAAATGTGTACTGGTAGTACCTATGGTTCAAGTACAAGTGTTAATACTTAATGTGTTTAATAGACAGGACAACTGTACTTTCCTGATAACTTGCATTGGTATAAAATGCATTTGGAAAAAAATGGAAACTATTAACGAGTAACAAAATAAATTAGACATCTTCCGCGTACTTTGGGAGTGTTGGAGCGTGGGGATCCAATGAAATATGAAGGTGTCACGGGGTCACTGCCATGGACGAACGAGCTGGAGGGATACCTGACTGTTCCTTTCCGCCCTGGCCACAGGACTCGTACGGTCCCTTTAACCCAACCTGAGAATCCCTCGGGGAGGAGTCGACGAAAAGTATGTCAGAGGCCGCCATCCAATCGGAGGCCCCGAGCCCTCGTAAGGGGAACCCGGAAGAAGAGGAGAGCGCGAAAGCCGGCGGGAGCAGCGAGAGCAGAGAGAAGGAGACGGAGCAGGAGCGAGAAAGCAGCGGAAAGCGAGAGACCACGACGGAAGAGGAGAGCGGAATCCGAGGTGCGTCGCCGACGGAGCCAGGAGGCCAACGGATACGCTACTCGCCCCGCCACGTTCCTGGAGGAGCGTGGCTGGGAAAGGTACGTTATCGTATCTTGAGCCTTTCACAACCACGGGGAGGGACGGGGTGATTAGTACGAGGGAGGTCACGGAGACGCGGGGAGCCTGAGTGTTGGGTGTTCTTTTTGGTTAATAGCACTCACCCCACAACTACACCTCTGTGCCTAGGAACTTCTTGTTTTGTTGAGTAAGACACGGCAGTTGGTGGTAGCCCCGGTGATCCCTCACAATCCTTCCCCCCTCAAATCGCCTACGGCCCCTTCAAGCCTACTTACCTTTGTGTCCCTGTGTGTTTCTACCCTGGGCAACGGACGGACGAGGAGACGGTCCCTACGACGGAACCCTTGACCCGGACTTCCACAAGCCCGACGACCCTGCAACGACCAGAACCCTTCTAAAGAGAGAAATAAAGGCGTTTGAACTCAATAAAACCCGACTACTCAGTCCATTAACGAGTCGCGGTACTTTGTTGGCAACCCCCCCCCTCCATACCATCCTTCACAGAAGGTCATCTCCCTTGACATGCCATCAATTAAGCACTATATTTACAGCTTTAGGCATGTCACTTACAAATCATCTCCATCATGTGTTTAAGTCTAATTAGCTGAACTGAAGCCAACATCAAATGTGTTAAAGTGCTTGGTGCGTGGCTCCCCTGGCTAGATTTGACAGCTCCCCAGGGAGCCACGGCGCACAGTTTGGGGACTACTGTCATACATGTACATGGCTTGAAAAGTGGTTGAAATACACTGAAAATGATGGTCCCTTAGCTTTCACACAGTATGGAAAAATGTAATGTCAGAATTCTTGAAAATGTGAGGAGACCAATCCATGAGATCAAGCCGCCTCAAAAGTCTATGCAATTTAAAGTACTTAGTGAAAGAATGGGAGCACGTAGCTCACTGAAAAATGAAAACTGATATCAGGGGAGGTACAAGAATACTGTAAATAGGTGTGTCAAAGGCAGATGGGATGCACAACATAAAGCTTGGAGAACTGACATAGCAGAGGTAACTCAAATGTATTCTGTAATAGTTGCAGAGAAAGAAGGTGGAGGCAAGTGAAGGGAAAATAAAAAGCACCTTGAGGAGGCAAAGAAACTAGCTCCAGTTAAAGATATTGAAAGTGAATTTGATGAGTTTTTAAATGAATTGATGCTAAATCGTCCATCGCCTGATGATGAAAATCAGCCCCAGAACTTAACGAATTCCTATCTTGGGAAAATTCCTGATGCACCTGCTGTCCCTATAGTTCCACACATGGGTTTCACACCAATGGGAGGGAATACAGAAATTGCAAACACTGTTAATCCGACTGTTCAAAAAGAGTATAGGTCTGTAGTTAATTCATATCAGTCTGCGAACAAGGGGAATCGTGTACATACGTTGGCTGTCCCGACTGGGATAAATGGTCCAACTTCAACTCCTACAAACTTGAGACCGTGACAGCCTACACAGATGCCCTTGGTTCTAACTCCAGTTAATTTTCCTTATGGAAAGAGTACTGGTTCAGTTGTGCATTCCAAACGACTAAATTCCTCAAATGGAATGTCAGGGCAAACCCAACCTTTCCATACTTCTGTGAATGATGTTGTATCTCCATCACAAGTAAGCCTTCCAGTTTTCCGTTTTTACTGATTTTTACAGATACTTACAGAAAACAATGTGTTGCCTGTGTGTATTTATTTTTAAAAGCGGAAAAATACTCAAAATGGTGCTTCTTGTAAGAAACTCTCCATGCTGTCTTTCATTAATTCTAGGCAACAGCTGAGCAGGCAGACAGCATGGAGGGTTAAAATAAAAGATGAGATGACAGGCATATGTCAACATATATTTGTATTATGATGCGAATATGTACCTGTGAGTGTAGTCTTTTGTTATATGTGGCTGCTTAGTTTGCTAAAACGTGACAGGCATCCATGTTTGAGTGCACGTCGAAGAGTTATATAAACGCAGTAATATACCATTTTACAGCTATGGAAATGTAAAAAATAAATAATTACCATAAAACTGGGAGCCCTAATCCCAAGTAACTCAGAGTAACATGGGAAACACTCTTCCCCTTGGAACACCATATTCTGAGGTCTCTTTTGAATTCAACACCTACTATGCGAAGAGAGGGTCATTATGGACACTTTGGAATACACCAAATGAACAAACTAGTCCTACTTCTCAATATTTCGATGATTGGTTTAGAGGTATAGACACTCCTGTAAAAGACAAAGGTGCTGGAATTAATGGAACACATGCCTCTGGAATGGATCAATCTAGGTTCCTTGATATAGTGAGACTGAAATTAGAGCTGGAAGAGCTGATTATAGGAACAATAAGTCCAGCCAGGATAGGTGCTTATGATTATGAATTATTGGTCATCTGCAAAGCCATTACCAGATGTGCTCTGAACACTCATGAAAAATTCTAAATTGGCTCAGAAATAGAGAGTGGATGTACTAAAATCAGACATTGCAGAAACCCTACAGAGTAGGTTTCATAGATCGGGATATTGAAATGGGACCTTCAGGAATGAGATTGCAAATTCGAGTAATTACTAGCTATCCTTAGGAAATGAGTCAAAAAAATGGGGAGGTTGATGGGCCATGAAGAGTGAAACAGAGGGTTACAATGCATATGCTCACAGTGATTGAAGATGATCGCTGTGAGAAAGTAAGGATGCTCCCCATGAGAGAAGTACCTGGAGGAGGATACTTAGACGTTCCTCGGACAAGGCCAGACATATTGTCTTTTACAAATGACTTCCGAAATTGAGAGAAAATGCATTTGAATTGTACAAACAGGTTGAGCAATTTGTAAAGGTATCAGAGGTTTTGCTGAAGGATTTGGATACCTTATTTAACATTGGGGTTTCAAGCGACTTGTGGGCAGAATGTAAAATTGTTGTTGATTGGCCTGAAACAGAACCAGCCAAAAATGCTCAAACAGTTGAGGAGTTGATGAAATATAATCAAGCCAAACCTATTTGAAAGGCATAATTTTCCCTAAGGAAATAGATTGGGTGAAAATTGACAGAACGACTCCAGAATTGAAAAACAGTCCTTGCTTACTAAGAGATTGTTGCAGGGATTTAAGCAACAAAGTCTAATGGAGAATGTATCGGAGAAAGATACAAGATATTTCGTTTATCGATTAGTATATGTATTGAGACCTGAGAATAGTAGCGTGATTCATCAGCATTTTTGATTTGTTGGCAGAGCAAAACTCTAGATGAAATCCTACAGTATGCAAAATACTGTGGGGGCAAGATTGAATTGAATCGTAAGAAAATTAAGGAGAAATTGATGATTGCAAAAATGAAAGCTGTTCAGAAAAATCAGAATGTGTTAGGTGTTGATCACATGGTTGCTGTGAATAGAGGTTATCAGCAAACACCTACAATGTGAGGGGTAAGTGGAGTTCAACAACAGGGTATGCAGTCGCAAGGTAGAGTTTGGGATGTTTCAATTGATGCACTGAAAAAGAAGAATCTGTCACATTTGCGGCAAGTTAGGGCATTGGAAGCGCAAATGTAGATTTTATGCGGGGGCGTGGCTTGGCCGGAGAAGATGGCTGACGCGTGAGCTCGGAGCTCCGCACCAGCCGTTAACTTATCCTGTAATATTTTGCAGCTGGGGCACCTGATCGAGTCTATCCCGCTGGCCGAGTGCTGAGGGACATCAGGAGGGCACTCGGTCCAATTTCTGGGGCTCCCGGGGCTGAGCGCGGAGAGTTGCAGCGGCTGCCGAGGCCTGGCGGCCTACGACCCCACAGGCTGCCTCCACGGGTGAACTTTGTCCCTACTCCACACCCCGGTCTGAGGGCCGCACGGACCAGCGCGGGCCCCGTCCCGACAAGAGCGCCTGTCACGGAGCCGGAGGCTGGCTGCGTGCCGGCACCACCAGCGAGTGGGCATCTGGAGGTGTGGAAGTCTGCGCTGACGGCCTCCCCAGAGCTGTGGTGCAGAGCTTGGAGTACCTGGGGCCTACATCCTACTGCCCGGCGGCCGTGGGCCTGGGGACTGTGCAGCCTTGTACCTGTGTGGAGACGGCTTGGAGGTGGAGACAGGCCTCCGTGTCGGTATGTGGTTGGTATCCTTGCCCCCCCCCCCCCCCGCGTGGAACTGATGTTGGGAGGGATCCCCCCTGCTTCTACTGGGGATCCTGGTTGCGACCTACTCCCGTACCTGTCCCGGACGGTGTGGTTGCTGAGGGCTATTGGTACATACAGACGCTTCCATCCTGCTGTGGGGCTCCCGGCGTCCATTGCTGCACCGCTACTACGAGGGCTCTGGCCTCTTCGGCCCGGCTGGTCACGAGACGGGCCCCTGCATTCCTGCGCGGAGCAGCAGCTAGCTGAAGGGGCTGGGTGTCCAGCCATTCCTGCACATTTTGCCCTCCGGACTGCATGCTGACCAGTTATGCACGACGCTGGTGCTGCCTTCCGGCCCGGAGTGCCCACCGGCGGGACGACGACAGCGCCGCCCAGTCTGGAGGTGAGGAGCGGCCACGGAGTTGGGGGCCTGGGCAGTCGGGCGGCTGCGGAGGAACCGGAGGTGGCTGTCCTCACGTGAGGAGGCGCCGGGGCCCTGACCCCGTCGGTGGCAGAGGCCTGTGCCCTTGCTTGGACCCAGAGGCGAGTTGGTGCGGACCCTTGGGAGCGGGTTGGAAGCGGCGGACGGGATCGCGCTGGGGCCCTTGTCGCGGCCATATCAAGGTGGGCGGCCTCTCCCAGACTCCTCTCCTGATGCCTGGTGCTCCCTGTGAACTGCGGCCCCACTCCGGTGTCCCTACTGCCATGTGGAAATCTAGAGGCCGCCAGGCGGGTGCCGCTCAGGACCTGGAGGATAGTGCACCGGAACAGTTAGACTACCCTGGAGGACCCCTTTCAACGGCAATTTAACAAAGTCTTGGAGGCTATAGCGGACACTAAGGCGACCCTCCACCAAGACCAACACTGTCGCGGTGGGTCTTGGCCTGCTGCGCGACAATCATAAGAAGCTGGCGTAGAGGGTCAAGGGGACAGAGCATGCTGTGGCTGAGCTGGCGCCCACTCACAAGGCTCTGGAACAACAGGTTGGAGCCCTTACAGAGTGGGTCAGTTGGAGCGCAGGGTGGAGGATGCTGAAGGGCACAACAGAAGGAACAATGTGCGTGTCCTGGGCTTGCTGGAAGGGGCGGAGGGTGGAGACATGGTGGCCTGACTAGAACACTGGTTTAAGACTGTTGTGGCGCCAGAGGGCCTTTCCTCCTTCTATACCCTCGAATGGGCGCATAGCGTGCCGGCCAGACCCTTTGCGCCCGGACGGCCTCCGCGTCCAGTGGTGGCTCGCCTGCTCCACTTCCGCGACAGAGGAAACGGACTTCCTATCTGGAGGTCAAGAGAGCTCTACGAAATGAAGGCCTTCAATACTCCCTAATGTTCCTGGCCCGACCCCGTGTACTGCTGGATGAGACCGCTCACTACTTTGATAGCCCTAGTGACGCCTGGGACTGGCTAGAGGTCTACAAAGGTGAGACTCCTTGCATCCGGGGGCCCCAGGGGAACTGCACGGCTGCCTCTGGAACCACGAATGTGGTTGCAGCGGCGCACTCTCAGGGGGTTTCCAAGAAACCAACTCACTCGCAGACTAAGAAGGAGAGGACCGGGGCCCTGCGGGCGGTTGGAGATGAGGATGGGGAGGAACTGGGGGACCCGATCACTCTGCAGGAAATCCAGGCTGCTATCCTTGGGCTGGCATTGGGTAAGACGCCGGGCCCGGATGGACTCCCGGCAGAGTTTTACCAGCGCTTCTCCGACATACTTGCACCGCAACTGCTAAAGGTGTATGCTGATGCCTATGAGGCTGGGGTGCTACACGCCTCAGTCCGGAGTGCTCTTGTAATCCCTCTTCCGAAAACCAAGTCGCCGGGGTCAGGGACTATAAGCCTCTCTGCTCTCTACTGATTTTAAGATTCTGAGCAAGGTACTAGCCGGTAGATTAGCCCCGAGCTGCGACAATTGGTGCACTTGGACCAGAATGGATTTATCCCTGCCCGCAACACCTCCTACAATCTCCGTTGGCTCTAATCTATTCTGTACCATGCTGACGCCCCGCGCTGCCTCGAAGCTGCAGTGCTCTGTCGACCTGGAGAAAGCCTTCGATACGGTGGGGTGGAGATATCTGTTCGAGGTGATGAGAAGGATGGGGCTGGGGGAGCATTGGATTTGCTGGATACGGCTGTTAAATGCGGTGCCCACTGCCAGGGTCCACACGGGCAGGACGATATCTCGGGAGTATGGTGTGTACCGGGGGACTAGGCAGGGGTGCCCCCTCCTTTTCGCCCTGGCGATTGAGCCCATAGCCGAGCGGCTCCGACAGGGGCGGTGACAGGATTGGTCTGGACTCTGCTAGACGGATACATTGTCTCCCTCTATGCCGATCTTCTGGTGTATCTGGGGGACGCAGTGGTGGGCACCCCTACGGTAATGCAGATATTGGACTATTTTGCCAGTCTGTCGGGGTTGCGGGTTAATAGGAAAAAGACCTACTTATTCCCAGTCGCTGGCCCCCTTCCCCGGCCGGACGCCTTGACGCCCAACGTCGTTTGGGCTCGGGACATGTTTAAGTATTTTGGCATGCAAGTGTTCCACTCGCTTGAGGATTTGAAGGAGGGTAATTTGGGAAAGGTGGTGCGCTCTCTGCGTGCGTGTGTTCTTTTTTGTCGTACCCTGCATTTGCCGGTGATGTCCCAGGTTTCTCTATCCAAGATGGTCATGCTTCCCTGCCTGCTGTACTTCTTTGTCAACCTTCCGGTCCTCCTGCCTAGTGGCTGGTTCCGCACCCTGAACGCCCTGCTACGTGACCTGGTGTGGGGGCATGGCCGTATCCGAGTGTCCCTCGCGACGCTACAGCGTCCCGTTACTGAAGAGGGGCAAGGAGTGCCGCATTTTGAACATTACATGTTGACCGGTCAGTTGTAGTGGTTGGCACAATGAATAGAAGAGGTTAACGGAGAGGGGTCCTTTTTGTCTCTCCCGGAAGCCTGTCCTAGATTAGTGATGGCGAAAGTGCTCAAACCACTGACGCCCACGCCGTATTGCTCCCTGTTGCAACGTACTGCCTTTCAGGCCTGGCAGTGATGCGGAAATAGAGGTGGAAAGCGCACTAGGTACACCCCCGTGTTGCCTTTGGTGGGCCTGCTGTATGGAGACCCCCAATCTGGATTTACAGCCGAGCAATTGGCCCCCTGGACGGCGGTGGGGCTCGATACTGTGGGAGATTGTTTCTTGGACAAGTGCCTAATCTCTTTTAATGGGCTTGTCGAGGACTGTGGTCTGCCTCCTGGACAGTTTTTGCAGTATGAAGCCCTGATCCGCACCTGTGCACAGTTGTGGGGGGGGGGGTAGAAGTGAACCGGACAGTCATCGGGTACTCCACGCCTTGTTCACGCTTGGGAATGCACGGCACCTGGTGAAGTGGTTCTATGTGGCTCTCCAGGAGGCCTCGGTGAGTCCCTTGACAAGACTACGTGCTAAATGGGACGCGACTGGAGGTAGGATGTTGACGGATGCGGAATGGCGATGGGTGTTGCACTTCCCCAAGAGGATCTCCCGGAACACCCGCCTCAAATATTTACAGTTTAACTACACACATATGGCCTACATGAACCCGCACCGACTTAGCGTTGCGTATGGGGTTGAGGTTCGCTCTTGCCCTAGATGTTTGCACCCGGATGCGGACTTTGGTCATATGATTTGGTAGTGCGGAGTAGTGCGGCCTTTCTGGGAGGCAGTGATGTGTAAGCTGGTGATTGTCTTGGGCAGGGAACTACCCTCTATGATCCAGACGTGTATCCTAGGTCTCTTTCCCCAACCGCCAAAACGTAAGGTGGGGAACAGATTTATAGACTTGGCACTGGGACTGGCAAAACGTCGCATTTCGTTTGGATGGAAAACCTCAGGGGGACCACAGATTGCGCATTGCAATAGAGATTTTGTGGTGTGGGCGGAGCGGAGAGCAGGGCGCTCAGCTGGGAAGAACGTAAGGGCATGAGGAAGCTTCCCTTAGCAGATCAGTGGAGGACAGCGCTGGCAGCCTGGGAGAGGCCGGAGGGACGGGAGAAGGAATTGATAAACTCTGGTCCCGAACCGGATGCGAGCGTGGGCCAGGGGTTGCTTTAACTTGTATCATCCGTTGCCGTATGTTGGTTCGGTGCTCGAAGGGTACACGATGAGTACGGGTTGAGCGGGGGGAGCGTCTACTGACCTGCCGCGTTTATGGGGGCAGTAACCCTGGCTCCGTCTACCGGACCTTTCCTTGGGAGCCCACTTGCTGGTTCACTGCTGTCACTACTTTCTCTACTGTGTCCTCACCACTAGCTGCATTGGAACTCTTTACGGTGCTCCCTCCTCTACCTCAGGTCTTTTAGTTGTTTGATGTTTTCTTTTCCTTTTTCTTTATTTTGCCCCAGTTGGGTATTCTTCAATTGTCGGATGATGTGTTTGTGTTATTTGGGCATTTTTTGAAATATTGGTGACTGATCCCATATTTACCATTATTTGGCACTAGGTGCTCAGGATTATGCACTGAGGAGGTAGACGTTGCCATAACTCGTGATTTCTATGCCATTTTCTTTCAAGACTGTCTTGCCTCTACATGTTTTCTTATTATGGTACTGTGTATTTTACAAATATGCCAATAAAGATATTTTCAACAAAAAAAATGTAGATTGAATACAGTTAATCTTTGGAAATGGAGGACGGATTCAGAATGTTGGACATGCACAATAACAGGAAAATGGCATGGTACAGACTCAACAGGTTCACAGACAAATAAATCAAGCTTCAAATGTACCTCAAGCCCTGATGCCCCAAATGAATGGCCAGGTCCAGAAATATAATTCAAATCAAGGGTTTAATGCGAAGGCAGTATCCTTTGTAAATCAAAATGTATCTCAAATATTCTTTGATTCAGATAGATGATGCAGTCTCAGACCTGTCACATTAACTGTGCCTGAGAGGGAAGGAGGATTGTGTGCTTGGCGCATACATAGAGGTAGACCAAAGTGGTCCCTATTTGAACAGCAGAGTAAATGGGACTCCTGTTTCATTTCTTGCTGACACTGGTGCTACCCGCTCTACAGTGAGAACACAGACAAATGTCAAATCCGGTAACGGAACACATACCTGTCAAAATAGGTTCCTACGAGGATTTACACAAATTTGTGTGATTCAAGTCCAGTTAATTATTGGGGCGAGATTTGCTGTGCAAACTATATTGTTCCATTTACTGTACTCCAAAGGTAACTGAATTCCATTCAAATGATGAGGATTTCATTTTCAAATTGGCCAAATAAAAATCAGAAACTGAAAGATTATTTCCTTTTGCTAACCAGAGATGGCCTGCCTCTAGAATTGAGAAGTCTGGGACTTTACAAGAAAAGATATTGTTCTGATTAAAGTGTTTCTCCAGTATAAATCAAAGTGATGCTTAATGCTGGTTTTCTGCGAATTCAGCAGTATAATTTAAGTCCAGAAACCATTGCAGGGATTACTCCCTTGATTAATTTGACGATTCAACAAGGAATCGTTAACGATATCAAAGGAAATCCATGTAACTCTCCAATTATGTGTTTGAAGAAACCTAACTCTAAAAACCGTATTGTTCTGGATTTGCGCTGGATTAATCAAATTGCGGTTTCATGTTGCCCTGTGGTACAGAGTCCAGCTGTGATATTTCAAATTCCATGATAGGCTGAATGGTTCTCGGTCATTGATTTGTCTCAAGCCGCCTTTTCCATGCCTTTGCATTAAGACAGTTTCTTTTCGCTTTCCGGTTCAGCAGTTGTGTCTTGGAATGGTGCCCAGTCCCACAAGGGTATACGGAAAGCCCCTTTTTATTTAATCAGGTTTTGAAGAACAATTTGTAGTCTTTGATGCCAAAACCATTGCTTTGCTTAATCATTGGCCGAGAATAAACAAAGTGTGTCTGTTTAAATTGTAATTTTGCAAAAGAGACTTTCTGTATCTTGGACATCATATTGAAAAAGGAAAGTGTCCCAAGATAGAATCACAGTGATTCTAAGCATGAGTGCACCCAGAACACAAAAGGAAGTCTGCATGTTTCTAAGAATGGTTGGCTACTGTTGTCAATGGATTCCTAATTTATCTGACAAAGCCTCTCCAGAGGCTGACACAAAAAGATGTGTTCGATCCGGTACCTTGGGATGACAATTGAATGCACCGTTTTACTGAACTGCGAGTCTGTCGAGCTCCAGTGTTGGGAATGCCTGACTATAACAAGAGCTTTACTCTGCTCTGCAGTGAGCGCGAAGGTTGTGCATTGTAAGTGCTAGCTCAAATGCATTGTATTGTGTTTAGTCCTGTGGCCTATTTTTTTGGAGCTACTCTTGACCCTATAGCTGCCGCATTGCCTGTTAATATACTGTGTGAGAGTTTGGAACGGAGTGAGAGTATTGTCATGGGACATCCATTGAAAGTTAATATGCCTCATTCAGTTGAGGTGTTGCTTACTCGAACACATCAACTTACCAGCAGCTGCCTCACTAAGTATGAGCAGATTATCTTGGGAGTAGAGAACGTTAGTACAGATTTGGCATCGTACATAACTTTGGGCAATTGTGATCACAGCGGGGATTGACTTCGTCAAGTTCCCCTATCTGCAATAGAGAGAGTGTGAGAAAACTTTAGCTATCACTACAATTGCCTGCCCAAATCACGGTGGTGAAGTGTGCTGCCCATCAGCAGGGTAATTGTTAGTAGGCAACTGCTATGCGGCTCAGACTGCGCACTATTGCACTCTAAATTCTTACACCTTCGATGGAGATCCGTTGAGCGAGAACTCTGATATCACAGATTGCAGACTGTTGTTATCCCTTGTAGATACTTGGGAGAAGGTAAAAGCATTGCAAGATGAAGTGCCGAAAGCTGAGAAACAAGGGTGGATCAAAGCAGGTCATACTAGGAGACCGGAAGACTAGGTGTGGGTATACACTGATGGAAGACCTGTGCTACCAGATAGTTTGCTGCCTCCTGAAGTGCAATACTATCATGGTCCTGCACATGCCAGGAGGGATGCAGTGATTCATCTCTTTAATCAAACATGGTTAGTGTGCCATTGCTGTATGGTATGTCCACAACAAAATGCAGGGAAAAGAACTCCAGTCACAATTCGTCATGTAGGAAGATCGAGAGGGCCTTTTAATCTATTGCAACTCAACTTCATCGAAATGCTTGTGTGTAATGGATTGAGATATGTTCTTGTTAGCATTTTTTTCATGGTGGGTGGAAGCCTATCCCACAAGACGAAACGATGGTATGACTGTAACAAAATTGTTGCCAAAGTAGTTGATGCCGTGTTTTGGATTTCCGACGACTTTGGAGTCAGACGAGGAACTCATTTTAATAATGAGGTCTTGAAGATGTTATGTGCAGCATCACAAACTGACCAGAGCTTCATTGTGCTTATCGCCCAGAGGCTTCTAGGATTGTGGAGCAAATCAATGGAACATTGAAATCCAGGTTGGCAAAAGTGTGTGCTTCAGCTTCTCTAAAATGGCCTAATGCATTGCCTATTGTGTTGACGAGTTTGAGAAATATCCCAGATACAAGGACGGGACTGTCCTCTCACAAAGTCATTTTGAGAAGGGCCATGAGACAGCCTGCAGTCCCTGTGAATGCATTAGTGAATATAACAGCTGACTTGGTGCTCAAATTACTCTAAAGGATTGGCTGACGTGGTGCATTGCATCTCTCAGCATAATGGGTAAGCTGCAACTTCGCCTCAAAAGGAGCAGTGCCATGACCTCAGTGCCAGAGACTGGGTCTTGGTGAAGAAGCATGTACGCAGGTCATGTTTCGAACATCGTTGACGTGGGCCGTTACTGGTGATTCTAGTAACGCAAACACAAAGATATGATGGACGGAGCGCTGAAACATTTCAGACATTCACCCACCAGTCACAGATCTGGGTTGAATCCATCATCATTCTGGTAACCACAACTGCTGTTAAATGTGGTGGTCTCCCGAATTGGGTACATGCTGTCCATACCCACAGAGTCCCACGTCCTCTTGATGATTCAGCACCTGTCTCAAATGTGCACTTGGTTGCAGAGTGACAACCGATTCAGATCAGTCAAGCTGTTGAGGACACACAAGCTAGTGGGATTCCATGTATTTGGCCCGAGGGGGGTCGGAGAGAGTCGGCTGTTGTAGGTATCGATGGGTCACAAGAGAAAGGGCTGACTAGGCGTGATCTTGACCCCATCAAAGGGACCATTATATATGAAATGTGAGTAGTACTTCAAGACCGTTGGACCAGAAGCCAAGAAAAGTTCACACGCATCTTGACTGAGGAGAAAATATCACTTACAATCACAGATCTCTAGCCAGTCTGAGCAGAAGGACAGTGATGGTGAATGACAGTCGGTGAGAAGGTCCAAAAGAGCTAGAATACCAAGTCAAATATACACAGCACCTGAATTGACTTATTTAGCAACTAATTACTGGGAGAAAGCATAACATATGTTGCTACAACAATTAAAGGATGCATGAACCGCCTTGAGAAAATGTTGTTTTGATTGAGCTTTGAGATTGATTTTCAAGGAAAAGACTCAATGTAAGTAGGAAAATTCAACAGCAAACAAGAACTATGTATTGATTTATAACGCTATAAAGAAACGTGAACTGTGCTAAAGAGACTTTGCTGACAAGTCTTGCCAGAGCACATTTTGAAGTTACCTTGTGCTGCAGAATGTATAAAAACAGCTAATCAAAATTGTATCATATATTGCGAGGTCTGATTTCAAAGAAACAATGGATCCAGGTGAAATATCATTCATTGAAACTTAAACGTAGATGCTCATGTATACTTGCTGTTTGTTCTATAATACTTGTAGTGTTTCTTATAGTTTTATATTTACCTCATCACATATACACAACAAAAACGAACACTACTTCTGTGCTTAGAATATCTTTGTCTGATCACAACAGTCAGCATTTCGGACAACAAAGTGCCACATGGAAACCTGTCCACTAGTGAATTTTCAATGCATGTATTTATACAAAACGCCTATATGAATACGTAGAGACTGGATTATTGTGATTCTGTGCATGCAGCTTCCTACATCAGTACCTGACTTATCACCACCTTCCTGTGACATATGGGTTTTCTTGTAGTGTTTTAACAAGTTTATTCTATGGCAAAGGAGAGTTTCTGTATTACTACTAGGAGCTAATCTTTTCTGAAGTACCTGTGACAAAATATTTAAATCTTGTACCCAATACTAACACAGCAGAAATGATGGAAGAATGTTGCAGCCTACACAAAGTTTAGGCACAGATTATGCTCATCGAGACAACCTAACTTGCATTTTACATCAGGTAGAAAAAGAATTCATGGAATCTGTAGAAGATACACGAAGAGACAGTGTGCCAAAGCTGCAAATCATTCAAAAACACATCTTGAGTGCTTAAGGAACCTACTCTCCAAGTCTTGGGAAATTGAGGACTGTTTCTGGGATGTGTGGATCCTGTGTTTCCCGGAGTTTAATACATTTGTGGGAAAAATGGCTATTACAGGATGCCTCAAAAATGGAATGGATCCTGTTACATGTGAATAGTTTTCTCAAATTTATCATGTGGGTCAATCTGATTAAACCAGCCAAAAGACTTGAGGTGCAAGTATTGGTGAGATAATGGGAGACATTTGTGTAGCCATAATACCATCTGCCTGTCACAAAATACAAAAGCTCTCTACTGTAGCAGACAAACTATTCACTGACACTGCTGGTGGATTCTTAGCAATAGATACTTAAATTATTGCTATTAGAGCCATGGTTCTTCAAAACCGCCTTGCTTTAGATGTCCTCCTTGCAAAAGAAGGTGGAGTCTTACGAATGTTAAACGTGCAACATTGTTGTACTTACACTTTGGATAATAGAGAAATGATTTTCCTGTATAGGCAAATGGTTTGCAGATTTGGGAATGGATTGTTGGGAAAAATCTTGAAGCCCATCTTGGCAACTGATATATATATCTATCGATCAGCTTCAACTCTCCTCCTCACTCTAGACTTCTCTGGAGAAAGAAAGCACTCACGGGGGGCCGTTTCCGTAATTTTATTAACGGGAAACTTTTGCACGTATACAACAAACAGACGCGTTTCAGTAACAACCTTTCTCTGTTTATCGAAGAGCCAACGAGCCATGATTTTAAACTTTCATCTTTTAGCATAATCATCAAAGAGGGACTACCGCACATTGCGATGTCTCTCACATTTCCTCCAATCAATCTGCGCCATTTTGACATGTCTAATTTCATATACAGACAACTCAAGAAACTATAATTATCGGTCATAACAGTAAATATCTGACACTTAAAATGCAGTACATTGATTGTGTATCACACCCGCTAATGGGCAATGCATAAAAACCGGCGCTATTCAAAAAATTCATTTCGGCTAATAAAACCAAACAAAACATTTCGCCCTATATGGGCGACACCCTGGAAGAAAGTGATACTAGTTTATAAAAGATGTCCTCATGCCTCTAGGCAGCCTATTTCCGTATCACGTTTCACTCAATTTTCTACAGTAGTACACAATTATATACAAATGGACTAAAACTGCATATTCCAAATCGAATCTTGGTCAAAATCAAAGAATAGAGAAGATCACAGAGAAATCAAGAAAGGGAGGAAAAGAGTAACAGTAGGAAATACATAGATCATCATATATACATGTATGTCCCTTATAGAGAGTATCATAAAATTATATTCAACTATTTAATCAGATGTCTCATTTAAGTCAGACTAATTTTCGCAGATATCTCACTCCCCCAAATGAATGGCAAGCACTTCGCTACTATTAAGACCTCAAGGTGTCTTTGTCTGAAGATCAATTATGTAACGTGACTTCAACCTACGGAGTCTCAGGATCCTGTCTCCCCCTCTAGGGCTAATCGGTACATGGTCAAGGCAAAAGTAACTCAACAGATCCCTGTTGCGATGATGTACTTTATCAAAATGCCGCGCAACAGGGTATGTTTCATCTCCCTTTGCTATCACCCGCATATGCTCCAATATCCTGATTTTAGTAGGATGAATGCTGCTGCCTACATAACGTTGGCCACATGGGCATATGAGACTGTATACTGTATAGGGTGTGGTACAAGTCAAACTTCTTAATATCTTTACGAATGCTCACATTAGGGATGTCAAAGAAAGAACCCTCTTACTTCCCTTGCAGGCTTTACACTTGCCGCATGGGAAGAAACCTTGCATTGCCCCAAAAGCTGATCTCGGGGCATCAGTAAGAGGACTACAGATTAAGTCATTTTTGAGTGATCTTGCCTTCCTGAATGTAATAAGTGGATTAGAAGGAAGATCCTCCCCTATTATATTGTCGGTCTGCAATATATGCCAATTTCTCTTCATGATTCTTTTCACATCCTTTGCATTCCTAGAGTAGGTCGTAATGAGCCGAAATTTACCTTCACTGGCTCTATTGTCTATACTCTGCATATCTTTATTGTTCAGTAAGTCTTTTTGTAACTAACTCTCCCAAAGGCCTCATCCAGTACTTCCTTGCTGTATCCTTGTATTTTAGAGCGTCTGATACTATCCTTGGCCGCCTGCTGAAACTCCGTCGTCTGAACTATTCCTCTTTATCCGGAGTAGTTCCCCATAGGGGATACTCCTCACCAAATTGGTGGGGTGACTACTCGAGGCATGCAGGACAGAATTCCCTGCAGTCGCCTTCCGGTAGAGCTTCGTCTTAAGCTGCCCTTCCTCTACATAGATGTTAAGATATAAATAATTCACTGATACCGCATCCACATCTCCAGTGAATTCAAGATTGACCTCATTTGTATTAAGAATCCTGATGTATTCCCTAGCTGTATCCAGTGATCCGTTCCATACGATGAACAAATCATCGATGAAACTGTACCACCTAACAACCCGATTTGTCCATTCTTTATTGGCCTCGCCCCAGGCCACCTGCTCCTCCCACCAGCCCACGAACAAGTTCGCGTAGCTGGGGGCGAAGCAGGTGCCCATGGCCGTGCCCGAGGTCTGCCTGTACATCTGTGTCTGAAAGAGAAAAATGTTGTTAGACAAAATCTGGCAAAGTCCAGTACCAATCCGCTATGTTCCATATACTTCAGCGGACGTTTGTTGAGAAAGTATTCCATCGCTGCCAGCCCATCTTGATGTGCTATCGATGTATATAGACTAGTAATATCCAGTACCAGCAATTTGTAGCCTTCAATCCATTGCAATGATGCAATGTGGCCTAGCAAGTCTTTAGTGTCTCTAATGTACGATTTTAAAGTTTTTACATGAGGTTCAAGAAAAGAATCTACATAGATAGACATATTTTCAGTTAGACTCCCTTGCGAGGCCACAATTGGACTTCCCGGTGGTGCCAACTTGTTCTTATGCACCTTCGGTAAATGGTAGAAGGTCGGGATGGTAGGATTCAGTCGTCTCAAAAATAGGAATTCATCCATGACCAATAGTCCTTTTTCATGCCACTTGGTAATGAGAGAATGGTAATCCACAGTGCTCTTGTGATATTCATTCACAGAAATTGCAATGTATGTCTGCTTATTGGAGAGTTGGCGCATTGCCTCCCCATCATAGTTCTTTCTGGTCTGGCGGACAATATTGCCCCCCTTATCTGAGGGTTTACATACAATTTCTGAATCCTTGCTCAGATCCTTGAGGGCCATTTGCTGTTTAAAAGTAAAATTGCCCTTCTTCTCTGTGTTGCCAATCTTAAATTTTTGTTTGCGTCGTAACTGTATCAAATCCTTGATGACAGACTCCGCAAATATTTCAATGGCATCTGGTGTCATTTGAGGTAAGAATAGAGAAACAGGTTTATATGCAGTTAGTCCACCACTTTGTTTTATGCCTGTGACAGATAGTTGTTGAGATGTCTCACATTTCCTCCAATCAATCCGCGCCATCTTGACATGTCTAATTTCATATACAGACCACTCAAGAAACTATAATTATCAGTCATCCTCTGATTAAATAGTTGTATATAATTTTATGATACTCTCTATAAGGGGCATATATGTATATATGATGATCTATGTACTTCCTACTGTTACTCTTTTCCTCCCTTTCTTGATTTCTTGATTTCTCTGCGATCTTCTCTTTTCTTTGATTTTGACCAAGATTCGATTTGGAATATGCAGTTTTAGTCCATTTGTATATAATTGTGTACTACTGTAGAAAATTGAGTGAAACGTGATACGGAAATAGGCTGCCTAGAGGCATGAGGACATCTTTTATAAACTAGTGTCACTTTCCTCCAGGGTGTCGCCCATATAGGGGGGAAAGTTTTGTTTGGTTTTATTAGCCGAAATGAATTTTTTGAATAGCGCCGGTTTTTATGCATTACCCATTAGCGGGTGTGATACCGATCAATGTACTGCATTTTAACATCTTGAGTGCCCATGACGAGATGGTCTCGTCATGGGCCGCGGTTGCGCTGTGCCCATGACGAGACTATCTCGTCATGAGCCCCGCCCGCTAATGAAACGCCCGGCACAGGGCGTGGAAAGGGCGGGGCACTCAAGGGGTTATGTGTCAGGTATTTACTGTTATGACCGATAATTATAGTTTCTTGAGTTGTCTGTATATGAAATTAGACATGTCAAGATGGCGCGGATTGATTGGAGGAAATGTGAGAGACCTCGCAATGTGCGGTAGTCCCTCTTTGATGATTATGCTAAAAGATGAATGTTTAAAATCCTGGCTCGTTGGCGCTTCGGTAAACAGAGAAAGGTTGTTACTGAAACGCGTCTGTTTGTTTGTTGTATACGTGCAAAAGTTTCCGGTTAATAAAATTACGGAAACGGTCCCCCGTGAGTGCTTTCTTTCTCCAGAGAAGTCTAGAGTGAGGAGGAGAGTTGAAGCTGCAATTGATATGCGGGAGCATCCCGTATTGAGAAGCACCCGCCTGCGAGTGCACCCGATTGGTGCTTTGGAGCGGATATATAGATATAGATATATATTAATATCTTTATTATTATCTTCAAGATTTATAGACGTATAAAAACAAAGAAACCAACCAGCGGTATAAAAAGAAAGAGCTAAGATAGAATTGGAAGACAAGCAAGATAGATTATATGATGAGATGAAGACTCTAGAAGTGTCTAGGCTAAAGATCATGAAGACTAGAGAACTGTCAGATAAGAAAATGTGACGGCTTAATTCACCATCAAAGGGGGTACGGATGCAGCTGAAAAGCTGTCAGAACCGTTGCTTGACACACAAACAGATTACGAGAAGTTTTGAGTAACCTATGACTAAATGTGCACTAACCACACGTTAAAGAAATGTGAGAAACAAATATAAAAGAACTTAGTTACTGCATTGTAAAAAATATGCAGCTATTGTAGAATAGATGAAGTCATATTCATTTGAATAATATAGGTTAATATTTTATTTAGCAGCCTTAACATGTTATTTCCACTTGTATTAAAAAGTTAGTGATGTGCTCACATCTTATGAAATTCCTAATCATCCTCATTGAAATAGTGTTGTGTGTAAAGAACTAATTAAATCTAACGTGATGTAGATTGTTTTATGTGTGATATTGAAGGGTTTCATTCTGAATTTAAACATTTGCATATGTAAAATTGTGTACTGAATGAGAAAAGAAAATGGTGTTACATAGCCATATTTAGTGCAAATGTCCTAACTCCATCAGAGAATCTTCATATATGTACTAATACAAAACATTTGAAACAATATTAGTATTTTATGATTTGAAATTTTACACGTTCATATTTTGAAAATGCTGTAATGTATCATAGTTGAATCTGATCTTTGCAATCCAATAAATAACATAGTGCCCAGGATTTTTAGAATATTTAATTCCCCCATGAGATGTATATTTCCATTACTTTATATTCTGTATATTTTAAACTAACTTTATTTTAGGCCTTCATTTTGTCTACTCTGCGTTGTATCACACCCGTGAGAGGCTTTCCTAAACTTTCAATGTGGAGCTAAACTGAATAGTTCTCACTCGCTTTCAAGTGCTGTTTGCTACAAAACTTGATACTTTGTGAACATCTGCTGGGAAACTGTCCTCTTGAACTCACTCATGTGCCTGTTGCTAAGGATCATTGTTTGAAAGTTTACATATACCGGATGATCTGACAATCTACCTGACCAGTACCACCTCTTTCTATAATGTCTTTCTTTATGCCATATGACAATCATCTTATGCAAACTGACCAATCAATTGAGTTTTCTGACAGTGAGGTGACCAAGGAGGTGTGACCCTGGAACAAGAGTATTATATTATACATTTGTTTGATGGACGGTGCCTCTGACAAATCCCAGAGACGGCTCTTTGATTTTCCTGCATCTTTCAGTTGGGAACCTTTGCGGACTCTACTTGCTCTTTTCCTGGCTGACACATACGCTGTGTGTGCCAATCTTGGACTCTTCCTTGATGGGACACTGCCCATAAGCTTTTGTGACTCATGGCCTTGCTGAACTTTCCAAAGCTCCTTTTTCACTTTATGGCAAGCCCAATCTAATTAGACTGTCCTGCACGCTTTAGATCCTAAATGATTATTAATGATGTATTGCCCTTTTGAATATCTTTGATAAATGTACCTATAATTAATCCGTAGACTCTGTTTTGTCTCCTTAAGTTTGTTGTGCATTCCAATTTATTTATTAATGACATGAAGAAATCCGCATAGAGAAATTTTCAATCAGCAGTTACTAATGTTGTTTTGTATTGTCTTAACAGAATTATTGGTTTGCTTGATTTTAGTCCAGCTAAATTTCTTAAGAAGGTTCGGACTAGCAGTAATAATCCTTTATTTTTATAGTCTGGTGTTGTCATATACATGAATGTAATTTGAAATTTGTGAATCGGTTATCCAATTCCTGATCCTCATTGGATATCTGTATGTTAGATCTCCTATATCAAACCCCATAGTGGCACAATATAAGATCCATCAGAGGATCAATAAGTGTCGGTAAGTCATATGGAAGAGCTAATAGTAATGAGAGACTAATAGATCAAAAAGGGCCCAGTTTCCGCTGCAACATAACTGTGCTTGTATAAGGCAAACCGAGATACTATTAAGAAATAGTTGACTCAATGTAATACTCTTTGCGTGTCCTAGAAGCAGAGTGAACATTTAATATTAATGGCCTTTCTTGAAAAAGTTTTGGGGGGGTGATCCTTGTGATGTACAGATCTACATCTAACTGGGTGCCCAGGAGAGAATCCCAACCCAAGTGCATCTAATTTCAAAGTGATGCCCTTCTAGGAACCCTTCATTAGTAAAACCTTCCCTTTTCTAAGTGGAGTACGAGAGCTGTGTCAAATGACAGACTAGTTCAAACTGGTCGATGTGTGAATTTTTCTGAGACTAAACTCCACAGTAAGCCAACAGATGCTGGACAAGCAAGCGCTAACAATGTAGGAAGAGTAGTATGGAAAAATTCCACCACTGTATAGGGAACCTACGCTGAACAAAGGGAGGTGAAGGCAGCCTTTCTGACCCACCGTTAAGATGCTTGAAGGAGGGGTCCTGAACAATAGGGAAATATAGGCATCCATGTCTTTCCAGGCCATAGGCAGCCTGCAGGATGACACACTGCATCTGTGCACACTGTGGTCCAATGATCCTTCGGCATTTGCGGTTATATATTCACATATACAATATACATGCCAACTATTAATGTCCCACACATTAAGGTAGTCATAGACTTCCAGTAGTGGGGACTGGGTAGCCCTTTACTGAAAGAGCTGGAAGGTAGTCTCCTTATGCAGGTACAGATAAAAGACCTGTGCTTATTGGCTAGAATCATGTTACAACTACCTAGTCAACTTGTAGACTGGTATGTCAGGGCAGTAGCCATTCTCACTCAAAATAGGGCAAACTCAGGGTGTCACCTATTTAGCACAGCCTACATATAAATTGCAAAGGAAAAACTTGGAATGCATTCTGTGGTCTCCTACATTGTCAAATTCACAGGAGGAAAAACATAGCACAGTCATACAAGCATACAGTGCAGTGTGGCATAGGTTTTTCAATCAATGCTGAGCGTTTTGTGAAATGTCAGAAACTACTTGGTAGTTGCCGGGAACAGTGAAGGCATTTAAAGAACCTACATTTTTTTAATTACATTTTGCATTTTTTAATGTTGTTGTTGCAGTCCAACATTGTACATCACAATTTGATGCACAGTATAGAGTTGGGCTAATAGGACCCTGTGATTACCTCTGACTTAAACTGTGATGATACAGTGTGCCGAGATGGGATGCGGGGTAGGAGGCGTTCCGGGCAGGAAAGGATAAGTATAATCATGGCAGACATCTGAGCAAGTTGCTGGCCAGAGGCCATGCTCTGAGTTAATAAATCCTTCACTGTTGTCTCCTTTTATTCGGACACAACTGACGATCAAGGTTGAATTTCTCAAAATCTGGAAGTCTTACAACGGGTCACATCAGTGGTGAGCATCATCGGATAAATACACTTTGACCCCAGGCTAACGGAATAGCAAAACGATTCATGGGCTCACTCGAGCGTACTGCGTAGAGAACCACCGAAGGACTTGTGCTTGAGGAGTCCCTCTGCCAAGTTCTGTGAGTTTATTGAACCACCCCTCACTCAATGACTAGGGAGAGTCCTGCCACGTGCATGTGCGGCAGACCTGTTTGCACCAAATTGCGACAATAGTCTCAGGAACTGCAGGTGAAGCCGGACATGGTCAAGGCCATTGACTAAAAAGAAGCTGAAAGCACATGCAGACACCAAGCAGCAAGTGCAGGAAACTTGGGTTGAGGTTAAGCAGAGACAACAGAGGAAAATCTACACCCTCTTTGACACCAAGCCACTACAGGTAAAAGCAGTCAAAGGGAGCATGCAATAATTCGCCCAGGAAAGTCCATCACCCAGAATGCATCACACTTTAATACCACATAACCCATTCAGAACGATGCCCCCCCCTCCCCCCAAGCACAATACCGAGCTCAGAAGTACCGGCGAATGTCTTGTGACCTGATGGTTCATATCCCAACTCCTCCGGTGGTAACCACTCTTTTGGTAGAGCTGTGTCCTGGCCACAACAGCTTATTGATGACATCTGAACTCGGTAAGAACAATGGGAGTTCATGTTTAAATGGGGGAGGTATAGAGTCTGGCTTCTCAGGCCCTGTGATCGCCTCCCACTGAAGCTGTGATGACCTAGCCAGCCGGATGTGGGACCTGGGGTTGGAGGAGTTCCGGACGGGAAATGAAAAAGATTACCATGGCAGGCAGACAAGCAAGTTGCCGGTCGGAGACCGTGCTCGTTATTGTATCGAATCCTTCACTGTGACATCTCTTTTTAGGTCTCGCTGAGCCCAGCGCATGCGCTGGCTCGGAGAGACATTTTGTATGTGGGATTTTTAAAGTGCTGCCTGTGGCCTAAAGCTTGAGTGCACGCGAGCGTGTACGCGCGCAGCCGACAATCACTGCTGCGCGCACACCACTCACGTGCTTGCCACACAGCGTGTCCCGTCCTCGCGATCACGATTACTTTCGCTTT
Source organism: Triturus cristatus (assembly GCF_964204655.1). Classification (NCBI taxonomy): domain Eukaryota; kingdom Metazoa; phylum Chordata; class Amphibia; order Caudata; family Salamandridae; genus Triturus; species Triturus cristatus. The sequence goes on along the minus strand of NC_140584.1, from coordinate 472,284,902 downwards.
GATCGCGATCGCTATTAGCAGCGTGGCCAATGCTTGTTTTCTTTGTTTTCAAGCACTCCACATCAGTGCTTGTGTTTTCCCCCGTCGTTACCTCTCTTCTCTCACCCTGTCCCTGTTTCATCTTAGCCCCCACCTACCCCTGTCTTATCTCCCTCTAGCCTCTCTCATGTCAATTTCTCTCCCTCATCTGTCCGTCTCTTATTGCCTTTCCCTGCCCTTCGTATTGCCTGGCTCTTCTTGTTTTTTAACAAGATGCGCAAAGCAGAACTGAGGTCAGCTTTGTTCACAAGGTAGTGCAGATAAACTGTCTCTGCTTGAGGATCAGTGAGGGCCTGGCTGTTTGCCCATGAACCGAGGGCCACGGCGTATAATGCTGTACTGATTTATGACCCAGAACGAGAAACAAGCTAACCTCTGCTTTCTTTGTCAAACAATGAGCCCATCTTCCAGAAAAACAAACGCGCATGCACGCCCACTTGTACAGACTTTCTATGCCGTGTGGAGGCGGCAGTGTGCAGCAGCAAGCCGTAAAGAATTAGTCACTCGTGAACTGAGACCTTGCTCCGAAGGACACGTGGCCATCCTTTCACAGCATGTCATCAACATACAGTGCTCTGTCAGATCCTTCCCTCCGTGCCACGGTAGTGGAGTCCAGCGCCTGGGCGCTGGGAGACTGGCTCACGCACTGGTTGCTGCAGGACTTGTGGCGCATACTCCACCCGAAGGATAGGATATACTCTTATTCAGCAGTTCACGATCTGCACGTACGGTTGGACAGGATAGTGGGCTCCCGGTCATTGCTCCCGCTTATCGAGCAGTCGGAATACCTGGGGCGGACGCACTCCGACCATAACCCCTTATGGCTTCAGATTGGCTGGGTGGCGGACCGCCCGCCGGTGCCCACCTGGCGACTTCAGCCGAGCGCGCTGGAGGACTCGGAGTTCCGCTCCTCCCTTGGTACGGCCATTCTAGCGTACTTTGACGCCAATGAGGGGACGGCGGGCAGTGCCTTGGTGGAATGGGACGCCCATAAGGTGGCCATTCGGGGGCACTGTCTGGGCGCCCAGTGGAACATACGTAAGGCCCTTTCAGACTCCCTGGCGTGCCTCGAGGACAACCTCCTGCAGTATGAGAGGGAGGGGGAAGGAGGGGGCAGACATTCACGTAGTCTGGAGGATCTCCGCGGGCAACATGCGGAGCTCCTGGAGCGGCTCCGCTGTCACAATTATGCGGCGCACACAGCCAGAAAACATGCTAGAGCAGATAGGGCGGGCCGTCTGCTGGCCTGGTTAATCCGACAGAAGGATCGCCAGGACCCGATCGGAGCAATCCGCAGGGAAGACGGAGTGGTGGTATACACACAGCGCGAAATACATCGGGCCTTCGTGGACCATTACAAGCAATTGTATGCGGCTCAGGGGACGGGTCCCCGGCACCTTCTTGGGGAGTTCATAGCTTCCATTCACTTGCCCGTGGCCTCCAGGGAACAAAACGCAGCGCTCAGTGAGCCCCTTTCCCTAGAGGAAATTGGGGAGGCGATACAATCAATGGCAACGGGCAAAACGCCGGGGCCGGACGGATTGCCTGCGGAGTACTACAAGGCGTACCGTGAGTCCCTGGTGCCGCTGCTGCGTGCGCTATATAACAAAGTGCTAGAGGAGGGGTCGCTCCCCCCCTCCATGCGGGAGGCGTTCCTGGTTTCCCTGCCTAAACCGGATCGCGACCGCAGGGCCTTGGGCTCCTACCGTCCCCTGGCGATGCTCAACGTCGATTACAAAATCCTAGCGAAAACACTAGCAGACCGATTGGCGCCAGTGGTCCCGCATTTGGTGCATTCCGACCAAAACGGGTTTGTCCCTGCGAGGTCCACGTCGTTAAACCTTAGGAGATACTTCAGGGTGGCCGGTGAGGCCGTGCACAGATGGCCCAGAGCGGGGTGCCTCCTCCTAGATTTGGAGAAGGCGTTTGATTGCTTGGAATGGGGCTACCTGTCCACGGTGTTGTTGCAATATGGGTTGGATGGGGATTTTCTCAGGATGGTTGACCTGCTCTACAGGAACCCCACGGTCCGTGTTCGGCTGGGTCCCTATGTCTCGGAGGCGGTACCGGTGGGCCGGGGCACCCGGCAGGAATGCCTCTTGTCCCCGTTGCTGTTCGCCCTGGCGATGGAGCCCCTGGCGGCGGCTGTGCGGACGACCCTGGGAGATGGTATACCGCTGGGAGACGCTGTTCACCAGGTGTCGCTCTATGCGGACGACCTGTTAGTGTACGTTAAGGATGTGGGATGCATGCCGGAGCAGCTGGCCCCGTTGTTGCGGTCCTTCGCCACTATTTCGGGACTCCGCGTGAACGCGGGTAAATCTTGTCTGTACGCTTTTAGCGCAGGGACTGCGGACCCGGGTTATCACCTGAATGGCACGCCGGTTCAATGGAGGGACGGCACCTTTCGATATCTGGGGATACAAATATACTGCTGCCCGACCGACTTATTCGATGGGAACCTGGGAAGGGCGGTCACGGCGCTCGGGTCGCAGGTGGCCTTTTGGAGCACGCTCCCGCTGACGACCATGGGCAGGGTGGCACTCGCCAAAATGGTCATGCTTCCCCGCCTCCTGTACTACTTTGTCAATTTACCGATGTATGTCCCCCCCCCGCCTTTTTTGGTAGGCTCAATTGGATGCTGTGGGATTTTGTTTGGGGCACTGCCAGGCACAGGTTGGCGCTCGCAAAGCTCTTCCTCCCGACGGACAGGGGTGGTCTGGCGGCTCCATGTTTTGAGCACTACTATCTGGCCGCTCAGCTACAATGGGTTGCCCGCTGGTTGGCTAATAGAGGTAGGGACAATACAGCCACGGCAGCAGCCCCTTACTCGCTGGAACGTGTGACCGGTCTTTTTCACCCCCTAGCTACGGTTACGAGACCGCTGCCGCTCCTCCTGGCTGTGGCGCATAGGTGCTTTCGGAGGGCCTTGTACCTCACACGCGCTGTTGTTCCATACGCGCCGGCAATACCTCTGAAGGGCTCCCCCGGAGGTGGAGGGGTGCTTGCGGCCCCAGCACTGAAGGGCTGGTGGGAAGCAGATGTGCACACACTGGGAGACCTATACAGGGACGGTGAGTTGATACCGTATGAGACCTTAGTGTCGGAGGACGGGCTCCCGCCCGGTGGGTTTCTTACGCACCGCTCACTACAGGCGAGCTTGACCGCCAAATGGGGAAGCATGGCTACGGAGCCTGGTCAGCACCTAACCATGCAATACCTGCACGTCATGGGGAGGGGCGGGCATCTGGTCCGCTGGTTCGCCGCTTCATTACGGGAGCACACGGCGGTTAGTCTGGGCACGCTCCGCGGCAAATGGGAGCTAGACCTGGGGAGGCCACTGGCAGACAAGGAGTGGGAGAGGGTCCTTAAAAGCCCAGTGCGTATCCCCAGAAATGTGCGGTTCCGCCAAATCCAGCTGTTAATAGTTCACAGGGCCTACCTCACACCTGAGTTGATTAACAGGTACTTTCACCGCAACGACGCGCTCTGCCCTCGGTGCGGAGAGCTGGGGGCGGGGTTTTTGCACATGTTGTGGAGCTGCCCTGGGTTGAGCACCTATTGGAGGGCGGTCAGTGGGCTGTTACAGGGGAGTGTGGGTCGCAACATCCCCTTAGACTGGCCTAAACACATCTTACACCAATTTACAAGATTGCCCAAAGACAAGGTAGCGTCCCGATTCCTGGACCTAGGGCTCGTAGTAGCAAAACGCCTCATCACCAGGAGATGGAAGGCGCATGACCCACCACACACACACGAGCCTGGAGCTCCTCATTCCAGGCATGGGCCAGGGCGGAGAGGACTGCCATCCGTAGGGAGGACACTTTGGGGCTGCGGAGGGAGCCCATGGCGGACCGCTGGGAGCAGTTACTTGCTGAGCTCCGGCGTTTAGACGGGGAGGGTCACACGGGCCGCATAGGGGTGGTCGGACACGACTGCACGAGTGACGGCGCAGTGCAGGCTGCCTTGCTGACTGGATAGCATAGCCCCCATTACCTCTGGCCTAAAGACGGGGCGTCTGCGAACACATGGGGAAAGTTGCAACCGTGGGGGTTGGGGGGGTGATCTCGGGGGTGGGGGGGGGGGGGAGTCAGGGGTAGGAAGGGGGAAGGAGCAATCTATGTGTATCACTGTTCACGCTGCCTCTGTTATGAGATCTTCTTTTGAATTGTAGGTAACTCATCTGTTTTTGACGCCTAAGTTGTGTGGGCGATATAAGTTTGCATGTACGGCTAAGTGGCTGGTATACGGTGGCAACTGCCCCTTCTCAAGTGACGACACCAGAACTGATGAGGACAATGTAGCCGGCTCCTAAGCAGGTGGTGGTTGGCACATAACCCGAATGCAGGTTATATTACCTTGACTGCAGGCGCGGCTTAACAATCTGTACATGCTTATGAATCTGTGTGTAATGTATGCTGGCGTAACATGTATTCTTCTACCAAAATAAAACAATAAAAACAGATATGCAAAAAAAAAAAACATACAGTGCTCTGTGCATGTGAGGCTGAAGCACCACTCCAGGCCCCACCTCTCTCTCCTCTTCTTCCTGCCTGAGGTGAAAAAGTCCTCTCCCGTCCCTCACTGCCAAGATAGACTGCTGCAGAGCGTGGGTGTGGAAGCAGGGCAGCTGGGCTAACTAGAGCAGTGTGGTGATAGGTACAGCACCTTTCACTTTTAGCAACCCCCCTAATCTCACTTGTTTATAGAATTACTCCATTTTGTGACAGTTGAAAAAATGATTCTGTGTCTAAATGTCTCGTTTTAAGTTAGCCCACACACACTGATATATCGGTGCTTTTTAGGACTCGCAGCTTAAGACATGTTTCCACTTCCATGTGGAGGGGTGTCTGGCTTTCCATGCTACCATTCTAAGACTAAAAGCAACTTAATTCGGCATGAAAAGCTGAATTTAGATCAAACTGGAAAGGGAAGTGGTATTGATTAGATAGTCACATAGCAATGCAGTTAGAGGGCAAAAAATCGTTGTTACGCAGAAATTAACTTGTGAAGCGGCATACGGAGATTTATATTTACAAAAATAACATTTGTAAAAACTAATTGTTTTTCTTGCTTCCTACAGCATTTATGACAGGAATGCTCTTTTATTTTCCATACCTAGAACAGACAAAAGCTGGGCGTCTATCCTGCATTGTAAAAAGCATGGCACTTTGCACTTTAACTGAACTTTTACATTTCTTTACATTGCATTTCTTCATTTTCTCTGAAAGTGCTTGGTTGACTGATAAACCCACATGCCAAGTTTGTGTTTGGGGGCGCTGGGGGGATATATTATTAGAGAATCGGGAGTTTTCAACAGTGACCAGGGAAGGGAGGGGCCATCTCTGGGAGATCTCCCATTATGCTTTTTAAGTGCGAGACTTGCTAGAAAGTTCAGCCATCCAGTGATTGTTAAAAGATGGGAAGGGATGTGCCATAAAGTAGTTACTGACTGGCACTAGACTGACCCTGTAAATGTGGGCTTCCCCCTCTGAGAGTGAACCACCAGCCATACTCTTACTCAGTCCATACCATACTATAAAATGACAAACCATACATACCAGACTATACAGTAATAGACATAGTATACTTTAGTATATTATACAAGGACAGATCATGCCGTACCATCCTCTATAGTGACCTACCATAAAATACCATACAATGACAAGCCACACCATATCATACTATACAATGACAGGCATACTATACTATACAATGCCATACTATACAATGTCAGGCCATACTAAACAAATGTTATCATACATTCTTACTATTATATTATATAATATAATAATCCTTTTGGACAAAAGATGTATAACATTACTAAACAAGCATTGGCATAGCCAATAGGTCTCGCCTTTGGAACCTTATAAGTGGTTAGCCATGCAACAGTTGCATAACTAAACACTTATAAGGTCCCAAAAGCGAGACCTATTGGCTATGCCAATGCTTGTTTTATCTAAATATGACACAGTATTTCAAAATATCTATTTAAACAAGCCTATATTTTCAGGCCTTCGCTGCGGACATGGCGCGCACAGCGTACTTGCTGCAGCAGTGAAGCCTCCACACCCAGATCCTTCCCAAGGTCCCCGACCTCTGTCCAAAGCAATTCTAGATATTCAAGAAGACTTACTTCCCTGCACTGGCTGGGGTGGAATTACAACCGGCTCCCCTCAAGGTCCCCTACCTCGGACTTTGTTGTTCTATCATTACCCACTTGCCTTTGCCTGCCGGGACGGAAGTACAACCGGCAGAGAGATTACGTGCCCTAATTCGCTTGCCAGAAGCCCTGAAGAAGTCGTGGGTTACTTCCCGAGACGACACGCGTGTTGCTGCTACTAAAATAAAGTGTAGTTGTAAGTATGTTTGTCTACCGCTTACGACCCCTGATGAGGCATTAACAAATGCTAAGAAAAGTCACTAACATTAACAGGAATCTGCTCCACTTGAATGTCAACGTCTGTGAAAAATAACCATCTATTTGAGCAACAACTCCTGCAAGGCAAACCTCACCAGGGATAAGACTTGGAGTTTACTTGTAATGTTTTTTTCCTAAATACCAGCCCTGCTCGTCATGACTTCAGTAAGACTAGCACATGGGGGGACTGGGAGAGAAGGTACACCGAACAGAGCTGGGCTGCTTTGATGAGGTCCGCACTGAGACAGCATTGCACATCGGTGTCCAAGACCACTCTGCTGCAATGATGTCTAAATGAAAATGTAGTGCAGTAAGGAGACCACTTCAGTCTGCGCAGTGTAATTAGATTTCGTAATATACTGCGCAGGCTCGATTTGTCTGCTGTCCACCTGAAGCCTCTATCCCACCCTTAACCCAAGTCTTCACAGAGTGGTGTGGGTCCATTATGCTTCACATTCGATCGTGGTACAGCTGCAACTGGACCGGATTTGGCAGCTCCACAGATCGAGCATCCATTGCGAAGCCATCATAGGAGAACAAGCACGCCGCAAATCAACAAGAGCACCAGGGGAAAACCTCTGAAGGCGCTGGAAAAAATAGAATGGATATAGGCCGGTATTACTCCAAAAATAGTCTGAAAGGATGTATCAGACGCATTAAGAATTTGGAGTATTAAGTCTCCAAAATGGAGTGGGAGATTCGTGTTAGGCAGCGAGTGTATCTCACTTGCGGTTCTTGCCACCTGCAATTTGAAGGTCTCTTCCGCTGATGTGAGAGCGACCTCTTGTTGAAATAATAGCGCTTTGAGTTTGCTTAGTTTATTGAAATCTTTTTCCAAAGTTGGAATTGAAGGCCAAAGGGAACTATCTACAATCCTATGCGGGGGTGGAAATAGGACATTGCTGCAACATATAACATGTTATGAAACAGTTACTATATATGGGATGCCGGCCCATAAGCCTCAGCAGTCATGGTTATTTATAATAAGATAACTGCCTTTAGAAAGCAAAGTTAGTGTGGGAGTAATAGCTGGGACAGGGGTACCTTTTAAAAAAACAAGCCAGATTAGGTGCCGAAACGTTGCAGGCTCCGTGCAATGAAACTTATTTACAGACAAGGGAATGTCCTACTGTGGAATCGCAGCCCTCCGCTTTAAGGAAAACGTCCTTATCCGCGCGTTGACATCTGTAGGTGAAAGGTAATAACTACTATTCAATGTAGGAAGGTGGATATCTGACTATGGTTACCCCCAACTTTTTGCCTAGTGTCTAGCTGGTTTTTCGACTTAGTTGGCCTGAGATCCTGCCATTTAGGGTCTCAGGCTGTCTGCTCTCTCTTTAAAATGGACTCCATGTTCCCTAGGTACATACCCAATTGGTAAGGATCACCTTATTGGACCCTGTACAGTGTACCCTAGGTACCCAGGGCATAGGTGTACCCTAGGCCTCCCAGGGGCTGCACCATGTATTATGCCACCCCTGGTCTGGCCTTCCAATCAGACACAACTCGCTGGTCACTCAGCTGGGGCAAGGTCGTGTAATCACCCCTTGCTTAGATATAGTATACCTATATCTACCCTTAATATAGACACATGTGTACCTATCAGCCACTCCTATGGCAGGCCTTAACAATCCTGGAGGCAGAGTGCTTGGTAACATGTGAGATGGTGCTCTAGCATGAGCTGAGCCTGTCTGCAGCTTCCGGAACCATGTCCTTATAGCTGTTCTATGATATAGCCTACCATATACTCTTAAAGTACCTTATCTTAAACGGTTATGGTAACTATGGTTTGGCTTTATCAAAACATGTCGTGTAAGGTGTCTAACACTTTGGAATAATACCCCCATACCATTCCTGGTAATGAAGTTATTATTCCTCCCTTTTAGAGGGAGAGACATGTTAAAATCCTACTTTGCTGTTCAACTCTCACCAAAGCCTCAGCATCACAAAATGGATTCTGCTGCCACAGTCACGAGTCTGACCTCCTGCTGCTGGGAGCCTCCCAGCCAGGGAGGCCTGGACAATAGGTTTCCTGCTTGGGGAGGTGCTAGCACCTCCCCTGACAGACTTTAGTGTATTGGGGCAGGGAGGGCTGAAAGGAATGAGACATGCCTGGGGCACACAAGGTGCTCCATGCATAGTCCAGTTCAAACCGGTGCTGGGGCACTCAAGCCCCAGCTCTGGCGCGAAACTGGACAAAGGAAAGGGGGTGTAGCCACTCCCCTTCCTGGTCCCACCCATAGGAGGGACCTTGCAGGAAGCCCAGCCCACTAGCCCAGTATATTAGTAGCTAGTTGGGCCCTGCTAAATTAGATTATCCTGAATCTGCAACTTGAACAGAAACTCTGGACCTTCGACATTCGACCTCAGGAAGAAGACTGAAGAATCTCCCTTGTGGCCAAGGAGTGACCACCCTGGGCAACCAGGCACCAGCCAGCGACCGCTGCTTGCTTTGCGACTGATCCTACGAGGGACGACTGCAGAGACTGACCAGCGCCGAGACTTCCAGACACCTCTGAACCAGATCCACCTCTACAGCGAAGCTGAGACCCGTGGAGGCGACGAGGGACGTGGGACCGGCGACTTGGGAAAAGTGGCTAGTACCTGACTAGCGCAACTTCCGAGGCTTCCTCGAGGCTGTGCTTGGGGAATTGAGAAGCCCCATTCCCGAGCACCATCTGCAAAGAAGATCAGCTCCCCACACTTCACGTGTTCTGCGTGGGGCCCTTCTGCACCTGTGTTGCTCGACGTGTTGTCCAGTTGCTGGCCCGCTGGCTAGTAGCCTCTGCGACAACGAACCTTTGTTTTCATCTTGCTGGTCCGGCTCCTCCAGACTGGCACCCGCTCCTCTGTGAAAGAGAAGCACCCCAGACCTTCCTGGTCTGCACCAGAAGCAAGTCCTCCATCCTGCGTGGGTTCCGCTTGCCAAGGCTTGTTGGGTCCTGACTCGACTTCGACGCCGCCGACAGCAAGAGCCTACGTGGGACAGCTCACCTCCTGGTCCTGGTCGTCCTCGACATCTCCTGGTACCCGTGGCTGCTGCGACAAGCTTCACCTCTTTACCTGCATCCTCACGACATCGCCTGGTTCCTTCCTGGTTCCTTCCCGGCTCCTGGCTGGTGACCTAGACTCTGTCCCTTCTGCTTGCAGGTTCCTTCCTTCTTGATCCCCACATTGGGATCCACTGGACACTCTTCACTGACTGCCTGTCAGCAACTTTCCTTCAGGCATCCATAGAAGTCCACGACGAAACCCGACGCAAGTTCACACCTATGCACCCGCAGCCCGTGGGCTAGGTAACTTGGGTACTTCGGTGCTCACAAGGGTATTGACTATCCTAGGGTCTAGTTTCCGAGTCTCGACTTTCTAGCTATACCAGAAGTGTCCTAAAACTGTTTATTTCTAACTGCTAGTGATTCTATCGACTTTTACGCATTACGCGTGAGTGTTTCCACTCTGCACCTGAATCCCGTGGGCCTCCCACTTCCTAACTGTTGGTATTATAGTGTAGCCCCAGCGATTCCCTAGGCCTACCCTGTGTTCGTGACAGTGGTCCTTATACCACTTACTTAGTATATGGTTTACGTGGCCCCTAGGGCCTAACTGTATTACTTACCTGTGTGACTTAATGTATGCGTAAATAAGACTGTGTTGTACTTACCTCGAATCTCATGAAGAGTGCTGAGGGTTTGACTAGAATAAATACATTCTATTTTTATATACATCTGTTGTGGTGTCCTTTCATTTGGTATTCAAGGGATTGCAAATGGTATAACAGCTGGCTTCACATGCCATTCAGAGTTTAGCCTAAGACTGCTCTTGTCCATGCTACCACTAGGATAGCTGGTCTATAAGGTTGACTTTACAACCAATCACCATAAGGGTTGTTTGGACTGATACAAGGTGTACACTAGAATTAGTGACATCATATATCAGGCCAACTTTTCACATTCATGAATAATTGTACTGCTGAGGGGCTCAAACCTACCAACCGGAAAGTGTTGCATGCAGGCCATGAACTAAAATAGTGAGATGGGCAGTGAAATAACCCCACGTATTAGCCACACAGCTGAATCAGTCTCTGCTGTAGATAATGGTAACTGTTCATTATGTATCAATGTGTATGTTGCGTCTTTCATGGACATTAATTTCTGTTTATCAGTCAAATTAAACGGTAAAAACAGTGCAGAAGCATTCAAATAATCCCATGGTCGTTTTCCATTTTTTAGTGTTTGCAATGTCCATGCAAACTGCATTACAGAACGTAACTGATTCTGACCATGATACAAAACAGACACTTCATGTTGAATAATATCAATAACATGATACAATATTATCCAAAGTATTTAACCCTTTGGGTGCCAGGCCTTTTCCCCCTCCTGTGCCTGGCGATTCCCTAGTGGGTGGGTGTCATGACGAGATAGTCTCGTCATGGGCACAGCGCGACTGTGCTACATGACGAGACCATCTCGTCATGGGCACAGAAGAGGATATACAGGAAGACAGTGCATTAATGCTGTAATCTACCACTGCAAGTAATTTTTCTAAATTGGCTTGGTCATTTTGGTGGAGACGCACCGCAGCTTCCATCTGCGACAGTTTCCAAAATTCATTGTATGCTATTTTTGCTTCGCCTATAAGATAAAACAGAATCTCCCGAACTGTGGCTCAACCCAACAAAGCAGGACACATTACCACACAAAGCAAACAACACCTTTAGAAAAGGGTTTTATTTTATTGTAAAATGCAAAGACTCTCTTTTAGAATAAGGCTTGGGCTTTTATTTTACACAATGCTCTCTAACAGAAAGGCTTTCCCAGATGCTAAATGCACAACATTAACATACACAGAGAGATGCATATGTTTATATGCAAGCAATAATAACACACTTGGTAAATGTAACAGTTAAATGCATGAATAATACTATGACTAAACAAGCAGCAAATAATGAGATAACATTCAAGCAAATATAATATGCTGGACGTCCTGCAAGAGATCAGAAAGATGTATACACTGAATACAACAAATGATTACTTTGAATGTGCACCTCAACTCACTCACATATCACAAAGAAAACACATCAAATGATCAAAGCCACTGGCCAAACATCACAATGTCAATAATCAAAACTCAACACTTCACCTGGTGCATACAGTGCATCTTAGCCCACTCCTGGCCAGGGTATTTAAACAGCTGGGGATAAGAGCCTCTGCAACCAGGGTCCCGAAGTGGATGCGTCCGTCCCCGTTCGGATTCCGAAATCCCGGTTTCTAAGTCAACAACCCTCAGCTTTATTAATCTCAAAACACACTAGAAGGTTTGAGAGAACTGTCCCCCCGCGCCAGAGGAATCTTACCAGAACTAGCCAGCTTCCAAACAAGCATTCCAATGGCCGGAAGGAGTTCCCACGTTGCCTCTCCTATCTCGCATATTCCAGCCTTTATCTTGACAAAGCTCACGAAAGCCTTCCAGGGTACATTAAACAATCTCTCACAAAACAATCCTTGAACGTAATTAACCCTAACAACTTGCAAGCGCTGCTGCCGATAAAGCTCAAGCAAGGCAGAGTCAGAAAACAGGATGACATGAGGCCATGTCAAAGCCAATAGTAAGTACTTCCTAATTCTACCAATGTACAACACAATGCACATTTGTGAACACACTGCTATAGCATCACAATACTTCATCTCTCTGTCCTATAGGCATCACAGACTTCATCTCTCAATGTACAAGACAGCACATTTGTGCCATCACTGCCCACTAACTCTGCACTTCGAACCAAAAGTACACTCCACACCTCTCTCCCTCTTCTCCCTCTCCCTCTTCTCCCTCTCCCTCTTCTCCCTCTCCCTCTTCTCCCCTCTCCCTCTTCTCTTCTCCCTCTCCCTCTTCTCCCTCCTTCTCCTCCTCCCTCCCTCTCCTCTCTCTCCCTCCCTTTCCTCTCCCTCTCCCTCCCTCTCCCTCTCCCTCTCCCTCCTCCTCCCCTCTCCCCCCTCCCCCCTCTCTCTCTCCTCTCTCTCTCTCTCTCTCTCTCTCTCTCTCTCTCTCTCTCTCTTCTCTCTCCCTCTCCCTCCTTCTCCCTCCTCTCCCACCCTCTCCTTTCCCTCCCCCTCTCTCTCTCTCTCTCTCTCTCCCTCTTCTCCCTCTCCCTCTCTCCTCCTCCCCTTCCCTCTCTCTCCCCCTCTCCCTTCTCCCTCCCTCCCTCTCTCTCTCTCTCTCTCTCTCTCTCTCTCTCTCTCTCCCCCTCTCTCTCTCTCTCTCTCTCTCTCCCTCTCTCCCTCCCTCCCTCCCTCTTCTCCCTCTCCCCTGCTCCCTCTTCTCCCTCTCCTTCTCCCTCCACGTCTCCCCCTCTTTCCCCCCTCCCCCTCTCTCCCCCTCTCTCCCCCTCTCTCCCCCTCTCTCTCCCTCTCTCTCCCCCTCCCACTCCCCCTCTCTCCCCCTCTCTCTCCCTCTCTCTCCCCCTCCCCCTCCCCCTCTCCCCTTTTTTTTCTTGGCAAGGCTGTTCTACTCCGTGACCGTTCCCGCTGCAAGATTTGAAGAGCAAAACTTTTAAGAGAAGCAAGGCCATATGCAGGACGTTGTACATTCAGGCTAGGATAAAATAACACACCAAAGTCAATTAAAATAATGGTACTCAAAGGTCATCACAGGGTGTCAGACCACAAGAGTGCCTCTAGCACTACAATGCTGAATCAATAAAACGTTTTGTTCTAGGGGATTTCGGACCTAAAAGAAAATAAGCCAAATTGATTTTACCTGGCAAAAGGTGTTGTTTCGCACGACAACGGTGTGGAATGTTCTAACCGTTTTTTGTTGTTGTTTTTTTTAAATCTGTTTGTTTTATATGCCACACATCAATCATACAACAATGAATAACATTATACCTTACATCATATCATCAATGTCTGTACTCCCACAGGTTCACATGATGAGCTATGTCTCCTTCAAAAGCAAATACAATATAAGTCAATTCTCAATAATCGTCCTATCGCACATATACCTATTTTTAGAAGAGCACATTGTCAATACTGGTATGTCTACTTTTTAGCAATGCAAGTCAGAAAATGAACAATAGGCCAACCCGATCAAACTCCCAGCCCCTACCTCTGCTTCCGGTGTGTCCAATCTTCCAATCTCAGAATCCAATATGTACAACAGGTACTTCAAATCTCGTTTCAGGATATCTTGGGGACCATACCCGCCCATCACCATGAGTTTCACGTTATCACATTCACTCACCACTGGACCAGGCCCCTACCACCTCCCCTACTGCAGGTCCGATCAAGGGGAACCCTCTGGAGTCTCATCAGCAGGGCCCACCTCCGGGTCAGTTTCAGGTATCTGAAGTGCTATCACTAATACTTCCCATGCCTTGGTTGCTTCCAGCGCCTTCTCGTTATTAGTGCGTATAGCCTGCTGCAATCTAACCATACTCTCACTTTTGGCCCATTGAGTAACTCCGATTTCCACTTCCCTATTGTAGGCCCCCGTCGCGACTTCCATTGGGCCGTGGTGGAATGCTCTAACCATTGCTGCCACAATTTACCCACTGAATATGTGGCAACTGAATGGGAATGTGGGAAACATGGATCAGGTCTACTTTGAGTAAACCCTTCTGTGGTATTCAGAAAAGGCAATTGACATGTATTGGAGCTCGTTGGCCACAGTAACCATCTCATGGGGTAAATGTTAGAAGAGTTAATGGTTTCGTTTTGAAACATGCCAACTAAGTCTTCAATAGATTGGTGTTTGTCTGCCATATATCATATTCCGCCAACAATGCAATTGAGGGAATATTTAGATTTTTGGCCGTGACTAAACCAAAACAAGTAGTCTGTTGTGCTTTGACATTCAAAAATAAAATTTTAGAAGGGATCAAACATGCATGATGCAAAGCTTCGGTGCGCTGCACCTGCTAATCTTTAATACCCCAAATGGATTTAAAATCACTTGTCCTGCCAGTGCTCATAACCTTTCACAGACAAATCATTCCTGAACGACCAGGAGTAAACTAATTTAGTGTGTGTCAACAAATTTGGCCTTGGACGGTATCTTTAGTTTATAAAAATAGGACTGAGGGTCTGTAGATTGTAACCTGAAAAATATATAAATTTACTCTGTTGGGTCTTTGAACTCCCCTGTAAAGGGGTCAGGCAATGTTCCTACTGTGTAAAATGGAAAAATGGTCTCAGAGTGTTGATCTTATGTAAAAAATGATGGCCATAGAGTTGATAACAGAATAAATCAGCATCATTTGCAGAATTCAAATACAAGTCTAAAGTGTCAAAAGCAGCATAATATTTCAAATCAGAGAACAACGAATGAACGGCATGAACATCCCAGTCAGCAGAGTGTATTTCCGGCAAAACCACATCTCCCAATGAAACACAGAAAACGTATGGAATGTTTAAAATTTGTCGGGCCATGCATATTGTATGATACTTAATCCCAAACAATACCATCAGCCACAGGGAATGCCGAAATGTTGACAAGGGCTTGATCTCTTTTAATTATATGTGACGATGTATGAGGGGCCAGAACTCTGTCAAGAAAGTTCTCACAGCAGAGCATTCAGGTAAATAATGACCATTAATGAGTAGGACAAATAGTCACAAACCCATTCCACATTGAGAGGAATATTATTGTAATCACCATCCAAATGTATGTCCAGGGTGGGACTAGGTAAGTCTTTTTGAACCAGGAGATTAAAAGACTGGTACCTGTAGGGGGGTTTGCAACAGACTAGGACGAAGAGGATGTTTCAGAAGAAAAGGTGTTACGGTCCATATAATAACCTCTGGACCCCACCTGAAACACGGGTTGTGCAGAATCTGATGGATCATGTATGGTTCTCTCAGGAATGTCAATTATGACCTCAACTGGAGGAGAAGCATATTTGATGTCTGCAGTGTTGGAAGTAGAAGGTGAAACAGGCAATACATTAATTGAAGTTTGCAACTCCCCTCCATTATTTGGGAAGCAGTCGAGGAAGCTGAAGCCATCGGCTTCGGTGAAAGGTCTCGGCGTGGAATACTTGGGAGGCATACTATTCAGTATCTGCCATATGGTGAAGCTTGACATGCTCGATAGAAAAGTAAAGATTTTCCTTACGACCAGGTAAAGAAGGCAGGATCACATTGCGGGTGCCTTTCAAACCAAGGACTCTGACCGATGCACGGTATGATGGGCCAAATTATTTTTTGTTCTCCACTTTCTCCAGACCAGAACTCCGACTTTAGGAAGCCAGCCAGAAACAGGAATCCGCACCGCTGGATCTGCAGAAGAGGGCAACTGGGCTTTCGCTTGTGAATCACAAGCTTTTTGTCGGTCTTGTAACACAGCACAATGATTTTCTACCTCAAAGGATTCGTCAGCCGCCACAACGTCTAGACTATAAAGGTCTGGCACAAACATTTTATTTGTCATTTGCACATTAGAAACAGGGCTCTGTATCCCAGAGACTACTGCCGCATAGAAATATACAGTACCACATCGCAGAGGACATTTTACATTGCAAAGGAACATAACTCCCAGAAAAAAACAAAACCAAGCCAACATAGATTTTAAGCTAAAGTGTAATTTCGGATCCCCACCCCACCCCCCACTCACTTCCCCACCCCCCCACGAGTTGCGCTCGATTCCCTAGCAAACCACCGACCAACCAACACCCAGTTACCACAGAAAGAGAACAAAGATGACAAACTATCTGCCCCAGCAGGGGCCTACCGCACCCGAAACCACCTAACCCACCCGTGGCTGCCGTCCCCAGACGGTACACACTCCAGCATAGTATGGCTACCCCAAACCCACAGGGAGATCTGCCGCCACAGGGGGCTCCAACCACAGGCCCCGGTAGTCCGCCCACCTCTTCCAGATCTTATTATGCTTTCACGGACAGCCCCGGGCCACAAAAATGGGAAGTTCCAGCCCCATACAAAAGTCAAGGCCATTCTTCCAGGCGGCCACTGAGGGGGCCCGCTCTGCTTTCCACATCTGGTACAAACATTTTAATTAACATTTCGTATGGGTTCTTCTAACCCAGAGATCTTCTAGGGAAATTTAGTGCACGTTGGACTCCATAGAGATGAGTTAGATAATCACTGGCAGTACCTAAGACTCTAGCTGTCAAAAATTGCTTTAAGTCATGGTTCATCCGCTCCACAACTGAATTGCCCTCAGGCTGGTGTCAGGAATCAGGCCACTTGTTACGTAATGTGGAACAGAACATAGGTTCTCTAGTGCATGTCATGTATAAAGAGAATCTCTTTTGAGAGACTCCCTTACTATACTCATTGATACTGGGTGCAGCCTTTATCCTCACGCCCCTTTTTTTGACACCTCGCTTAGCCTGTTTGTTTCTCGCTGGACACGAGACTATTGCAACATTGTTTTCTGCCAGATGCGAGACTATTGCTACCTTGTGTTCCAGACGCCGGATGCAAGAGTATGTGATACTTTGTTTCCCGCCGACTGACATGGGACTGTTGCTACTCTGTTTCAAGCTGACTTTCATGAAAGAGGAGAACGAGTATCTGGAACCTGAAACCTCTCAGGTGTCTTAGTTTTAGAGCGGTTGTGCACATCATATTTATGTTCAGAAGCATACGGTGGTGGCGATCCAGCACGACAACCAGGCTCCTGCTGTTGCTGCCGCTGATTTGTATTCCAAGCCTTTTTAGGAAAGACTGGACGACCCTCCTTTTCAGGAGGAGTCTTATTTTGTACCTGAGTAAAAGGTCTTCCTCCCGAACTATTGCGTCCTAATGATGTATACACATCCGCAATAATAATCGGCAACTGCTGCTGCCGGTCAACGTCCGCCACTGCCAACAGACGTTTACGCACTTGCAAGCTAACTGCCTCACCTTTGATGTTGGCCAGAATCATATCGGAGATGATAGGGAACATGCCCACTAATCTCATCCCCAATTCCAGGGCTGGACCAGCCCCACGTTCATCTTGTACCTTCTTTCGAATGCTCAGCAGAGTGCTCATGGAGGAGGTGCCAAAACACATTGTGTACACCGCAGCAAACAACGTCCCCCAGGTGGTGCAATCAGCTAAAGCGGGAACAATACCACTAGGCAAACTCATTGTCAGGATCCTGTGTTTCTCAACAGAAGTAGTATGTGGAAAAACAGCCTCGAGCTGCTCAAATTTTTCTACCAACCAAAATGGCAAATCTCTATTCTGAGGACTTTTGCTCATCACTGAATAAATCATGATGGGACTAATGACAAGACCACCACCATGGCCAGGTGGCTGAGGAGCGGCTCCAGCCGGAGCCACTTGAATATTACGTGACATAAATTGTATGACACTTCTGTGTATATGAATCAATGAAGTATGTAACTGTGGTAGCTCTGTGAGTTTAACACCAAGATAATTAGTATGCTGTGCAAAACCTGCCAAAACGGGCCATATAGCCCCATTGACCCATAAGGGGCCTAAACCAACGACAAACAGGGTGAGGAAGGGTGCCATTAAAACAAATGGTTTGCTCCCAGGCTGTCAATGGAATGTCAAGTAATGCATAAGGGCAATAATTTCACGGAACTGCAGCTGCTGTATATTCATGAAAGAAATTATAATTTCCATCCACTGAGGGAAATGTAACCCAAGAGTAAAAAAACTTCGAAGGAGAAAGCAGGGTCCGCTTCAACAAATATAAAATCAGCCCCCGCATTAGGTACTCAACGTTGAGTTAAAAATGCTTGAACCGCGGTTAGGTGGCGGAATATCGACCGGTTGTGTCGTATTAGAAATGGGACTAAGAATCCAAGAGTAGGGTAGCGCAAAAGAGGGTAAAGAAAAACCTTTTAAACGTCAAGTTTGGGGTGCGTGGCCAAGATGGCGGTGAAGTAAGACGTACTTTGCTGCCTCTCGGCCGACCGCCGTTCTGCAGCACCGGCCCTTAGCCTTCCGGAGACTTGTTGGTGGGGTTGACAATCTTCCCTTACGCCACGGCATTGGGGCCCACTGCGGGGTGACATCTGGCCGTCCTGCATGCCGCCGCTGGTGCGGTATGACACCCGGAGTTGTGCCTGTGCAACAGCGATGCGGTCCGCAACCCAGTGGTGGCTGCGCTGCCTTGGTGCCTGACTCCCTCGACCGCCGCGGTCGCCCGGGGACCACCTAGCGTGATCTTACCGGGGCGGTCAACTGCCTGCCAGCCGGCCCTTCCTCTCCAGTGTCAGGGCCGGGAGCCCAGAGGCCGTGAAGTGCACACTGTCGGCGGTGGTGCTGCCTACTCTCTGACAACAGCCGCCCCGCATTGAATAAACGGCTCTCCTTCCGGCCCAGCCGCCCTGTCCTTGCTGGCCGGAGCCCGTTCTGGTGACAGCGGAACCCTGCTACTCCATATCGACCCAGCGGAATTTGTTGTGTGGCGGCTGGGGCCCAGCGATGGACACAGAACTCGCCTCAGTGCCGTGAACATTTCTGGCTGAGGGGGCGACGTGGATGAGAGCCTAGTGCCCTGCCCAAGACGGAGTCTGCAACACGAGGTGAGCCCACGTAGCCGGTGCAGCCCCCGGCTGAGCCCTTGAGGCCTGAAACCTCCTGCGAGACCCCGACGTCTGGCCCCTTGAGACACGGCAACCCTGCGGCTGCCCGGGGGTCGCCTAGCCTGATCTGCTGACCAGGGCTGTGAACTGCCTGCCGTCTGGCCCCTCATCTCCAACGTCGGGGCCGGCGAGCCCAGAGGCCATCAAGTGCACACTGTCAGCGGCGTCGCGGCCTACTCTCCAACGGCTTTCCCTCCAGCCCAGCTGCCCTGTACTTGTTGGCGGGAGCCCGCTTTGGTGACAGTGGAACACTGCTAACCGCCACTGACCTGGAGGAGTTTGCTGTGTAGCGGCCGAAGCCCAGCGATGGGCGCCAAAATCACCGCAGTGACGTGGACTTCTCTGGCGGAGGGGGTGACATGGATGTGAGCCCGGTGCCCGATCCACAACAGGGTCTATAGCATGAGGTGAGCCCCCGGCTGCGACCTTGAGGCTTGAGACCTCTTGCAAGACTGACGCATGTCCCCTGGAAGCACGGTAACCCCAGCTGGCCGAATCTGTCCTGTTCTGCTCCGAGGCCTGTGGTGCCCATCGCCCCGGGGCGTGGGGGAAGCAGCGTGGTCCTGCTTCGTGGCCTGTACTGTTGTGAGGCCTGCGGACCCCGCCCAGGAGAGCTGAGGGAGACTGCCGTCACCGCCCACCTTTGCTGCTGAGACTCACCGGCATGGATTGCTGCTGGCCCGAGGTGGGCTTAGGCGTGGGGGCAGGCGGTGAGAGGGCGCCACGACCTGAAACATATCATTCTTGAGAAGCGGTGAGTGGCCGACACCGCAACACCCCTGCTGCTGCGCCCTAGTGCAGCCCGCTATAGACTCAGTGCTGGGGCTTGGAGCACAGATTGTCTAATCCACTGCTCGCTCACCTGATATACTCGGGCTTGCTCAGGTGTGAGACCAAGGTGAGTCTGCTCTGCTCGGCCTCGGGGGTGCAGGCCTGGGATATGACCTCCACCTATGCTCGGAAGGGCAGGAACCAGAAAGACCCTAAATCCAACCTCACCATGAAAGACCTCTTCTCTCGCGCCCAGCGCGGCCCCCCAAAGATGGCCCACTCGCCCCAGGAAGCCGCGTCTGCTTTGTCAGCGCGGACTGACTGGGAGGAGCCGGTGACGCGTGCTTTCCTTGAGTCCCTCTTTACGATACTTAGGGAACACCTGCAGACGGTGAAACGCAATCTCACATCTGAGATAAAGGATATCCGCAGGGACGTCAATAGCATTGGGGGAACAAGTAGCGGCTCTCGAAGATAAAGGTGACGACAGGATCACAGAGTTCTCCACCCTCCAGCAAGAGGTTATCTGCATTCATGAGCTGCAGGTAGACCTCCAGGCGCATCTTGAAGACCTCGAAAATCGTTCCCGGAGACACAACATCAGGATCCGGGGAGTTGCCATTAATGTGGAAGCAGGGGACATGTTTGCCTACGTGAGGGGTCTATTCAGTCACATTCTGGGGAAGCTTCCGGACTCCAATATCAAGATCGACAGGACCCATCGAGTGGGGCCCCCTCGGGCGGACAGGGTGGCCCCGGCTGACATTCTTTTTTTTTTTTTAAACTCTTTTTATTATAAAAACTTCGACAACAAGGCATAGGTTCACAGAGGTACAACATAGGTAATGGCATACACAAGGTGTCATTAGAACACAATATACTTTTGTCGTTGGAGTTACGGGGAAGGGGAGATATCCGGATCACTCAGTCTGGGGGGGGCACAAATTTCACCTCGGTACAAGTTCCAAGGGGTCCATATCTTAGACCACTTCCGGGGGCATCCCCTCGCAATGTAAACAGATTTTTCTCGTTGCATGCACCAATCAAGGTCCTTTTTCCATTCTGCGACTTTGGGTGCCTGTGAGGCCCCCCCAGTGCTGTGCAATATTTTGTTTAGCGATCATACAGGCAAGCGTGACCCATTGTATGGCATAGGCGTTGAGGTCCGTGGGCTCCCAGATATTAAGGAGACACCTGGGAGCCTCAGGTCGGAGTTCAACCTCCAGGACTTCACTAAGAATCAAATGTATCTTATGCCAGTACTCCTGAATTATCCCACAGTGCCATATGATGTGTATAAAAATACCTGGTTGGGTGCATCCCCGTCTGCAGGACCCATCAGTTTGTTTCCCCATGTGTACCAGTTGCGGCCCAGTGAGATCTATTCTGTGCAATATTTTAAGTTGCACTAGGCGGAGCCTTGCTGATATTGCGACTGTTTTAGGGGATGAGATCGCTGTCTGCCACCCCTCATCATCTAGTTCTATACCGTCCCCCGTCCATCGTTCTCTCAGTAGGGTTAGGGGGTCATGCATGTTGTTGATCAGCTTTTTGTATGTCAGAGATATGGCCCGCTCGGGCAGGTATCCATCAAGGAGTCTATCCTCCAGGGGGGTGCTATCAGGTGGTGGGACGTCCCGTGGCAGTGCGGTCCGCAGTGCGTGTCGGACCTGGAGGTATCGGAATAGCTCGGTGTCGGCGAGTGAGTATTGGGTCTGCAAAGCACTAAACTGTTTTATTCCCCCCGCCTCCCAAAGGTCACCAATTGTGGAGATACCGATCAAATCCCACTTGTCAAACCCCTTTGAGTCTCCCAGGTACCCTAGTTTTTGTGAATCCCAAAGCGGGGTAGCAAGTGTTAATCTGTTGGCCCAGCCCAGTGATTGTGTAGCAGTGTGCCATATCTTGGTCGTGTGTTTGGTAGGCCCTGTCAGGGGGAGCTTACCAGGAGTGGAGTACAACGCTCGACCGTACCCCCCGTTGGGCAGGAGCCAGCGGTCCATACGGAATCCCGGGGCATCGGGGGGGCCATAGGTGCCATGATTGATCGCGATTAGATGAGCTGCCCAATAATATCTTTTAATGTCAGGCAGTCCAATTCCGCCATCATACCAGCCAAGCGTGAGCTTCGATAGTGCTATGCGTGGCCTGCCTCCAAAGAGGAGAGCCCTCTGAAGGCTCTCTATCTCCCCAAAGTATGAGTTAGGAACGGGATCTGCGGCATTTTGCAATGCATAGAGGAAGCGCGGCAGTGACATCATTTTGAATAATGCCGCTCTACCCACTAAGGAGATAGGGAGCGATTGCCAGTGCAGAATGTCGCTTTTGAGGCGTTGCAGGGGTGGGGTTAAGTTGCGCGCATATCGAAGTGTCTGATCCCTAGAGATAAAAATGCCTAGGTATTTGAATCCGTCGGAGGCTATCGATATTGGGCAGTTTCGGGGTAGTTGCGGGGTGTCACCGCTGAGGACATATACGAGTGACTTCTGCCCGAGTATCTCCCAAAGATGTCCAGGATATCAAGTAGGACAGTAAGGGATCTCTTAGGGGAGGCGAGGTAGAGAAGAACGTCATCCGCGTACAAGGATATCCTGTCTTCCCATCCCGGTGCCCATCGCAGTCCACGAATGGCAACATCACTGCGGATCCAGGCTGCGAGGGGTTCGAGGGCCATAGCGAACAGGAGGGGAGAAAGGGGGCAGCCCTGGCGAGTGCCCCGCCCGAGTTCGAAGGGGGCAGATTTTCTGTTGTTCACTACTACCTGCGCCATGGGCGTGGCGTAGAGGAGTTTCACCCAGCTGATAAAAACCGGACCAGGGCCGAACTTTGTTAGCACTGCAAATAGATGAGGCCATTCAAGGGTGTCGAACGCCATAGTAGCATCTAAGGAAGCTATGATTGCGTCCTCTCTTATTGTGTGGGCCCTACCCAGCACCCCGTGTACTCTGCGCAAATTCAGGGGCATAAATCCCGACTGGTTGGGATGGACCAGGTCCCCCACAACCTTAATCAGTTTATTAGCAAGAACCTTGGCTAGTATTTTGGGCTCAGCGTTTAGTAAGGAGATAGGCCGATAGGAGGAACAATCCGCTTTGGGCTTCCCTTCCTTGTGTATGGTAACGATCGTGGCCAAGCGTTGGTCCAGAGGCAGTATCCCCCTGTCCAGGCTAGAGGTGTACATGGACCTGAGATAGTGACCTAGTTTATCAGGACGTAGCTTGTACAGCTCGATAGGGGTACCGTTGGGGCCAAGAGCTTTACCCGGGCGGAGCGCTCGTATCGCTATTGCGATTTCCTCAGTGGAGAGGGAGCTGTCTAAGAATTGGCGGTCCGTCTCTGAAAGGGTAGGGAGGGAAATGTCCCTTAGAAGATCAAGGGAGTCCTCAACCGTGTGGGGGGCACCAGATGTGTATATTGTAGAGTAGTGGGTTGCAAAGCGAGTGACTATCTCCGGAGGGTCTGTAACAGGGTTACCGTCCACTCCCATGAGTTCAGGGACTAGGCGGCTAGCACCTTCTCTCCTATCGAGCCAGGCAATCAGTTTTCCTGCCTTGTCTCCCCGATCATATATACGGCCCAATTTTTCTTGCCCCAGCGTTTTGGCGCGGTCGGTAACCAAGGCCCGATATTCATCCTGACAGAGCCTGAGTTCATGCATCGCGTCAGGTGTAGGGTTCGAGTTAACTGTATGTTCAAGCTGGTGCACTCGATGTTCAGCGTCCGAGATGTCCTTCAGTCTTTCCTTTTTTTCCCCCGCTATGAGGGACCGGGCTTGACCTCGGATTACAGTTTTAAACGCCTCCCAGAACGTTTGCGGGGAATCGACCGAGTGTTCGTTTTCTGTAAAGTAGTTGTCAATAGCTTTGATCAGCTCCCCACGTATCTTAGGGTTCTTAAAGTGCCAGGGATTTATGGGGGCGATACGACCTATTTGCGTATGATCTAGGACGACATGGGCCCATAGAGGGGAGTGGTCAGATATACCCCTCGGGAGATGCCTAATTTCGTGAATATGAGCAACTTGGGAGGCAGGGGCAATCATGTAGTCCAATCGGGAGAGGCTGTGGTGCGCGTTAGAGTAGAAGGTGTGTTGAATTTTGTCCGGGTTGTAAGTTCGCCATAAGTCCACCAGACCCATAGCTTCCAAAAAATTTGAGAGTGAGTGTGTCGTTTGGGGCAATTGACGCGGCGGGTGCTTGTCGAGCTCACCCGATACTACAGAGTTAAAGTCCCCGCCCATGACAAGCTGCCCCACTGGTAGGGTGAGTAGTAGAGCACTAAGGTCAGTGAATGTCGTTGATTGCAGCCCAGGGGGCACGTACACTGAAAGAAAGGTTATGGTATGCCCCTCCCACCTGCCGGTGACACCCACATATCGCCCACGGTCATCTACAGAGGAGGATGTGATCGATAGCGGGAATGATTTTTTCAGCATGATCCCCACTCCTCTTGAGCTAGACGTGAAGCCAGCATGCGCCACCATTGAGTATCCCCACCTGGACATTGCTCCACACTTGTTACCTATTAGTTGCGTTTCTTGGAGCAGGACGACATTCGGAGACAATATTTTAATGTGTTGGGTAACCACCCCCCGCTTGATTTTGTCCCCCAACCCGTTAACGTTCCAACTTAAGATTTTAAATTCCTTGTTGCGTTGCGTACCCATTTATGTGTCGATGAGGATTGAAACAGCAATACAGAATTCAACACTATGCCATCAAACATACGATAATACACAGCAACCGAAAAAAAACAGTCCCTCCCAACTCCCCTCCCCCCCTCCCTGCTGCCCTGCACTCCGGGCTTAAAACTACCCATAAGACAAGAAATGCAGAGTGCCTGTCGCCCACAAGAAAGAGAAATTAAGAAAAAATTAGAATGTAACCCAGCTAAAGGAAGAACGTGGGGGGGGCTATAGCAGTTCCCCGATCCTCACTCCCAAGTGACAGTACATCCAAGCCATTATACGAGATGGTCCAAGTGGGCAATGGTACGCCATTCCATGGCGCCACGCTCTGTCCTGCATCAGATCGCCCCGCGGAGACCCCCCGGCAAGCTCACTCACATCAGGGGACGGCGACTCCACCACCTGTAAAGCGGTGTCCCGTACGGCCATCCCCTATGTATCAGCCGTCTGAGGGGTCAGTCCCCCGAGGGTCCCCCCGACCCTCCAGCCAGTCAGAGGCGGCATCCGGATGGTCGAAGAAATAGGTCTTCCCATCCGCCTCCACACGCAGCCTTGCGGGGAAAAGCATGGCGTACTTCAGCTCCCTGGCTCGTAGCTGTTTCTTGACCTCTTGGAATGTGCGCCGCCGCATCTGCACCCCGCGGGTGAAATCGGGGAAGAAGGTGACGTGTGCATTATCCAGGCGAACCGGGGGGCCACCCTGGCGGCCTGGAGGATAGTGTCTCTGTCTTGGTAGTTTAACAGGCGGGCCAGGATTGGGCGGGGTGGAGCCCCCGGCTTCCCTCCAGGCACCCTATGTGCCCTTTCTACAACAAAGAGTTTCGAGAGGCCCTTAGGCTGGAGTTTAGTTGTGATCAGATTCTCAATGAAAAGATCCACAGCATGGCCCTCCATTTTTTCTGGCACCCTGAGGACGCGTATGTTATTGCGCCTCATCCTCCCTTCATTTGTCGAGTTTATCCTCGGTTGATTTGCGGAAGGCCCGTAGTTCAGCAACCTCGGCCTGTAGCTGCGAGGTGTCGCCCGCCAGTCCCTCCGCGGTAGTCTCGAGCTGTTGCACCCTCTCCCGGTAGTTGGCAAGGTCAGCCCTTATTAGCGTCATTTCGGAGGAAAGAGTGTCTATAGATGTTCGGACTCCGGTAATGGCTGCCATAAGGTCCTTCATAGTGGGTTCGGCAGGGTCCTGTGTTGCGCCATGCTGGGCAGCGTCTCCCGGCGCCCTCTTGTCAGATTGATCGGCCCTCGTACACGTGTACCGGTCGAGTTTACTTTGCTGGGACGCCCTGGCTCCCTTGGCGCCGGACATTGCGGAGCCGGCTGTTGGTATCACACAGAGAGCGAGTCAGGTCAGAGGCAGGTGCAAAAACAACAATTGATGGACAGAATGCAGAACAATGTCATACATTCACCCCAGTACAGAGATCTGGGCCTAAATCCATCGTTTTTTTGCTCACCATGCCATTCCAGTTTGAACCCAGCCATATGCAAATCAGTCTTGACCCTGTGCCCCATGGGAACAGTCCAGCCCGAACTGCCAAGCCAGGTCCTCCCTGGACTGGAAACAAGCATCCTAGGACCGGTTTCGGGCTTTCAGCCCTCGTCAGCCAGGATAGCTTGATTGGGGGAGAATGTCTGCATTGTCAGCATTCCGTCCATCACTTGTTTGTTGTAACGCTTTTCGCCCTAAGTGGGATGGGTATTCCCAGACGTGGGACCCGTGCTCACTACGCCACTGGAGTCAAGCTATCCTGGCTGATGACGGCTGATAGCCAGAAACCGGTCCTAGGATGCTTGATTCCGGTCCAGGGAAGACATGGCTTGGCAGTTCGGGCTGGACTGTTCCCATGAGGCACAGGGTCAAGACTGATTTGCATATGGCCATGTCTGAACTGGGGTGGCGTAGTGGGCAAAAGAACGATGGATTTAACCCAGATCTCTTGACTGGGGGAGAATGTCTGCATTGTCAGCATTCCGTCCATCACTTGTTTGTTGTAACGCAGGTCAGAGGCAGGGGCAGGCCCCGGGCAGCACAGTCTCGGGCAGGCGCTCCTTTAAGGAGCCACGTGTAAAGCGACACAAAATGGCGTCCCCCTGCCGTGCAGAGGTCGCGAGGGGCAAGCGGGGCACCCACAGCACACCCCCGGCAAGGGAAAGTCCAGGTCAGGATACGTGGCTCCCCGTCCCTCAGATCCTGTCCACCACCTCACTGCCACACCCTCGCCTCGCCAGCCCCGCTCTCGATCCGGTGATCAAACTGCGCCAATATATTGAGTCCCCAGGGCGCTACCAGCCCAAGGCTCCCGCTGATCAGGTGGCAAAGATCTTACACCTCCCCTGCACGGCGCGACCAGTTAGGGTGCCACAGTCACTCGTGCATTACAGCCGGGAGTTCCAACAATCAGTCCCCCGCCGCAGCGCTCCCCACCTCAGCACAGGATATCCAGGCTCAGCGCGGCACCTCCAGAGTCCGTCGAGCAGGTATGGTGTCAGCCAGTATCCCCAGTCTCAACGAGCTCAGGGCAGTGTTCGCCGCCGGTACTGGAGGCGGGGCAGAAGGAGGGGGGGGGGATGACTCCGCTCCAGCGGCAGCCCGGGGCACCCCGGCAGATGGACTCGGGACCTCCGGAGGGCCCCCCAGGCCAGAAGACGACACAGCTTGGCAGGCACGTCCCAGGGCAGGGCGAGTCTCCCCCGCCAGGCACGATGTCACCGCTGAGCCCCCAGTACCAGGGAAGGGGGGGGGGGGGAGAAACAGCGCCGTCGTCCAATGCGGGGTGCACCTCTCACTGTCAAGGAACGATACTCGGGCCACAGCGCCCTCCGCTTCCAGGCAACTTCCGCCGAGCCGTGGCCGCCCACTCCTCCGCGCCGGCGTCAAGGATCACTCTACTCCCCGGCCGCGCAGACTCCGCTAGGCCCCGATGCAGCGGACCTCGTAGCTTCGGATCTGAGGCAGCGCTGGGGCCCCGTGAAGCGGGGGCTGGGTCCGCTAGGTGCGGGGAGGCAGATTTTAGCGCTTGAGAACAGGATAGGCAGCAGGATAAGTGTTCGGGAGGAGGTTATCGGCGGAGCCGAGGCACTACACGACCATCTTGCTTGGCCACGCCCCCCCAGCTGACATTCTTGCCTTTATTCAGGACTTTCTCACGAAAGAGGAGATCCTTCACAAGGCCAGGACCAAGAACCCCGTCACCTACCGGGACCAGTGCCCTACTCTCTACCAAGATCTCGCAGCGATTACCCTGCAGAAACGGAGGATTTTTCGCCCCATCACATCTCACCACCGCCAGCAGGGCATTGCTTACTCCTGGTGGCACCCGTTCCGACTGATTTTCCACCTCAATGGGAAACTGTATACGCTCCGCTCCCTCTCAGAACCGTGCAAGCTCCTCGGAGTTGACCCCCCCCCCCCCCCCGTCTGGTTGGCAGGGACGCTGAAGACGCCCCAAAAGTCCGGACCCCACAGAAATTGCACTGAGTCAGAAGGCTACCCTAGAGTCCCTTCCGGGAGAACTGGCAAAAACTCACTCTTCATGACTCTAGCTGGGGCTACCTGTTACTTATTGTGCTGAGGCGGGAGGCGGGGAGGGCACACACTTGGCTACATGTTGGACCCCTTGATGTACCTTCTCTGTTCATCCTGGGATGACAGACTACCATGTTCCAGATGTCCGCTTCTCGTTGCTCTCCTTTTCTTCATTAGGAGAGCTGACCTCCTGTCACCCGTTGGGGACTGGTCAGACTTTATACTCCCTCACGACATTGTGGTTCCCTTTTTTCTGGGATTTTTCTTTTTTTATCTTTGTGGGGGCCCCCGTCCACTGTTATTCTAGTTTAGCCCCGTTAGGCTGCCCTTGCTACATATATCCCTCTACCTGGCATTCAGCGGTCTCTTTGGTCTTTTGCCCCCTAGATGACTCCCACCACACTCCGTATTCTTACCCTGAATGTACGGGAGCTTAACAATCCCATCAAGCGGAGGGCGGTCCATTCCTATCTAGAGCACTCGAAAGCGGATATTTGCCTCCTTCAGGAGACGCACCTACTGGCCCGGGACTGTTACTGCCTAAAATCTCGCCTTTTCCCCACCCAGTTCTTTTCCTCCAGCGCTTCTAAAACAGCGGGGTAGCAATCTTGGTTTCTCGCTTTTTTCGGGGCAGGGTTCTGCACAAAGAGGCCGAGATTAAGGGAAGACTCCTCACATATCACTTCGCTGTCGGGGAGTTGATATTCATCTTAGTGTCTATCTATGCCCTCAACGAGGGACAAGAAAAGTTCTTGCACAAAGCAGTGATTGAGGCCACAGTGACCGTAGAGCACAGAATCCTGCTGGGGGAGACCTCAATTTGGTCTTTGACAACTCTATGGACAGATCGGCACAACGCTCGGCCAGTCGGGTGCGCTTTCTCCGAGGGGGCTGGACAGACTGCGGGAGTTGGGGATAGTGGACCTGTGGCGTTCCTCCCACCCAAATAGCCACGAATACTCATTTTACTCAAGTGTGCACAAGACATATGCCCGCCTTGACTACCTACTTGGTTCGGAGGTGCTTTGCACTCTGATAGTGAGGTCAGAGATATTGGCCGCCTCCCTCTCTGATCACACCCTGGTTGTAGCCACCCTTATACGAGTCCCTGGGGAATATATGCTCCTCACCATAGATGCGGAAAAGGCCTTCGATAGGGTCCACTGGCCATTTCTGGAGCAGGTACTGATCCACACTGGGATGGGGGAGAAGTTCCAGACTCTCATTTTTAACTGATACCGGTGCCCCACGGCTTCTGTCCACGTTAACGGACACACATCGGCTCGCCTCTCTACCATCAGGGGCACAAGCCACGGGTGCCCTCTCTGCCCCTTGCTCTTCGCGCTCTACACGTGGCCTTTCGCCCAAAGTGTACGGCGTAACTCTCTTATCACCGGAATTAAATTTGGGGGATACCCACACCATTAGACTCTACGCCGATATCTTGATCTCCCTTTCCGACCCCGACCCGGCTTTGAGTGCTTTTATGGGGGAGATGGACTGCTTTGTTAGGGCATCTGGCTTTAAAGTCAGCCCAACATTGGAGCACTTATGCTCCGCACACCCCCTTAAGAGGGCAGAGGGAACCGTTTCCTACTTAGGCATCCAGCTGGCACCTACGCTGCCAGGGGTAGCCGCCGCCAACTACACTAAGCTGCAGATGCAGATTCAGGTGGAGCTTTGCCGTTGGAATCATTTTCCCATATCCTGGCTGGGGAGAGTGGCCACCATAAAGATGAGTCCTTCCCCAAATACTCTACGTCTTCCAGACCCTGCCCCTTCGGCCCCCCAAGGGCTGGATGAAGCAGATCCAATCAGAGCGTTCTCAGTTTATTTGGCGAGGCCGTCGACCCCGCATGAAGGGCGCCATAGCAATGCTGCCTCGTGACGATGGCGGCCTGGTGGTTCCGGACCTTCGGCGCTACTTCCAGGCGACTCAGCTTCACAATCTGGTCGAATGGCGTAGAGCCGAATCTGAGAAGCACGGGCTTTCCAGAACCAAGCAGTGGCAGCCACACCTCTACAAAGGATCCCCTTCCTTTTCTAAGGCTCACAGGCCGGCTAATCTTTACGCCTCCATGTTACCAGAACGATCCTCGAGGCCTGGGACCAAACCTGTCAGAAGTGTAATCTAACTACTTTCCCACCTCCCCTCACACCGATTTTTGACAACCCAGAATTCCAACCGGGGATGAGCGAGACTGCTTTTGAGTTGGCGTGCCACGGATGTTGATCCCTGGGACGTCTGTTCGACCCAGATGGGATTCTCACCTTCTCTCAGGTTCGTTCCCTATATGGGATTCTGGAATCTGATTCCACTACCACCAGATCCAGGACTGGGCCCTTCACCCACCGATACAGCCGCAAGCACAGCGTTTTCTTACGCCATATGAAAAATGGCTACTTAAACGCACTTCCAAGAAAAAGCTGATCTCAGACTTATACAAAATGTTGCTGACCTCCCGTACACATGCTTACAACGCAGGGCGCACGCGCTGGGAGCGGGACCTAGGCCGGACCCTCAGTCACAAAGAATGGGCAGGGATATATTATAGAGCCCGTCACTCAGTGCGCAACATGGGACTGACTGAGACCTTGACTGAGGTGACTACATATTGGTATTACACGCCTGACTTCCTTCACACGATGGCCCCTCACCAAAACGCAGATTGCTGGCGGGATTGTGGGAAACGAGGCATGCTGGTACACCTCTTATGGGATTGCGAACAGCTACATGCATATTGGACGCAGGTCCTCTATGAAATAGACAAACACTTCGACACTCAGCTCCGACGCTTCCCAAGCTATGTTCTACTGGGCCTCCCGAACCACCTCACATATCCGCTCCGATCACGAAGGGGTCGCCAGATGGCAATTGCTTTAGGTTCAGCCAAGCAAAACATCCTGCTCCACTGGCGGACCACTCACACCCCCACATTCTCTGGTTGGCTGCAGTGTTTGTGGCAGGTGCTGGGGATGGAGAAGATGACTCACGCCAGCTGAGAAGGGTTCCACTTTTACAGACCTTTGGCAGCCGTTCCTCACTCTCCTAAGCTATGAGTTTAGGGAGCTCACTTGCCCGAGATACCTCCGCTTGCTGCGCCTTCCAGCCCCCGCTGGGGAAGGGGGGGGGGGGGGGGGATTAGATTGTTTCCTTTTTTGGTCATTTGAATGTATATCAATGTTGATTCTCATTACTGTTCGCATTCCATTGATGGCATATCGGTTTTGCGTTGGAGAACATGCCTTTATTGCATTGCTGACCTTTGTTTACGAATTGCAAATAAGCAGATTTAAACCTAAACATCATGCTTGAAAAACCTATAAATGTACAAATATAGGAGGCTTAGCCCCCTCACCACGGACATCTATGGAAACCAGTGAGACGGTTTTGTGGATAAGCACAAGCTGTACTCGGGGGTCTCGCAAATAAGTACCAGACCAAACGGTGGTGCCATGTTGCAGGGATTCTGCGCAAACATAGAACTATGCGCAGGATTATGGGACCTTGGTGTATAGAGACTACCACCTTAGTACCCACGAGCCCAGGACCGACTAGGTATAGTGTCTCACTTGCTCTCCTATTCACTCACAGAGAAGCAAATTATTAGACACCCCACAGCACAACACTCGCAGATCTCTCAGGAATCGCGGTAACAAGACACCCTTTCGCTCGCACTCTTGTACTTGTCCACAATAAGATATGACAGACACATGAAACAGTAAAAAATATTTATTTTAACGAACGTTCCCTAACCTGCAGTATACGTGCAACAAGCAGGAAAACGCATAGTACAAATACAGTCCGCATAGCAGCTACCTTATAAAACGTAAAGGGAGATGTCCTCATAAAAAGACAATGAAGCCTAACCACGTTTCCCTTGCTAAGAAGTATTTTTATATATTAGAAGATCTTTGGGCTTTGGCAGCTGCCCCATACCTTAGCCTGTAGATGGTAGATCTACATCATAGGTTTGGTCTCGCTCTACTCCATGGAAAGGTCCCTCATGTGTGTCACCTAATGCAAGTACCCCATCATGCAGAGTGAACACAGCAATGAGTTCTCATATGAAAGCAGTCATTGAAATATTGCAAAAATAAAGACGTGTAGTAATGTGCACAAGCGCAGCAGGCAAGCTGCAACATACTTATGCTAAGTTAGTGAAAAAACGACAATGTTCCTATGGGCCACGTGACCAGAGGAGATGGGGAGTGTGAGGAAGGAATGAGAGGGGGCAATGGGATTGCGAGATGAGGAGTTAGTGGCAGTGTGAGGGAGAGTTCACAGTGTTTGTGGAAGTGCAAGGGAGAGATGAGGTAGGAATGGTTGTGGAATTATGTGGTGTGAATTTGTGTAGTGGAAATGTGTGGTATGTCAGTGACATACCTGTGAACTGGATAAGCAAATCTGTTTCTGTGGGGCTTCAGTGGTGTTGAGATGCTCATAAATCAGAATTTAATTATTGTAATTCCCTAAGCCATATCAAAAGAAAAGACATTTCGGGCCTCTTTTTTGGTATCCACATAGCTATTAAGATGGTGGAAAGCATGCTTAAGGTTAAAACACAAAAAAGGTATTGTTTTACGTTTAAATAACACCTCTCCCTCCTCTATTACCGATGCTGTGATGAAGCACAAAGAGACTTCTGAGCCTGGGTTTTGGCTGAGAGTCCTTAAGCTTAAATCCTGCTGCGTTCCATAATCCAGGGAGTCTGTGCAACCGCAGGGTTCACTTCTATCTACACTGTGATTGTGCAAGATATGGTCTGTGGAAATGTGAGCTTGCAGGTGAGTTAAAATATGCACGCTCACATTTCCATCGAGACCTACTGAATCACAAGAATTATAAATTAACTCTACTGAAGCACTGAGTCGACTTAGAATGCAGCAGTATTTAAGAGGAGTCGAGCACTCCATGTTTTTAATGTATTAAATGTGCTGGGACAATCCTCCAAAAGCTGGACCTCCTATATACACGTAGACACACTATTCTGCATGTGCAGGCTCAATGCTACAAGTGCAAGGTTTTAAGCGCAAACTCAACAAACACAAGCCGTGCTGCACCCACAGCACACTATATGCAATCAACCAATGTACGCATTATCCCTTCGGTACTGTATATATTCAGCACCACTAAGCATCAGAAATGTAATGAACCGCAAACCTTTTAGAGGGTCACCGTACAGCCATGGATCATCCTGAGGAGCCGATCAGCTTGCTCCCTACCAAGTTATACCCCAAGGATCACATAGCTGCCACTGTTGGTACCGGACACGAGCCCACACAAATAAAACTCCAAGAAGAAGGAAGCCATGCTAGAAATGAACTCCGTAGGCCACTGCAAAAATGTGACGTCAAAACACATACAGCACTTTACTAAATGATACGTAAGATACCGAATGTGGACAAACTAGATCACATGGGAGTTTTATTTTTTTTAATTTAAAAAGCTTTATTGAATATGATAGTCCAAGTAAAACATCAATACAAATAGAAAATCCTCAGGCAGTAATCCAAAGCAGGAAAAATAGAATTCTTACGAAATATAAAGAATGCCATAAAGGAGATGGGAAATATACTTGGAGAAAAAGCTTTTAATGGTATATTTTTTATGGGGAGGGAGGAGCAGGAGAAAGAAAAGGAGAGGGGGTAAGAAAGGAAGGGTGAAAGGCAATCAATAAACAGAGTATATATCATATAATTAACATAAACTTAATAATTGTATAAACCATTAAGTGATACAAGGAATATTTCTAGAGAGAAAATTAGTTAAAGGCAACCATAACATCTTTTTTTTTAATTTTATTTTTAAATAACAATTTTATTAAGAATAAAATCCACAACATTGCAGCAGTAATGACACTTAAATAACTCCTTTGCAGGTAAAATGCACATCCAGACTTTGGAGACAGCAAGCCATACACCCAGGGCAGTATGCCTGGAATCAAATCGAGCAGTAAAACATTACAGAGGTGGTCACATACACATATTGGGATCAGGGAGCTCCCCATACACAGCATTTGAATGGTGGTCTTGAGCTTTTAGGTCACAGCGTTTGCCCCTACTTGATCTAGGATAGCTTGTCTCTCCCCACTAAGTTCCACTGTTGGAGAGATACAAATGTCTCCCCGATATTTATTCCAGCGCCCCCACTTGCAATCCCACCTCCGCGGACAGCCTCTACTTTTGTAAACCGTTTTCTCCGCCACCATGGCCTGATCCATATCTGTGGTCCAGTCGCGCAGCCGCGGCATGGTGTCTACTCCCCACTTCTTGGCAATGTTCCTTTTTGCAATGGCCCAACCCCCCGCCACCCACTCCTGTTCCACCTGAGTGAGGTCTGTATCGTCCCACACATTAAGGAGGCAGAGCTGGGGGGAAGGGGTGACAGGTTTATCTATCGCCCTCACCATCTGTCGGGTGACTTCTTTCCAGTATTGCTGAATGTGGGGGCATGTCCATAGTATGTGCAGGAATGTACCTGTCTGGTGACAGTGCCATAATTGAATGTGGGGGCATGTCCATAGTATGTGCAGGAATGTACCTGTCTGGTGACAGTGCCATAGGCAGATTGCGTCTGGACGTCTACCCAATTTATACAACAGTGTGGCATCGAAATACACCCGGTGCAAAGTTTTGAGTTGCACCAGGCGGAGTCGCATTGGTATTGCCACCTCACGTGGGGAAGCTAGAGCTTCAATCCAGTCGTCATCAGCCATTTCCCCCAAGTCCGCCTCCCATCTGGCCCGCAGTTTATGCATTGGGTCGGTACGATTATTAACTAACTTTCTGTCAGTCAGTCAAACTTGGCTTTATTTCGATATAAAACATATCTTTAAAAGCAATACAATACATCTTTTTTTTTTTTAAATAAAAGACAATTCATAAAATGACAGTTATACAAGTTCAAAATACGAATGAATAAGTTGCATAAAAATTCCAATTTTAAGACCATAATTAAACACACAAAAGCCTTTTTGATCTGATCAACCATGCCGAGTTTAAAAACTTTGCCATACCACAGACGAGTAAGGGGCGTGTGTCGGATTTTAGAATACGAAGGGCCTCGCTACATTGTCTTGTGCCTAGCTCTTTACATACGGGTTTCAACCACCTAAGGCGAGGAGCTTTATATGCAGGGCATTCAAATAAAAGGTGGGAAACCGACTCAATCCTAGTCTCACAAAGGGCAAAAAGGAGTAGTCTGTGCTGGTACCTTCCATCCAGCGGTCAACTCACACACGGGCAGCACACCTATCTTAAATTTAAAGTATAGAGCCCTATCTCTAGATTTTGAAATAATATCGAGATAAGGCTCAAGTTGTGCCACCTCCTTTACTAATAGGAATTCCGCAGTACATCTACATAGATTGGGGTTAGAGTTTCTGGAATCCATTACCCATTTCCAGTAGAGTTTTTTCAGGACAGACTTGGGCGGTGCGGTCCTGGACTGCCAGGCCTCTCCAAGACCCAACTCGCCCAGCAACCGCTTAACATCCCTCAGCCATCCTATTTTGTTCCAGCCAGGCATTGATAAAACCTCATTTAGCCCCTCCGCATAACTAGCAAGCTCCGGAACTCTCCATATGCGACCCCAGAGGAGTAATGGGCGCAACCTTGCCTGGTCTTTGATGGGGTAGCAGCCCATGTCTAGGAATAAGGGAAGGGTAGGGGTGCTATAAGGGAGGCCCATTAGGTCCTTCAAAAACTTATTTTCTGAACGAGTCAGTAGGTCCACATTCTGCGCCCCCCAAAGCTCTGCTCCATAAAGTGCCGCACTCACCCCTCTAGCCTTGTAGATATCAAGTACTGGGGCAATCAGCTTGAGGGTGGAGGACCGTTGTTCTTTGAGCAGAGCCCCCACCACCCTTTTGTGACTTAGCAGCATTTTATGAAGATGACAATTCCACCTCATGGTGTCAGAGAGGCGGATTCCTAAATAGTCAAACTCCTTGACTCTTTCTAGGGGCACTGAGTTCAATGCAGGTGGCCTACCCCTTTTCTTCGGAGGATTCAAGACCAAATATTTGGTCTTTCCCGTGTTAATTTCCAATCCCCTCAGATTACAAAAAGTTTGGAACCTATCAAGGAGACTCTGTAACCCAACTGGGGTCTTGGAGATCAAGAGGGTGTCGTCTGCAAATAATAGTGGGTATTCTCCTGCCCGCCAGGGATGGAGCATCTGAAGGATTTTGTAAAAGGTGCTCCACCACTCCATTGACGTACAATGAGAACAGAGTGGGGGCTAGGACACAGCCCTGGCGGACACCTCTATTTACAGTTATTCGGGCGGTCTTTTGGCCCTGGTTGCCCCACCTAACCTGTGCAAAGTTTTCTGCATGAAACTTAATTATCAGCGATAATAGGTACGGTGGCATGCCTAAATCTGACAACACCCTCCATAGGCGGTTGCGGGGCACTAGGTCAAAGGCAGTCCGTAAATCTATAAAGGCGAGATACAGGCTGCCTTTGCCCAACACATCCACCTTCCAGTATAACAGCAGACGAAATGACTGCTCGAAGGTCCCAGTACCTGACCTAAAGCCCGCCTGGAAGTCGGAAAGTATCCTATTCTCCTCAACCCACTGAAGCATCCTCCCTAAAACCACCTTTCCTGCCACCTTTTGCGATGTATCCAGTAGGCTTATAGGGCGGTATTTAGCTGGGTCATCCCGACTCCCTTTTTTGAAAATCGGGACGACCTCCGCGCTCATCCAGGAATCTGGGAGAGGTGCATCGCAGAAACTTGCATTAAGTAATGATGCAATGAGCTTTCCCCATTCTAATGCATTAATACCGATCAGATCCCCGGGTAGCCCGTCCGGCCCCGCGGCTTTATTTGGGATAAGACACGAAATCGCATCCTCTACTTCCTTCCCTGTGAACAGGAGGTCCTCACTCAGCCCGAAAGAGTCAACCGAAAAAGTTTCAGCTGGGTCTAGCCCAGCCCCCTTTGCCACAGTATAAAGGTTGGAAAAATGGTCAAACCATAACACCTCAGGGATATTGCATGTTATAAGGGAATCCGTGGGTTTATCCCTGTTTCTAATTAGGTCCCAGAAACCCTTCGAGTCCCTCCCAGCACTTGCCAGTTTTAGATCACACCAGAACTGATTCTCCCACTCTTTCTTCGCCTCACCAGTAGCATCCCTGTACAACTTCCTGGCCATACCAATCAATTCGGTATCCCCAAGTTTAACTGCGTTTATTAATTCCCTTTTCGCACTTCTGCAGGGAGCAGAATACCAACCACAGTTACCCTTAGGGCGCCCCATCATGTTGGCCCTATAACCTGGATTCCGCACAGTGAAAAGGTCACCTAGTGCTTTGGTAGTGTGGCTGAAAAGAGTGGAAATCTCATGGACATTTGGCACAAGGGAATCTAATCTGGACAAGGCATTGGCCATGATTGACCTGATTTCCACGATCTTGCCCTCGTCAAGAGCTACATTTTTCCATTTTAGGCGCCTCCCACAATTTGAGGGACAAACGTCACTTATTGGCTTCCAGGCCTGAGGGGCTTGTAGTTTCTCCCCAACCGTCCACATTGGGGATAGTGACAAAGACAGCGGATTATGGTCGCTGTCAGACGAAGGGAGGACTGCCATATCCAACAAATGTCCCCAGAGCTTGAAATTCAACAGGATATAGTCGATTCGAGATGAATGACCTACCCTATTGAAAGTGTGGGCCCCACAGGAGTCCAACTTTGACCGTCCATGTACTGCTCTCATACCATATTCCAGGGTTAGGGCATTTAAATGGATAGCACTTTGAGTCCAGCTCTTAATGGGTGGTATTGACAGGGGTGGAATCCCTCTCCTAACATTTTCCTCTTGAGTGCCTAGTATGTCATCCTCGGCTAGGGGTTCAAAGGTGCAGTTAAGGTCCCCTATTAACATGATATACGATTCTGCCCTGCAAGAACTAAGTGCATCCTCTAGGCCCAGTAGGGTCAACGAGGGCGCGCCCCCTTTCGGGGATCTAGCATGGATGTTAAAAATCTCTTAAGTCCGCCCCCCAGAAGACCCTCTGACTACTAGTCTCTGCAAATCTGGGGACTTAGTTTCTATACACCTTGTATGGAACCCCAATGAGATGCTTACCCAGATTAGTAGACCGCCTGAAGGTCTACCTCTCCCGGTGGGCGAAGGGGTTGCAGGTACAAAGTAGGTGGTATAACCAACCTTGTAACGGGGTTCCAGACACCAGGTTTCCTGGAATAAGCATATCCCGAATGACTCGATAAAGGAGTTCCATTCTGGTATGTCCAAATTGCGAGAAATGCCCGCTATATTCCAGCTGACGATCTTCAGGACGTCGTCCTCAACTGCAGCCTGGATGAAGGATAACCTCTGAACGGGTGGACTATCCTGAAATCCAGAGTTAGTTGGTACATCACTCACTAATTTCAGCTGGTTTGGGGCATCAAGGACGGACTCATCGGGATTTAAATAGCCTGTTGACACCACAGTAGAGGACACAACACTACCCTCAGAAGAAGATGCATTATAAAAGGGTGAGCCCAAAACTACCCCTTTACAATCTGTAACACAACTCTCCTCCTCCTCAAATGCAGCAGGTGATTTCATGGGAGGTGGTAACTAATTTGTCAACAATCCTGCCAGGGCCAAATGGGAAATGGGCATGGGTTTTGACGAAACAGGCTGAATTGAGGGAGATTATAAGGAGTCTATCTACCATTCCACCCCTCCGAACTAACTGCTCTTGGAGGCCGGGCGGGAGCTACATAGGGATTAAAGAAACTAAGGTCATAGGTACCAATTCCTGTAATAGGGCCCATACCGCCCTCGCTATTGTTAAAACTACAAACATAGCTGGCTACCCTAGGGTCTTCAAAATTAACTATAATGCAATCCCCCATTATGTTTTAGGGCCGGGTGCCTAACCAACTAACCCTCCTTACATGGATAACCCGACCACCCAATGAGCTAGGGAGAGGTCTGTGTTCCTTCAGCCAAAATAAGGTTTTATTCTTAAGCTCGGCATATGACTCCTGTTTACCTGGCTTTAGCACGGGGACCCCAGTAAGTACTGCCACAAAGGGCTGGCAATCTGGGGGTAAGTTGGGATTAGGGACAGGCACAATGTTTGAAGCATTTCTTGATTGTGAGATGGGAGTTTGGGTTATTTTGCCTGATTTAGCATTAGGT
Source organism: Triturus cristatus (assembly GCF_964204655.1). Lineage (NCBI taxonomy): Eukaryota > Metazoa > Chordata > Amphibia > Caudata > Salamandridae > Triturus > Triturus cristatus. The sequence continues at coordinate 472,245,718 of NC_140584.1, read as the reverse complement.
GTACCAGTACAATTACTATCGCTAGATTTTTTTGGCATAGCGGAACCACTTGTATTTGGGCTCACAAACCTCGCAGTCATCTCTGGATGGACACTGCTACCCAGTGCTACGTTAAATTGCACCGGGACCCCCGCTGTGGCCACCCCAAACTTTGGGATGAACCCAGAGGAGGCCGCAGTTTGTATAACAGGGCTATTTACCTCAATCACCACCTGCACTGCCCCACATGTGTTTGTTAGACTTCTTGGGGCAAGGGATGGCTCTCGGGGAGCAAAGTTCCCTATTGAACCGTCCTCCCTAATTCTATCGTGGAGTTTAATGAGTGATTTTAGGGAGAAAAAATTGTCAAGAGTGACTTGCTCGGATCTGTCCAGACGCTCTGTTAGCCCCTTCACTCTCTCTAGAACCGGGATCAACAATGATTTCACTATTTTTTCAAACTGGGTAATTAATGGGATCTCGGTAGGGGGGCCTTCAGCAAGTTCAGGAGGGTCGGACGTCAGATCCACACATGTCTTCTCTACAATAGCACCAGTAGCTGCTCCCCCTTTTGGCCCCTGGGGATGACCAACTGCCACCCCTGCACACTTATGGGACCAACCCACCTTACTTCCAACTCTCCTAGGTTTCTTAGAAAGTTTTGAGTGACTGCCCTTACGTGGACAAGCCGGTCGTTTCCTTTTGCTGGAAGCTAGGCCATTTACTGCCAGTGGTAAGGGCGCAAGAGGGGCGGTAGAATCCTCCTGACGAGGTAAGGTAGTAACAGGAAGCAAAAGTGCAGAGGTCTCAATTGGCCGTGGCTCTGGTAGGACACTCACCTCCCAGCAAAACCGCAGCAGACAAACTCTCTAGGCGGTCCAGGCTGGACCTAATCGCAACAACCCGTGGGTGGTCAGGGTCTGATAAGATGTTAACTAAGGGATCAGATACATAAGCAGGGGGAACGTTAACTATAGGGTCAGTTGAGCGTACTGGGGAGGGAACTAATGCCAGAGAGCCCAACGATGAGCGTTTACCGGTCAGGGGTTCCCGGGAAAGACGCCGTTCTATCATGGCGATTTCTTTCTCGATAACCGCAGCGACCCGGGTAATAAATTGGTCCATAGTCCCAGAAACACAACCAGCACCAGCCCCGCCTACCCCCTTCGAGCCCCTGCCAGATCGCGTAGACATTGGCATAAAGACCTCAGCAATAATAAATAGCCCGCTAACTGCGCCTAGAGAAAGTCCCTCAGCTAGCAGTCAAATGAAACACAATACTTGCAGCCCGTGCACCTCCTAAGGCAACGGTCAGAGGGGTGGCCCAGCCCAGCCTTGTCCAGCCCCAGACGGCCACAGACGGCCCGCCCTTTGCCCGGGCTTTGCCCGGCGCCGCCCGCGCGCGGACCCGCGTCGCGGGGGTTGCGGCGATCTTTTGTGCGCCTCCTGGCGCGATAGCGGCGTCAGCGGCTCCCCTACCGCAATGCTTGCTGGGAAGTGTGGTCCCGTCCCCACTCCGCGGCCGCAGTTGGTGGTAGCGGCGGCGGGGGACGGGAATGAACGGAGAGAGAAAGCACTGCTGGTTCCTGGGGACAGGGTCACAGGCAAGAGTCACAGGTAGCGTCCACAAGTTTGAAACAGAAGCCCGCTCTGCCGGGGATGCGGCGATCTTTTGTGCGCCTCCTGGCGCGAACGCGTGTCAGCGGCTCCCCTACCGCAATGCTTGCTGGGAAGTGTGGTCCCGTCCCCACTCCGCGGCCGCAGTTGGTGGTAGCGGCGGCAGGGGACGGGAATGAACGGAGAGAGAAAGCACTGCTGGTTCCTGGGGACAGGGTCACAGGCAAGAGTCACAGGTAGCGTCCACAAGTTTGAAACAGAAGCCTAACTAACTTTCTATAGGTCAGGGAGATAGCCCTGCGGTCCATGGGATCCAGCAGCAGCCTGTCCTCCAGAGGAGAGGAGTCCAGGAGGGGGGCGCCGGCGGGGTGAGCGCCGTCGATAGCATGACTGATTTGCAGATATCGATAATATTCTGAGGGCGCGAGTTGGTATTTGAGCTGAAGCTCCGCGAATGACGCCTTTTTGCCTTTAATCCATACATCCCCCACCGTAGAGATGCCAATAAGGTCCCATTTATCGAAACCTGCGCAGGTGCTCAGACGCCCCAGACAATCAGACTCCCAGAGTGGGGTGGCCTTAGTCAGCCGCCCACGCCAGCCCATGTGCCGCGTGAGCCTGTGCCAGGTTTCCACCGTCCAGGCCGTATGGCCAGTCAGGTCTAGTTTTTTGTGATTTGAGTACAGCGCCCTGTTGTACCCTCCCTTCCCAAAAAGCCAGTGGTCAGTGCGGAAGCTAGGATCATCGTGGGCGCCGAACACCCACTGGTTGATCGCGATCAGTTGCGCCGCTTGATAGAGGCGTATGTCCGGCAGTCCTATCCCACCATCGTACCAGCCCATTGTGAGTTTGTGCATTGCGATTCTGGGCGGTCCAGTGTCCCATAATAGACCTCGCAGTGCCGCCTCAATCTTCAAGAAATAGCAGTCGGGAATCTGGATGGGCGTATTTTGTAAGACATAGAGGAAGCGAGGGAGGGCCAGCATCTTGAAAAGGGCTGCCCGACCCAAGAGTGTGAGGGGCATCGTCTTCCAATAGGCCACATCCACCCTGAACCGCTGCAATGGGCCCCTTAGGTTGTGTTCATGAAATAGGGACGGGTCCAGTGTTATAAAAATGCCGAGGTATTGGAAACCCTGTGTTACCACCGGAATGTTATATCCCTGGGACTATGAGGCGGGTCACCCCAGAGGGGGTACATCTGGGATTTGGACCAGTTGATCTGGTATCCGGAGTGGGCCCAACATCTTTTTTTTTTGATCAAAAGAGGTACAGTGGTAGCAAAAGCACGATCAAGCCTATGATGATGGCAATAATAGGTTCCACCAGGCATGATATGAAATCTTTGAAGTATCTTTCCAATTGGTTGTGATTATCTGTAAGGAAATGGCTAAATACAAATCTATAAATTTGCGTTCATTACATTGAACATTCCATATAGGAGAAGCACCGCCCAGAAAGATATGAACAATCCCAAAGGAGTGGTCAGTAGCTAATATTTCGTTTAATTTTGACCAAATACGAGACCACAGGGATTTAACCAACGGGCAGTGAAAGAACATATGGAAAAAATCACTATAAGAGCTAGACCAGCATTTTTTGGAGTCAGTTAATTTAAAATTATGTAAATCATAAGGGGTATAAAAAAGCCTATTGTAGAAAAAATATAAAGTCTGCGTGGTACTGGCGGAACGGGAAGCAGTGTGTATCCTGGACCATAAAGAATTCCAAACCTGAAGGGGAAATTCTTGAGCTAAATCTTTTTCCCATAAGAGTTCAAGTTTAGATTTGGGTCTGTCAGCGAAGGGACGGGAAAGTAATTTGTAAATGGCAGCAACCTTGAGGGGAATAGAAATTGAGCTGGCACCACCGCACCATGAAGATAAAAAGAAGAAAAAGGAGAAGAAAAAAAAAACGCTGCTTAGGAATCAAAACAAAATGGCGGCCGCTATCTGAGGGGGGCAGAATTCAGCATTTAAAATTATGAAAAGACCGCATTTCGGTCTAAACTTGCCATGGAGCACTCTGCCACTTCCGACGTTGAAATCCGCCCAAACTACGAAGTAGCGCTAAATAGTGAAGGTCCCTTTATTGTCGAGCCGGCTCAGCCGAGCTGAGCTCTTTACGTGGCGGCCGTCTTGCTTCGCCGCGCGCTCTCGATCACATGGGAGTTAATTGAAACCAAAGACAGACCTGTAAGGGTAACAACCAGAAATGTTTCATTTTAAGCAGAGAACTTGAAAGGTAACTTTGAAACGTAGCATTTAGCTTCCAATGTAGTGACTACACAGTGCTTAAATGTGAACTCTAACATCTTGTGACATTCAGTTAACAAAAACTGAAAGCTAGACGTGCCAAGGACGATGAAAGGCTAGGTGAAAGGATGATAGTAACGGAACCTTAAAACACAGTGACGGGAGAGGCAGGAAGAACGGGGGGTAGAAATCATCTGTGCCACGCCAGCTGCTGGGGAGAAGCACCCCCGACAAGCAGGAGGCGGCAACTGCAGCCCGAGGAGCAGTACCAGGTGAGCCAGTGAGAGCAGAGGGAGGAGAGCGAGCATTGCCAGCAAAGAGCAGAGGAAGTGTGGCGGCCATGAATTGAGCGCTGCTCTGTGCGAAGAGCTGTTCAAAAATAAGTTCCTGAGAAGAAAAAAGCAGATACCGACAAATCCTGGGGGTGATACTCAATGGGAGTTAACATCTGAGAAAAGGTCGGACTCGCAGCAAGCATTACCCACTTAGAGGAAGCAGGAGACATGCTGTAAGCCCACGGAACGGATAAAGCATGTCTTGACCTAAAAAAAAAGTTACGGCGTCTGGCATCATCTGGAGATGGATCTCAATGATTCCAGACCATGGAAGGCCGGGGCCAACTCCATATAAGTCCTTAGGCCTCCAGAAAGTAGAATGATAGAGGTCACATGAGTGCATGTACCTGAGAAGTACCTGGCTGCCTGCCCCTCAAATACGCGAGGGTAAGAGGGTGACAACTAAACAGTGGCAGAATGAAAAGGTAGTATGTACACTGCTTGCTATATTTTAAATACAGCAAAAAGAGATGGTAATTGCTATTAACAGTCACAAAGTAGATCAGAGCTTCGAAAGTCCAAGGTCTCCAGCCGCCCCTGGCTGTTACATTCAGAGAACGTAGATAACTTAGTGCTTAGTAAGATTAATGGTGTTCCACTAGTGTACCTTTGATATCTGAAAGAAACACGTTAGATTCCTCACCTTAGAATATCCCCAGGCGTCAGGCTGGATCCGGAAAGATTTTTTGTCCGCAATAACCCTTGCACGTCGCTAGGCGTCATCTGCCGCTCCGCGTCTGTCGTCGGCGTCGTGCGCCGGAATGATGTCGTTGGAGTACTTAGATGCTGCCCTCGCACGCTGACGTCAGTTCTTCTTTTTTTCCGCGCCAGACAGCGCCGATCCGGGAACAGCTTACCCCTTTAGTCATATTTTGACTAAAACTTTTTGAACTGTTTTGTCTACTCGTCGACTCGAACTGGTGCCGGTAGGATGCCTGGGTTTAAAGCCTGTGACTCCTGTCACTGACTGATGTCGGTAACGGACCACCATCGCCGGTGCCTTTACTGTCTTGGGGCCGAACACGATGCGGAGTCGTGCCTCGACTGTCGGGCCTTGACCTCGAAGGCTTGGTGGGAGCGGTCCCGCAAGCGTCTCGAGCTCCGGCACTCGGCTCCGCGCCGTTCACGGTCCCGGTCCAGGAGGAGGTCGAAGGACCGGTCGCGGAGCCGCAGCCACCATCACCGCTCGTCGGGTTCCAAGTCTTGGGTAAGTCAAAGCATGGTAAGAAGTCTAAGAGACGACATCGCTCTTCGGACTCCCCTCACCGGTCGCGCGACTCAGTCGAGGGTCTGGGTGGTACCACCCCCGCGGCTCCGCCGGAGCCGCGTCCGTACCCATACCCACCGGTCCCTGGGACTGACGCGACTCTGGCGGAGATCAGTGCCTTCCTCTCGGCCATGAGGGGCCTGGCTCTGCCGTCGACGCCTGCTGGCGCGCCCTTGGGCGCCAAGGGCTCGACTGGGTGGCCTAGCGAGCCGGCGGCTCCGTCCCCGGCGCCGTCGTCGACTTCAGTCCCGACGACACAGGTTCCTGTGGGGTCCAGGCCTGGATCTCAGTCGGTGCCGGTCGACCTCACGAAGCCTCCTCCGCTGGTGCCGACACCGGTTCTACCCCCGGCGCCGTCTCTGGACAACATCGTTCCCTGGGCCCGGCGCCGGTGCAGTGCTGTCCGGCGCCGCATGCAACGCTGATAGATGACAATTTCACATTCCGTCCGGCTCCAATTATTCCCCCTGTTTATCAGGAATCAGATGACGGGGGCGACTGGGAGGGGTCTGAGGACCCTCTGGCCCCCCAGAGCCAGTTATCACAGGACTGGGCAGATGAGCTGGGGAATGCCAGTGGGCTTGATACCTCCTTTGACACTGGCTTCATCTCTCCGACGACCGAGACTTTGGAGGAAGGTGCTACCTTTTCTGTGGTTTTGCGTAAGGCAGCCGAAGCCCTCGGGCTGGAGCTCCCTACTATGGCCGTGAGGACTAACCTCCTCACTGACGTGCTCCAATCGTCAGCAAGCTCCTCGGAGCCTCTGCTGCTGTTTAGTGAAGCACTTATGGACGTTCTTAAGGGCACCTGGTCCAAGCCCTCCACAGTACCTCCTGTGGATCAGAACGTAGCCCGACGCCACCGCCCTGCTCCGGGCGAACCCAGTCTCAACACCCCACCCCTGAGAGCCTGGTTATCGAGGCCTCTACTTCCCAGACCTCCTTCCCGTCCGCTCCCCCGGATCGGGAATCCAAGAGACTGGAGCAGTTTGGCAAAAAGCTGTTCTCCTCCCTTAGTTTAGGGCTGCGGTCGATTAACACCGCTTGTCTCTTGGACGTTACTCCCACTCTCTGTGGGATACGGTGGAGGACGTGCTTCCCCTATGTCCGGAGGAGGCCCGGACACGGTTCGCCCAGGCTCTTGCCGACGGGCGTTACGCAGCACGGTATGCCATCCGATGTGGTTTGGACACGACAGACTCGCTTGGCAGGGCAATGTCGTCCACGGTGGCGCTTCGTCGTCACACCTGGTTGCGGTCCACATCTTTTTCCGGGGATGTCCAGAGCACCCTCATGGACATGCCCTTTGATGGCGATCGTCTTTGTCGCTAAAGCAGACAGTGCGCTGGTGTGCTTTAAGGACTCCAGGGCCGCGGCCAAGTCCTTGGGTCTCTCGGCCCCGTGCCCGCAAACTTCTGCTTTTCGCCCCTTTCGTGGCCAAGGAAGGGGCGCCCCCTCACGTCCTCCTAGCCACAGGCCACAGAATCATCCTCCACGCGGACGTGGATTCTGCCGAGGCGGTACAGGGGGACAACGTGCCGGTCCATCCACATCCACCCAAGCAGCATCCGCCTCAAAACCTTCCTAGTCCGTGCTTTCAAGCCCATTCCACGCCAGTGGGAGGCAGAGTTCGCCATCACCTGCTCCACTGGCGTTCCATCACTTCAGACAGGTGGGTGCTGCAAATTGTCTGAAGGGGCTACTCCCTCCCCTTCGAGACGACCTTTCAAGCCATGCCACAGCAGTGCCACCACATGTAAGGGGATCACTTGAATCTTCTACGGGACGAAGTTACGGCCCTCTTGGCCAAAGGGGTCGTCGAGCACGTTCCTGGTCTAGAAGTAGGCCGTGGTTGTTATTCCCACTACTTTCTGGTTCCCAAGAAGGTCAAAGGGGGCCTTCGCCCTATCTTGGACCTCAGGAGCGTCAATGCCTTCCTCCAGAAGGAGAGGTTCAAGATGCTCACCTTAGCTCAGGTTCTGGCTGCTCTAGACCCTGGACACTGGATGGTAGCGTTGGACTTGCAGGACGCTTATTTTCACATCCCCGTCCTGCCGGTCCACCGGCGCTACCTGCGGTTCACGGTGGGTCAGGAGCATTTTCAGTTTACCGTGCTCCCCTTCGGACTCACCAGTGCCCCTCGAAAGTGATGGCGGTGGTCGCAGCTCATCTGCGCAGATCAGGGGTTCCAGTCTTCCCTTTCTCGACGACTAATTGTTGAAGGCGGGTTCGCCCCAGCAAGTCGTCTCCCACCTCCAGACTACGGCCGACCTCCTGCATTTGCTGGGGTTCTCCATCAATGTGCCGAAGTCGCATCTGAGTCCCTCCCAGAAGCTTCTTTTCATCGGCGCAGTTCCGGGCTTATCCTCTGGAGCAGCGTGTCCGGGATATTCAGGCTCTGATTCCCATCTTTCCTGGGTTTCGGTCAGGTTGGTGCTGCGGCTTCTGGGTCTGATGACCTCCTGCATCCTGTTATTGTATCACGCCAGGTGGCGAATGCGGGCTCTGCAGTGGGACCTGAAGTTTCAGTGGGCCCAGCATCGGGGCAACCTGGCCGACCATGTCTTGATCTCGGAGGGCACTGCAAAGCAGTTGCAGTGGTGGCTCACGGACCGCGATTGGGTCAACGGCAAATCGCTCTCCCTACCCCAACCGGAGCACGTAGTAGTGACGGATGCGTCCCTCCTGGGATGGGGGGGGCAACATGGGGGAGGCGGAGATCAGAGGACTCTGGTCTCCGGCGGAGTCCCGGCTCCATATCAATCTTTTGGAGCTGAGGGCGATCCGACTTGCACTGAAGGCATTCCTTCCCGTTGTCAGGGGAAGTGTGGTGCAGGTGTTGACGGACAACACCACCGCCATGTGGTATTACAACAAACAGGGTGAGTGGGGTCGTGGACCTTTTGTCAGGAGGCTCTGCGCCTCTGGACATGGCTGGAACATCAGGGCATCACCCTGGTGGTTCAACATCTGGCGGGCTCTCTGAACGCCAGAGCAGACTAACTCAGCCGCCGGTGCATGATGGATCACGAATGGCGTCTAAAGTCGGACGTGGTGCAAGGCGTCTTTCGGCAGTGGGGAGAGCCTTGGTTAGATCTATTCAGCACCGAAGAGAACGCGCAATGTCAGCAGTTCTGCGCGTTGGAGTTTCCAAGGCAGCACTCACTTGGGGGCGCCTTTCGTCGCAAGTGGAGTTGCGGTCTGTTGTACGCCTTTCCGCCTATATCACTTCTGCCCAGAGTGCTGAAGATCAAGCATGACCGGGCCCAAGTCCTCTTGGTGGCTCCGGATTGGGCACGAAGGTACTGGTATCCCGAGCTACTCAGTTTGTCAATCGATCCCCCGATTCGACTGCCTCTTCAGGAGGACCTTCTGTCGCATCAGCAAGGGATGGTCCTCCACCCGAACCTGTCCAGTCTCCACCTCCATGCGTGGAGATTGAGCTGCGGCAGTTGATGCCATTTGACTTGCCTCCTGAAGTCTGCGATGTGATTCTGGCAGCCAGGCGTCCCTCCACCAAATCGGTTTACGCCTGCAGGTGGAACAAATTTGTGGCATGGTGCACAGCAAAGGCTGTGGATCCCCTTTCCGCCCCTCTTTCTGAGGTTCTCCTCTTTCTTCTTTCCATGGCCCAGCAGGGCTCTGCTCTGGGCACCCAAAAAGGTTATCTTTCTGCTATCTCTGCTTTCTTACGGCTTCCTGATCAGCCTTCTCTTTTCAAATCCCCTGTTGTTTCTCGTTTCTTCAAAGGCATTACTCACGTGTTTCCTCCTCTCCCCTTCGTAATTCCTCAGCGGGATTTGAATCTGGTCTTGACATATCTGATATGCGCTCCCTTTGAGCCTCTTCATAATTGTCCCCTTCGTCTTCTGACTCTTAAGACTGCTTTCTTGGTAGCCATCACCTCGGCTAGACGGGTTAGTGAGCTCCAGGCTCTATCTTCTAAGCCTCCTTTTCTTTCTGTCCATCCGGACAAGGTTGTCCTCCGGACTCGTCCTTCCTTTCTTCCGAAATTGGTGACTGCCTTTCACATCGGGCAGTCTGTCACGTTGCCCACCTTCTTTCCGCCTCCGCATCCTTCGAAAGAGGAAGAGAGGCTCCACTGTCTGGACCCAAAACGGGCGCTTTCCTTTTATTTGGACCGCACCAAACCGTTCCGGGTGGACGACCAACTCTTGGTTGACTACGCGGGTGCTAAGAAGGGGCAGGCAGTACACAAGCGAACCATCTCACGGTGGGTTGTTTTGTGTATAAAAGCTTGTTACTCCTTGGCTAAAAAGGACCCTCCTGTAGGGCTGAGAGCCCATTCCACCCGGGCCACAGCGGCGACTACTGCCCTGGGCCGAGGGGTCCTCTTGCAGGACATCTGTCTGGCAGCAATGTGGGCCTCGCTGCACACGTTTGCCATGCATTATTGCCTGGACAGCCAAGTCCGGAGAGACGGCTTCTTTGGCCGTTCTGTTCTCCAGGACTTTCTGGTGTGATCTTGGTTCGCAGACCCACCACCGGGGTTGGCATTGCTGGGGTATCTATTCTAAGGTGAACAAGTTACTTACCTTCGGTAACGATGTATCTGTAAGAAACATTAGTTAGTTAGATTCCTCACCGACCCACCCATCCTCCCCGTTCTGCGAACCGACATCTAGGGTTAAGGTTATCCTTTTCAGGGTCCTAGACTTTTTGGCACCAGTGTCGGTCTCTTGCATGGTTATGCGTTCCTGGCGCAGAAAGCTGTGTACAAGAACTGACGTCGGCATGCGAGGGCGGCGTATAAGTACTCCAACATCATTTATGGTGCACGACGACGGACGTGGAGCCGCAGACGACGCCTAGCGACACGCAAGGGGTATTGCTGACGAAAAATGTTTCCTGATCCAGCCTGACGCCTGGGGATATTCTAAGGGAAGTAACTTGTTCACCAAGCTCATACAGCAAGCTAAAAGCATATGGTACAGTATTGAAGCCTAGTTCAACATTAGTAGAAGAAGGCTAAATAACTGGAAAAATTTATGACAGTCAACATGGACTTAGAAAATATACCTTTTTATGTTAGTATGTGTCAAGAGCTATAAATAAACACCGATTCATAGATATTATGTATATACTGAATGTAGATATGGCATTGACGTCACCCAGCGGCTTCAGTTTACTTAATGGAAATTCAGCTAAATGAATGGGCCAATGCATAGATAGCCATCTTGATTAAGTTGCAGAGTACAGCCTGTGCAGAGACCTCATTTAATAACCAAGGTAAGCAGTTGAATCATAGACTGAAAAACACTATCAGTAACACTGTGGCCTAATAGCATGAGCGGTCGACCTCAAAGCTGGGGAACTGGGTTCAGGTATCAGCAGGGACACTCAACATCCTTTTGATTCTGGGCAAATCACTCAATCTCCCCATGCCTAACAAAATGAAGGTGTCCATCGGTAATGCAACTGGTGCTCATGTAAAGCGCTCTGATACCTTTGGGTGGAGTTTGCGCTATGTAAAACAACAAAAAACAACCCAAAAAATTGCTGAAGATCGAAGTGTTAAGAAATTGTATGCATTTATGGTTACAAACTAAAAATGAAAACCTCTGCAAATCATACCTTACACAAAAACCATAATTTGCTTACCAAATGCAGTGCCCATGAGCTCACCTTTGATGCAACATATGAGTTCCCAAATGAGATTTACTCATTAGTGGCATGACATTACCATACCATTAACAGTGTGAATGACTTGAATATTGATACTTTATCTCTTTGTACGTGTTCTATTTATAGATGTGGTGTGAATACCTCGTATTTATTGTTCTAAATACTGTGAAGTCCTAGTGAATTTTGTGCCAGTCTGCTTAAAAGGTAAACTTTTAGGCTGAACATCACCTCTAAACCCTCTGAGGGTTCAAATCCATTTGTAGATGCCATATGAGGAGGTCTTTGTTTGACTTGCATGTCATCTGTGTGTGCTGTCTTGGATACAGACATGCTCCTTTGCTCTGACTGCAACTCTGGTGCATTGATTCACCTAATTGCCATCTGGGTGTCGGAGGCCACTTTAGTTTCAGCCAAATCTCACAGGGACACACCGAATCACTTCCCTTCATATAATTTCCATGAGGGAAAGCAATCTCTCATGAGATCTTAACTCAAAAAGCAGAAAATGTGTCATAAGAAGAAGCTGCAGCTTCCTCTTGGGAACAATCCTGCTCCTGGGACCATTGGAAGTGCTTATGGCATTCCCAGATGCTGGGCTGTTCCTCATCTGAGCAATTTCCAACATTTAAAAGGATCAATTCCTGACTCCATTGGCTAACCCCATGCAGGATGAGGACTTAGGACTAGACTTGTTCCTAATGGCTCTGGTTTTCCCCGGGCCACTTTGCAAGGATGACTCTACACTGTTGGCTCCATCCAGACATCTCTCGGTTCTACAGGCTTCCAACAAAGCCTCAACCTCCATGATGCTAAGACCCATGCACTTGACGTTACCTATGACATCAACTCCAATGTCAACACTGATGAAGCCCTTGAAGTTGACGGTTATAATCTGGGCAACAAAAGAAAACATGTGAATCTGATGTACAATGAGTTCCTTGGCACAGCACCACTCTAGAACTCTTTGAATTCAGTGCTCTAGTCGTGTCCATCCCAGAGTATTGCCATACAGGGTATAACTGTTCAGAGCTGAATAAACACCTTCCCTCTTGCAGCACAGACTTCATTCTCTCCTTACACATTAGAACACCAGTGGCTTGGATAAATCTCTAGAAGAGGACATCCCTTACACCTCTGACCCTCCTTAACTATGATTGTATCAAAAGCACTTAACTTGACCTACCATGAAGGCCAAGTCTAACACTTCTACAGATGTCTTGCAACCTTCCACGGCTTTCTCAGAACCTCAGTTGCACTTAAACGAGGCACTATTAAAGCCCATACTGGCTGCCTTGGAGAGAATCCTTTCCTCTTGGACCTGGCAGTTCAGACAAATTTCTGGGTGACAGGCTTCTACCCTCTGGCCTGATTTTTTTTTTTTTCCTTCACACCCATTTACAGAGTCTTGTGGTACAAGCTTCCTCCATGAAACTGAATCCATATGCCTTTTTGACTGGTCTTCCAGACAGTGTGCCCAACTGACTGGACTCTTTAGAGAGAAGTCTTAAGGCAGCCTTGCTCTTCTCACTGCATACCCCATGAGCACTTTTTTTTTGGCTGTGTCCCCTCACCCTGTGGAAGCTGGCTGGATGGACTGTGATCAACAATGGTTTGGCCACTTTCGGGCATGCTGAAGAGCTGCCAGGATTCTGCAGACACTGTGGCTCAGTCCGTGGGCAAATGCATAACTGTGCTTTGCTTCACTTGAATGCACGTTACTGGCTGTTTCGACAGATATCCAGGTGACACTCATGCACTTAACCTTTGATAGTGAGCGGCCATTCAGAAAGAAGTCTGATCCTCCCTGTAACATTTCCGGAATAGCTGAACTACTGCACGCTTGCTTGGCCTAGCCTTCACACCGAAGCAATTTCACCACCAAAACTTCAGACTTCAGATGTTCAGTCTTTGCAGCTGGTTCAAACTACCTAAAAAAAAAAAAAGAAATCCTATCTTTCACGGCAAATTGAATCTGGAGGTTACCAAAATCAGCATCCCCAGTTTCCATCCCTTTCTGTTGGCTCCGCTACCAAAAAACACTTTGATCTACCCACCCCCCCCCCCCCTCCCTTTTTCACTAAACCACCTGCTTTGGTGGAGTGGTCAAAGGAACTGCAGAGGCGGTGTCCATGAATGGACGGGGTATGGTTTTACTTCTTTTTCTAATGGGTTCATTAGCAAGGTGGTAATCTGAGATAGATTCTCTGCCTCCAACTCTTGAACATTTTCATTTGGCCCAGCAAGTTTAAGATGCTGTCCCTGAGCCTGGGCTTGCTGGCCCTAAATATAGTGATAAACTGGTGACTAATTGCTAGCAGTTTGTGGTTCTGCAGTTTGGATTGACAGCTGCTCTATAAATATTCAATGAGGGGATGGCAATGGTTTTAACTTCGCTGCAGAGGTCAGGTGTCCACCTATTTCATTACTTGGCTGATTGGCTGGTGAAGGCAGGGTCTTCAGTGCTAACTGCTGAACATCTTAAGCAAAGAAGGGTCAGCATGCTGTCCTTGTTTGTGGGACATCTTTAAATGGGTGCACATGGGACAGGGATCCCTATTGCAGTTGATGTGCTATTATTCCCTGGGCAGCCTGGGGCCATTGCATTAGTGAAAGGTGGACCAGCTGTGTGAATCGGCTGGTCTAAGTTTCAGTATGCAGGTGACAACCCGGCCATGACTTCAAATGTGGACAGAATCCCCCCCGCATGCAGAGAGATATATTGCCCGCTTTGGGACTGCTTTATACCCGTTTCGATGGTTGCCTTTCGAGGGCACACATTGTATGCCTCCTCTTTGTAGCGCAGTCAGTGTGCCTCTTAACTCTTTTGTCTCTGTGTTTGTAATATGACATGGGTGTAGTGGCAAAGTAGTTACTCGTTTGCATGGGGGCAACACCCCCAGTTATCGGCACACGTAGGCCTTGTACGATCTGTAGTAGATGAATGAGATGTGCCTACATATGTGGGCCCTTCTGTTATACCAAAGTGCCCCAGCAGCGCAGGAAGCGGGCACACATGCTCATTACGCCCTTGAGCACTTGAAGTAATACAGTCCTATGACTCTTCTTCGTGACCTGGGCTTCGCTGTCCACTTCCAGAAGTCACATCTTGCACTCATCTGGAAAATGATGTTAATTTTTGGAAAAACATTTTTTGTGTTCCCTACGTATGTAAAATCGTAACAGTGATAAGAGGTATGAATACTATTTGCGTCTGACAGCTTATGCTGTCAGTAAATTATAATCAAGTCATAAAAGACAATTGTGAAATTTGCAGCTGAAAGCAAGATGAGTGCAAGAGGAGCAGGTGAGTTTAGAGAGTTCGCTCAGTTCGAATGGTATATCTGGGCTGTAATAGAAGATACTGACTCATTCGGAGCTGCAAAGGATTGTGCAGTGGTTTCACCTGAGTCTGCATGGCATAATGCCATGGTCCAGTGTTCTCTGCACGTTCTGAAGGGATGATAGGAGCTTATGAAGGAGCATAGAAAACCCCCTGAGCATGGTCCCCGGTGAAACAGTAGGGAACCCAGTGATGGGAGGGGCACTACATGGTTAGAAGGGGGGAATAACCAGGAAATTGCAAGAGCGTTGGAGTGCAACAAAGTGGCATTAGAGGGGTGTTGTTGGGCCTGGCAGGCATCGGGAGCGAAGGGGTTGGGGTTGGGCTTGGGGGCAAGCACCTGGACTAAGCACTAAACCATGGAAATTGTGGCCACTCGGAGAGAAGTGGAAAGGGGCGGGCCTCGTGGCTGGGCTCATGTAAAGTCTGTGGGGGGGATGCCCAGTCTATTGGGTTTGGGGTTTGTGGGCACTACAGAATTCATTGAGATCGGAAGAATGTAGGTCGTGGATATTATGGGGGCGGGTCTTCTGCAATCAGAATTTTAAATTGCTTAAGCATCGTATCCCAGACTGGTGCTATCGGATACTTGTGTATTCGCATGGCCTCATCCCAGTGTAGTGCAGAAAGTTTGGCTTCACCCCAGCGAAGTAATGCTGCATGCCTTTGGGAAAGGGCTGGAGGGTGTGGGGCTCTCCAACACATGGTAAGGAGGTGCTTAGCCAACAGAAGGACAATATTGGCAAAATGAACACTCACTTTGTGTTTTTTCCTTCTGGGGAAAGTGTTTGACTGTGGCCTCCCAGGAGTTTAGCGTTGAGAGTTCAGTGACAGTAGCCAGTGTGGAGTGCATGGCGTGCCATAAGCTGGCTATGCACGGGCATGCCCAGAGCTAAGGTCGGAGGTCAGCAATCAGAGGTTGACATGGGGGACAAGCTAGGTTAGCTGTGGGGAACATGGGGTTCGGGTAGGAAGGAGTGAGGTATGCCCTTTGTAGGACCATGTATTGGATATGTTTAAAGCAGATGTTGGACCTGGCCCTTTTTGCAGGGTTCTTCCCCAACCTTTTGCCTTCTTCCTCCTTGTTTTCTGACTTTCTTTTTGTTGGCTTTAGGACTCTGGGCACTTTACAACTGCTAACCAGTCCTAAAGTGCATATGTTCTCTCCCTAAAATGTAATGCTAATTGGTTTCTCCATGATTGGCATATTTGATTTACTAGTAAGTCCCTAGTACAGTGCACCAGGTGTGCCCAGAGCTTATAAATCACATGCTACTAGTGGGCCTGCAGCGTTGATTGGGGTCACACACCTGAGTAGCCCTACAAACATGTCTCAGGCCTGCCAATGCATAGTCTGTTTACGTAGTTTTAAACTGCCATTTCGACCTGGCACGTGCACCCACGTGCCATGCCCAAACCTTCCCTTTCATCACATGTAAGGCACCTCTAAGGTAGGCCCAAGGTAGCCCAATGGGCAGGGTGCTGTGCATTTAAAAGGTAGGACATGTACTGTTATGTTTTGCAGGTCATGGTAGTGAAATACTGCTAATTTTGTGTTTCACCATAGCAAGGCCTATCTCTCCCAGATTAGCATTGTAGCTGTCTTGTAACATCTTATAAGTGTTTCTATTAATTGGGAGCTGATAAAAAATTGGAGTTTGGTATCTGGATTTACAATCTAAAAATACATATTTTGATAAAGTTGGTTTTTAAATTGCTTGTCTGAAAATGCCACTTTTAGAAAGTGTGCATTTTCTTACTTTTTAGAATTCTATGACTTTGCCTGCCTGTGGAATCTACGTCTGAGGGAGGGTGGCAGTTGGGCTGTTTGTGCATTCACTCTAGAAAGTCCCACAAAGGGAGCTGAGGCGTGAACTGCATAGCTGATGCCCCATCACCAGGCTGATGGGTCTTTCTGAGCTAGTGGTGGGAAAAGTTGACCCTAACATATGAATAGGGCTGTGCCTGTCCTCGCACAAAGAAGCCCCCACCCCCTGTAGTGTCTGCCGCCAGATCAGGGAAAGGCAGGGTCCTGTGCACTACAAAGACTTTTCTTCGAAGCTTGCCTACTTCAAAGGCTGCAATGGGTATAAGTACTGGACCTGTGGGACCATATACTCGTAACACTTCTGGGTTGAGGACATTCTACCAGGAAGAACAGCTTGATAGCTGTCGGGAGGGACTGATGTTTACTGTTTGCTTTGCTGTGTTGGCCTACTGCTTCTGTCCTGGGAGAGAAAGGGCTGGACTTTGCTTTCTACCTCCTGCGTCCAAAGGCTTGAGTTGAGCTCGTCTCCTGTTAAGTGTCAGGGCCATCAAAGACTTCATCTGCAACACCTGGGTACTCCTAATGGGAGTCCTAACTTGCCAAGTGGCACCTAATCCAATTCCTGGTCTCTGGTACATATACTTCAAGTACAACTTGAGAGCCAGCACTGCTCTGCGACACATCACCTGAGCCATGGTTCCCACCAGAGTGCAACAACTGCAACTTGCAGCGCAGGCTCCAACACTGCCTCTGCGCCTCCGAAGTCCCGCCACAGCATGAGCCCCGACTGCCTTGTCACCGACATCTGTGACATCTGACTGCCGCAGCACCTGTGGCCCCGTGGTGTGACAGCGACACTGTGAAGTAGACGTGGCTCGCCGCCAACCCTGCAACACCTCCCCTGCAACAGTAGGGAACTAAAGCATCACCTCTGGCAGTAGGAAACCGACATGTCACCTCCCCTGTAGCAGTAAGGAACTGATGCTGCACCAGCCTCAGGAATGCTTCACCTCCTCTGCACCGTGCAAAGTCTGTCTTTCTTGGTTTTCCAAGATACTGTAACAAGGGTCCGTGTGACTGTGGCCTCCCGCGCTCCTCCTGGTTGGCGCTTAACTGTTGGATTCAACTTCGTCAAGCCCGTTGTATAGCCACAGTTTGAGATATTGTGTTTCTAAGCACTAGGACACCTATAATCTTTGGAAATTCTTATCTTGCCTTGTGTATGTTTTTGTTGTTATTTTGGTCTTTTTATTCAGAGAAGTATTGCCAGTTTTTCTAAACTGGTGTGGAGTCCTTTTGTAGTATTTCTACTGTTAGTGTGTGTGTACAAATACTTTACACATTGCCTCTGAGATAGATCTGTTCAGCCGTAAAGGGTCCCAGGGGTCTAGGTAGGCCGTGGAGGGGGATAACAGGGGAGTATGAAGTGACCCGCTTTGTGAGCTATGCCAGAAACTGATGTTCTCTTTGGGATGTTTTTGGCTAGTTGGGTTTGCTGAAGTGGGTTTCAGGGTTTCACCCCTCTTCAGCCAGGATGGCTTGATTCCAGTGGCACAGTGAGCCCAGGAGTGAATGTATGACATTGTTCTGCATTCTGTCCATCAACTGTTGTTTTTGCATTTGTCATCCCAAGTGGGAAGGGTATGCCCAGACGTGGGTACCGTGCTCTCCATTCCACTGGAATCAAGCTATCCTGACTGAAGAGGGGTGAAACCCTGAAACCGGTCCTAGGATGCTTGTTTCCGGTCCAGGGAGGACCTGGCTTGGCAGTTCGGGCTGGACTGTTCCCATGAGGCACAGGGTCAAGACTGATTTGCATATGGCTGGGTTCAAACTGGAACGGCATGGTGAGCAGAAAAATGATGGGTTTAGGCCGAGATCTCTGTACTGGGGTGAATGTATGACATTGTTCTGCATTCTGCACTTATCAGCCTGCCTGTAAACATATGTTAGAAACAGGCCATTATACATTGTGACATCATGTACTGACCATTGACTCAATTTTATTCTAATTACATTTTGTGAGCACAAGGTGCATCGCCACTCAGCCTGGCATCACGGTAGATCCTGCTACAGTCTTCTCCGCTGCAGCAATTTAATCAAATTTACTCTTTCTGAATTGGTGTGGGATTATTCTTGTGTTGTGCCTTCACTTTATTAATGTTTGTGTACTGCATAAATACTTTACTCATTGCCTCCAAGTTAAGCATGCTGTTTTTGTGGCAGGCAAATTTAGTGACTTTTGGTGATTCACCCGACAAGGAATTTGATTGTTGCTTGAAAAGAGCTCACACCCCCCTCAATTAACAACCGAATTCCTCACAATGTATAAAGAGCGTTACATGAGCAGTTGGATGGGAGATAAAACATATTGATTCCTTGAATTGAGTCTTTCAGACCTCAATCATTCAGGAGTTTGTAGAGCAACGCTACTCACCTGTGAGGTCTCAAGGTGCTGGGGGGAGCTGCTGATCCGTCTGGGCGTGTAGGTTCAGTCAAAGAGCCAGGTATTGAGATCCTTCCTGAATTGGGTTAGCAACTGGGATTACCTAAGGTGAAGGGGCAGGATGTTCCAGGTCTTAGCGACGAAGTCGGAGAAGGATCTTCCTCGGTTCTGGTCTTGTGAATCTGTGGTATGGTGGCCAGGGTGACTTGAGCGGAGTGGAGTTGTCTGGCGGATACGTGGAATGAGAGGCGGTGGTTCCGATATGCTGGTCATGCGTCGTGGAGAGCTTTGTAGGCGTGGGTGAGGAGCTTGAAAGTGATTCTCTTGTTGACTGGGAGCCAGTGGACTTGTCGACATAAAGATATGATCTTAAGTTATAATATGGAGTGAACTATACTTCCCTGGTTAGACCATAGTGTTCTATTAATGTATTTTACCCTCACCTGTTCTATCCAACCTGAACCAGTTATTGCAGAAACATAGACTAAGTTGCACAAGGGAGATTTTGGTTAATTTTTGTAAGTCTTTGACATAACAAATACCAGGTCATAAATCTGCCCTCATTAATTAGCTAATCAGGGAGAAATATGGGCTGATTCAGTGAAAAGGAAACCTTGTTGAAGTAACAATGATTAAGTGCAGAATCATTATGAAAGAAAAGTTCTAGTGTAAAAATAAAAACACCTAATGTATCATAATGAACCAATTCTGGATTTAATAAACACTTCTATAAAGCTTTTCTTTAATTGGCATGGAGAGATAGCAGTTCATTTCTAGTGATTCCCACTAGGAATGTTTTCAGCCTGAGGATCACATGAACTATAAGCAAAGCTTCCTGTTCACTGATGACCTCTCTGCTTTTAGTACAAATTCAACCAGAGGAGTATAATGCAATTTTCATGAGCTCTGACTTTAGGTAGTTCTTAGAATTCTCCTTGTCATGTGTACCTTATTACTACTAAACATGGAGATTCTGCTTCCCCAAAATCGATTTATTGCCGCTTGTCTCCACACAGTTATTTTAGACCCTATTATTACTAAGCTTGGTAATAAATAATTTCTGGAACATAGTGCAATTATGGATACTGTTTTTAAGTCATCCTTGTGTCCATCAGAATTACGGTGCTATAAACTATTTACTTACAAGCATTGTTAAGAATTTTGTTAATTTTTGGGAGGTCTATTTAGGGAGTGTGAGTAATTGGATTGCCCGTTGCCTGGGATGTGATCCCTGGTCAAGCAGTACCCACAAGCCTTGTCAGGGTACGGCACAGCAAACCCCAAATTAACCTGTGCTCAACCCCCTGTTAGCGTCTCACAGAGCAGTCAGGCTAAATTAGAGGCAATGTGGAAACTATTAGTGCAATACTCCACAGTAAAACAGTGAAAACACCACTCAAAAAGATCCCACAGTTAGAAATTTAGAGCTAAATTTCATAAATAAAACAAAAGTAAAATGGAAAAAATCTAATCAGTATAACCTGAGATATTCATTTGTAAAGAATTTAGTGGAAATAGTGCCAAAAAACATTAAGCGCCAACTCGGGATATCTGGTCGTGCCGTACTGTGTCAAATTCTCACCTTCAGGCCACCGCGATGGAGCTCAGGTGTGATATAGTCACCAGGTCGGGCCCGCTGTAGTTTACCTCCTCAAGTTTGTGCTAAGAGTCCAGTTCGCATTGAAGAGAGCTGCGGGGAGAGCGTTGCAGGAGGCTGTCAGCGGAGCGCGAAGAGTTGGCTGGCGTTGCTGGAAATTCTCATTGGCGGTCCCCGCTAGCTGTAGTGCAAAGAGTTGGGCTGATGGAGCTTCGCTTGCAGCGAGCGACTAGGTCTCTGTGTGAACGGGCGCTGTCACGAAGAGCCCAAAATGTTGATTTAAGCTTCCGGGAACCACACCAAGCGTCCAGGACCAGAGAGGCACCACTTGGAGATCAAGCCCTCACCACAGCTGGGTCCAGGGGCTGGTGTAAGATGTTGTGGATTCTTTTATTGTCTTTCACGCTCGGAGGCCAGCAGATAAGCCCTTGGAGTCACTCTGGGTTCCAGGATTCAAGATGAAGTTGCTAGTCCATTTTTCTTTCCCCAGGCAAGAGGGAGCAGGCAGTAGGTCAGTGCAGCAGTCCAACAGAGTAGCAGTACTTGTAGCATCACAGCAGTCCTTATTTCTGGTAGAGTATCCACAGGTCCTGAAGTGTACTGAAGAGTTGGTGTCTGAGGTCCACTATTTATACACAGTTCCTTTAAAATGAGGGGTAGGTTCTAGAAGCATGCCTTTGAAGTGCAGATATTCCCTGCCTTCCCGGCCCAGGCTCCAGACTAACTGCAGGGGATATGTAGCCCTTTGTGTGGAGACAGGACACAGCCTATTCAAGTGTTCATAGGGCTGTGCCCATCTCCTTCCTCCCATCCTGCCAGGGATGCCCATCCAGTTGCCCCTAAGCTTCCCATTGTGTTTGGCTGTTTGGAATACATAAAGCCCAGCTGTCAACTACACCCAGTCATGTGGCCCAGAGACAGACTGCAGGCACCAAATGACTAAGGCAAGAAAATGCTAACTTTTTAAAAGTTGCGTTTTCAGAATTACATTTTGAAATCCTAATTCAACATAAGTCAGGATTTTAAATTGGGATTCCAAGGACACCAAACATGAAGGGGTGCCTGTTTCTATTTGGAAATTACTTATCAAATGTAATAAGGTAATAGCAATGTTATATTTTGGGAGAGGTAGGCCTTGCAGTAGAGCAAAAAAGAATGTGTTTTTACTACCAGGACATGTACAACCTAAAAGTGCATATGCTGCTTTTTAAATACAGTGCACCCTGCCCTCTGACTATTGATGGGCTACCTGACATATATGTATTAAAATAACGTTTGAGCCCGATTAAAGGTATATAGTTGCCTGGTCGAAATGACCGCTTGAACTGCGCACACGGGCTCTGCAGTGGCAGGCCTGAGACATGCTTAAAGGGCTACTTAAGTGGGTGGCACAATCAGTGCAGCTGTCCCACAAGTAGCATGTATATTACAGGCCCTGGGCGCATGTAGTGCCACTTTACTAGGGATTCATAAGTAAATTAAATATGCCCACTGGGTATAAGCCAATGTTACCATATTTTAAGGAGAGCGCACACACACTTCATTACTGGTTAGCAGTGGTAAAGTGTGCAGAGTCCTATGGGCAGCTAAACAAGGTCAGCAAAAGAGGTCTGAAAACAAAAAGTCAGGGTAAACCACACCAAGGATGACAGATCCGACACTGAGCCAATTTGGACTTATTCACGTCGTATAATATTGTTCATGAACAAATGCTCATGTACTTATCATTAGCTTAACTCTGCCAACAGGTTCTATTTTTTATTACATTTCGAAAGCCATTGTGTGGCTTGGTGAAGAAGTTTGCTGCATTCATGTGCTTTAGCTTACAGTGATGGTAGTTTATGAAGTATTCCATCATCCTCATACTAACTTTCTGGTACAAGCCTTGCCACAGGAATACCTGCCCACTAGATATTTGTTTTGATAACCCTATATTTTATGTCCAATCCATTTTTTCATACCACTTGATAGTTTCATCGCTAGTTTGGTTTGCAGCATTGGGTATTTGTGCATATTCTATTGCAAAATGTTGCTAGTGTTGTTGAGGTTTAAGAATGTTTGTGGTTAGTTTTTTAAGGGCAGAGTAAATAAACTGTAAGGGTTCAGAAACAACTAGAATGTTTCAGACAAACCGTCCTGAAAAAGGAAAATTCCTAGTTCTTCGCTTGATATCCTTCCAGCCTGTATCAGCCCTTATAAGTGTATGTCTAGCCTGTATTCTTACAGAGTTATTCTCATGTGACAATTTTAATGTTATTTTATTTATCCTGTAACTAATAAATTAATGGTACTATAGCCTCCATACTCTTTACTCAGATTTCTTCCTTTGTTACGAAAACAAATCTCTCCTTTTACATCAAACAGCTCAAAGTATTTAATATCTTTTCATACATCAAGACAGTTATATTGTTTGAGGTAAGTTGCTATTTAATATAAATTAATTTGTGTGTCTTTTAAAATTGTAAAATTAACACATTGGCTTGCTTTATCTTCAGAAGACCAAAGCAAGAGTTCATAATACCAGTACACTACTTGAACACTCTTCAAAATAGGATTCTACACACTTGAGAATGTCAAAGTACAACTTAAACAAAGCTCAACACTCATTTGCCAAGTAAAGGGTAATATTTATTGCAGCACATTCCCATATATCAAATGGCAATAATGCACATGTAAAATAAATGCATACAATGAATGTATATACACAAGAATAAATGCATAGGAAAAAATAACTGCATGTACACAAGAATGAGTAATTAGAACTTGAAATACTGCACCGGCTGTCAGTTTAGTATCATCCTTGCCAGCACGACTAGGGAACCCATTGGAAGTTTCTAGCAGGGAGGTCTCAACCGGGCAGAAAAAGCCCTGGGCAGTGCGTCCACTACCAGAAGAGTTGGTGTCAAAGCACCAAGAGGTCTCCGTCTTTATACTATTTATTATCACGGAGAGAGACTTCTAGAAGCTCCCTCTCCCTCCATCTTCACTGTAGGTGCTGGCTGCACTCTGCGTCTAGGTCACTCAACGAAGCTGGCCAGACTCCAATGAGAGCTGAGGCAGAATTCTTCACATTCACATCTTTGGACACTGTACGCCTCCCACACTGACTATTCTAACAGCTTCTCTTTCTCTCTCGGTGAAGTGAGAAACTTAAACAATCTGTGTGCGCAAGTAACCTGGGCCTGCCTACGTTTGCAGCTGAAAGGCAGGGTCAGACAAACACAAGATGAAAATGTGCTCACAAAATGTAATTAGAATAAAATTGAGTCAATGGTCAGTACATGATGTCACAATGTATAATGGCCTGTTTCTAACATATGTTTACAGGCAGGCTGATAAGTTCAGAATGAGAGCAATATATTTAGGAGGGGACTCTTACCACATTGTGACAACAATGGAACCCACACTGCACACATTGCCAGCCACATCAGCTATCACAGCCCTGGCACACATTTTATCACAGAAACAGAGGTCACCACTGAATCTTAAATGTCCATGGTCCCAGAGGCTATAACATCCAGCATTCAATAAGAAAGGATTCATTTTGCAATAATCAGTAATTCCTTCTGGTCCTGCACCTAGTAAGCAAGGAACAGTAAAATCCTTGGAGCTCCTCACAAGACACTACTCACTCTCAACAACTTTTCAACCCTCCCAAACAGAACCAGGACTTAATCAATTAATTCTTGGACCGCATCACTATGTCCTCCATCCAACAAGCTCACACTATGTTCCTTGGCAACTACAACCTTCAAGACAACTAGAGTATGAGAAACAAGATTGGGCCCCTCACCGCGCTTTTTGCGGACCAGCTTCATCTTTCCTTGCTCCTTCGTGTTTGGCGCCGGTCGCCATCTTGGGGGTGGCGAGTAGCGAGTGTGCCACTTGTTTGAGCGCTCTAGCGCTCACTAGGACCACAGGTGAGCCCTATTTAAGGTGAGCTTGGTAGTAGCTCGTCCTTGGAGAAGGCAATAGCACGCACGCGCGCTAGGCTGCTGAATTGTAATATACAGAGCTGCTTCTTTTTAAAATATCCCGTTTTTGCATTTTGTTTGTTTTAAATTGTGTTTGCCCTTGCTTTTAGTCCACCTTTGTGCGCCCACATACCTGCACCTTAAATTGGGCCCCTCACCGCGCTTTTTGCGGACCAGCTTCATCTTTCCTTGCTCCTTCGTGTTTGGCGCCGGTCGCCATCTTGGGGGTGGCGAGTAGCGAGTGTGCCACTTGTTTGAGCGCTCTAGCGCTCACTAGGACCACAGGTGAGCCCTACTTAATGCTCGCCTTCTGCGCGCAGCGGTGACGCGCAGCGGTAGCGCCGGACTCGCGCCGGAGTCAAGCCAGAGTCCTGCCCGTCTGCGCCCGTCAGCGTCCCGGAGGCGATCGGAGCGGCGGGTAGGATTCTATACACCAGGGATGTGTCCCCCTGGGACTCCAGTGCTGCATTATTCCCCTGGGGAACTGCGTTCCTTCGACACCCTGGTCACAGGTTGTCGCACTGTCTTTCCCGGACGCCATCGCGGGAAACTCTGCTGCCCTGGCTGTGGCTGGCGCCCTAACCGCGCTCAGTTATCACGCCCCAACAATAACATCCTCAATGTGGGTTATCGCTGCATGCTTTTAAACACCAGGTCGGCATGTAAACATGCGCAAGACATATTTGAGCTTCTAGATACGGTGAAGCCACTATGTCTTATGCTCACTGAGACGTGGTGGGGTGAATTTTCCAATCCAGATGTCGCCATGGCAATCCCGCCTGATTATAACATCTTCAGGAAGGATAGAGCCGAGGGGAGGGGCGGTGGAGTGGCATTGGTGGTCAAGAAAGGTACGCCCTGTGCGATTTTGCCAGGGAAGGACATCCGAGGCTCGGAGACTCTCGCTTTTTCTATCACTCTGTCTCCACATCAATCTGTTAAGGGTTTACTTGTGTATAGACCACCTGGTTCACCCGGTACGTTTTTTGAAGATCTGGATTCCGTGTTGTTGGGGCTGGCCCTGAAAGCGGAACACTGCATCGTGGCAGGGGATTTTAATTTTCGGTTGGATGATCCGTCTGACCCTGCTGCCATTAAACTTTCTGAGGCTATGGCCCCGCTGGGACTGATCCCTCATTTGCAGGAGCCTACGCACGAGAAGGGGCACACTCTTGACCAGGTGTTCTCGTCTTCCCCTCTTGAGATGATTGAGATTACACCAGTACTATGGTCTGACCACTCGCTTGCCAAATTTACGATCAAAGGCACAGTCAAATCGGTGGTTGCCTTGGCACTGCAACAGGGTTGTGTCCATAGGGCATATCATCGTGTGACCCCAGAGATGCTGGCCCTGGCTGCTGTGGATTGCCCATGTTCCCTCTCTGGAGATCTGGATAAGGACTTGGAGACCCTGCAAGCTTGGCTTCTAGACAGGCTGAATGACCTTGTCCCGGATCTGACACCCCGTCTGACACCGAAACGGGTCTCTGCGCCTTGGTTTACCGCTGCACTGTCGGCTACGCGGCAGCAGTGTAAGGTGGCCGAGAGAGCGTGGCGGGCTCATTATGATACTGCAGCCAAGCTGACCTATAAAACGGTGGTCAAGGCCTATCACCGGGACATCCGCCTGGAAAAAAAAGCATATCTAGCCAGGAGAATAGATGCGGCTCCTAACTCCTGCAAGGAGATTTTCTCCATTGTGAGAGAATTTATTTCCCCACGGTCTAACATCCTAGACGAAAAACCATCTGGTACCTGGGCTTCGGACCTTGCTGACTTTTTTACGAGCAAGATCCAACGCATACAGGATTCTTTTCCATCGCCTGGGCTTTTGGCCCAGACTAATCCTGAGGCCACCTTATCCCCGCGGGCAGGGCCTGGTGTGACGCTGAGTGTGTTTCCTCCGCTCTCTGCCCCTGACTCTTTAGCGCTAATGGGCAATCTTAAATCGGGTTCGCCCCTCGACCCTTGCCCTGCTAAATTTTTAGCGAAAGTTGCGGAGGTGATTAATCCACTGGCAAATCCGCTGTTAAATCTTTCGCTGAGTCAGGGTGTGGTCCCGTACGCCTGGAAGCAGGCAATGGTGATTCCATTGCTCAAAAAGCCAGGCCTGGATCCGAAGGCCCCGGTCAATTATAGGCCTATCTCTTTGCTGCCGGCTCTCACGAAGATTTTGGAAAAGCACGTTCAGGTTGTGCTTTCCAATTTTCTTGAGACCAATGAGATTTTGCACGCCACCCAGTCAGGTTTTCGTTCCCATCTCAGTACAGAGACTGCGCTCCTTGAGGTCTCAGAAACCATTAAAGGGGTTCTGGACTCTGGGGGCAAAGCCATGCTGGTGGTGTTGGACCTGTCGGCGGCGTTTGACACCGTCCCCCATGATGGCCTTCTCGCAAGACTCTTTGAGATAGGTCTGCGGGGGACGGTGTTCGGCTGGTTTTCCTCCTTTCTAGCCGGACGCCGGCAAACGGTCTGGGCCTCGCCAGATTCCGCCGTGATGCCACCTCTGGGAGTCGGGGTCCCACAGGGCTCTATTTTGAGCCCGACCCTATTTAACATCTTCATGACCCCGTTGGCGGCATTGGTGGAGTCGTATGGGGCCCAGATCGTATCCTATGCCGACGACACCCAGCTCCTCTTCTCATGTATGAGAGGTGGAGACTTTAATGGGGAGAGCATTCGGGATTGCCTTGGGGCTGTTTTTCAATGGTTCCAACGGAACAGCCTCAAGTGCAATTCCGATAAATCGGAGGTTCTCTTCTTTGGGTGCGACACAGAGCCAGACTGGCAGGCCTGGTGGCCGATTAATATGTTTCCCCCGTCTTGCTCCTCCCAAGTAGCCAAGAACTTGGGGGTCAAGATGGATAAGGGGTTAACATTGAAATCCCAGATCCTGGGGGTGTCGGGCATCTGCTTCGGCATCCTCAGGATGCTGCGGAGATTCCTTCCCCTGCTGTCGGAGGAGCATAGGAAGCTGATAGTGCAGGCTTTGATCGGGTCCAGGTTGGCTTATTCGAACATTCTTTACCTGGGGCTGCCGGAGTATTTGCTGCAGCGGCTCCAAGTGGTGCAGAACGCTGCTGCGAGAGCTATCTTCGGATTAAATAGACGGGCCAGTGTATCGGGCCTGTTGAAAATTTTGCATTGGCTCCCGATCCGGAAACGGATTGTTTTTAAGGCTTTGACTCTGGCCTATAAAGCTCTCCACGCGGTGGGAGCAAAGTACCTTCAAAAGAGACTGGTCTTCTATCATCCGACCCGGTCTTTGAGGTCGGAATCCCTGTTTTTGGCGGTTGTTCCGCGTGTGAAGAGAGCTCGTCTGGGTGGCCGCTCTTTTGGACTACTGGCGCCACAGTTGTGGAACTCTCTGCCACTCACTCTGCGGGGAGCTACCAGCCTACTAGCGTTTACGAAAGGCCTTAAAACCTGGCTGTTCACCCAGTAGCCTGTTTTTTTTCTTGCATGTATTTGTCTGGCATTCGGTCTTTTTTTCTTCTTCTAACGTTATGTTATTATGTTGCAGCACTCCTTCTCCTAAAGCGCCGGGACACTCTTTTTGAGTAGCCGTGCGCTATACAAAAGAATAAATAACATAACAAGAGAGACCCTCCGAAACCTCATGAACACATCCAACATGGTACAACATGCCCTCAATCATCACACTATGAAGGCCGAACTCTTGATTTAGTCTTCTTGACATCATCTGCAAACCTTCCATTCCCCTAAAATGGACTGATCACCTCACTTGCCCACTCACTTAGCTCATCTTCCAATCAACACACTGAGCCCAGCTCAAAACGTCAAACCTCTAGAACTCTCAAAGTCTAGAACATAGACTACCTAATGCTTGAACCAATCTCTTGCACTGCTACCTGTTCCTCTAAGATCAACACCCTTCTAAAATACTTAAGTGCTTTTCTGGAAAGCCATGTGAACAACTATTCTCCAACTAAAACAAGTGCAGACTTGGCCCTTCACCCTGGCACTTCAAAGTCTTTGCTTTCAACAGACATTCTAGCAGTAGGCATGGAAGAAAATTAAACCATATATAACTGGTGAACAAATTATACTGAAGTCCTTCTATGCAAAACACAGACAACTGACTACACCAGCCTTACCCAATTACTATACCAACACCATCAATGAAGCTACCAACAGACGCCTAACACTCTTTAAGACAATCAAGCATTGCTTGATCTACCAACCCCACATTCCACAGACAAGAACTATGCCATCAACCTATTCAATGAAAATGTACAGCTAATCCAACAGCACCTAGACAACACCAAATCTGCTGCTCCTGTGTGATGCACCCCAAAATGGTCATCCTTCGAACCTTTGCTTGTATACCGCAGCAACATCCTCCATTTCACCTTTTATGAATGCCATGTCTCAACCTCACACTGCATCTCTCTTGAACGATTCACTTCTGAAGACTACCTTGTACCAGCTCTCGCTCTCTTCTAAAGACAATGAAATCATCCCTCCCAGAAAGTGGCTTTAAAACTGCCCTTCAGATCCTCCCACTCACTCATCTGGATGTTGGCAATACACTACTCCACACACTTTCCACTGTCCCAACTGAAGGACATTTTATGTGCTACTGCTGTGACAAGTGATATTTTTGGTTTAATTTGTTTGGGGTAATTAAATTGAAATTAAAAACATTGTATTAAAAAAAAGGGATTTCAACAAAGGCTTGAGGGAACGGGATAAAGCAGGGAAAAGTTTAAAAATTAAGGAGGCTACTGTCTCCACTCCCTTGTTAAATACATTGAATTAATTACTGAATTACTGAACAAGAAAAAGTACAAGAACAAGCCTTACCAAAGCCAGGACGTTTAGCCTTAGCCAGCTGGTCCAGTGGCAAGTTATTTAACAGTAAATAACACAGGCGGGTTTGCTAGAGGGCTCGCCTGCATGTTGGCCACACTTGCATGAGGCTCCTGCTGCCTGGGACATATAATCACAAACTCCTTTCCCAGATGGGTGACTATAGCATCAAGATTTGAGGTCAGGTGGAGGGAAGATTGTCGCACCCCACCCGACATCTCATTATACTGCCACACTGAAGCAAGGAGAGGCAAACCACCTGGAGCACTGAGGGTCATCTCGTGACTTAAGATGGCAGCGGCCTGAACAAGAATTAGTCTGCCAGGCGTAGGGGTCGGACAAGCGGGTGCACCGACTGGGTCATGTTACACACATGGAAAGAGCAGTGGAGAGCATCCGAGCACGTATAGGCCCCCGGCCCATGAGGAATTTTGACACCGGCCCTGTGGGAAGAGGTGAGGTTTCGCTCACTGAGGCATTGGGAGAGCGGTGGCTGGTCCTGTGACATCCCCATCTGTGAGACACTTGAACGCCTGTAGAGACACTTTGCAGCAGGGCTTCCGGGGCCCGAGCGAGCCAAATTAGAGGGTTGTGAGCGCAGCTCGAGGCCCAGGGAAATCCCGAGGAATTAACGCCCGAGTGGAGATACGGAGGTTATAGCCCCACAGGGACTTGAAATGTTAAAAAAGCTGCTGTGGATGGGCTGCACAGCATTCGGGCTTGGGAGACCTTGTGGCAGCTCGTTAGGAGAGCGCTGTAATGGCAGACAGGTCGGGCCCAGAAAATATTGAGGACCAGGGAGAGTACATACTGCCCGATACCCCTCCCAGAGAGTATAGGGAAAGGGCAGCTTTGGCTTTTGAAGCCTGGTAAGCCTGTGACATACAATAATATTGGAGGGGAAGGCTGCCACCCAGAAAGCCCCCCTGCCCCCTTACTCCTTTGAACTAGAGATACTGAGACACCTGCAAACACGACATGGGCAGAACAGAAGGCAATCAGTACAAATTGCTCTTCAAACTCCGCAAATCTATGCGTGCACAGGGTAATGACACAGACCAGAACATTGCTGAGGGAGCACACACTGATCATCCAGCCCCAGAGGACGACGTAAATCATTGCTAGGCTTTCCTGTTTTCAGTTTCTATTTTTGGTAAATTCTGGTGGAGTTTTTTCAGTGTTTTCAAGTGATTTCGATATCTTAAAAAAACAGTGGTTATCAGTGGTTGCATATTTTTGTGCCATTAAAAACAAAGTGTTTTGCATGTGTTTATGGAACTTTTTGCTTTTATTAGTGCTTGTTTTCTGCACCGATAGTGCATGGTATATAGACAGTGTATGTCCAGTGTAAATGATGTCCAAATACATTTTTACAAATCAAACTTATTGTAGTATACCATACAATACTTCTTCAGTGAGTCTTTGGTTGTGCACGTGCGCTCATTCCTTCCCATGTAAACTTTTATCTGTGAAAAGGCCCTCTCAATATTGGCACTTGAGACGGGTAACACCAAAATACCCAGTATACAATTTGCTAACTCCGGCCACTGACATAGCTTTCCATGCCAATACTGGTGCACCTGAAGATTGTGATTCTCTGCAACAGGTTCTGCAACATATGCGTTGAACTGGGCGCATATGCCCTCAGGGTTAGTGAAGCGGTCAAAAATGAAGCAGAACTTTTGAAACTCCGTAGAAAACTTCCCTTTACAAAAGGGATCTATAACTTGTGCAGAGAACCACAGTGAGGCTTCATTGACTTCAAATGCCATGGTTGGTGATGGGCTATTTCTTATACATTGTAAAATAAAGGTTCCTGAATTGTTCCTCAACAAGAGTGTTTTCAAACTCTATTTTTTTTTTTATTATATCCACTAACGCAGTCATGCTTTCCTTTAAAAATCTAAGAATGCAGTAGAGTGTATTTTTCTTCAAATCACTATCAATATATTACCAAAGATGCTCACATTTCTTGCCTTTGGCATCACTCAGCAAAAGTTTTGCAAATGGTTGCCACATGGATAATATAGCATTCACAGCTCTTTGGACTGAGGACCATCAGCTATGTGACACAGTTGGGATGACTCTTTCTTTGATGCCGCACAAAATGAGAAATATTTGCGTATCCGTGCATAACCAAACAGTGCACCAGAATGGACTAAAGTCAATAGAAATCTTCATTAACTCAGAAGATTGTAAAGATGCTTTCAGCATACCATCTAACAAGTGGCAAGGATCTCTTACTAGGAAGCACTTCAGCTCAGGTATCGATTTTGACAGTTCATCACACAACTTCATATACATAGCTGAATCACTACAAATACAAACAAAATCACTCCAATCTTTGTTGAACTTGATAAGAACTTTTTGCAGAAGCATTCCAAATGACCTTGCATTTCATGTTTTCCGAAAAGTTTGGTGTCATGTTTTCACCAGTATCCCAGATGCTTTGTGACTTCACTCTTTTCACATATACCTGTCACTATACCTTGCATTGAATGTTTAAAACTTGGGGCGTTTGGCAATTCACCTACTATCAATACTGCCTCACTAGAAAAGGGGGCTGATGTATTAAGGGTTTTTATCCATTCTCTGTGGGTAAATGTGATGTTACATATTGGGAAAGATTCTTATGAAACCTATATTTTTTTATCAGTGCAAGACTCAAACGTAGCTAAAAACTCATATGATTTTGCTATTTCCGGATTCTCTGCAGTTTATTAAATAAATAAACATCAGTAAAACATGCTTCTAACCGCTGTATCATAAGAACAAAGACCACAAAACTGAAAAAAGGAAGAAGAAACAATATTTTAGTGAAATCCCTAAACAATGAAACTCACACAGAATGTTAGCCCAGTCTTTCCTACTGCTACATTGTATAACAGTTACATTGTATTGGCCCCTTCAGGAAGAAATAAAAATGACTCTTACTCTCATTTTCCTTTCTTTGAATGGCATTTAGATTGTCATTGTGCATTTTTTTTCAGTGTTTATATTTTAAACTGGTGAGAGCCATTAACCTTCCTGTGGGGCTTTATCAGTTATTATAGGTGTAAACCTAAAACCGGACAGCCTAATCATTGCTTATAACGAAGCATAGCCTCACCGCCATAAAAGCTAAAATGGACACAATGTGTACCCGCATGGATTTTATCGCCCAAAAAACTGGAGAAGCAGGACGCTCACATAGCGGAGGCCAAGCACAGGAACTGGAGAACACCTCTGAAGGCAGGAAGGAACAATTGCTCAACACGGAGTGCCTCCTGAAAGTGATAGCTGCCAAAAATGAGGATTTGGAGGCATGGTCATGCTGCAACAACATACACATACTTGGCATCCCAGAAACTACAGATACAGGTTGGATGGAAGATTATGTTGAATGACTGCTCACGACCCCTTTTGGGGCCGGGGCCTTCTCTGCGCAGTTGGTGATGGAAAGAGCGCATCGCTCTTTGATGTAGAAATCCTCCCCGGGAGCCACCCAAAGGCCCATCATAGCTAGAGTACTAAATTATCGCGATTAGGATGTTGCCAATCGCATGGCCAGGGATCACTACCAGATCAACTTTGAAGGATCAGCCATCGCTATCTACCTTGGCTTCATGATGGCAGTAAAGGAAGCCTAGAGAAGTTTTTGCTAGTGAAGAAGGTGTAACAGTCCAATATCACATATGCTATGTTGTATCTGGCGCGCCTCTGAGTTACTCCCCAAGGGAAGCATCAGTTCTTTACTAACCCACAACTGTCTCTGAAATGCATCCACCGTGGGTCACCCCTAGGTGTGGTGGCACAGTTGACCTCTAGCCCAGCAACGCCGCTGTCTGAGTCAGACTGAGATTACACGTTGAGCATCACTTGTGGACAATGTCACCTCAGACATTAAAGTACTGCTGATCCACCTTCTGTAATTCATGACATCACCGGGGTGGGCCAGAAGATGACATGAAGGCCCACGTCACTATTGCTGCTGATATTGACAAGTCAGCCAATTGGGGAAATTATGCTATCACTCTTATGCGCCCTCAACTTTTTGTGGGGAACTTGCTACGCCCTCTGACGATACCTCACAAGGATACCCCTAATGCATAATATGGTCTCTTTATGGCCTAGTATCTAGTCACTTCTGTTCCTATAACTCTGATCCTCTGCTATTTACCCTCTTTTTTTTTTCTCCTGCTGCCTGCCACAACACTTGATACCTATGTGAATCCATATTGCAATTTGCTACCGTTCCTTACATATGCAGGTACTCTTGTCAACTACGTTCAAGCTGCTTTTTCTTGACTGTTTCGAGGGTATGGTGGATTGAGCAACAGGTTTGGGTGGTCGTTTTTGAAAAGCAGTACCCCTGTGTGCCGGTATGTGAAGTCTGTCAACTCCTTTTGACCTTGTAGGCATCGTGTTTGTCGTCGTTATGGTGACGTCTGCGTCATCAATATGACTGCCTCTTCGGTGAGCTCACCGATCTGTTGAAGAGCTACCCCCGTCACTTTTTGACAGTTTTGTCGACTTTTTGTCAACTTCTTTTGGTGTGTTAGGCTGTCCAGTAGGAAGACTTCGAGGTTCAAGCCGTGCGGCGCCTGTCACCTCGCTACATCTGTAACGGACTCATAACTCGTGTGTCTCTGGTGCCTGGAGCACAACCACAACACAAGTCGTGCTCCCGTTGCCGGGCCATGGCGTCAAGGCTTTGAGGGAGCGGTCACTGAAGGTGCTCGCAGCCCGGCACGCACCGCGGCGGTCACCTCGTCGATCTAGCTTTTGGTCTCGGTCGAGAGGAAGGTCCGAGCATTGCTCCAGTGGCTCGAAGTCCTGTTCATCGAAGTAGTCAGGTAAGAGCCACCACAGGAAACACAAGAAGTCGAAGCGTGCTTCAACTACGACCCGTCCGCAACCAGGCGAGATAAAAGGAGCCTCTGTGTTCTAGGGTCCACTCCCAGGAGCAGGCACCCCATCCTCATTCCAGACGATACGAAGCCAGTCTGGCGTACGTCGAGGCCAACGCCCATGGAGCCATACGACTTCATACTGTCTAACCAGCTCCTTATTGAAGGTTTGGGTTGGACAAAGAGGATTGGGAGGGGCAGCAGGATCCATTAGAAATCCTGCAGCCCCAGGACATGGACTGGTATGAGGAACTGGGTGAAGCCAGTGACCGGGACGCCTCCCCAGATTCTGGCATGCTGTCTCCCCCTAACCTGGCTACGGAGGAGGGGGCGTTGTTTGCTTTTGGGGTTGCGTAGGGTTGCAGAGGTCCTGGACCTGCAGTTGGGGTTTCACCCCTCTTTCCTCTCATGGATAGCACTACTGCATTGCCAGACGCAGTCAAGGGTGCGGATTAACAAAGTGTGTTTCCCCCAGTTTGTGGTCTCACATGGCACAAGCAGGGATGCCCCAAAGTATGTGCTTCGCTACCCCACTAGGCATCTACTGGTATCCCTCTATGCGGAGAACATTACTCTGCAAGTTAGGGACACCCAGATCAGCCTAACCCCCACCCTAAGGGAATGAATCCGTTTTGGGGGGCGTTCTGGGTTAAGTATCAACTGGGAAAAGTATCAGATATTCCCTCTCACACCCGCCGTCTAGCAACATGCGATGGACTATCCTTTGGCAGTGTGTGGTGACTAAATTAAATATTTAGGAATAAACATTGCCAGGGAGAAAACCGAACTAATGTGCACCAACTACGGCAGGACACTAGAGGCTCTAATGGATTCAGTCCCTAGATGAATTTCTATGCCCCTCTTACTGGCGGGTCGGATTTTGTTGATAAAGATGGTCGTCTTGTGGGGCGTGGCCAACAAGATGGTGGTGTAGGACGTGCGGCGACTAGCTCCGTCCTACTGTGGCGAGATCCGTCATAGTCCTGGGGTGCGGAGTAGGCACCGACCTCACATCTGATAAACATTGGGTGAGCATGAGCTGCTTATATCCCCGAGGATTGCTGTAGTGTGCGGCTATGGCAAGTGGAACGACGCAACCCAAGGACGAGGGCCGCCATATTGCAGGACGCAGCCGGGGTCGGGAAACAGTGCGGAACCCCGAGCCACTTTGGTTTTCTCTCGCACCATCACTGAGGTGCCAGTGGTCACTTAGCATTGGACATATCTGGCAGCAAGTGGAGCCCCAGAGCTACGCGAGGATCCATCATGCGGAGGCTGGGGGCACCAGGTATGGACAATGAGTGAGCCTGGGGGCACCCAGAGAATGATTTGCCTGCGAGGTGGGGCCCGCATGCTGGGTTACTAGAGGGGGCTGATCACTAGAGCATAGAGGAGCGGAGGCAGAAACCAGTCTATGCTACAATGGAGCTGCCTGGATCGCCCCTACTTGAAAGCGGAATGAAGTCCTAGTTGGGCTGACGCAGGAGCGACAGCAGGCAACTCGGGAGGCATTGTAAGGCGAGGCGTGAGAACTGGGAGCCCAGAAGTGGCGATGGTGAGGTATACACAGAGGGTGATAACGTCCCTGTGCTGAAAGGAAAGCTGAGGAGACCCAGCTCCAGCCCCTAGATCGATAACCAGTAGATCCGACAGGCATGGATGGGTACTCATAGGCTACATGGGATTGTAATCAGCTAGCGAGCTGGGTGCAGCTGACATCGTTGGTATCTTTGCTGGACCGGACACAGTGATAATTGTTCGGGGGTCGGGCGAGTTGTCCTGTTCTCCCGTGGCGGACAGTCTTCCTGGTGGTATATTGAGGACACCTGGTACTTCGACTGAGCAACTAGCGAATTTCTGGAGGGGAGCCAGGCGATGCCCTGTATGGTGGACTCATTGGAGTAATACAAGGTAAAGGAAAAGTGGACGACGGCCCAATAGCGAGCGCAGGTTGAGCAGACCCGAGACAGTGAACCACTAGTACTCACCATGGGGAAGGATAAAGGCACTAGAGGGCAACCGAATAAAATATCGAATTACGCACAGCTTCTCACTCAGGGTCCTACCCAAAGAGATGCGGAAAATGTAGCGGATGCAGAGTCGGTGCAGGTCGGGTAATCAAGGAACCCCTCCCTAAGTGATATTCTGGTGGCAGTACGGACGACAAGACATGAAATGGTGACCAGAATCAAAGCAGTGGCGATCGAAGTTAACCTCCTCAGATGTGACCTGTGTAAGGTCTTGGATAGAGTCACAATGAGGGAACAAAATGTGGACGTCCTGCAAATGGAGATCAAATCCTTACGGGACACAGTGATGGACCTCCAGAGAAAAACGATCAAGCTGGACAAGCGTGCTGAAGACCAGGAGGGACGCTCACGGTGGAATAATCTGAGGTTCGTGGGGTTTCCGGAGTTTGCGGAGGGGCCATCCGCGGAGCTGTTTCTGGAGGACTGGATAACGAAGGCCCTAGCCCTGGGCAAGCCATCTAAATTTTTCAATATTGAAAGGGCACATAGGGTGCTAGTCCCCCTTCCGCGAGCGCTGCCGCGTGCCATAATAGCCCGATTCTTCAACTATTGGGATTTGCTGCTACAGTCCACTCGTAATAACTTGAATCTACAATATGAAGGATATCATATAGCAATATTCCCGGATTGTACACAGAGGGTGCAGGACCAGCGACATACTACTTTGGCAGTGAAAAAACGCATGAGGACAGCTGGATTAAAGTACGGTCTCCTTTACCGAGCCAAACTTCGAGTGGAATATAAGGGCAGGGCTCTGTTCTTTGGCTCGGCTGGGGAGGCGTCTGACTGGATGGATAACACAGGAGACCGAGGGACTCAACGACACCCGCAGCTATCTACAGAGCAAAATGGGGAGTAGACGGACCGGACGGGAAGGCGAAGAAGATTGTCTGGTGATCAGAACACAGGGATACGAGTGACGCTGGGTGGGTCCGGGTATGCGAGGATGGGACTTTACAGGTAGTAACAGGGTCACCAAACTCAGACCTGACAGCATCAGAGATTGTACCAGACACTAATCTGGGCTGAACACGAGATGGTCAAGGAAGGCTGGTTCGTGGGCTATGAACACTCAGATAAGTGACTCCTTGTAATTCAACTGCAAAGACTGTTACGTCTGGTAATTATCTAATTTCATGTTACAGGTGAGCAATGTATATACCTGTGTGCCGTGTGTGGGATGGGACACGCCCCTCAGTGGCTGGACCCCGCCCGGGTAGCTGGAGGCTGTGGCCTCGCCCTCGGCCGGGGCTTCGACTCCTTGCATGGCACCTATGTGAAATGTTTTGGTTAAAGTATGACTCAACAGGAGTTACTTGGCTTTGTGTGTTGGGGAATGTTAATGCTGAGCTTTACAGTAATATTCAAGACTCCCGAGGGGGGGTGGTATAGGGCGGGGGGGGGGGGTAATGCTGCTCAATCATTACACTGACGGACGAGATGGTATTATTACACTGCCTGGGGGACTAGGCAAGTTCAATCTGTTTCAGTTGTTACACAAAGTTACTGGGATAGCTTAGGGAATACATGTCAGGTCTATGATGCACAACAGTTCTTTCAGTCCAAGGGGGTAGCACCGGGGTGAGACCGGAGGAGGAACACCAAGTTCATGGTTCTATGTCCCTTTTCCTAACCAAACTACTTACCTGGAATATCTAGGGGATGGCATCACTGGAAAAGTGCAGGCGGGTATACTCCTATTTGAGGAGATATAAAATAGCTATAGCAGGTCTGCAGGAGACGCACGTATGGGGAGACACGCTGCCGTATATTAGAAAACGCTGACGTGGCCATCTATATGCCACTTCCTTCTCTGGATTCGCTAGACGGGCGTTGATTTGGGTGGCCCCGGGGACCCCTTTCCAGCACCTACACCATCTCCTTGATCCTGGTGGACGTTGTGTGGTACTATATGGGAGGCTGTGTCATGGAGGCAGCGTTTTAGATACATACATTGCTAAGTTAGCATAAGCGCGTTAGATGTTAGAAACGCCATCTTGCCACTTTTGCTGCTTTTGCACACGACACTGCAGATGCATGTTATTATTTGAAAACTTCTTGCTTGCCTTTTCTTCACATTAGAACGGTCTGTTCACATCTCTAGACGTGCACTGCGACCTTGGTCTGAACATTGTGTGCAATAACAGTCTGAGCCGCCAAACAATGTATGTTTTTGAGTTCAGGTTGATCGGCCCACTCTCTAGCCATAACACGCACACAGCTACAAATACCTGAAAGTCGAGAGCCTTTAATATTGCAGTTTGCATGCATTAGACACACATTCTGGAGAAGAACCTTTCCAGGCGCAGAGCAAAGCTGATCCTGTGATGTGATTCACCTAAGCTGATCTTTACGGTATGGGGTTCCCCATTCAAACCTAGAGACCTTCTATTAGTATAATAATACTAGCTCACTAGTGAAGGAAGGGTGGTTGTATTCCACTGTCATTTGTAATATGATTTCTCCCTTCATTTTCTATGGTATTGTAACAATGCTGATGGTTTTGATTATAATCATTTGTCTGCTTATGTTAGCTAAGGTACTGCATCTTAGGACACGTAGTTTATACAATAAACATTTTAAACATTACCGTGTCTCTGATTACTCTTGTTGTGGACTGATATGAGAATAATAAAGAACAGGTATTTCTGATTCCCACTATTCCTGAGAGTACTCTAAGTCGCTTGTTCTGGGTTGTCTATACATTGGGAGCTCCGAGAGAATACGGATAACGAATAGGACACTGATGCTAGTCGGATTGGGGTTCTGTGTATGGAGGTGAGTTTTTGGTACACTGCAATTCAGTGAGGTCCTGGTTTCCTGCGCATAGTTCTGTGCATGAGCAGAATCCCTGCAACAACTGGATGGGAAGGAGATGTGCTTCATAAATGTGTATGCCCCTAATGGAGATGCTCCTTCCTTCTTTTATGACATGTTGGTGACGGCCACTCCATATGTGGGTGGCGACATTATTCTCTTTGGGGATGTGAATCGTGTACTGGATGGAGTGTTGGATTGCGATCCTCCCCGAGTGAATACTAAACCGGGTATGACCGGGGCATTAAAGAATGTGATGAGAGAGATGGGGCTGGTGGATGCATGGCGGGACGTTCTCCTGTCACACCCCCGCTACTAACGCACACAGCAGACTTGATCAGGTCCTCCTGTCACAAAATCTGATGCCCAGAGTGGAGGAAATAGTCTATCTTCCGAGATACATCTCAGATCAGTCGCCATTACTATTCACTTTAAATATGGGCCGGCCTAGGGTGGCAACTTCCACGTGGCGGTTTCAAACAGGCAATCACTGACCCGCCATTTGCCGGGAAACTCGAGGAGGAACTCTCTAACTATTTCGCAGTGAACTGAGACTCGGCATCATCAGGGGGTATGGAATGGTAGGCACTAAAAGTAGCGGTACGTGGGTTTTGCCTTAATACAACCTATGGGGTTCGAAAACAGCTCGAGAGAGATATTGAGGGGGTAGAAAAGAGACTGGCTGAACTGGAGGGGGCGCTACCTATGAAACCTGACAGACTAAATGAATGGCAGAAGGTACGGGAGGAATTGCTGGTGGAGTCATGTAGACTGGAGAAATTCCGATACACCGCGTACCGACAACGCTTGCATGCAGAGGGGGGATCGCTCGGGTGCGCTTCTTGCAAAGTTGATCCGTAATGAGATGCCAATCTCACCTATTGTCCAGATGAAGGCTACTGCTGGACGCACGGTGTACAGCCAACAGTTAATTTTAGATACTTTAGCGGACCACCTGGCCGGGGTATATGCAGGGTGACCGTGTTTGGCCCCGGAGGAACTGGAACAGTTCCTTACGACATTGAACTTACCACAGTTGTAAGATGTTGAGGAAAATTGGGGTCGCTACAATGGGGGATATGTACGACAATAGAACATTTCGTGACCGGGGCGCCGCCTTTAAGGTAGCCAAGTCCTACATGTATAAAGTTATTCCTCTGTATAAGGCTGAGACAGAATGTCAAAGCGGTCACCCATGAATTCCCTCGCAAACCTCCAACAATGACTCCCTTACATAGGCTACTACAAAGTACCATCTCTACACATGTGGTCTCGATGCTTTATCGTAATGTCCATGCGGAACAAGTGTAAATGCGGGGAGGGTCGTGCTCGCAATGAGATAGTGAATTGGGCACTACCATAAATGATAAGCAGTGGGCATATTGTTGCAAACAAACGGTGAGGGTTTCGGCAAGTAGCCGGTTACGTATTATACACTTTAAATTCCTACATCGAATGTATTATACCCCAGCTCGGTTATATAGATTTCACCTGCGACCGGATGATGGCTGTGACCGTTGTGGAAGGGAAAGGGCAGACTTCCTACACTTAACGTGAGCCGATTGGCAATTACTGGCAGCAGCTTTGCCAGGCCCTAGAGCAGATGACTGTGTTCCCGTTACCCCCGACCCCTCATCGCATTGCTGGGATGCACTGAAGATGTAGAGGCATCTATCATTAAATGCGTTTCACTTGGGCTATTATTAGCCAAGCGTAGGGTGGCGTGCAGATGGGGGAGGGGCGGGGGCTCCCAAGTTTAAGGAATGGATGCAAGATCTCATATTTTGGCAGGAACAATTACTCCCCTACGCCGAGCTATTACCACTGGCCTCCAGGCCGAAAGATATATGGGACCCCCTGCGGGCATTCTTACTGCACCACCCACCCGAACACTAGTTTAGGGACTCGATTACCTGTGCTGGGCATCATACGGGAGAGGAGGGGATGGGACAGTCGAAATAAAAATCTTGGTACGGACGGAGGGTCATGGGGCCTGTTCTTAAAGAAATTGGCTAACATCAATACCTGCTAAGCTGTCTAATTGGGGGGGCCGAGGGATAATAATAATAATAATCTGGCATTTGTAAAGCGCGCAGCTACCTACCAACGGAGGTGTCCCGGCGCTGTACTTATACCGCAGAGGAACCCATCCTGGCTTTCCCTGTGAAGTGTCCACTTCTGGGCACCCCCAAGGTGCAGCCAGGCATCCCCTGCGCTGTTGGGGCCGTTGTGGAGATTAAGTAAGATGGGTGAGGGACCGACCGGCAGTAGTTTGGAAATCTATATTTTTCATCAATATTGGTGCAATGTGAATGCTAATTGTTTGACAGTCTTGCAAGGAATGACCAGGTTATGGACATATTTATATGTACAATAGAGTATTAATGCACATGAACTTAATATCCACCATTGTTAATAAAGTTTTTACTATTCTTTGAGAAAATGCTCATAAAGAAATATAAAAAAAAATACCACAAGGAAATATGAGGAGCGGGGATAACGGCCCCGAGTGGGTCTATTTCAACATTCATACCTCATCATTGTTCTCATAAGTACCAATGGATCAATTAACACCCAATGGAATAGATAAAGTGGATGTGCAAATTTTAAAGTTTTCCTTTATTTTGTCCTCTTTAAAAACAGAGGATAACTACATGTGCTGCGTTTTGATAAACTCATTTATCCGTATCACGTTCGTATTTTAGGTGCTCGTCTTATAAAATTTAAAATGGCAGAGCACGTCAATAGTGAAGCAAATACAAATAACTAAAACCTTTATAGGAGCAGTGATGAAGACCTCAAAAATTTAGATCTCAAAGATTTATAAGGGGCTCAGAACAGAGTGCGCACAGAACTAAGCGACTACAACAAAGTCTTGAGAGAATGGGATAAAGGAAGCAGGGAAAAGTTAAAGTAAGGAGGTTACTGTCTCCACTCCCTTGTTAAATACATAAATTAAATTAATTTCTGAATAAGAAGTACAAGAACAAGCCTTACTAAAGCAAGTTATTTAATGATTCACACAGGCGGGGCGCTAGAGGGCACACACGCAAGATGGCCGCAAAGCCAAAAAGTCTGCCTTTGGTGTATTTTCCTTTGTTAGGCATGTACTACACTTTTTTTTTTTTTTTAAGAGAAAATGCTGCCTCATAAGCGTGGCTGCCAACTGCTTGCAAACAGTTAATAAATTAAATGAGAAAATTGAAATGCAACGGTTTTACTAGTGACTTAAGTCAATTGGACCATTCATTTTATTTGTGAAAAAGATGAGAATAAATCATCACCTAGCGAAGGATTCCAATTTCAGAAAGCTACAGTGTTACAATATTACTATAAGACTTTTTACCTATTTAAAGCAATTTAATTGGGGTTTCAAGAGATGAATGATGCACATAGTACATCCAATGCTAGCGTCTTATGCAAAATGACATTTACATTCTTGGACAAACCAACAATGTAGGCATATATGGTAATGTTCAAAGCATTGTTGATTGTAAGAGGACATAATAAAACAGGGAAGGATGTGTGGGGAGGAGGTGGAGGAAAGGTAGTGTGAACTATACTGAGCAGCCTTTGAAAGGAAGGCAGTATAAGCCAAACAGGTGTCCAGCAAGTGATGTTTTGTACCATTTATATGGTTCCCTCATTTGAGTTGTTTTAAATTGGTGGTAGGGTGGCGTTCAAGATATGATGAGGTTGGATGATTGAGATTTAGAGTTGGCCTATGTTGGTGGTTTAGCGAGGTTTTGATTATGGTGGCTTCATTATTTGTATATACAAGTACAATTTGTTCCATAGTGCGGAGATTGGGAATTAAAGTTATTGAGCATCGAGTTGTCTGCACTTCTTGGAAAGCACACTCATGCTCACCACATATGATGGGATAGATTCTTGAGTGATTTCCATTCGCATTGAATATCCTTGATCCTTATCATTAATAGTAGATCTAAGAGGCTTATATCATTAGAGTTAAGTTCTGGAATGGGTATGAGAATCTATTGACCTAGAGTCACTGCATAATAGTTCATATCAAAAATCTCTTCTTTCATGTTTATTCATTTCTTACCAGAATGTTCATCATGTATATATGTAAAATGAAATAACATATGATGGAGAGCCTGTCGCTTCGTAGCAATTCCAACATTGATCAGAGACAATAAGGCTCATCCTGAAGAGATTTTCAGGTGTAATGAATGCCTTATGTAGTGTCCAGAACTTGCATTGGTAAAGAATGGGAGATATTTTGTTACTTGGAGAGGATTTCCAAATGTTTTTACAGAAGCCATCCGATAAATCTGTGAGGTAAGCTGTTGTAGGGGGTGTTTCTCCATTTGTTTTGGATCGCTGATGATAACCTACAGCATTGCTGGGGTTAAGTATCCTGCAACTTTTTGCTGCAGCTTGTGGTAGCCTGTCCCGCTTTATTAGAAGGTTGATGATGTCTGATTCATGTGTTTTATTGCATATGCTTAGGACTATCTCGAGTTTTAAGAAGGTATACAAGTCTATATTGTTTAGATTGTGGGTAGCTTGAAACTCGCTAAATGTTTTATTAGCGCTCCCTAGGTCTTTGATGTTTAGATCTCTTTTCCACCCAATTGTCCCACACTGGGGATTTCCCTTCAATCTTGATTTTTGTGTTGCCTCATAGGAAGACAAATTTCAATTGTTGGATTTTGCCAGAACATTTTTGTGGGGCTTTGAGCGCCAAGATGGTGTCCTTGATAAAAAGTGGGTAATTTTGAATTCGAGGGTTTTCATTATTAGTATAAAGATCAAGGTTAATGGTTTTTTGAGTTGTTCTTAGATATGTAGCCGTAAGTTTTTCACCATTCTGATGAGACCACCACATAGCTTGTCAAATTTGAAATGCCAATTGATGTCTGAAAAGGCTTGGAATATTGAGACTGCCTTCAAGTTTGTTACTTTTTTAAGTATTTTAAGGATTTACTGCCTCTGTTTTTCACGAAAAGTTAGTTTTCAAAAGCTCTATGATAGAGGTGATGGGGTTAATTTGCAGGGCGATCATCAACTTGTTGCATTCTGCTCTTCCCCACAAGCTAAGGAATTTAGCTGACCATGTAGCGAATGCCTCTTTAACTTTTTGAATTAGGTTATCTTCAGCCTTCTTTCTTCAGTCTTCAAGATTTTCCAGTATTACATCTTTCATAGATTCACATGATTGAATCTTCCTTGTTGTCATGGTGGGAGACTCACGGTAACAGCAATAGAAAAGCAATGCTAATAGATGGCCCTTGGAAAACCCATTGAAAACAAGAGAAATTGTTAACCTATTGACCTTGTTTTAAAGCATCCAAACTTCAGCCAATCAGAGCAGAGACCAAGAAGCACTCTTTCCATGCAGAGCCACGATACCTCAGATTTCTTACCACATGCAGTGTGATAGGGAGTCTCCATGAGCTTTGCTCAGTCAGCTTTGACCTTTTGACCTGT
This sequence comes from Triturus cristatus, assembly GCF_964204655.1. Taxonomy (NCBI): domain Eukaryota; kingdom Metazoa; phylum Chordata; class Amphibia; order Caudata; family Salamandridae; genus Triturus; species Triturus cristatus. The sequence continues at coordinate 472,201,472 of NC_140584.1, read as the reverse complement.
CAGCTATTTTGTGATTTTTCTTTTTTTTTTTTTTTTTTTTTGTAACCTCCGGCTACTCCTGAGGTACAGTGTGATTGCTTCTCAAAATTTTGGACATGTCCGAGTCCAGAAAAAGGCTTTTTAGGCCTTGCAAATCCTGCGGGAAATCAAGGCTTTATTCCGAAGATCCAAACAAAGACTGCTTATATTGCCTGTATTCCCAATACAAGTCCAAAGAATGCAAGTACTGCAGTCCTTTTCTGCAAAGACCTTAATTTATTTATTTTATTTATTATTTTATTTAGGTTCACTTATATCGCGCACGAATCATCCCCAAGGGGATCTCTCTGTGCTGGAATAAGAGGTTAGTGGTCAAAGGGGGGAGAGCGTTAAAAGAGCCATGTTTTGAGCAATTTTTTAAATGTCAACAGGAATGTCAATCTACTACTCTGGCTCCAGAGAAACAAGAAGGCTCAGGTCAGACTCTGATAGCGACGAAAAAGGACACACATCCTCTAAAAGGCATAAAAATGACACTGCCTCATCTGCCAAATATCCAAAGAGCACAGTCCCATTCCAGGGAACTAAGTGCTGGAAGGTCGAGTGACCAGTATCATCCTAGAGCATCACCTCCCTCAGAAGATCTCTATATGCTCCTCCTTCAGTTCCTGTGACACCCTTCACGGAGCCAGTGACAAAAAATCGGCTATCTACGGATGCGGCGATGACATCGTCGTGGATGGCAGCTTTGTCGTTGAGAGCTTCACTGATTGTATTGATGCCAGTAACCACTGCAAAAACAACTGTTGATGGACAGAATGCAGAACAATGTTGTACATTCACCCCAGTATAGAGATCTGGGCCTAAATCCATCGTTTCTTTGCTTACCATGCCTTTCCAGTTTGAACCCAGCCGTATGCAAATCAGTCTTGACCCTGTGCCTCATGGGAACAGTCCAGCCCGAACTGCCAAGCCAGGTCCTCCCTGGACTGGAAACCAGCATCCTAGGACCGGTTTCGGGGTTTCACCCCTCTTCAGCCAGGATAGCTTGATTCCAATGGCATGGAGAGCACGGGACCCACGTCTGGGCATACCAGTCCCACTCGGGGTGACAAATGCAAAAACAGTTGATGGACAGAATGCAGAACAATGTCGTACATTCACCCCAGTACAGTAACCACTGCGGCATTGAAGACGAGAACGTTGACGACCACCACCACCACCTCCTCCTCATAGTAGAGGGCTCAGAACACAACATTGTTGACGAGACCGTTGACAGTAAGTGCACATAGCGCCAGTCACATTTTCACCGCCCAACATCCCGCTGACTAAGATCGCATCAACGTCAACTGTCCCGTCGACTACAACAAAAGAAACTATCCATTTATCTACAAAAGGGATTCCAGTCTCTCCCAGCGGATATCTAAAAAATGCCACCATTACCTCCTGTAAATCTCTTCTAGTTTGAGGAATCTGGAGATGGAGGTATGTTTGGCCCTGCGTATAGTCCTTCACAACTGAATGGGAAGTGCTAGAAAACAGAAGATGAAGAGGTTGACCAGTGTCAGAACATTTACCTTCAAAGTGAATATTCTTTCCAGGATTGAATCAGAGAGGTTGCTCGCAGATATGATACCTTTGAGAATCATTATCTCTACGAAGAACAAGAAGAACATTATTTACAAGGATCTTCGATTAGAGTTCCTTTGTTTCTGGTTACAAACCTATGGTTAATGTTAAATGATTATTACAAAAGATTTACGGATGTTAGCCCATCGGCTTTGAAAACAGAGACATAAGGTACTCCTGACTCAGCATCTTTTCAGAGAAGTTCTGCAGTATCACTTCATAAAGAGACCTATTCCCTCACCCATCACAATAAGGAATAGTTTTTTTGAAAATTATTTTTATTTGCATTTTCAACCAACATAAGCACAGCTGACAAGCCACAGATAGTTAACCCTTCACCCAGGCATCTCCCCCTCCCTCCACCCTCCATCCGCAGGAATGACATCTTGAGCATCAAGTCAATGAGTACTAGCCATTTCTTACAGGACATAGTTCATCCATAGTCTGTGATCCCCCAATAATCCTCCATAATGTTCGACTCTGTCCCTCGATTACCCGTAACCCCGTTGCAGCCTTTAGGGTTCTTAGCGTGTCAGTCCGGCCCCAGACCTCCATCGAAACCATGATACCTTCTCCATTTACCCCATACTCTACGGAATTTTCGGAGACATCTTCTAGCTTTGTATGTGACCCTCTCGGCCGCCATATACATATCCATCCCCCTCCTCCATTCCCCAACCTGGGGGTGGGGGGGCTGGAGCACCCCATGCTCGTGCAACATCTCGTTTCGCTACCACCAAAGCCAACATTGCAAAGATCAGATGCGGGCAGGTCAAATCTGTATCTGTAGGTATTCAAAGTATAAAAAATGTGGGTCCATTGGGAGCGTCACCTCTTGCACCTCACTCAGTTCCCCCAGTATGTGTGTCCAATAAGTGTGGATAGTAGGGCAGTCCAAGATAATGTGGTAGAACCCATGTGGTGCAGTCTGACCCTATCGTAATACGCCCTATGTAGTATCTTATATTGTATGGGTCGGAGTCTGGATTTAATCGCGACTTCTCTGTGATGCATCAATGTTGCTCTCAGTTTCCCCAATCTGTCCGTTGTGTTATTATTCATGGTCTTGTACGTCAGTGACACTAGTTTACTGGGCACCCGCTCTTGTAACAGACGGCCCTCCAGCAGGGCATATTCTGGCAGCGCAGAGGTAAGCGTCACCGCGGCCCTCCATGCATGGCGTTGTTGCGCGTATTTGGGGAACTGGGTAGGACGCAGACCATATTCAGCCACCAGGGATCCATAAGGTTTAAATTTCCCTCTTGCTACCAGGTCCCCTAATACAGAGATCCCGATATCGTCCCATGCCCTAAAACCTGTGAGTTTGTGAAGCTGTTTTAGCCACCAACAGGTCCATATCGGTGTCTGTTTGGTAGGTTTTCGTGACCACCTCATCATCTTTGTCGCCCTGTCCCAGACCTCTATGGTTATCTGCGTGGCTGGAAGTAATCGCCTCTTCCCAGCCCCCCCATACAAGTAGTGGAGACTAGTGCGTTGTGCCATGGTATCTCTTTCTAGCCTATACGTCGGGTGATCCGCAGGTGCGTGAAGCCAGTCATTTATCGGTGCCAAGTGTTCAGCCCAGTAATAAGCTTCCACATCTGGCAAGGAGAACCTCCCCCCCCCCCCATTGTTCTGGTTTCTCTGCAATGTATCTAGGGCTATTATCGGCTGTTTCCCTAACCACGGTAGAGAGCGTAGTTCCGCTTGTATCACCTTGAACGTCTGCCTGGGGAGGGGGAAATATTCATTCTGTAGGGCGTACAGGAAACGGGGCAACGTGATCATCTTAAACAATGCAGCCCGGCCAGGATCGTGAGAGGGAGTGCCTTCCATCTCAGAGCATCCTCTGTAAAATTCCTAATCTCCCGTTGGAACGTTTTTTTGATAGGAGATGTGTCGGTCCGTAGTCCGATTGATCCCCAAGGATGTAAACCCCGTCTGGGTAACTTGGAGGGTGGCAGGCAGAGGGGGCCACTCCTCCTCCTCCTCTTCGCGTGGGCTATACAGGACCGATTTATGCCAGGTTATCGTATATCCCGAGAAGGAGTCATACCTACCCAGTAATCGACACAACGCAGGGACTGTGGTGGCTGGGTGGGCCATATATAGAAGAATATCATCCGCATATAGCGAAATGTTCTCCTCCTGTACGTCGGCTTGTGATATATGAAATCCCCGTATCTCAGGCGTCTGCCGGACCTCACAGGCCACCACTTCAATGATGAGAGTGAACAGTAGCTGGGACAGGGGGCAGCCCTGCCGGGTCCCCCTCCTGATAGGGAAATCTTCCAATAGGATCTCGTTCACCTTTACTTGGGCTCTGGGATCCGTATAGAGTAGTCCCACCCATTTCCTAAAGCTTGGGCCAATGCCAAATTTGACCATTGCCTCCTCCAAGAAGAGCCAGTGTACAGCGTCAAACGCTTTTTCAGCGTCTAAGGAGAGGAACATATGTGGTTCCTCCTGTCCCTTCACCTCCATGAGCCAGCTATGTGTGCGTCGAAAGTTTTGCCAAGTTGCTCTGTCTGGCAGGAATCCCGTCTGGTCCTGATGGACCAGGCTGGAAATCACCTGACGCAGGCGAAGGGCCAAGATCGTCGCCAAGAGCTTAACCGCCACGTTCAGTAGGGAGATTGGTCTATAGGATGCGCAGTCTTCAGGAGGCTTGCCTTGTTTATATACAGGTACAATGGTGGCCATCCGTAGGTCTGACAGGAGGAGACCCTCCTGGGCCGCATCATTAAAGAGTGCCAGGAGGTGGGGAGTCAATAGGTCTGCACCTTTTTTAAAGAATTCCACCGGGAGCCCGTTCGGACCCGGCGACTTCCTCTGTCTGAGTCTGGCTATTGCCGCCCTAATTTCCGTGGCCGTTACTTCAGTTTCAAGGGTTTCCCTGTCCTCGTCCGTTAGGACCGGAGTTTGGACGGTAGACAGGTAGGCCATGGTTTCTGTCAGTCACCCAATTCCCTGGCTTTGTAAAAGTCCCGGAAGTAGGAAGCAAACATCTGGGTGATCTGGTCATCCCCTCTCTGTAAATGTCCCAGCTCATCCATTACCCCTTCAATCCATCTGGCATCCCGTTCCTTACGGCCTAGCCCGGCCAGTAGCTTCCAGCACTTGTCCCCGACGTCATATATCCTATGCAGGGTCGCAAGCACCTGTGCCCTGACTTAATCTGTCGCTAGGTCTTTATATTGCTGTTGGGTATCCGTCAGGCGTCGAAGCACCTGAGGGTCACGTCCCGATATGTACTGCCAGTCTAAGTCGAGTATTTGGGTTTCCAGGGTACTGAGCTCCTCCTGGGCTTTCCGTTTCACCCAGGATATTCAATTTTGAGCGGAGTACAATCTTGTAGGTCTCCCAAATGGTCACTCCGGACAGCACCGAGCCCACGTTTTCCGCAAAGTACACTTTTGTGTCAGTCCTGATGCCATGCATTACCTCACTATTCTGTAGATCCCATGGCGTCAGTCTCCAACCTCTACCACTGGCTCGAGGCCTCCCACCCAGCCGAACTAGGAGGGGCGAATGGTCCGAAAGACCCTTCGCCAGATATTCTGCTTCGTCGTCAGCCCCAAGTGCACATCTGGGGAGAAAAACATAGTCTAGTCTAGAATGTACCTTGTGTGCCTGCAGTCCCCTGATCAAGAGTTGGAGTCTGGTGGTTCATTCTGTGATGCCCCCGCCTCATTCAATGTTGCCTGCTCCAACGCCAATATTTCAGCCGCCAATGGGTGCATCGAAAGATCTACCACCTCGTCCCTCTCGGGGGATGAGTGTCCACTTTCCGTTCCGGCGTCCCTCTCAGTATCATTGCCCATCTGAAGCTGTCCATCGGGACGGAGAGCACGGGCGCTCGCCGTAGGTCGGGAATTGAGAGATCCACCTGTGCGCCTTCTTCATCTGCCCTCACCCTTCGGGGCATACGGACAGGCTTCCAAGGTGCGGCCCTTTTGCCGGTGTCGGGGCCGAAACATGCGCTGCGAGTTCAGGGGTTGGCCGCCCGTTGCACCGGGGGGGCGACTCACCACCTATCTGTGTTTCCGGGCGCCTCAGGGGGGCATGTTTCTCCAGCCATTGCCAAGCCTCCTCTGGTGTCTGAAAGAAGTGGGATTTGCCCAAGAACAGGACCTTCAATTTCGCAGGGAAAAGCAGCATGTATTGTATCTTGCGTTCTCGCAGTTTAGCTTTAACGGAGTCAAAAGTGCGCCTCTGCCTTTGCACCTCTCTACTGTAGTCCGGGAAGAGCATGATGCGGTTATTCTCATGCCGTATTTCCCCTAGCTTAAGGGCCTCTCTAAGTATCATGTCCCTATCTAGGAAGTTTAGAAAGCGTGCTATTATGGGCCTAGGTTGCGCCCCCGCCGGCAGTCGGGCCAGCAGTGCCCGGTGGGCTCTTTCTATGACGAAACAGGAAGAGAACTTGTCCGCCGGGAAGGTGTTCCGCAGCCAGTCATAGAGAAAGTCCGGCATATTCGTCCCTTCAATTCCTTCTCTAAAGCCCACAAAACGAAGATTGTTCCTTCGAGCCCTGTTTTCCGCATCATCTACTCTCCACAGCAAGTCTTTGAGAGGATCGCAGTTCCTTGCGGAGATCGTGTACCGAGTCTTCCGTCTCGCCCAGCCACGTCTCTGCCTCCGTGACCCGTCCAGCCAGGCTCCTGAGATCCCACTGCGCCGATCTGGCCCTCTAGCGCCGTCCTGGATGCCTGGATTGCCTGTAGAAGGGTGTCCGTATCTGATCGGGCGCCCGGCCGCTCCTCCTGGGGGAGAGTGATAACCTTTGCGTACTGGTCCATTCTGCCCTGGCGTGGCGGCTTCGGATCTTTGTCTTTATCCATGGTGAGCTCGGGTAGGCGCAGATGGTAGGTAGCCTCCACCCCCGTGTGTGCTTCAGGCCAGACCGCCTGCTGCCTGTAGTGCGTGTGGCGCTCACCCGCCGCGTCCACTAGCGGCCGCCTCCTCAAGGATGCAGTGTCCCGGTATTGAGATGGAACTAGCCAGGTTCCAGCAGACCTGCAGGGACGCGGGTCGGGAGGGAGGGTGGGGGGAAGACGGTTAGTCTGACTCGTCAATCAACCAGTGAGTCCCACCTTACCAGTTCGCAGGCCTGATCCTCCGGCGGCTCCCCATGCCTCTCCCAGTCCGAGCGGGCCTGCCTCAGTCTCTCCGACTCCCTCCAGGCGTTTCGCACAGAAATGTCCCTCCCTGTTGTTAGGATCCTTGTCACTCTCTCTCTCGGCAGCGAGGTCGTCTGTAATACCCCCAGGTTAGTCCTCTCGCTAGTGGCTCTTGCTCTGCTAGCACCCCCAGGTCTGTCCGAGCGGTCGGTAGTTGTGGCGTCGCCTCTAGTGTGGTGCTAGTGGCTTAGGGGGGATGGTGCTCCATCCGTCATGTCCATCGCCTGTGTCGTGTCGATCTCTGGCACACAGGCATTGCTTGTGGTGCCCGGGGATGGAAGGCGGGGGGGGGGAAGAGACATTCACCCAACCGCATTCACAGTCCAGGCATTCGCCCCCACCATCCCGCACCTCACCTCCTTCCTGGCGCCCTCCTGCAGCTTCTTCACCAGTCTCAGGGCCAGTTCAAGTACATCGGAGGGGGGAGGGCAGGGGGGGGCCATCTGCTGCAGCAATCCACCGTCCAGCTGGTCTGCGTGGGTCCAACAACCTTGGATTGACTTGCTGTCTCAGATCGGCGCTCTCCTGTGTGAACTCGCGCAGCCGGGGGTCCACTCGCTCTTGTGCAGCCGAGGTGGAGAAGCTGCAGCCCGTGCCGCACAGCTCCGCCAGGAAGCGGACGCGCATTCAATACACGCGGGCTCCGATAGCGGCCGCAGGCACCCACATTGTCTTGCCGGAAAGCCCGTCCTCCAGTCTCTGTATCCGACCACCGCGACAGGCCTCCGCCTCGGTGGGGAAGAGGCTCCTCCCGCAGGTTCACCGCGGTCTTCAAGCTTCGGCCGTACCTTCAGGAGCAGCGTGCCGTCCCGGTCACCCCAGTCAGCAGGCCAGCGAGGTGTTGGACCTCGAGTCTGCCCCACTTGGTAGCGGCCTCTCCCGGGTGGCTTGCAGGTTTCGGCGTAGTGTCTCCGGGCCTCAAGTGCCGCGAGACACCATCTTGGGGATTGCCAGCTCATCCAGACCTCTCGGATTTTTAACTCCCTGGGCTCCAATATTCGATCATTCCTCTTGATCTCGGCCGCGTGCAACAGCAGGGCATATCATCTGGCAGGTACAATGTTCTCCGTGTCTCCAGGGCACTGGATTCTATGGCGGATAAAGCTTTCAGCTGGAGCTCGGCGAAAGCACTTCCTACTCGGCCATGCTGTTGGCCACGCCCCCCACAATAAGGAATAGTTGAGCTGAAAGTGACAACGAACATCCACCAGAAGAGGGTGAAACTCCGTTTGATGCAATGGTTGAAGATCCTAAATGAGATGAGTACATAGTCCCTCCACCTGCTTCACAGACCTCCAGCCGACTCTCGCTACCCGCAGATATAGGTGGTTTTCACGACATGCTAGAGGGCGCATAGAAGCTTTTCGACCTGCCGCTTCCAACTAAGCATCTGGAATGTTTCTTGTACGACTTTAAAGAAGTTGCACAGTGAGGTCCATAGCAATCGTGGATTATATTTGGCAGTAGGGACTTGAGGCAATAAAGACCCCAGCATCTATAGGAGCGGTGGTGCCAAAGCTTGATCAAAAAAAATATATAATACCAGAGAATGCACAAGCTTGTCTTATTGGCCATCCCAGGCTTGATTCGGTTATCATGCTGGCTGCACAGAGAGGCTGCAAATCCATCTTCCTCATGTTCAGCGCCACCCGATAAAGGTCGTAGCTTCAGTAACATCAGAGAAAGGTTTGCTGCCATAGCAGTGACTGTGATAAGAGCCTCTAATGTCCTAGTGATTTTCTGGAGATATGACCGGCAAATGTTGTCCAATCTGTCGACAGTTATCGAGTATCTCGTTGATGACAAACAGAAGAGGCGAGACAGATACTTGCAGAAGGGGAGAAAGCCTCTTCAGAGATTGACAGAGCAATGGATATCTCCTCCACTGCTTTGTCAGATGGCTGGCCAGCAGTATTGAGGCACCACAGCTAGCTGAATGCTACATCTTTCCTCCACAAGGTGCAGTCAAAGATCTTGGACATGCCATTTGATGGGGCAAGCCTTTTCGGCAAACATGGATGAGGTTCTTCAGTCCACTAAATCAGATACTGAGACCTTCAGTTCTTTGAGTTCACTCCAACAAAGACGTTTCTCTTCCTTTTGAGGAGGAAGGGGTAGGGATCAGTTCACACCACAACCACTACACCAACAGGCCACATATCAGCCTTGCACTCAAAAGGGATTTTGTTCAACCTTTCCTTCAGACAACCTACAGGGCTGCTGCAGGTTCCAACTATCCTTGACAACCAGCTCAAAGACCCCCTCCAGCTGGAGGTAAATCTTAAGGTACCACTCGGAGACGACGATATGTCCCTAGCACTGGCCATCTCCGTCCCATCTCACAAATTTGGCGATTTTTCTTTTCCAATTCAGTCATTGGAAAAACATATTTTTCGACAAATAGGTGTTAAATGTAATCCGACATGGTCAGACCCCGGGATTTGTTTAAAGCCTCAAAATTATCCACCCCACAAAACATCTCACCGACAGCTAGTTTCGCTGAAGCAGATCAGTGTGCTTCTCTCCAAAGGCTCAATAGAACAAGTCCCGCCAGATCAGCTAATGTATTTGCAGAATTACTGGTATACCGCCCTCCAGAGCAGAAAATACAGTTTCTTAAAAATTGGATCCAGGTATTGGAACCCTTTATCGCCTGATCCAAATTTGCCATCTTGGGGGATTTTAATTTCTATTTTGAAGGAAGTTGCAATGACACTAGAGCCCTTGATGATGGTGGACTTGCATGCTCAAGCATCCGGTCACATGCTGAATGGTATTTATACCAATTTTGTGGACCTTTCAATAAAAGACTGTCTGCCCCATAGCTGGATGGATCATTATGTGGTAGGATTTGCTGGACAGGGTGAAAAGGAGGAAAAACACAGACCGGATAGATGTGCCACCTTTAGAAGGTGGAACAGCATTCCTAGCGAATCTTTGAATAAAGGTCTTGATTCATCTCTGGCAAAAAAAAAGTCAGTTGCGAACAGACCGCAAAGTATTTTAATAGATGGTTGGGGAAGTGATTGACGAGGTAGCCTCCATTATTACCACCGTCAAGGGGAGGAGGAATTTCTACACCCCTTGGTTTTCAAAAAGCCTTAAAGATCTTCAACGGCAATGCCATAAGCAAGAACACAAGTGGAGATTGTTACGTAGCTCGGAGGAAAAGGACAACTTGAGGCAAATTTAAATTATTAAAATGCTATTAAAGAGGCTATATCCGGATATTTCTCACTCAAAGTAAGATCTTTGATGAATGTACCAAAGAACTGTTTAAGGTGGTTCAAGATCTTACTTCGCCACCAGCTCAGCTGGAAAACTCTTTAGATTTCACCAATAGAATGACCTTGTTTTTTGAGGACAAGGTTTTGAAGAATCTTTCGGAATTTCAGGTGGTGGAGGTTGGAGTGTATCCCCAATGCTGGAAAGAAGCAATTGTGATACCTCTAAAAAAGAAACCAAATGGAGATACAGAAGACCTCAAAAATCTGTGCATGATCTCCTTATTACCGGTACCTGCCAAAATCCTGGAGAGGCATAATAATCAGAAACTATTGCAGTTTTTTATAGATGCTGAGCAGTTCGATTCCTCACAGAATGGCTTTAGGAGGAACCACAGCACAGAATTTGCACTTTTTTCAGCGGCAGACTCTATACGTCACCAAGTAGATCAGGGAGTCGCTGCGATTCTAGTCATGCTAGATTAATCCTCAGCCTTTGATACCATCTCTCCCATGCGACTGGTGCAAAGACTGCACCAGGGTGGACTAAGGGGTTCAGCTCTTAACCTCCTAGAATCCTTGATGACAAATAGGACCCAAATAGTGAGCTGCTGCGACTTTAGAGCTGTGGCGCTTCAGCTTCCTTGCAGGGTTCCTCAGGGGTCATCCCTCACCCCTGCACTGTTTAACCTTTATGTGGCCCATTTGGCCGGTTCTTTTGGCTTTCAGGTACTGTCCTTTGTGGACGAAACACAGATTGTCTCGATATCAGGTGACTGGGAACGCAAAGGCGATACGTTCAGGTTGTGCATGAGGCGAGTCAGCACCTGGATGCAAGAAAATTGGCTCAAGTTAAATGCAGATAAGACTGAGATTGTGATTTTCAGGAAGTGAACTTGGTCTGGTCCGATCATTGGGGGCTCACTACCTACCCGTAAAACATGTGGTAAAAACCTAGGGGTGCTTTTCAACAACACCTTGATATTTGACCTCCAGATCAAGAGGACAGTGAGCTCCTGCTTCTGGATCATCCAGTACCTGAAAAAGATCTTGCCCTTATTCCCCGAAGAGCTAGGGTATCAGTGGTATTTGCGCTCATAACATCTCACCTTGATTACATTAATGCTCTGTATTTGAACGCCAACCAGTATTCCTTGAATAAACTTAAGGTTATTCAGAATGCAACGGCACAACTGTTTCTGGGAGTTCCCAAATGTCAATCCGTGAGGGCGGGGCTGAAGGCTCTTGATTGGCTCCCAGTGAGGAAAAGACTGTCGTTCAAAGCCTGGTGTTTGGTCTTTAAGGCCCTTAATCATTTGGGCCATGACATTTTGAGAACCATTTTCAATTGGTATCATCTTAGTAGACAGCTATATTCAGATGGTCAGAGGAAAGTTATGATCCCCCGCGTCAGGAAGGCGAGATACGTTGAGCGGTCATTCTCTGTGACAGCTGCTAGGCTATGGAGTACTCTTCCGGTACATATTGCTAGTATTGACTCATACGCTGTATTTCACAAGAACGTGAAAACATTGCTTTTTCCCAATCATAATAGCTTCTTGGTTCTCCCCTGTATTCTCCCACTGGTTGCAGCACTTTGATGCCTTTGGTTTGATGCGCTCTATAAATGCACATTTACATTTAAATTACAGGGAGAATTCTACGGCTCAAGACAAAATCAAAACTACTGTCAACAAGAAAGTACACTTCAGTCCTCGAGTACAAGTCAGTGTTGGGGATGTCATCCTGCTAATACCAAATTACTGTTTACTAATGTGTCCGCTGCAGCAGTGGGTGCAGAGTCAAGGGTCTTTTAAGGATTCCATCTCAATAAATCTGCAGATGAAGTCAGAAATGTCCTGTTGGGTGGACATAGAACATATTTCCCAGGGCCTCTCATTCATCCCGGGAAGGCCTCACATAGTGATGACAACAGATGATTCTCTTGTGGGATTATTTGCAAGATCTGGAGACCCACTGGAAATAGACCATGCAGTGTGCTGCCTCCCGCACCAACCTCGTGGAGCTGAAAGCAGTCTTCCTGGTTCTTCAGGCTTTCGTACCCAGGTTATGCAATTCCTCGGTGTTCCAAACGACAACACCCACCACCATGTTCTACCTGTCCAAGGACGGGGGCACAAGATTAAAGGTTCTCTCCGCTCAAGCACATCAGATCTGGGAATGGGTGCTCAACAATAGCATCACCTTAAAGGTAGTGTTTGTCCCAGGAGAACACAAGGAATGGGCAGACGCCCTAAGTCGAAGAGATAAATAATGTCACAAGTGGGAGCTGAATTAATATTACCTGACCAAAGTGTTCCAGCGATGGGGAACATCCAACTAAGGTTTCCTACCCCGCTAAACAAGAAATGCAATCGGTTTGCCAGCAAATACCCTCAACCAGGATTCTGAGGGATTGCTTAAAATTTAGCAAAGACAGTAATGTTTGCATATGCCTTCCTGCCTTTTCCTCTCATCCCCAGGATCATCAGTAAGATAAAGCTAGAGCTGTGCCGTCTAATTGTAATAGCATTTTCAAGACAGTACTGGTACACCAAGCTTCTTCACCTATCAGACTGCTCTACTCACACATTCCTGCCAGCAGAGGATCTCCTTTCATTGAGCAAGGGTCACGTTCTGCATCAGTAGATCTCCAGATTCAGACAACAGAAAGGAAATCTCTTAGTGGTCTAACAGACTCACTAAAAAGTTTATGAAAGGACTGTTCTGAGCCTTTACTCCGGTTAAGCCTCCGCCGGTGACCTGGCAACTCAGTATAGTCTTATCACAGTTAATGAAGCCTCCTTTCATGCCAATTCACAAGACTGACTTAAAATGTCTTTCCTGAAAGGTGTCTTTTCTCTTGGCTATTACCTCTGCAAGGAGAATAAGCGATATTCAGGCTGTGACAATCGGAGAACCATAACTTCAGTTTCAGGGGAGACAGAGTAATTCTGAGAACTAACCCCAAGTTTGTTCCAAAGGTGCCAACCACTTAATCTCAATGAGCATATTGTGTTGCCAACTTTATCCGTAATCCATCCTCTGCTGTGGAAAACGCTCTTCATTTGGACATTAAAAGATGTATCAAGTTCTACCTGGACAAAACTAAATCATTCAGAAAATTTGATCAACTTTTGGTATCCGATGGCTCACCCAGAAAAGTACAAGCCCTCTGAAGGGTCAGTATTGGACGTTGGGTAGCTGCAGTCATTGTTTTCTGCCATGAAAAAGTAGGAAGGCCACTTGTCAACTAAAGTGAAGGCGAATTCCACAAGAAAAGTGGTGGCTTCTTTGGCCGTGTTTGCGGGGGTTTCTCTCCCTGACATCTGCAAGGCAGCCACATGGGTTAATGCCCATACTTTTATGAGCCACTTCTGTCTGGACTCATGGCACAAAGCAGATGTGGCAGTTGGACAAGCTGCATTAACCTGTATTTCATAAGGTATGCAAGTTTGCCTTTGATAATAAGTTACATTTTTCGTATTTCTTTTATCTTTTATTGAAATTTTCAGATCTATAATTGAGTTCTGCAGATGTTCAAATGCTATATTTGGATAGTAGTAGGAAAAAAATATTTTGTCAGTTTATCATATTTCAGGTTGTTTGGGTCTCATGGTGGGAGGGTTCACCTAAACCACCTCTAAATATATTTGATACTGCGCACTACTCCGATTCAAGCATGT